>NC_136061.1:566331328-567068880 GCF_964261635.1 Lissotriton helveticus | reverse complement strand
AGAACGGAGCTGTGAGAGACTGAGGTAGAGGAAGAGGGCGGGTGGTGGTCGATCGTGGCGACATGAAAAGAGACGAAGTAATACAAGGTAAGTCTAGAGGGAATTATTTTGATAATACTAATGGGAAGCAGTATTACAATGAAGATTATGGAATGGACGAATCAGATGGATATTTTTATGCATAGGACAGCCACGGAAAGAGAAAGGGCCAAATGACAGTACCCGTTGACCAAAAGGGGCCTTATGTTAAAGGACAAATAATGGGAGTTTCTGAAAACTTCTTAGTGGACACGGGTGCAATGAATAGTTCAATTGCTCGTTCATTGGTCCCAGGGGCTGCTCTGTCCAGGCATAATAATGTTTCAGTTGGATTTTCTGGTATTCCAGTAGTAAGCCCCATTTCAAAGTCACTCTCATTTACGGTCCAGTACAGTAGATTCTCTATTTTTGTTGACGTCGCAATGTGGAGAAAATTTATTGGGATTGGATCTGTTAAAAAAGATGCATGCTAAAATGTATTGTTCTCCGGATGGAGTATATTTGACGGTTCAATCACCAGAACAATGCACTAAACAGAATTTCATGAAAACGACCAGCTCCCTCCGGAGCTGGCGGCCATTCCTTCTACGTTGTGGGAAACTGGTGATACTGGTGTAGGCTTATTGAATATTGCACCAGTTTCCATTACATTAAAATCAAATGCCCGGTTGCCTCGTATTCCACAGTATAAAATCTCCCCAGCAGGTGAAAAGGCATTATTGTCGATAATACAGGACTTGATAGACAAGGGCATAGTGGAAAAGACAGCTTCTAACATATGTGACAGCCCCATATCACCGATTTTGAAGAAGGCTCCTACAGGGAGCAGTCCTGATTATGCTGATACGTACCGCTTTGTAATTGACCTCCGAGAGGTTAATAAGTTGGTAGTACCACAATATCCAGTGGCTTCGGATATTACAACGATACTTACTATGATTCCCCCTACTGCTAAAGTTTTCTCAGTTATTGATTTAAAGAATGCTTTCTTTAGCATTCCTATACACCCTGAGAGCAGACATATTTTCGGCTTCTCGTTATCAGGCCGTAGCTTTAGATTTTGCCGTGCTCCTCAGGGCTATACAGAGAGCCCTAGTATTTATAGTCAGGCTTTAAAGGTAATTTTGGATGAATTGACCCTACCCCCAGGAAATATCCTTCTCCAGTATGTCGATGACCTATTGGTGGCGTCTGATACGGAGGAGGGCTGCAAAGAGCCTACTGGTAAACTATTGTCCTATCTAGCAGCCCATGGAAATAAAGTATCTCTTTCTAAATTTCAATATTGTCGACAGGAGGTAACCTATCTTGGTCATCTACTGTCAAAAGGAAGTTGACTCCTGAGCGTGTGTCTGCTATTTTTAACATACCTGTTTCTCGTACTCAACGAGACGTTTGTGCATTTCTTAGCATAACCTCTTACTGTCGCCAGTGGATACCTAATTTTTCTCTTCTTACTAAACCATAGTTATATTTATTATTATTATTATTATTATTATTCTGAGTTTTGTATAGCGCCTGGTTACCTATAGGCATCCCAGCGCTTACCAGAACATAACACTACTAGAGAATGAAGGGATTAAACAGAAAACAAAAAAGTTTTAAAAAGTTTTCGAAACCGAAGAAGGCTAGCTTCCGAGCGCAGTTGTAGGGGCAACGAGTTCCACAAAGAGGCCACATTTATTGAAAACCTTCTGCCACCCGTTCTTGCCTTTTTCACCCTGCCAACCTGAAGGAGATGTTGATGGTCAGAGCGAAGAGAGCGAGGGGCCTTGATTACGAAAGAGGTGCATGAACCTTTACCTTGGACGGATGAGTGTCAGAAAGCTTTTGACTCTTTGAAAACTGCTCTTTGTTCTACACCTGTCTTAGGAACTCCTGACTACCGAAAACCTTTTGTACTTTACGTGCACGAGGTGGACGGTTGTTCGCTTTCAGTGTGAACGCAAAGATTTGGTGGTAAGCTAAGTCCTTGGGATTATTTTTCGGCAGTATTGGACCACGTTGCTAGAGCACTTCCTAGCTATCTGAGGGCTAAGGCCGCAGTGGCGGTGGCCATTAGGCAGTCGGAAGGACTCGTGCTAAATTCTGACCTCACAGTGATGGTACCGCACGCTGTGGACACACTCTTGAATAAAACGAAGACACAGCATCTTACTAGTGCACGTCTTACTGGATACGAATTGACTTTGTTTGCCCCTCATATTACTATAAAAAGGTGTGCCACTCTGAATCCAGCCACGCTACTACCCCTCCCTTCGGATGAACCAAATAATGACATACAGGACTGTATATTTCGGACAGAAGAAGAAACGAAGGGACTGGTGGACCTCACAGACACGCCCCTATCTGACCCCCAAGGGAGTTGTATGTGGATGGCTCTTGTTTTAAATTACCAGATGGCACGACGATAGCTGCATACGCAATCACCACTCTGCGTACTGTAGTTGAAACGTCTCGGGTTCCCTATCATTCTGCACAGGCAGCTGAGCTAATAGCCCTGTTACAAGCATGTGAGCTAAGTGAGGGACTGGAGGTAAATATTTATACAGATAGCCAGTATGCCTTTGGCGTGGCTCATAGTTTTGGGAAGCTGTGGGCGGAAAGGGGATTCTTTACTTCTCATGGCCAACGAATACAACATGGCCCTTTGATATTAAGGTTGTTTACTGCGTTGACCTTGCCCCGGAAGGTAGCAATTGTTAAATGTAGTGCCCATAAAACCATAGTGGATACTGTAGGAAAAGGAAATGCTTTTGCTGACCAAATTGCAAAGGACACTGCTAAATCTAAAATGTCCCCGATGTATGTAAATTCAGCTGGGTGGGTGGAGGAGTCTGATATGTTTGATAATACCATGGAGAGTGCCCGAAAGATGCAGAAGGAAGCTACCCCTGCTGAATTGGCCCGATGGGAGAATGAAGTAGGGAGGTTGGACGTTAATGGTTGCAGGGTTGATTTAAGTGAGAAGCAGCGATGGATGCTTCCCAATGCTTTTGTTAATGCGGTAGTAACCATGGCCCATAGGACTGCACATATAGGAGCCAAGGGAATTTGTCATTTATTGGACCCAGTTTGGAATAATCCCAATATTTCTAAAATCGCCACCCATCTGGTTCAACACTGTATGATTTGTTTACGATACAATCCTGGAGGAGGAGAACCTGTTCTTAGTGGGAATTTTGCACCACCCTCTTTACCTTTTGAGGTGCTCAAAATGGATTATATCCAACTAGAGAGAGTGAATAACCTGAAGTACGTCTTGGTGGTGGTTTGTGCGTTCAGTAAATGGGTAGAAGTTTACCCTACCAAGGAAAATACTGCACTAGCAACTGCTAAAGCTCTAATCAAGGAATATTTCCCAAGATACGGGGTCCCTCGGGTCATATGGTCGGACAACGGGACCCATTTTTTTTTTTTTTTAAAACCTTTATTGCACCATTAGATTACACTGCGGAACGCCTACAACCCAACGGGCTGGCCGCTATAGCAGGTTGTTAATCACAATACAGCACCATAAAGTCTCTGGTAGAGTATTCAATAGTATAGACAGCAATACAGTTGCTGCAATGAAGAGGTGCAGCACAAGCAGCAGTTTCTCAGAAATTAATGGTTTTTGATTTTCCAGTTTTCATGAACAACAACAAACCAAAGTAACCGTTAGGAACAATAATGTGGTCGTTCATAGAGCAATACTGATCGTTTGTAAATATCTCACCAAGGTGTCTCACGTCAGACTCCCCCCCATTCTCGTTACAGTCCCTGAGGGTCATGTTTGTGTTCAAGTATATAACCCTCTGAGCTGGCGCTCCATGTAACCCCCCCCCTGTCAATCCTGCGTGGTAACGTAACAAAAGGCCACTCTCCTAATCCCTGGTCTCCCCCCTCACAAAACGCCCACTTTACTAGCCCTCTTCCTCATCTGATTCATCCTGGTCGTCCTCCGGCAAGGGGTCGCAAATCTCCCCTCTGTATATATTCCATTTGGTCCAGGTTTTATTCCACTTCCCCGGGCAGGCACGGCTAGAGTACACCGCCCTTTCCGTCATCATTACCTTGTCCATATTTATACACCATTGTGACTTGGTCGGCACTTCTGCCACTCCCCAGCGTTGTGCGACATCTCGTTTTGCTACCATCAATCCTACTGTAACCCAGAGTTGCCCATGTCTAGAGAGATCCGTAGGTTCCCATACGTTTAGAAGGCATCTCTTCGGTTCAGGCAACAGCGTTATTTCTAGTGTTTGTGAGATTGTTCGCAATATTTGTCTCCAATATTCCTGAATTCGGGGGCAGTCCCATATGGTGTGAAAGAACGTGCCCTCCTCCCCGCACCCATGAAGGCAGTAAGGGTGTTCTATCCTGTTAATACGATGTAGCATTGTCCTAGTATAGTACACCCTGTGTAGTATTTTCAGTTGCACTAGTCGTAGTTGTGCAGAGATGCCCACTTCCTTAGGTGACGCCAGTGCCTCATTCCACTCATGTTCGTCCATTTCACTAGTGTCCCCCTCCCATTTCGCCTTTAAGGACAGTGTTGGGTCTGGTAAGTTATTAAGTAATTTGCGGTAGGTAAGAGAGGTTGCACGTTCAATCATAAATTCAGTGAGGAGGCGATCTTCCAGCGGGGAAGACTCGGGCAGGTCAGTGTCTATGGGCAGAGCCGCTAGCAATGCATGTCGTATCTGGATGTATCTGTAGAGCTCCCTCTCGCTGAGTTCGTATAATTCTCTCAGTCTATTGAAGGGCATTACCCCCCCCCCTGTCCCATAGATCGCCCACCGTGGATATCCATATAGTGTCCCAGTGTGAAAACCCCCTGCTGTTCCTCATGTGGCCGAGGACTCGAGAGTCCCACAGTGGAGTCAGCTTGATGATCCTCCCCTTCCAACCCAGAGCAGCCGTCGCTGTATGCCAGAGCGTCACCGTTAGTTTGGTGGGTCCCACTAAGGCGCAAATTTTGCGTTGGTCATATAATGGAGCCAATAAGCTGTTAGTGCCTAGTTGCCCCCTGTCAGCCTGGAATGCTGGCTCGGCTTGTGAAGTATGGAGCCATTGGTTGATGGGTTTAAGGTGTGCCGCCCAGTAATACAATTTTAAGTTGGGTAAGGCAATACCACCGTCAAACCAACCTCTATGGGGGGCGTGGCTTACGCGCCGGCGTGTGATGGTGCTGCCTCCGTGAGCTCCAGGGCGACGCGGGAACTTCAGCTGTTTTCCCGATATTTTCCCCGGCTTCGGAGACTAGAAGAACGCATCCCCGCACGGCGGAACATGGTCCCAGTGTGTTGAGAGATGCAGCGGCTGGTATAATTGCCGCTTTTATCATCTTTTTCCGCTGTTTCTCCCTCAGCTGCTGCAGGACGCGAGCGGCCGCCATTTTGTGCCGCCGAGCTCGCGTCCCGTTTTTCTTTCATCTTTGCCTCATCAGCAGCCCGGTGTGCATCTGCTTCATCGTGTGGGCATATTTCTTCGAGGTATGTTGTAAGGGACACGCAGCATGCCACCCTGCTCCACTTTCATGATGTTTGGCGCCACAAATCTCTTCATAACCTATGACTGCTTTGTTACTGCATAGTGGCGGCCATTTTGTGGTGTTTCCTGCGCAATGCTCAATATCTTCCTCTCAAATGCTTTCAATCTTCTGTGGAATTATTAATTGACCCTCCTGGGTCTCATTTCTTTTGGACGCTTTGCTGTTTCTCTATTGTCATATTGATGGATGGTTTTCTATCTGCGTATTGATTGGATTTTCTCTCAATTTCGACCTTTGCCTTGTGGGTTTGACGTACTGCTTCTCCATTGCTCCGGTTTACCTCGTATATGACCTTTACCCACCAGTGCATATATTAGCTCTACATATAGGGTCTCAGCTTACTGGTTCTTGAGGTGTGGCACCCATTCCTGCGGTCCTTCTAGTTTGCCCCTCTGTTGGAACAATGTCTCAAGACGTGGGCCATGCGAGATCTTCTGTCACGGGCACCAAACCGAAACGCCTCAAGAATGACCCTCCATCGCCAATTCGCACCTCTCCGAACCCCGTGCTGGATTCTATCCTAGAGGAGGTTCGAGGTTTACAACCTTTTATGTCTGCAACTAACGAGAAGCTCAAGCAGATAGAAGACAGATGGGTTGTCATGGAAGGCAAGGTTCTGGAATTAGAACAACGCATCAGTGACGTCCAGGATGTATCTACTAAAATTCCTATTCTTGAAAAGGAGATTCAGCAGTTGAAACTACACACTGAGGACCTTGAAAATCGCAATAGGAGGAATAACCTCCGTATTTATGGTGTTCCGGAGTCCCTTGAGGGGGCCGACATGGTGTCCTTCATCCGCAAATTCCTCTATGAACTTTTGGACCTCCAACCAGAATCTACTCCTCTAAACATACAACGTGCTCACCGTCTGGGTCGCCTCATGTCCAACCCGACCAAACCTAGAGGTATTATCCTGCTCTTTCTTGAGTTTACCGAATTGATGACTGTTCTTAAAGCTGCAAGACTAAAACGTCGCCTCATTTGGTCGGGTCATACCATCTTCATTGCCCAGGACTTATCAAACGCCACGAATGCACGTCGCAAGGAGTTCCTCAATCTTCGACCACATATGAGGGACTTGCACATTCAATATGGAATCCTACATCCCTGTCTCTGCAAAATAACTCACAACGGTCGTTCCCGTACATTTGATGATCCTCTGAAGCTTCGGGCGTACCTCCAAACTGTCTCTACATCTGCTTCCACTATGGACACTAATGACTGAAAATAATTCTTTTCTATTTCCTGCATTCACTTATCTTATGTCTTGACGACTGTTGTGGCCTTGTCCTAGTCTCTTTCTTGTACTTTTTCACTACGACTTCTCTTATTTTTGTTTATCTCCTATCTATATTCCCGCGTTTTCCTCGCTCTGTGGGGTAGGCGCCTTCGCCGGCGTCTCCATGCTCCTAATGCTTTGGTATTCTCTTTTCTCTCAGATCTGGCTTCTGTGCCCTGATCTGTTTGTTATCTTTCTCCTTCTCTATCTTTCTTCTCTTCTTCTTCTTTTCACAGGCCATGCATGTTTTCCCCCTGTTCATTTATGTATCGTTCTATTTCTTGTGTTCATCTATTCCTTGCTTATTGTTTCTCCCCGTACTTTTCATTGCTCCCCTTTTCTTTTCCTTATGACTGAGTTGCTCATTCGTCTTATGTTTCTCTCTATTTACCCAACTTTCCTTGCTTTTGTTCACATTTTGTATTTGATTTTCATTCCTAACATGGTTGTCTTCATTGTCTTTCCTTGTAGTTGTTCCTCCGCAGTGTTTTGGACCCAGATATTACCCTCCTCTCTTGCCTCCCATCATGTGTAATTTTGTATCGTGGAATGTTCGTGGTCTTGGCAACCCTGTCAAACGTCAAAAGGTATTGTCCCATTTATCCAAGTTGAATACTCAGATTGCTTTTCTCCAAGAGACTCATTGTTCAGATGTTGAATCGTTGAAATTAAAGAGGGCTTGGGTGGGTCAAGTTGTATTTTCTCCTGCTGTTGATAAAAAAGGTGGTGTTGCTATACTATTTCGTAAAGGTTTGAATGTTCAAATTCTCTCTTCTCAAGCGGATGATGGAGGTCGTTGGGTTGTGTCCAAGGTGATCATACAAAACAAAACTATGGTGCTCCTGAATATATATGGTCCTGTCCGACCAGATCCTAAATTTTGGTCTGACATTAAAATTCTCATCTCCTCCATTGACTGCCCCAACATTATCATAGCTGGTGACCTTAACCAATGGTTAGATCCCTTTTCGGATAGATTATCTTCCTCCAAATTCCAGCCAGATAAGACACACAAATCCTTTCAATCAGCCATTGCCTCACGTCCCCTTTTCGATGTGTGGAAAACGTGTAATCCGAACTCACTGGAGTATACATTTTACTCCAATGTTCACCACACCCGGTCCAGAATCGACTATATTCTTGTCAGCAAATCCCTTCTCCCTGCGATTCAGAAGTCCGAAATTGGTTCTATTTTTTTGTCGGATCATGCACCTGTCTATGCCACTTTTGACCTAACCCAAACCTCCTCATCTTTTAACCGATGGAAATTTAACACTTTTCTCCTCTCTGATTCTGTTTTTATGTCTAAAGTTAAGGGTTTTATCTCTGAATACTTTTCCCTCAATTTACCTCATGACACATCAGTTTCGAATAATTGGGATGCCTTCAAAGCTGCCTTACGAGGCTTCACAATTTCTTATGTTTCTAAAAAAAAGAAACTTAACCGTGCTAAATATACTGCCCAATTGGCCAACATCAAGACCCTAGAACACTCCTACTTTTCTTCCAAGAATCCTGATGCCCTCATCCAACTTATCAAAGCCAAATCTGACCTAAATCAAATTGCCACAGTCGAAGCCTGTAACACCCTTTTGAAGATTAAATCTAAATTTCACGGGGGCCAGAATAAAGCAGGAAAAATGCTAGCAAATTATCTCAAAATTAAATCTGAACGAAAATCAATTGGCCCTATCCTCAATGAAGTAACCAACACACTAGTTTCTTCTGACGAGGATATTGCACAAGTATTCCACAACTACTATAAACTCCTATATACTGATGATACTCATCCAGGTGATGATAACCTCTCCCGGTTCTTCAAAGACCTACCTCCTCCCCCATCTCTCCCTACTGAATTCCGTCAACTAGAGACTGAAATTACTCCTCAGGAAATTCTCAAGGCAATTACATCCCTAAAGAAATCGAAAGCCCCTGGCCCAGATGGTCTCCCAATTGAATTTTACTCCACCATGCACTCTATTTTTGTCCCCCATCTGTTACAACTCTTCAACTCCTTTATTGCAAATGCCAAAGCCTCTGGCTCCTTTTTGGATGCCCTTATAATCATAATCCCCAAGCCTGACAAAGACCATTCTTTTTGTAAAAACTTTCGCCCTATCTCCCTGATTAATTACGATTGTAAGATTTTTGCCAAAATTTTAGCTGCCCGCCTTGAATCCCTTATTCCTCTGTTAATCAGCACAGATCAAGTCGGTTTTGTGAAAGGTAGACTTGCAGCTGACAATGCCCGTGTTTTTGCCAATATTATTTCACACAGTAAACGATTTAAAGCCCCCCTAGCTGCCCTCTCCTTGGATGCTGAGAAAGTTTTGACCGTATTAATTGGACTTTCATGTTTAAATCCTTACAATGGTTTGGTTTTGGCCCCTCTTTTATCTCTTTAGTGAAACTCCTTTACTCAGCTCCCCGTGCCAGTGTTTTTGTCAATAACCAATTCTCAAAATGTTTCCCCTTATCAAGAGGAACGAGACAAGGTTGCCCTCTTTCTCCTTTACTGTTTATTCTTTGCCTTGAACCCTTCCTCATTAAAATTCGTTCCAACCCCCTAATTAATGGATTCAAATTGTCGTCGATTGAGACAAAAATTTCTGGATATAAGCTTAATCTCTCCAAAACGGAGGTTCTACCCCTAAATTCCTCCTGTTATCAATATATGTTTGCATCAACTGATTTTGCCTGGTGTCCTTCCAAGATCAAATACTTGGGTATTTGGTTCTCCTCTGCATTAGGTGAAACAATTAAATTGACTTTTACCTCTCTTACTCAAAAAATTCAATCACTCCTTCAATTATGGTCTCCCCTTTTCCTTTCATGGTGGGGTCGATTAGACACCATTAAAATGATGATTTCCCCACATATTTTGTATACTGTTTCCATGCTCCCTGTGAAAATCCCTAAATTATATTTCAACCGACTGAACTCCATCTGCTCCAAATTTCTGTGGAATAATAAAAGACCTCGTATTGCTTTACATAAACTTATACGCCCGAAATCTGAAGGTGGAGTTCGCTTTCCTGACTTTCAGTCATACCACTCTGCCTTTTTAATAAAGCAAGCTTTCTCATTGGCCTTCAATTTCAATGATTCCCCCATACCCAGATGGATTGAAGTGGAACGGTCCTTGTTAAAAGACTTTACTTTCCAACAATCTCTTTTTATGTCAAATTGTTCTTTTTTGACTACCCACCCTGTACTGAAGTACTCACATACTCTGCTGCACACTGTATTCTCGAAAGATTCATCCCCCTTACAATATTTTCTCTCTTCTAGTGTGTGGTACAACAAATATCTTAAGTATAAGGGTAAATCTTTCTATTTCAAGTATTGGAAAGAAAAGGATATTATGTTTGTATACCAATGTTTCTCTGATTCCTCCATTCTTTCATTTTCTGTAATGCAAACCATGTATGACTTACCTGTCTATTTTCGCAAAGAATATGACATTATTACTTCCGCCATTTTTTCTCATTTATCTACCCTTCCTACCTTTGATCTCCTGCCTTCCCTTACCCCTTCCACGCCTCTATATCCCTTGTTTACCCAACAAATCCCCAAAGCTGCTCTAATTTATAAACTGTTATTAGATAAAGTTGGTCTTAGACCTAAAACTATTACTGAAAATGTTTGGGAAACTGATTTATCTTTCTCGTTATCTGTTGATGTTTGGGATCACCTATGGTGTAAATTGTTTAAGACTTCGATTTCAGCTCGTATTACTCAATCACTTTTTTTTCTATACCACAGAGCTCTTATTACCCCTGTTAGCATAACAAAATTCTCCCCCTCTTCCTCCCCCCTTTGTTGGTCATGTTCCTCTCACCCCGGCACACTCAAACACCTCTTATTTGATTGCCCCTCTGTTCTTGTTTTTTGGAGCTCAGTTTGGGATTATTGCATGCGTATTTTTCATTTTTCTGAACCATTCTCATCGCTGCATGTTTTTTTAGGTTCCCTATCTGATGTTTTAGACTTACATTCATATAATGCTAAATTATTTGATATTTTAATTGCAACTGCTTTCAAAGTAATTTTGTCATGCTGGAAGGATAATTCAAAAGTGTCTGTACATACATGGTGGAATTTCATATGTGATGAGCATAGAATTGCTATTGCTTCTTCTTCTTCTGTTACTTTAAAAATTAAATCCGATCTTACCTGGCTGCCTTTTTCTACCTTCTTATCTTCTCATCCCCCTCCCTAACCCTCCCTCTTTCTCTCTCTCTATCCCTCTTTTTTTTCTTTTCTTTTCTTCTCTTGCTTTCTGTCTTTCATTCTTTTCCTTTTCATACTTTATCTGAACCTTTTTTCCTCTCCATCTCTTTCTCATTGTTCTTTCATATTGGTTCTGATTGTCCATATACTGTTATATTATGCTGTACTTTTTTTTTTCTCTTAAACAAAATAAAACTTTACTAAAATGAAAAAAAAAAAACAACCTCTATGCAGTTTGGATTGGGCGATGCGTGCGGGGAGGTTCCCCCATAGAAGGTTAGATACCAATGCAGCAACCTTTTGAAAGAACCTAGGGGCTACCGGGTAAGGTGTATTTTCAAGGACATACAAAAATCTCGGCAGGGCCATCATTTTATAAAGTGCAGCTCGTCCCAAGAGCGTTAACGGGAGTCCCGACCAAAATTTAACGTCTTGCTTGAGCCTGTCTAAGTGGGGCTTCAGATTTTTGTCCATGAACTCCGCGGGGTCACTAGTAACTTGAATGCCTAAGTATTTAAACGAGGAACCCGCTATCTTCAGAGGACATCCCGCGTCGAGGGCCGGAACCTGCCCCTTCAGAACATACAATTCCGATTTGCTCCAATTAAGTGTATAGCCGGATACTCTGCCGTGAGTATCACAGAGATGTAATAGGGCTGGCACTCTGCTGTCCGGATTAGTTAGGTATATCAGCATGTCGTCTGCATACAGGGACAGCCGGTCCTCGCAACCCTCCCTCCAGCATATGCCCTTGAGTAGGGGCGAGGTTCTAATAAGAGTGGCAAGGGGTTCCAGCGAGATCGCGAACAATAATGGGGAGAGGGGACATCCTTGTCTTGTACCCCTCCCTAGTGGGAACATCCGCGAAATATGTCCATTGGCTACCACCCGAGCCACCGGGTCAGTGTACAACAGTCTGACCCATGCAATAAAGCGGGGCCCAAATCCCAAGCGCGACAGCGCCTCAAACAAGTATGTCCACTCTACAAGATCAAAAGCCATCTCAGCATCAAGGGCTAATATCACTGCATGTGATGTGACCGATTCCGCCCTGGCCAGTACTCCGTGCAGTCTGCGTAGATTTAATGCCGTATTTCTGTGTGGCATAAATCCGGACTGATCCGGGTGTATAAGAGATGGTAAATGGGGCAAGAGTCTCGTCGCTAGGAGTTTGGCAAGAATTTTGGCCTCTGCATTAAGCAGCGAGATGGGGCGGTAAGAGGAGCATTCTTCAGGTGGTTTGCCTGGTTTGGAGATGGCCACTATAGTCGCCGCTCTCTGGTCCGGCGGAAGTGTACCCTTCTCCAGACATTCCTTAAACATCCCTAGCAGATGTGTACTGAGGGTCTCAGGCACCGCTTGATACCACTCTACAGGTATTCCGTTAGGTCCCATAGCCTTACCCGGATTTAAGGCACGAATAGCCAGTTGTATTTCATCAGCGGTGATGTCTGCTTCCAACTCACATGACTCTTCCGAGGACAGCGTTCGGACCTCGATCGGTGCTAGTACTTCTCTGGCCATCTCAGAAGTAATCATGTGTTCAGGGGTGTACACCCGTTCAAAGTGGGCCGCAAGCAGTTCAACAATTTGTCCCGGGTTAGTATGTATCCCCCTGTATTCGTCCTTCAAACGTTGGATTCCCCTAGAATTCCCTTCCCGTTTGTCAAGCCATGCCAGCATTCTCCCCGCCTTGTCGCCCACCTCGTAGATCCTATTTTGAGTGTCGGTTAGGTGCCCTTTCACGTGGATGCGCAAGTGATCGTTGTATAGCTGCTGTTGCAGTGTCAGTGCGTGTAGGGTGGATGGAGTGGGGTGTTGTTCGTGTGTCGTTGTCAATTCCTGCAAAGTTAAGTCCAGATCAACTAGTTCCTGAGACCGTTCTCTTTTGTAGCCCGTGATGGAGTTTATGGCTTGTCCCCGTAAGACCGTTTTATATGCCTCCCATAGTACCTCGGAGGAGCGCACCGAGTGGACATTCTCAGTGAAATATTGTGTTGTTGCCTTTTTAAGAGCTTTGCGAACCTGGGGAATCTTGAGATAAGTAGCATGTATGGGATATATGCGTTTGCGCGTTCGTTCCTGGGAGGAGAGTGTGAGAGTAAGTGGGTAGTGGTCTGAGATCCCTCGAGGGTGAATTGCCATTGTATCTACATGTTGGAGACCATCTCCCAGGGTCAGAAAGTGGTTGATTCTAGACAGACTCCCATGTACCGCGGAGTGAAAGGTGTACTGCTTCGCACCGGGGTGGAGGTGCCTCCAAATATCAATCAGGCCCATGGCTGTTAAGAACCGTTGGAGGCGGGGGATCCCTCCCGTGGGGACTGGTGTTGGAAACCGGTCGAGTTGCGTATCCAGAATTGCGTTGAAGTCCCCCCCAAGGATAACCTCCCCCTCGGGGAGAGTCAGAATAAAGTCACCCAGTTTAGGGAGGTGTACCGAGTGTAGTGCCGGTGGAATGTATACTGAAACTAGGTTGAGAAGCTTTCCTTCCCACTGCCCCTGCAGGGCTGCGAAGCAGCCTTGATCATCAGTCTTAGTAAGTAGGGGGATAAACCGTGTGTTTTTCTGTATCAGGATACCGGTCCCTCTGGAGCCGGACGTGAAATCCGAGTGGACTATCATCTTGTAGCCTCGTCTATCCATGGCCTTGGTAGCCCCCCCTGTTAAATGAGTTTCCTGTAGTAGTGCTATGGTGGGTTTTTGTCTTTTAAGCGCGGTTAGTACCAGCCCCCGTTTCACCCTGTCCCCCAGTCCCCTCACGTTCCAGGTCATTAGGCGTAAGGAGGGGCATTGTGTCTCAACGTCTACTCCTCCCCTTTCAGGAATTGGAACATCAGCCATTTGATACTATGGGGTCCATGGTATATCGATGGGCAAGTGTGTCACGGGCGCTGGGTGTATAGTCGTGTAGGAAAGTGCTGAAGGTCCTCATGGAAGCTTTAGACCCCTGCCCTCTCCACCCACCTTGCATTGACTCGTGTGGGAGCCTAGTCTTTGTCCTTGACCGTACATGTGAGTTCCTAACTTTAAAAGAACAACCCCTTCCCCAACCCCCCCTCCCTGCACCCCTGCCTAACGGACTTTCAACTGCCCGCCCCCCCAACTGAGCAGAGTGCTTGACCCATCCCACAACCAGAGTACTTGCGTGTAGGGGGGAGAGCGTCTCCCCGAGCAGGCGGCATCCCTGCGTGCTTCCGGAGTAGCCTTGCCAGAGTCCATGTGCAGCATTTAAACGGTGTGTCAATGGTCAGCGACTGCCTCCAACGCCGATCTCAGAGTAGGGGTCATTCCTTCCCACCGGCCCCTGCAAATCCATGTGAGGGAGGGCCCTCCGCTCCTTCTCGACCAGACGTTTGTGAGCCAGTCCCGCTGTTTCCTCCGCGGTCATGATTCGGTCTGTGTGCTTTTCGCTGCCGGTCCACGGTGCGCCATCCCTCAAGCCAGTCCCGGGCAGCGTCCGGGGTGTCGAAGAACCACACCTTTTTGTCCGCTACTACTCGCAGCCGGGCCGGAAATAGCATCGAGTATGGCAGTTCCTTCTCCCTCAACGTTTTTCTTACCTCCAGAAACGTCCTCCTCCTCCTGGAGACCTCCGCCGTGTAGTCCGGGAAGAAGGCTATTCTCGAGTTCTGGATCTGGATGGCCGGCGCCACTCTTGCGGCCTGCAGGATGGCGTCGCGGTCCCTGAAATTGAACAGCCTTGCCAGTATTAGCCGAGGCGGGCATTCTGTCTTAGGTTTTCCCCCCGGCACCCTGTGGGCCCGCTCTACTGAAAAGAAGTTCGACAGTCCCTTAGGCTGGAGCCTGGTTTTGATTATGTCCTCCACATAGAGGTCCATGGCCCCCGTATCTTCCGATTCTGGCACACCTAAAATTCGGACGTTGTTGCGCCGGGAGCGTCCTTCCTGGTCGTCCAGTTTGTCTCGGAGCAGTTTGTTGTCAGTTTGTAGTCGCTCCATCGCCGTTTGTAATTCGGACACATCTTCGACCAAGGATTTGGTGACGACCTCCACCTGTTTGACCATTTCATTCATTTTCTGGAGGTCCGCCCGTATCAAGGTGACCTCAGTGGCTGTAGCTCCCACTGTCGCCTGCACCTGAGCCAGTGCCGCCAAGACATCCTCAATTGTGGCCTTTTTCGACCCCTTGGTCTCCGTCGTTTTCCCCGCCGTCTTGCGTTGCTCTTGGGGAGGAGATTGCCTCTCATAGGCAAATTTGTCTAGCTTGGCCTGGGTAGCGCTGTGCCGGGGGCCTCTGTTTGACATGATGCAGTGTTTACTGGCGTTGCAATCTGCCACAGAGGGTCGGTGTTCGGGCCAAGGAGGGCTGGTCACTCGTTTACATGTAACCGTCTGTGGGACGGTAGCGCAATTGAGTCCTCAGTGAGTGAGAGCAGTGGCCCCTCGTATGTCCTTGACTGCTGGGTCTTTCCCCAGTCACAACGCGAGGGCAGGCAGGGCGTTATCTGCACGAGTGATAATTGATGTGACACCCCACCCAATAGCGTTGCAACTTAGGCGGCCCGCCGAGCCTATACACCTGCGGGGCGTCCGTCAGCAGGCCAGGCGGGGTGCAGTGGGCCGCGGCAAGTGCTGGATCGTGTCCCCGTGTTCTGCTGAAACGTAGTGCTCCCTCGGCGTGCGTGCTGTTAGTGTCCCTCCAGCCCTCGTCAAAGTCTTTCCAGGAGGGGGGGGGTTCCGACTCACCGCCCCCGCCGTACGTGACTGCCTCACGCCCGCCCGTTGCCAAAGGTGAGTCCGCCAAGACAGCGGACCTCCGTGTGCACGCCCGGGAGGTTGGCCTGATCTCCGCTCAGCAAGGGCGGCCGTTGCAGGGACTCGGGGTGTGACGCGCGTCCAGCGCGTAAAATGGCGGCTCCGTTTCCTCGATCCGTGGCGTTGTCCGCACCTCTGAGCTTGATCTCACGGTCGTGTTGGCTGCTGCTGGACGTCGCGGGGCCCCGCCCTTGTCACCGGGCTCCCGGAGGACACCCCACGGATGTTCGGGCAGCGCGTCCAAGGAGCCGGCACTTCCGGCCAATCACCGCCGCCGAGAAGCAGCTTCCGGCCGGCCTCAGTCTGTCCGCTACTCCGCTGCCTCCAGGCTGACGATAGGCCCCACCTCTCTCTGGGCTCCGCCAAGTGTTTCGGTTCAGCGGTCAGGCAGCCGCCGTCCCCAAAATGCTGCCCTGGATGCCGCAAGGACTCCGGGCCCAGTCCACCCCTTCAAGCACCGTTAAAGTCAGGATTAATACGTCGGATTGCAGTGGGAAGCCGCCTCTTCTCGGGAGCCTCTCTAAGCTGCGGCCGCCATCGTAGGCTGCTAGCCACGCCCCCAACGGGACCCATTTTAATGCTGATCTTATCAGGCGTATCTGTAATGGATTACACATAAAACAGAAATTTCATGCTGCGCGACATCCTCAGTCTGCTGGGTTGGTTGAAAAATATAATGGGATTTTGAAGTTCAAGATGGCTAAAATTCAGGAGAGTACCGGGTTGCGGTGGCCGGACACATGTTGCCTTTGGCTCTGATGTATTTACGCATGACCCCCATTACCGTTTAGGTCTGTCACCGTATGAGGTTATTTTTGGACGACCAGCTAATGTATGGGGCGTTCCTCGTCTGAGGAGTTTTAGAGAAATAGATTACCCAATGATGACACATTATTTGTATGCATTGATTAAAGACCTTCGTTCTATCCATCAACAGGTATCTGATGTATTGCAGCCTCTGCCGGAGGGTTCGGGACATCGTTTGGAGCCCGGCAAATGGGTAATGGGTAAGAATTATCAGTAAAAACCGAGCCTTGAGCCTAGGTGGACCGAACTGGTGCAAGTTTCATTGGCCAAGCGAACAGCGGTGAAGGTGGCTGGACGGAAGCATTGGATCCATGTTGCTCATGTTAAAAAGGTGCCTCTTCCTCTTCCTTTCGATCGTCTGAATCCAGAAGGAATATTGACCCAGGAAAGTGAAAGAGTTCCTTGCGTGGTTCCTTTAGCCGATGCCCAGGAAACTGGAGGGCAAGAAAGGGGAGCCAAGGGCAAAATAGAGGCCACGTCACCAAGGGCGGAATTGGCCTCTGAATCTGTTGCCTCAGTAGTTGAACGAAAAGTTCATGAAAAATGTGGCACCTTGGATGCTTCCACATCTGTTTTATTTAATGATCAAGAATTGTCAGGTCAGGCTCAATACAACTTGCAGCCCAGAAACCGACACGGTACCCACAAAATTGTAGGAGATAGGGAAAGACTTTAGTAATAGGGGCTTGCTAGAGAATCTTGAGGGTACTGGGCGAGACACTGGACTGAACCCGTTGAGAGCTGGAACTTTGTGTTGCTCTGTTCAGAAAGAAAGACTGAGAAGCAAAGTAAAGGGGCCCAGGTTGTAGTTGGAGAAAATAACCGACGAGAGGGTTTGTTCTTTTGATGAACGATAGGAGCCTGCCTGTGAGGCTCTAGACGGACACAGGAAAAAAGCACCCTCTGGCAGGACGGACTGCACTTGGTTAGAATAGTTTGGACTTTAGTTAGAATGTACCCTTTTGGCCGATTTATTCCTGAGGAGGAGCGTCCCCTTCCTCCTCGATATATGCCCATTTATGTACCTATGTTTTCATCATGGGCAACCTGAGTGAAGGTTGCCTTTGTGATAACTGTTGCAATGTTGTTTAACATAATAATGAGTGTGTTTTTATACTTAGAATTTCAGCACCCCCTGTATACCGTGATAGGGACTCCTACCCCGCCAATGGAGCATCATTTCTTTACGTTAGCTCCTCATGAGGAAAGACATCGTCAGACATATGTTAAGAATGTATTTGTGGAAGTGCTGCATCAGACTCACAGTGCTACCAATACGACAAATTGTTGAGTTTGCGGTCTGTTACCCTCCGTAATGCATCAACACGATCTCTTTGTCTCATTACCATTATCCTATTTAGGAAGTTGTGAAGCCTGGTTCAAATTGCTGAGTATGATGTGTTTACATTACACCGTGGATACCTCCCGATAAACCGAGATGGATTATGAGATGATCTTGATTTATATAGAAGTACACCAAGGTTTTGACCCACAGGGGAATAATGGGGAGGGGTCCTTGGACCCCAAGGCTTACATGAATATGTATACTGAATATGAGAATGTCACATGGTTGAAAACGGAGATATTGAATTTTGTTGAATTTAATTTCACCCAATATTTCCAACACTTCCAGGATCGAAATGTTACTGATGATCAGCCAATCCCGGTGCCCATATTAAACAGTACCTCTGCATTTTGTGTACAAGGAACAGGACATATCCCTGTAGGAGACAGCCGGTGCAATTTCACCTATCGATTACGTACCGTTAGTAGTCCGCCATTAATAACACCCCCGAATGTGTATTTTGTTTGTGGAGAGAACGCATACACTTGGCTTCCCCGGGGGTGGATGGGTCGTTGTTATTTATCCTTCCTGTATCCACCTGTGTATATAGCTCCCTCAAATTATCATACGGATCATCAGTTAGATGGACAAAGATCACTAATAAATCGCGATAGAAGAGAACTGGACATGTCTAAAATAGATCAAGCTGATACTCTGGAGCAGCATTTCGTTGATATAGTAAAGGGAGTGTTTCTTATCAGGGGACCCATAATAACCAGTAAGGAGGTGAGACGATTATCCAGAGTAGTTGAAAGAGTCATTAATACCACTGCCGGTATATTGACCAATTTGACTGTAGAGCTTCAAGCTACGAGAGCCGTCTCTCTTCAGAATCCTATGTGTTAGATGTCATCTTAGCAGATCGAGGAAGAGCTTGCCGGGTCATCTGTAGCTCCTGTTGTGTATATATTCCTGACTCCGCCCCCTCTGTCCATTTAGCCATTCAGAAATTACACCGGTTAGCAGCAGAAATACATGCTGATATAGGAAGTTGGTCCCTCTCCGCCTGCTTTTGGGGCCTACTGTCAGCCTGGGGATGGAAGATCTTAATGGTACTAGTAGGTATAGTAGGGGTTCTTTTCACTTGTTGCTTATGTATACATTGTGGGCCTGCCTGTTGTTCCTATTGCGCCAGGAGAGTATCCTCTGCTCTGGTACCGTCACCCTCGATGAAGGAAAAATCTCAGATGGTACAACAGGAAATTCGAGATTTGATGCAGATAGATGAGGGTTTTAGCTACATCATGCTAAAAGGGCGGTTCTGTGGTACAGAATTCCTTTTAGTATAATTACTAACATGATAATTGTTAGCCTGATGTAGCTGCATACACATTTATTCATAGTTATGTACCATTTAATATTAATAACGGAAAGTAGCCTTTGTTTCTTCTTATAAGTCAAGTTGCACAGTAGTTAGAGAAACCACACTAACGCCATTTTACATTTGTCGGGCCTGCGTAGTGATCACATGTTGTTTCCCTGTTACCGAGCAAGTCCCAATTAGTTGAGTTACAAGACAGCTGAATTTGTGATGTTTTCTCTGCTCCAAGGCCCAAGGTTGCATCTGGCTTTAGAGGTGATAAGCACATTCTTGCCGGCGCCGGGCTGTTACTCCCATGTACCGAGACGAAAGGGAGTTACCCTTTCTGACCTTCCCCATAATAGCAGAAACAGACTTCTGAGCAGGCTTTGTGTGCCATATATGGTCCTTCCTTAAGATCGTGTACATATTGGTAGGCTGCCAAATGTGGTTATTTCATGTAATGTAACTATGGTATAAATGACTTGTCTCATGTGTAAATCGGCAGTCTTCTCAGCGCACTGACTTGGTGTGGACGCGGAGGCTCCTCTGCGCAGAGTCTTTTTGTTAATAAACGATTGCCTTTTCTTCACTGCCAACTGACTGGTAATTTGATAATAGTTATTGGGCTATTGGTAAGTGTGGCCCTTCACAATATATTTCCAGTACTACACCCTGCTCACCCCTTTGGTAGCTTGGCTGGAGCAGACAGGCTTATCTCAGAGGCAGTGTGTTAAGCATTTATGAATATACACAGTAATACAGTGATAACACTACAGATGGACACAACACAGGTTTTATAAAAATAAGTATTCTTTATATAGACTTAAACACAAGACCACAAACGACAAAAATCCACAATACTACACTTAAGATTACTTAAAAGATGATTAAAGTCTCTTAGATCAAATTCATGGTAGATTCAACAAAGTTCTCAACAAAGTACCTGGATGTGTAACGCAAAGTAAACAAAAGGGCTCGCAGAAGGGGAGATGCGTGGGTTCCGTGACCCGGGGGAACCGTTGCGTCCTTCCTCAATGCTTGCGGAGAGTAGGGGACTCGTTGTGAGCCTTACCGGTGCTGAGGTGATGCGTAGATTCTCGGCCTGCGGGCCTGTCGCGGTGCGCAAGATGGCGCCTTGATGAGATGATCCAGTTGCGATGCGAGAAGATGGTGCCCTTGATGCGGCGATGCGATAACGATGCGATGACGCCCTGGCAGCCTTGCGGTGACTCTGTACTTTTGGAGCCGCGACAGGCCCTGCGACGCGCTTCTCCGGCGAAGCGATGGCGACTCTCTCGATGGCGTCATGCTTCTCCGGTGATGCGACAGCAGGCAGCTTCGATGAACACATGCTTCCAGGGAGATGCGGCGAAGGCTCGCTTCTCGGCGTTGCGATGATTTCAGCTGCGGCAGCGACGCGCTTCTTCCCGATGCGTCGTGCTCCCAGCGGCACGCAATTGACTGGAGTCAGAATTCCCAGCAAGGAAATTCAAGGGGGGGCTGGAGGTGAAGTCTTTTGGCCCTGAGACTTCAGCAGGAGGCAAGCACAGTTAAGCATTTGTGAATATACAATAGTACACTTAAGATTACTTAAAAGATGATTAAAGTCTCTTAGATCAAATTCATGGTAGATTCAACAAAGTTCTCAACAAAGTACCTGGATGCATAACGCAAAGTACACAAAAGGGCTCGCAGAAGGGGAGATGCGTCGGTTCCGTGACCCGGGGAAATGGTTGCGTCCTTCCTCAATGCTTGCGCAGAGTAGGGGACTCGTTGTGAGCCTTACCGGTGCGGAGGTGATGTGGAGATTCTCGGCCTGCGGGCACGTTGCGGTGCGCAAGATGGCGCCTTGATGCGATGCGATGATCCAGTTGCGATGCGAGAAGATGGCGCCCTTAATGCGGCGATGCGATGACGCCCTGGCAGCCTTGCGGTGACTCTGTAGTTTTTGGAGCCACGACAGGCCCTGCGACGCGCTTCTCCGGCGATGCGATGGCGACTCTCTCGATGGCGTCACGCTTCTTCCCGATGCGTCGCGCTTCCAGCTCCCAGCAGCACGAAAGTGACTGGAGTCAGAATTCCCAGCAAGGAAATTCAGGAGGGAGGTGGAGGTGAAGTCTTTTGGCCCTGAGACTTCAGCAGGAGGCAAGCACAGTTCAAGCCCTTAGAGAATATTCTGTAGATGGAAGTCCTTACAAAGTTCCTTCTCCTTTCCCTTGGCAATAAAGCATCCACTGCAGGTCAACCCAGCAAACAGCACACTGGCAGAGGGGCAGTCCAAACTCCTGCAGCTTCCTTGGTTCTTCTCCTTGGCAGAAAGGTTTCTTGTTCCAGAAGTGATCTAAAGTCTGTGGGACTGGGTCCCAATTTTTTTACCCCAAAATCCTTTGTTCTCTGAAGGCAGAGAGGCCTCTGCCTAGTTCAAACCAGTACCTGAGCACTTTGTTGTCACGACTCTCCACGGAAGGTGGAGCCAGCACAGGGGAGGGAAGATACAGCTCTGGAGCACTCTGTTGAAAGGATTCCTCTTCTCCTTTCACTGTGCAGGGCAGATACATCAGACAAGCCACAGGGGGTGGAGCCAGCATTGTAGAGGTTGAGGCCCAGCCTTATTCAGGTCCCAGGTGCACTCCCCCCTCCCATCTGGATGTAAATGTCCCTATTCACCAATGGGCTGTCCCAGACTGTCTCCTGGAATTACCCAGCCCTGTCACACACAAACCCAGACAAGAAATACACAACTCAGCAGAGGCGGGCTCACATGGTTAGGCAAGCAAATACCTGCTTGCTAAAAGTGGTATTTGCAAACAAAGAATATTAAAATAAACTTTACTAAAATATGTCTTTTATTATACTGAGTTCAGGCATACTAAATTCAAATTTCTACCATGTTCCCTGAGTCAGTTAGGATTATAAGAATGTAATAATCTTCACTGCCCATTCTGGCCAATGAGAACAGGTAGCCTTCAATAGTGAAAAACGAAAAAGGCAGTAATTCACTATTAGAACATGCTACACACATCAGAGCATGTCCTACCTTATACTTACAATGCACCCTGCCATTGGGCCTACCATAGGGGTGTCTAATATGAAGCAAAGGGAAGGTTTAGGGACTGGAAAGTGGGTGCACTTGGCCAAGTCGACATGGAAGTGCTAGACTGCACACAGGCCTTGCAACGGCAGGCCTGAGACACACTTTACAGGCTGCTTCTGTGGGTGGCACAACCAGTGCTGCAAGCCCACCAGCAGTATTTGATCTACAAGCCCTGGGCACACATTTTACACTGTACTGGGGGTGACAGTAAATCAAATAACCCAATTATGGAATAACCAATCAGTACATTAATTTAACATAGGGAGCACTTGCACTGTGGCACTGATTAGCAGTGGCACAGTGCCCAAAGCATAAATCCAGCAAAAACATATCAACACAGAGGAGGCAATCCGTCAAAAATGGAAGGGAGACTCACGCCAATGATGTCAGGTCTAACACGTGTTCCCTTCAGCTGAAATGTGGGGAGAACTACCCTTCCCCTTGGGATTTCTCTTCACTAAGGCGGAAAAATCTGGACAGACCGTCATCGTTGGCGTGTTCTGTACCAGGGCGGTGTTCCACCGCAAAGTCCATACCCTGTAGGGAGATGGACCACCTCAACAACTTTGGTTTCTCACCCCTCATCTGCATCAGCCATCTAAAGGGCCTGTGGTCGGTCTGAACCTGGAAGTGAGTCCCAAACAAATATGGTCTCAACTTCTTCAGTGCCCAGACCACAGCAAATGCCTCACGCTCAATTGCACTCCACCTCTGTTCCTGTGAAAGTAACCTCCTACTGATGAAGGCTACAGGTTGGTCAAAGCCCTCTTCAGTAATCTGTGATAGAACAGCCCCGACATCATGCTCTGAAGCGTCTGCCTGTACAATTAATTATTTTGAGAAGTTGGGCGCCTGAAGCACAGGTGATGTGCACATGGCAGTCTTCAGGGCATCAAAAGCCTTCTGACAGGTATCAGTCTAGTTCACTTTCTTGGGCTGCTTCCTGGAAGTCAGCTCAGTCAAGGGTGCAACAATGTTGCCATACTCCTTGACAAACCTCATGTAGTACCCCGTGAGTCCTAAAAAGACACTCACCTGTGTCTGAGTCTTTAGGGGTTCCCATGCCAGGATGGTATCAATCTTGGGTTGTAGGGGCACCACCTGGCCGCTTCCTACCTGGTGACCCAAGTACACAACCGAACCCTGCCCGATCTGACACATACTTGCCTTGATCATGAGGCCTGCCTTGTGCAGCACCATCAACACTTCCCAGAGGTGCTGCAAGTGTTCTTCCCAACTGGTGCTGAACACTGCAATGTCATCCAGGTAGGCAGCACTGAAATCCTCCAGCCCACCCAACACCTGGTTGACCAATCTCTGAAAGGTGGCAGGTGCATTCTTCATCCCAAAGGGAATAACCCGGAATTGGTAGTGCCCATCTGGTGTGGAGAATGCTGACCTCTCCTTAGCTCCATCATTCAAGGCGATCTGCCAGTACCCAGATGTCAAATCAAACTTGCTGAGGTACCGTGCAGCCCCTAACCGATCAATGAGCTCATCAGCTCTGGGGATGGGGTGTGCATCAGTCTTGGTGACTGAATTGAGCCCTCTGTAGTCCACACAGAACCGGAGTTCAGGTGCGGCACACGGCAAGGCAGCCTTTGGGACCAAGACCACTGGGCTGGCCCAAGGACTGTTGGAGGACTCAATGACCCCTAAAGCAAACATCTTTGAGGTTTCCTCCTTAATGTAAGCCCTGACCTTGTCAGTCACTCTGTAAGCCTTGTGCTTCACAGGGGGACTGCCGCCAGTGTCCACATCATGGACGCACCCCTCTGTGACACCAGGAACCAAGGAAAATAGATCAGAGAATTGCCCCAACAGTTGGCGACAATCTTGCTGCTGATCAGGGGTCAGAGTGGCAGAGAGGCTGACACCATCCACTGACCGATCCTGCTCTGCTGCAGACAGGAGGTCAGGAAGAGACTCGTTCTCCTCCTCCATTCCATCATCTGTCACTAGGAGCATGCCCACTTCAGACCTTTCTAAGTGGGGCTACAGGCGGTTAACATGAAGGACCCTCAAAGGGTTCCTTGGGGATCGCAAGTTCACCAGACAGGTGACATCACTCTTGCGCTCCACCACCTCGTATGGACCGGTCCACCTGTCCTGGAGCGCACAAGGCTCCACAGGGGCCATGCCCCAAACTTTCTGTCCAGGCTAAAGCTCAATCAGAGTGGCATTCTGATCGTACCACCGCTTCATTTCCTCCTGGCTGGCTTCCAGATTCGCCTGAGCGAGATCCCTGAAACGCCGGGTCTGGTTCCTGAAGGCCAGCATGTAGCTATATACATCCTGGGGAGGTTTCCTGGGAGATTGCTCCCAGCCTTCCTTGACCAGACTTAAAGGTCCACTTACCGGGTGACCATACAAAAGCTCAAAGGGGCTGAACCCTAGAGACTTTTGTGGCACCTCTCGGTAGGCAAACAGAAGGCATGGCAAGAGTACGTCCCACTTACGCCTCATTGGTTCTTCAAGACCCATGTTCATGCCCTTAAGGGTCCGATTGAATCTTTCAACCAGCCCATTTCCTTGTGGGTGGTAAGGTGTGGTGAACTTCAAGGTAACACCACACTCCTTCCACAGAGACTTCATATAATTGGAAATGAAGTTTTTACCTCGGTCAGATACAACCTCTCTGGGGAACCCCACATGGGAGAAGATCCCCATCAGTGCACGTCTCACCACGGGGGCCGTCACTGTCCTGAGCGGAATGGCTTCCGGGTACCGGGTAGCATGGTCCCCCAAGACCAGGATAAACCTGTTGCCCAAGGCTGTCTTGGGGTCCAGTGGCCCCACAATGTCAATGCCCACCCGTTCAAAGGGGGTACTGACTACAGGGAAAGGTTGGAGAGGGGCCTTGTGCCTCCTTCCACTTTTCCCACTTGCCTGGCAAGTTTGACAGGTCCTACAATGAGTATCTGAACTCTTCCCCATCCGGGGCCAATAAAAGTAGGAGATAAGCCTTTCAAAGGTCTTGTTCTGCCCCAGATGACCAGCTAAAGGAACATCATGAGCCAAACCCAGTAGGAAGGCTATGAAGTACTAGGGTACCACCAGCACACGGGCTGACCCAGGCTCAGCAACCTTAGGCTCGCTCTACAGGTGACCATTCTCCCAGTAGATCCAATGTGATCCAGACTGATCACCTGCTGCCTGGTTTGTGGCCTGTTGCCTCAAACCCACAAGAGAAGGGCACTTATGCAGCTCTTCACAAAATTCCTCCCTGGAGGGACCCCCTTCTTGCTGCCAATGGGTCAGCTCAGGTAAATTCCGCAGTTTAGAAACTTGCTCACCAGTGGGTTCCAGGGCATCCCCCTAAAGGTCTGCCTTCTCCTGGACTGTGGGAACAATAGAGGCTAGTTTCCCACACCCCTTACCTCTTCTCTTTAAGGCAGGTCCCTGGGCCATATTTTCAGGTTCCAGGATCTCTTGAACACCCTTAGCTGCCATAGATCGAGTGGTCACACATGCCCACTCAGGCAGACCCAACATCTCTAAATGCGCCTTCCTCTCCACCTTCATCCAAGGGGAGTTTTCTAAATCATTGCCTAACAGACAATCAACAAGCATGGATGGCCTCACAGCCACTTGAAGAGTACCAGGGACCCCCCACACTCAAAGGGAACTTGAGCCACCTTGCAATGGCTCTCTGTGTTGTCAGCGGCAACAACTGGGAAGAATGCATTGGGGACGTCCTGCTCTTCAGAGACCAAGTGACACTTGACAGCTGTCACACTTGCTCCTGTGTCTCTGAGAGCCTCCACTCTATGGCCATTGATGGTCACCCACTGCTTGTATTTTTTAGTGTTCTCAGGCAGCTGAGTTTTAGGGACCATCTCAAAGTCTCCTAATGAGACAAGGGACATTTCTGCGGGAACCCACCCACCTTGGGCACCCATCTCCTCCCCACCCAGGGCTACACTGGCCATCTGATGGGGTGGTGCACGGGGTGGCACATACTGTCCTTTCTGAGGACACTAGGGATCATACCAACGGTGTCCCACCTGCTTATACTGAAAGCAGGTAACAGCCCCCTATGAACAGGTTTACCTGTCGGTGGTCCTGACTTCTTTTCAGGGGAGGCAGGGAACCCTTACCTTGGTTCCCTGGGGAATTACTTTGGGGACCTTTTTGGAACTCCCTCTGTTTACCCTTGTCCCCCCACTCTTCTGCTGGGGACCCAGCCCACCTTTGGCGGAGTCTCCCACAAGACCCTTGTGGACCCTTGTACTGACCCAGCGGTCCGCCTCTTCAGCAAGCTTTCTAGGATTAGTCAACTTGCAATCAATAAGGTGCTGGCGTAGCTCTGGAAAACAATTAGTAGACAAGTGCTCCCTAGCAATCAAATCATAGAGCGCTTGAAAATTATCAACATTGCTACCCCTCACCCAACCATCCATAGCTCTGCAAAAGAAAGACACATATTCTACCCAAGTAGTTCCCTCCAGTTTCTTACAATTTCTGAACCTCTGTCTACAGAGCTCTGGAGTTAACCCATACCTTGTCATCAGTGCTCCCTTCATTTGGGCAAAAGACATTCTATGAGAACTGGGCAAGTCTAACAAAGTATCCCTACCCACTGTTAAAAAGCGGCCCCACAACCCCGCTCCCCAATCCTTCTCAGGGACCCGGTGGGCCAACATTGCTATCTCATAGGCTGCAAACCACTGCCCAATATCTTCACCGTTGTGAAAATCTTTGATTACATCCTTGGGGATATGTACCCTGCCTTCGGAAAGGCACAGATGGTGCGCTGCCACCAGAGGGATTTATTTCTAAGCCCTTGGCCTTGATCTCTAACTCCCTCAACATTCTCTCATGCTCCATTCTCATTCTCTCCCTTTCAAAAGACAACCTGTTATTCTCTGTTTCCCTCTGACTTTCCATCTTCAGCTTAACCAACTCCAGCGTGTGCGCCCTATTTCTCTCCCTGTCTTCCAACTCTCTGGGGGACAGGTCTTTGGAAGAGATGCTACTGCCAGGCAGGGATGGCACCCCTCCCCTAACTGGCAACACTGGCCTATCAATTTGCCCATCTGCTTTCCCAACAGGCTCCACCACAAGATCAGGGACATTTCTGGCTTCTACTCAGACCCTCAGCGCCTTTTGGTAGTCTTCCTTTTTAGAAATGCCTGGTATAGCAACTTTCAATTTCCTGCAGAGATACTTGAGCTGTTTCACAATGTAGGTTTCCAACCTCTCTTCCTCAAAATCAAGATCCAAAAATACAACAGATGCTGGTTTACTCATGGTAGTAAAAATTGGGAGTCTTTAGGAAAAACTAACAGTCCAAGGAAAAAGGATTCTGAAAAAAATATGTGGTCGCGTTTGGTCTGCACTCACTAGTAGTGTACACCAATCACTGTATATGAAACACAAATGCAAAGTCCAAATCCTCACCGCTGACCACCAATGTTAGATCAGGGAGTCTCTAGTTGGCAATGGTATTCACCTTTGTCCAAATAGGGACCCTTACTTCTAAGTCAGGATATTGGAATTACACTCCTTAATAACCCCTGCTCACCCTCTTGGTAGCATGGCATGAGCAGACAGGCTTATCTCAGAGGCAGTGTGTTAAGCATTTGTGTATATACACAGTAATACAGTGATAACACTACAGATGGACACAACACAGGTTTTTATCAAAATAAGTATTCTTTATATAGACTTAAACACAAGACCACAAACGACAAAATCCACAATACTACACTAAAGATTACTTAAAAGATGATTAAAGTCTCTTAGATCAAATTGATGGTAGATTCAACAAAGTTCTCAACAAAGTACCTGGATGTGTAACGCAAAGTAAACAAAAGGGCTCGCAGAAGGGGAGATGCGTCGGTTCCGTGACCCGGGGTAACGATTGCGTCCTTCCTCAATGCTTGCGCAGAGTAGGGGACTCGTCCTGAGCCTTACCGGTGCTGAGGTGTAGCGATTCTGAGGTCAAAGGGACTGCTGCCCTATCATGCACAAAAAACGTGTAGTGTCTCTAGGACTACAGCTACCAGCATGCCTGGGGACCTTTTCTGCAGATATAAGTCCCTCCTTCACAGGGGAAAGGTGCTTGTCAATGAACCTGTTTACAGATCGGAATGGGGGATGGTGCTCCCCGCCGGATTCCAGCGTGAAGACTCAAGCCTCGTGGGAGTGTTCCTGCTGTCTAGTTTTGGATGTGGTCAAACCCAGACCTCTGAAGTATCGCAGGGTGTTTATGACAATTCATTTAGTACCGCTGAAGGAGAGCGGGCTCGCCTCCTTCACCCTGACCCGTTTCCTGGAGAACCGAATAATCCCTGCTAAAAAGAGAAGCCGCAATGCATTGTAAACGCGCGGAGACGCGTTTAATAGCACGTGAGTAAAAAAAAAAAAGGCATTTAAACTGTGCATCGCGTCTGAGAGAAAGACGCGGCCGGGATAATTGCTTTCAGTTTTAGCGAGGGCTTCTTGCTGAGATATGTCGTAGTATTTGTTTGGACACCGCTTGATTTCCTTTTCTTTGGAACATGTTTTGAAAGTGCCAGGCAGTTGTTTCAGTTCCGGACACGGAGTGGTATCACTTGTGAGGATCTAAGAAACCAGTGTTGTGACTGTAACAACGCATTGTTGAAAAAGGGAAGACGAAATACCCCTTTCTTCTCTTGACTATTTTTGCTTAGGTGAATTGCAGCATTCTAGAACTGTGCACCTTTTGGGGAAGTATTTGTTTGCTGACATTACCTCTCGGATGATTGGGCAGAAACTAGATTTAATCTAAGGATTGGAAGTTTATTACAGTACATCTGTTATTGCAGCGGGCTGTGAGACCTTGGTGAGTTGGAGGAGGGGACGAACAATACCTTGTGAAAAGAGTATAATTGAACATAAAAGTGATCTTTGCTTTACCACCCTATTTGCAGCCTTAAAGGTCTTACAGACACAGCACAGAGTGTATACCACGCCCTTGAGAGGAATATCGAAAATACAGCTTCTTTATTCTTTTATCCCCTTCCCTTTTTTCCCCCGGGGCACGAATTCATGCAGAGAGTCTACTCTTCTCTGTTGGGGGTCGTGTTGGGAGGAATTGGGGGGCTTAGCTTCAGGCATCGTCTCCGCTTGGCACAAGAACAAGGTTAGTGGCGTCCTTCTTTCTTGCGCTACTGCCAATCCCGACATGAGGTGATGCGTAGATTCTCGGCCTGCGGGCCTGTCGCGGTGCGCAAGATGGCGCCTTGATGAGATGATCCAGTTGCGATGCGAGAAGATGGTGCCCTTTATGCGGCGATGCAATAACTATGCGATGACGCCCTGGCAGCCTTGCGGTGACTCTGTACTTTTGGAGCCGCGACAGGCCCTGCGACGTGCTTCTCCGGTGAAGCGATGGCGACTCTCTCGATGGTGTCACGCTTCTCCGGTGATGCGACAGCAGGCAGCTTCGATGAACACACGCTTCCAGGGAGATGCGGCGAAGGCTCGCTCCTACGGCGTTGCGATGATTTCAGCTGCGGCAGCGGCACGCTTCTTCCCGATGCGTCGTGCTCCCAGCGGCACGCAAGTGACTGGAGTCAGAATTCCCAGCAAGGAAATTCAAGGGGGGGCTGGAGGTGAAGTCTTTTGGCCCTGAGACTTCAGCAGGAGGCATGCACAGTTCAAGCCCTTGGAGAATATTCTGTAGATGGAAGTCCTTACAAAGTTCCTTCTCCTTTCCCTTGGCAATAAAGCAACCACTGCAGGCCAACCCAGCAAACAGCACACTGGCAGAGGGGCAGGCCAAACTCCTGCAGCTTCTTGGTTCTTCTCCTTGGCAGAAAGGATTCTTGTTCCAGAAGTGATCTAAAGTCTGTGGGACTGGGTCCCAATATTTATACCCCAAAATCCTTTGTTCTCTGAAGGCGGAGAGGCCTCTGCCTAGTTCAAACGAGTTCCTGAGCACTTTGTTGACATGACTCTCCTCTTCCTTTCACTGTGCATGACAGAGACATCAGCCGCCCCACGGGAGGCGGAGCCAGCACAGGGGAAGGAAGATACAGCTCTGGAGCACTCTGTTGACAGGATTCCTCTTCTCCCTTTACAGTGCAGGGCAGAGACATCAGACACGCCACAGGGGGTAGAGCCAGCATTGTGGAGGGAAGGCCCAGCCCTATTCAGGTCCCAGGTGCACTCCCCCCTCCCATCTGGATGTAAATCTCCCTATTCACCACTGGGCTGTCCCAGACTGTCTCCTGTAATTTCCCCAGCCCTGTCACAAACAAACCTAGACAAGGAATACACAACTCAGCAGAGACGGGCTCAAATGGTTAGGCAAGCAAATACCTACTTTCTAAATGTGGTATTTGCAAACACAGAATATTAAAATAAACTTTACTAAAAGATGTATTTTATTGTGGCTCACTGGTGAGAGGAGGCAGACCCTGAAGCAGAGGTCAGACCCGGGACCAGGGTTCAATTCCCGACGCGGCAGGGTCTTGAGCCCAAATATCCACGGACTCGATAATTCTCGTTTCGGTGCCTACTCGAATCATGGGTTCACACTCTGCAGCTCTGAGCATTAGCCTGCTTAATCTCCACTACGGCCCCCCCACGGCGGGATGCCTGGCTTTCACCTTGGGGGAAGCCAGGACGGGTTCCCAAGGCAAGCGCCGAGATGCCTACGGGTAATAGAGCGCTATATAAGAACGCATAATAATAATAATAATAATAATAATAATAATAATAATAATAATTATACTGAGTTCAGGCATACTAAATTTGAATTTCTACCATGTTCCCTGAGTCAGTTAGGATTATAAGAATGTAATAATCTTCACTGCCCATTCTGGCCTATGAGAACAGGTAGCCTTCAATAGTGAAAAACAAAAATGGCTGTAATTCATTATTAGAACATGCTACACACATCAGAGCATGTCCTACCTTATACTTACAATGCATCCTGCCCTTGGGCCTACCATAGGGGTGTCTAATATGAAGCAAAGGGAAGGTTTAAGGACTGGCAAATGGGAGCACTTGGCCAAGTCGACATGGCAGTGCTAGACTGCACACAGTCCTTGCAACGGCAGTCCTGAGACACACTTTACAGGCTGCTTCTGTGGGTGGCACAACCAGTGCTGCAAGCCCACCAGCAGTATTTGATCTACAAGCCCTGGGCACACATTTTTCACTGTACTGGGGGTGACAGTAAATTAAATAACCCAATTATGGAATAACCAATCAGTACATCAATTTAACATAGGGAACACTTGCACTGTGGCACTGATTAGCAGTGGCACAGTGCTCAAAGCATAAATCCAGCAAAAACATATCAACACAGAGGAAGCAATCCGTCGAAAATGGAAGGGAGACTCACGACAATGATGTCAGGTCTAACAATGACCCTCAATTGTAAGGGATACACATATTTAGGCAGCCACAGGTGCTATAGGTAACATGTCATCTGGGACCTTATCTACTGCATCTTGTAGTACTCGCATTGTTAGGTTCTCGAATCAGGAGAATTCAAAAAAAAAATGATAGTTATGTATGTGATTAAACTTAATGTGTATTATGATATTTTGTTTTTCAGATAAAAAGGGGGGAGATGTTGTAATAAAATCTTAAGCCCCATTTGTGCATGTTTATTTAATGTCCTTGTGCTGAGCGGACTCGCTCAGCACCCATGTCATATTAATATGTCTTGTGGTGTATATTTGATTCTTGCCTATGTTCATGGCATGAGTATTTTCTCAGTACCAGTTAGAGCAGTTACTCTGCTGGATCCAAGTGGTTAGGATGTGCCGTGTCATGGACCATGCATGTTGAAATCAACTCACTTTGAATTAAACCAACCGGTTTGAAGAATATATTTATTTCAATGTTCGCCCTCTTTTGCTTGCTGCTTCTAAGCTGATGAGTAATAATCATAGCATTACAAATGTATTATTATTAGTGATTCTGTATTAGTACTGGATGGTAGAATTGGATTGTAGAATTTTACATGTAATATTGTCTGTTATAAACACAATTTATGGGTTTGTTTTTATAAGAATTTATGTAGCACTATTTGGACATTTCTTTCAATGCAATGGTCATAAATGGGTGTGTATTTAGATGTTACCAAGTGTAAGCAATGAGGTATGTTATCGCTATCTGAAGCTATGTAAATTGTTTTTAAAGAAAGCCATACTTGGCTGTTGTCCGTGTATATCGACTGACGGAGCCATCCTAGACCTGCCACGGCTGTCCTTTGAATGCGGAGAGCACTAGAACATTCTACCACGATGCGCCACCATATAGCCTGAGGCTGATGCATCGCACGGAACACGGTATAAGCAACTGGACTGCTTCAGGCATGGGGAGCGTGTCGTGAGTCATGCTAATATCTAACGTTTCTTGTTTTTTTTAGGGGCGCGATAGCATTGCTCATGTGCCCCCAGTCAGCTGTTCATTGCTAAGCAAAACTCATTACTGACGGGTTTGAGCCTGAATCGAGTTGAAGAGATTGGTTTGTGTCAGAAGGATAAAGGCTTTTTGTGTAGGTTTATATTAAGTTATTCTATTAACTTATACATGTAGAGAAAGAACGTTTTTTTTAAAATGGCAGCACAGGAGTCTGTAAAGCCTTCCCAGGAAGAAATCATAAGAAAAAGTGTGTCCCAAGAACTGCAACAGACAGCTAGAGCTATGGTTAGAGAAGTTTTCAAATCCAATAAATCTGGTGAAGGCCAGGAGAATGAGGACTACTACTCAGTTTCTGATGAGGAGACAAAGCCATAGGGGCCCAGGTGAGAACTGTGCAAGCAAGAGAAAACAATTATTAAGTGATTGGAGAGAGGAATCCCTAGTGGCTGAAAGATAAGGAACGTTCAGTGTGACGAACATGATAGGCAGTCTCGCACTGCAATGGACGGAGACAAACTATATGAGCTTTCTCAATTTTATGAATGTCATGATTATGATGAATATGTACTGGAGATTATAAGGATCTGGACAATGATTTTGATGAGAACCCAAGGAGAAAAGAGGAGGGAAAAAACTTAGTGTTGGATCCCTTGGGCAAAAATCTATTTGATCCAAGGTAGATAAAACACCTTAGAAGTACTGAATGGTGGCCCTTAGACCAAGTGGCTGACTATATTAAGTTATGGCTAAGAAGACCATTATAAAGGGAAGAACTGAATGTCTTAAGTGCCGAATGCTCAAGACCCATAATTGACCAAAAAGTGACTATGACTCCAAATATTGATCTGCAGATAATCACTTTTTTTTAAGGGGAAAGGATCCAAGGAAGGGGTTGAGGAAAACCCTTAAATCTTTTCAAGACAAAGTTTTTGACATCCTTGGTCCTCTGGCCAAGATTTTCGCTCAAGTTGAGGAAGCATGTATTAAAGGGACAGAGGTGAACATCCACCTTTTACGAGGATAGTGCAAAAGGGCAATCAGTTTTCTTGGGGTATGCTAATGCAGAAATGCTGGCTGAGAGGAAGAAAACCATCCTCATGCACATCAATTCTAAACTGACAGATTTTAGTGTTAAGGAGTTCAGTGCTGAGGCGAAGGGCCTCTTATTCGGGGATGGCATCGCTAAGACCTTTACTAGCCTTGATCAGTCACATTACCCCATGAAAATGGTGTTTCAGGGAGCAGTCTTTATGGTTTTGCTGGGAGGAGAGGGCAACCTCCAAGCCGAGGGTTCTTTAAGACCCATTTTTCAGGAAATCAGGGCAACAGATATCAAGGAGGAAGCTATTGAAGGCAGCCCTCTTGTTTCCAGCTTCAGAAAGGAAGAGGTAGTAGACCTAGAGCATCAAGGTGAAGGTGAGTATGAGGATACAGTTTTGCTCTACCCAGGTAAATGTTGGCGGAAGGTTAAAATTGTATACAGAACAATGGGAACAAATATGAGACAATCCATGGGTCATTTTAATGGTAAAAGGTTATTTGATAGATTAGGATACAGAATCATATAAGGAGAAAGAACCAAGAGGGTTGCGTTACCAGAAGGATTCAGAGGACATTGTAACACAAGAAGTGCTTCGGATGTTGTCAAAGAAACCAATAGTAAAAGTAGAAGAGGACAGAATGGGTATATCAGTACCCTTTTTCTAATGGAAAAAAGACAAGGGGTGGAGACCTATAATACATTTGAGAGGGTTAAACCACTTTGTGACATACATTCATTTCAAGATGGAGAGCATCCATCTGTTAAGGAACATGCTATTGGAAGGAGCTGGTTGGTCCACTTAGATCTCAAGGGCACATACTTCACAGTTCCAATCCATGTTTATAGTCAAAAGCTACTACACTTCAGATGGAAGGGTCAATTGTACCAATGTAAAGGTTTACCTTTTGGACTATCATCAGTCCCTTGGTGTTTTACAAAGATTCTGAGGCCAGTCATTGGTTATCTGAGAGAGAGAGAGGCGTGAGAATGGTAGTTTACCTAGACGATATTCTGATCATGAATCAGAATGTAGGAGAGTTGAAGAAACATCTTACAATGGTAAAATGTCTGTTGAAGTTGTTAGGATTCATAGTCAATATAGAGGTCTGTTTTTGTGCTGAAGTTAGACATTGGAATTTTTTGGTTTTATTGGGGGACATTTTGGAAAGTCAATTGCAGCTTCCTATAAGGAAGGTAAATAATATAAAGAGGAGAAAATAAAGAAAGTGATTAAGAAAGAGGACATTCATTTGAGGGATTTAGTATGGGTGATTGGACGTTTATCATCAACAATTCAAGCAGTGTTCCCTGGCCTCTTACATTACAGTCATCTGCACAGATTAAAGGGAGCTGCTTTGGCAAAAGGCATGTGGTATGGGGACAGAATATCATTAAATATGGAAACAAAGGAAGAATTTTGATGGTGGATGGAGAATTTGGAGGCAAGGCAAGGCATGGGCATGTAATATTTGGGTGGAGACCAGATTTTGTTCCGGAGACAGATTCCAGTATGTCAGGATGGGGGTCAACTTGCTCAGATGAGGAGACAGGTGGCTTTTGGGATATGTTGGAAAGGAAGGGCAATATCTATTGTCTAAAATTGAAGGCAGGCGTGTTTGCCCTTCACAGTTTTCAGCAGTTATGGGTGAAATCAGTTTTGTTGAAAATGGAAAATATGACCGCAGTGACATATGTGAATAAGTTAGGAGAGTGCAGTTCGAAGTGGGTAGCAGACTTGGCAACAGAAACCTGGAATTTCTGTTTGGAGCACAAGATTGGATTATGAGATGAATGTTTTTGGGTATGTACAATGTGGTGCAGATTAGAATTAAAGGAAATTAGAGATTGGTTATTTCAAGGAAATTCTGAGTTTTCTGGGCACTCTCGATGTGGATATTTTTGCATCCAGGTTGACTTTTCCATTACAAAACTATGTCAGTTGGAGACCGGATCTGGGCACGATGGGACTCAGGCATGGTTTCTGAGTGCATTGGAATTAGCTATGGAGATTCCTTATTTAATAAGATCCCGTAAAGGTTTGTTAGAAGGCATGGAAGGGAGAGAGCATTCATTAGTTCTTTCAGGTTTGCTCAACCTTCTATATTGGAAAGTGTCAGGGGATCAGGAAGATTATCCAGTCTTTCAAAATCGTCTAAAGGATTACTCAATGAGTCTTGGGAACCAGGAACCGAAAAAAGAAACAAGAGTGCATGGAGGGTTTTAGTTACATTGGTGCATGGTAAGTGATCTGGATCTCATGAAAGCTCAAACAAAAAAAGTGACTCCAAAAGTTATTTGACTGACTTCTTGTTAGAGCTACAGGGCCACAAAACCTGAAGAAGCATGCCTTGGTGAGATGGTAGCCAAGAATTCCTGACCACCACTAATGTGCAGCCTGAAAGACCGAGACCCAACCCATAAAAGTATGTTGGACCCAGGAGAGTTGTCAGAGTACAGTTTTGTCACCCAAGACAGAAGTTATCACCAGTAAAATGGAACTACTAGTTTCACTGTAACTAGAGACCAGTAGACCATTGGTAAATGGTTTTTGATTGGATTTTAACCAGACTTCAAGGGACATCTACTGCTGTTCATAGACCAAGGAGTGGCCCTAGGGAGGCCCCATCAAAGGATCAGCATCCTCTGGAACCTTTTCAGCATTCTGTATTCATTGCATCAGAGGTTGTGGTATAATGACCAAATCTGCTTACTTTGGAGCTGGGGATCGAGGTTCAAGTCACTGTGTCGGCTCAACATCTTATGCTTCTGGGCAAATCACTTAATCTCCCCATGCCGATGACACGCAACTTATTGTGCCATTAGATGAACACTCCACCAAGGCAGAACTAAATCTTAAAAACTGTCTGAAAGCCGTCTTCCATTGGATGAACATAAACCACCTAAAATGCAACACCAGCAAGACTGAAATCCTTCCTATGGGAAAAAATGTTAATTTCTGTCCCAGCATATGGTGGCCAGAGGACTCCACAGCTCCCCCACAGACCGTATCGACAGCAAGGAATCTCGGAGTCTTGTTCGACACTGATTTATCCTTTGACCAACATGTCAGGAGTGTGGCCGGTCGCTGTTTTGGCATCATAAAATCTCTTAAAAATGTTTTCGACTTCCTACCCACCGATTCAAGAAAGGCTGTAACAGTGGCTCTAATCCTCGCCCGCCTAGACTACTGCAATGGTCTTATGGCAGGTGCAAAAAAATCTACACTTAAAAAACTTCAAAGTGTACTACATTCGGCTGCCAGATTAGTTTTAAAACTACCCAGAAAATCTTCAATATCAGCTGCCCTAAAAACTCTCCACTGGCTTCCCTTGCATAAAAGAATATTTTTTAAGATTCTAATTGTTGCATTCCGGGCATTCAATAACACAGGCCCTAAATATCTCACCAGGCGCTATCCCCATTACAACCCTACTAGAAATCTACGGTCCTCCAATGACAATCTAATACAGCTAGCTAAGTTTAATCTCAAAACCAAAGGGGGCAAAACCTTGGCCTATCTGTCCTCCAAAGCTTGGAACTCTATGCCCAAAAGTCTTAGGTCCCAAACCCAGGAATCCAAGTTCCGGAAGCTACTAAAAACCTGGATCTTTAATCTCCCAGACGACTATACCATGGCTGCTATCTAATTTTCTTTTTTTTTTTCTTATGTAACTGAAAGCCTACCTTCAAACAGCGCCAAGATGCTCCTTCCGGAGCGACCGCTGCGCTTTACAATTACAAATGCCTATGGACAACGCCTGAATATCCCCACAGGTTATTAGCCATGCTGTACACATCCAAGTACTTATTTATTTAATCCATTGAAGTCTATGGCAGTTCACCCTTAAAGTCTGGAACTGGACTGGAGACCGCCTTGACTGTGAGGTAAGTATCCAACCAAGCCCCTATGTCATCTGTCTCTTATTTCCCTCCCAGAGTTGGTCACCCAGTGTGGGCCTTAATAGTAACTTACAACTTTATAAACGTTTTGCAAAGTTTGATCTCAAGGATGGTCCATTACACTGACATATTGCATTAAGTGAAAAAGATGTACTTTATTGTTCCTTTAAAAATTCCTATCTCTGGAACCCTCCTGTAGATTTACGTGGTTGAGGAGTCTATTTGTAGAATAAAATACAACTTTTTTTTATAAATTGTTGTTGGGTTTGTATTGAGTCTTGTTTCTTTCTTTCTTATTCACCTGTTTTGGTCCTTGTAAATGTTTGACACTTTTTCCTTTGATAAAGTCTGACTTCTCAAAGCCACAACTACCCAGGGTTGAGCTAAGGTTGTTCATATGAATATGAATATGACTATGACTGGACCCAGTACAGGTAGTGAGTTTGTTACAAGGTGAGGTCGCACAACCACACCATATAATAAACTACTTTCCTCACACAAAACGGTCAATTTCCAACTGACTTTCCAAGCATGTTTTAAATTTGTGTCACCCTATCATGCCAGTAGTAAACCGTGCCAACTACCAAATGAGTGGCATTCAAAACATCAGACATGTTCTACCGAGATCTCATTGCAGTACAGTTTAATTCAATCTATTGTCATTTCAATAGTCAACTATGCCAGGTTACTCCTTACGGGGCTACCTACAACATAACCTGTTCCTTTGAAAGGCAAAAAGCAAATGCTATCACATCACATCAAATATTGACCTGGTTATGTCTAGATGCACCATTATTCCATATTATTTGTTGCATCACACCCATCCATTACATACGGACACCACAAATACATGACGTGTAGTCTTGTCATGTGAAGAAGAAATAGATCTGTAAAAGGAAAATCATCTTTATGACGTAAAATTCCTAAAAACAAGATAAGGTCTGCCTTAGGATGCTTATTTTTCAGTACTGCCTCTAAAATGTGGCAGTCCCTCACAACTAGTATATGCCTTCTCTCCTTTCAACCAGGTTAACATATATTAATGACTTCCAAGTTTGTATACTGGGACATCAGACCTCAATTTATTATTGTAGCTGTCACAATAATTAGCATAACCTACTCTTATTGAGACCTTATTCCCGCAATTGCTGTCTGCTGTAGTCTCCTTACCAAAAAACAAAGAATGTCTGCAGGCTAATAAGGAGGACTGCATATGGGACAACTTTTCAGGAGGAAAACTCAAAGTGGCTCTCTAAGGACTGCATGTCTACCAGGGGGATGATGAAAATGGAGATTTGACTAGTGGCTGAAATGGGCGGGATCGGCAGGGCACGGCATTGCGTGGCACTACTTCTTTTATTCAGTAGATTTGGCTCCCCTACTTTTTGTTATTTTAAACATTTGCCCCAGGCAGAAATAGCCAAGGCCTGCAGAGAAGGCTCGGAGTTTGGGGATGGGCTTGCCAGGCAGAGGAGGAGAATGACTCATTTCCTTCCTACCCAGAGGCAGGCCTCTGCCAGCTTCCCCCCTCTCTAACTTCCTCTTATTCCCTCTCTTTATGACTACCTCCTCCTCACTGAAAACGGTGACTTCAAGAAATGGTTCTCGCCCTCTCTTTCCTCTTTTCATTTATTTGTTCCCCTGTGAAATGGATCCAAAAAATAAAAAACAAGTTTGTAGTCTTTTTCTGACATTTTTGTTTTCCACAGTGCAGCCGCGGGAATAAAAGGTTCAACAGATGAAAAATAAGTAAAAAAATAAATAAAGCAAGACAGAGTGATCACAAAGTGGCCAGACTGATTTTATTCACACACAAACACATTAGCGTCACTTTACAGAGTTTGCCAGTAAAATACTACTTTTGTTTTCTTGTCTTTCTTTAAACCGCATTGTTTTCCTCAGGTGGGGAAGTGCACCTATCCTGGAGGTACTGTAATGCATGATCCATGGGTGGATTGGTAACTCTGTTGTTCCTGCTTACAGTTCACATGCTTTACTTTGCTTTTTCTAGGATGTTGGTACTTTTTTAGCCAGCATATTGCTCTTGTCTAATGCATAATTTGAAATGAGTCACATTCAGGTGGTTATTGCAGGGCACAATTGGGTTGCAGTTCAAGGCAGTGTGAGTTTCTCTCAGTGAGGCAGTATGGTGTTTAGTGGGGGAGAGGGTGTGGCACAATGGTCAGCTGCTGAATTTGGATCTGGGGAACCAGGTTCAACCTTCTTGGCCAGTCCCCCAGACCACACTCCTGAGGGCGCACATTCCCTTGCTAGACCTTAGATGGCCCCGCTAGACCGTAGAAGCCCTGGTGTCTTAGCACCAGCTGGTGGACTCTAGCTGAGGCAAGTGTACATTATCCTTGATGCCTGCCCACCACAATCCATACTGAAGTTCACCTCCAGTCTTGCGGGCAGGCCTATGAAGCAGCACACCCAAGAGCTAAAGTGACTCTGTCACTGAGGTCACAGGACACTTGAGAAGAGCCGGCGCTAGGGCGGTGCGACCGGTGTGACCGCACAAGGTGCTGACTTTGAGAGGAAGCGCCGTTTTTCTAAGTATATTATGGTTTTAATAGCACTTGCTGCCTCCTTCCTGGCCTCCAGCAATATTCGGAAATAATAATCATATCATAATAACTCCTTCCCTGAGAGTGAGAGATCAGATTTTGTCTAGTGGTAGTTTTGACTCATGGAAATGTAATGCACAGGGTTATTGTGCCTCCTACAAAGAACATGTACCATGCAGACCGCAAAGTGCACATAATGCAAATAGGTTACTGGGTTACTGCTTTTGTCAGAGAGATCCTTTTGTTACTTGCAGTCTATAAGTTCAAATCCTAACACAGAACAGTGAGCTATTAACTGTCATCTAAGAACTGCATGCAAACTGTAAGGTATAAAGTAGAGCGTAATGTTTTTTTCCCAATCTTAGATTATCCTAATGTTGGAAAAAGTGTTAATTCACATGGAAATCAATTCTGATTATTAAAGAGAACCCTCAACCATGGTATTACGTTTTAAATTCTCAGTTTGTGTTTCTCTGGACCAATCACTATTAAACTATATTCCCTCTCTAGTATGGTTTTCATGTGACTCCTACACCTTGTAGTTCTTTGTCTTATGTAACATTTCCTATACAGTGATTTACACATGTATAATTTATTGTCTCTGTGTAATGTGTGTGATGTAAGTGCTCTGACACCCTACACTGGTATGAGCTGCACTTTAAATCAAATTAAATGCATCCGAGAGACCGTGTAGTTATGGAGGCTTGAGAGGCACTGTTAAAAGTATGTAGTGAGGGAATCCGTAGCAGAGGTGGTCATTGGAGGGCACTAACAAACATTGTTGTACAGGCTGCCAACAGCGCTAAACCCGGCCCTGCTCTTGAGGCCAGTCCACCTCACTTACTGGTACCTCCATTCGCCTTGTTCCAGCAGTAGTAGCTGCAACTCACCAGGGATCAGCAATGCAGTATTCCCACGCACGCCAAACTAAATTAGCAAACTTCACAGTCTCTCTGCTTCATGCACAAGCACTTTTAACATGTGCTCCCTGTTTTGGGGGCACTGGAATTATGCAGCAAAGGAGGACAAAATTCTGCCACAGTTTTGACAAATTATGCCGCAATGTTGACTGAATTATGCGGCAAAAAAAGACTGCAGCGTAATGCAGTATATTTTCTGATTCTTTATTATTTTGACACATGCTAACAGTCTCTGGAAAGAGTTTGCCTTATTAGTACCAGTGTAACATACAAATACAGCAGCAGGAAAGGGGATCAGCCAACCTTTGTGAAGGGCTGTCCGCATCGCAGCAACACAAGTCACGTTTTTTTTTTGCCTATTGATACATTTGAGCTACAAACAATTCATTAGTTAAAATTGTAAGATTATGTAGCAGATGTTGTGTTATGTGTCAACTTTGGCAGAGCCATAACTATATAAACACATTTGTGAATTAGGATATTTTGCTATTCATGTTTGAACTGCTCTTGTGGAGGAAAAAAGGAGGATAAGTGCTGATGACAGAAACTCCATGGCTCGAAGACAAATGTCTTGTACTTCCACTTTTAAGTGTATTTGGGATATTCTGTGATTGGAAGCATGTCCCACTTTGTGAATGTATTATTAACGTCAATAACTGATATTAAACCTTAAATAATCATTTGTATCTATTGGTTGAACTAAATAACCTATTAAGGCTCCTCTGGCGGAGGTAGCGGAATCTTTTGGTGCCCAGATCATATCCTATGCCGATGACACCCAGCTACTTTTCACGTGTAACAAGGGTGAAGATCTTGACAGTAATCAGATTAGGGAGTGTCTGGAAGCCGTGTTTGAGTGGTTTCAGAGACACAGTCTGAAATGCAACTCTGATAAGTCGGAGCTGCTCTTCTTTGGAAGTCCGCCTAATCCCGAGTGGAGGTCCTGGTGGCCGCGGGATATGGCACCGCCTACGAGATACCTCGCAAAAAGCCAAAAATCTGGGCATCTTATGCGATGTAGATCTTTCTTTTAGACCCCAGGTCATAGGGCTGACTGGAAAGTGCTTTGGCATCTTGAAGATGCTGCGGAAATTCCTCCCACTAATATCCCTTCAACATAAAAAAATCATAGTTCAGGCCTTGATAGGCTCGCGGCTTGACTATGCGAATGCCCTCTACCTAGGCCTCCCCAAATATCTTTTAGCTCGTTTGCAGGTCGTGCAAAACTCGGCCGCTAGAGCTATCTTTGGGCTGCCGGGAAGGGCTCGCGCGTCAGAGTTGCTAGAGAAACTTCACTGGCTTCCAATTGCCAAGAGAGTCACTTTTAAGATCTTGACTCTGGCCTACAAAACTCTTCATCATATCGGCCCTAAGTATCTCCGGAAACGGATGGCTTTTTATGTTCCAAAGAGGGCCTTGAGGTCCGCACGACTAGCTAAAGCTATTGTCCCCATAATTAAGCGTGCTCGCACTGGAGGCCGCTCTTTTCGTTATCTGGCCCCTCGCTGTTGGAATGAGCTCCCTATTGCTCTGAGAACTATGTCTAACCTGCTTGCCTTTCGAAAAGACCTGAAGACGTGGCTTTTCGCCCAGTAAAATCTTTGCCGCCCGTGTAGAGCACTGTGTTATGTACTTCCTTTTGACTTTTCTCTTTGCCAAAGCGCCGGGACACTCTTGGGAGTAGCCGTGCGCTATAGAAGAGCTTTCATAACATAACATAACATAACAAAGCTGTAACTGTTCAGTGAAATACCAAACAAATACTAAAAATTGGGATGTTTTGTGCATTCTGGCCACATGTCTCACTCTCTACTTTTTTTCCCAACCTCGACCACTGGGCGTGACGAACACCCTTTTTCTCAGAATAGGGAGAAGGGAGGGCAGATCACACGCAAGAGAGTGGGGCTCTTGCACTGTGCCTAAATTCACCTGCATGTACTCACAACGCATGCGTGAGATGGCAGTGTGCAGTATGGCACTGCGCATGCCCTTTCAGAATATAGCATATAAAAAAGAGTTACATTAAAAATTGTTTCCCAAATTAAATGCTTCACAATTGTGTCCTCGCCAGCATGTTTGAAGCTTCTGTCCTGCTGTTGGTTCCTGTTCACTTCTTCCCTTTCTCCTTTGTCCCACCCTTGCACTGCTTTGCTGTCTGCCTGTAGTCAATTTCTCCTTCTTCGTCCTAGTGTCTGTCCGGTCCAGAGGTCCACAGTGAGTCTATTACAGCCTGGCAGCACTGCTGCCCGTGAGCACCCAGACTCCAGTGGTATTCAACCTTGAACTTACCCTATGCCACCATGACCGACTCCAGACAGCTTCGGTCTTGGCAGTGGTTGTTCCCCTCTCATGCTCAGGGCACACCCTCCTGAGAGCGCTATCTCACCTCCAAGCGCCTATTTCAGAGACGTCTTCACTTCCTTAGTAGAAGCTGCCACTGCATATCTGTCTAACATGACTACTTTGCGCTGTGTATTCGGTGCTCCTGCCCTCTGCACTGCGTAAAGCAGAGGCATTGGCACGGTCTGCACAGTGTCCTGGCCCCCTAGCAGAAAGTCATACATGGTAGCGCTTTATAAAATCAAATAACTAACATAGAATGAGTTGTTACAATCATGTACCATTGGAACTTAACTGATATAAAACCGATGCAAATACTACCAGCCCGAATGACGAGAAAATTGTACCATGCAGCAGAAAAGCGAATGTACCTGTATGAAAACTCAATCAAATACTTTGAAACCAAAAAAGAAGAAAAAAAAGAAAACAGGTACATTCATAACCATGCGATCAGACCCAAACTCTGCAGGAAAGGGCCGAGTGGCAGATTAAAAACTAGCATTTTTATACGCCTATCAGATACGTCATAACTACAGGTTCTGGACATTTTCAAGAACGGTTCAAATTGAGGTAGACAAGGAGACGTGTGCGGTAACACTGAGACCACCTGCTCTAGAGCGCCCAGACCACAAACTGCAAGCGGTCTTTGGGGAAACACTTGGCATCTTTTACTTACACGAACGTGATATGAAATGAAGGGTCACAGGGGTGCAGACCTCAGAGTACACACTACTGATATACATTCTTTATATACTACAAGTATGTCCTCACATTGACGTGGCATGTTGACCGCAATATATGAAAATGTGTTTTGTTTCATGCAGTGTTATTGGATGCTACCTATGTCTCAAACCCCTCTCAGCAGGATCAACCCCTAATCTATTTGGCACTATGAAGCTATTAGAATAATTGTACTTCCATAGGCTCTCCTCCAATGCATTGTGGGGAAGCATTATAAACATTAAATTAACATTAAAAATGACAAAGGAGGTACGACGCAGCTTTATTTAAGTAGGGATGCGAAGCAGGAAGTAAAATAGAAAGTTTCTGGAAGTCCTTGCCTGTTGAGTAGCACATTTTATGATATCCTTTCTTCCCACGCATAAACAAACATGACCCTAATTACTCTATTCTTAGTATAGCTATATTCGTTCCAGCATCTTTCAAGCTTGCGGCCGGTCTCCATTAGGATGTGGGCAGAGGCTGGCCAGGGTGTTCGATAACAGCAAACCGAGGCCAGTGACTAATCGGAAAGCGCACACCCCGTCCTGACCTTAGCACACGGTGAGCGCCTCCCACGCACGCCCTCGCGTCCGCTGCCCCATATCCGTCCGTTCTTTGTCCACATCCAGGGTTCCACGTATGCCTCTTCATCCCTTCCTCAACGATGCCCATAACCCCCCCTCACAAATATGTCAGCCCTATTAAAATGCACTGAGGTCAAAAGTAGAAATGTTATTGTTATTCTGAATCCTTCCTGTTTCAAACCAAGTACTCCATAAAATGAACTCTACTTCATGCTGGTCAGGAGGACCTGACCCACACATGTGACCCAACGGATGGCACATTGAACCCGAGTTAATACGACGTCGATGCCACCTAACGCTCTAAAAAGAAGCCTGGTTAATGTCACACCGTGAAGAATCAGCACTAATCTAGCTAAAGTAAAGACTGCTAACCTGAAGCCATTTGTCATCCCTCATCTATCTCATTCTAATTTTTCAAACCATTTACAACGTGCAAAAACAGGCCTTCATGGATGTAGAGTCACCAAAACTTTAGGTGTGGATGAAGTGACCTCAAACACCTTTTGACCTTTCTGGCATCACCGTTTTGATGGCTTCCCCACCTTTAGCACTGCACCAGACTCCTACTGGCTCCTGAGGGGATTAAGGGGCGGAAACTTTAGAATGTAAACATGGCGGGTACAGAGCTATTTACTTTCTGTCCCTGCTTCTGGCTTTATGACCTCTGAGACTCGGATAGCAGGGAAGGGTGGCAAAGTTCCAAAGAGGAATTTGGGGTAACCGCTGCTGCTCTAGGCATTGATGCATAGGCAGATACTGAATTCTGCATCAAAGGCCTTCGCCTTTAGATTTCTCGGCAATCTCTGAATATTGTCAAAGCATTTACCCAGCACCCCTTCTCAAGCTTGGTAATTGTTTATTGATGCTTCAGATGCCTTGAGTTGCTTCATGGTTATCAGTGAAAAGAATGTGGTCCAACTTTTTAGGTCGAGCCTGTCCCATTCCGCAGCAATGGATAGGATCGAATTCATGTCGGCAAAATCCTCTTCAAACTAAGGGGTTTCAGCCCGGCGTTTTCTTGCAGTTCACGTGAACATGCACGAGCATTCACGGCCAGGGCTTCTCCTCCCCTAGCAGCACTCCTCCCACACCAGCAACTCCCCCCTCCCACACCAGCACCTCCCCTCTCTCTCCCCGCAAACACAGCCTTGCCGTAGCAGCACTCCTCCCACACCAGCACCTCCCCCCGCCCACACCAGCACCTCCCCTCTCTCTCCCCGCAAACACAGCCTTTCCTTTCATTTCTCCTCCCCCTCCCCAGCCCGTAGCAGCACTCCTCCTTTTGTTTGCCTTTTCCCACTCGATGCTCCTTATAAACATTCCATGATGTGCCGTCTTGCATAGCATGCAAACACCACATCAGTGCATTTAAAAATACATTTGTAGAATAATAAATATGATGAAAATATTGTAGTCACGGGATAACCATATACTGAGGAGCTGCAAACAGTGCTGTATCAGCTACTTACAATAAAATTGATGATTTCTATAAGCAGGCAAAACAGACCCGGAGCTCACACTACTATTGCTCGGCAGCAGGAGGCTTACAAATAATTAATGCAAACATAACGTCATTGCGGACTCCGCAGGGCCTAGATGTAGGATTAGTGCGCATGGGGCCTCTAGACGTGCTCGCGCACAGCACGGGGATGTTGCAAATGGCGGCCTACTTTGTGGAACCTTCTATTCGACGAGTATCAGTGGGGAGAAACGGCGCATTTGGTATTTTCCAGTGGGCGCAACAGTAGCTGGCAGGGCAGGGGAGGGGATGAGCAGACAGCAAACAGAGCCCTCTCCGGAGCAGGCACGCACGCATTCCCCTCATGCCTCCGCGAGGGTACCCGCCAATCTGCCTGAAAGACGCTCTATTGACACAGGCACTCAACACTCGCCTTGCTGTGTAAGCAGTCAGGGGACGGGGGCCTGGGGGGAGGCAGGCACGAGCTCTCAAACACTCCATTCATGCCGGGTGCTTTCCCAGCGCGCGCCCAGGGCCCAGGCCGTGATACGATCTCCTCTTCCCGCTGTGATATTCCGACGCGTTGTCCCAGCTCCATTTATTGTTGCGTTTGTTTTAAAATAAACCGATGGAACAATAATTAAACCCATACGGTGGCTTGTGTGGTCAAAAAGTAGACTCCTGAAAGCAAAGCCATTAATTATTGACATAGCATGGGAGAGTTGCGAAAGTTAGGACACAGTCATTTCGTCATGAGAGAAGGCAACGAATTGAGATGCGATGTACTCATAAAGCATCTTTAAACAAGCATTGGCATAGCCAATAGGTCTCGCTTGTGGGACCTTATAAGTATTTAGTTACAAGGATATTGTGCTGCAAAACAAAATACTTATAAGGTCTCTCAAGCGAGACCTATTGGCTATGCCAATGCTTGTTTGTGTTTTATCAATATGTGTGAGAGAGATTTGGCCCAAATACAAAGTGATTTGGGGAATTTAAACCCCACGTCTTATAATTAGAAATAATAAAGTTTAGAAAAAGTATGTTCTATTACCAAGTCACTTCACCTCAATAACTACCACTGTAACTAATGTAAAGCTAACCTCTTCCACGAGAGATTCCTCCCTACGAGAGGAGAGTCTAGTAAAGTCTCATCATTTAACTCTGTCAGAGGATTTACAAGCACTGGCATCAGAACCATATATCACAACCCGGAGTAGCCCCTTGTTTCACCATTCATATTTCGATATTAAATGAGATAAGGTACTGAAATGTGCTTACAATTAAAGGTGGGAATGTGTTAAGTGTCTAAATATGTTGCTAGAGCCATGATATATCACGCCACCTCACAACAGCCCTAGCTCCCCAATTCTCACAATTCTTCCTTTCCACTCATCCAATCAACTGGCCCATTTCCACCTTATAACCGCTCCCGTCATCCTTCCAGCTCCGATCTTAACCCATCCTCCTTCTCCTCCTCCTCCAACACCTATCTTCCACCCTTCCACTCTTTCCCCATCAATGTCTTTTCCACCATTTTCTCCTTCAACTACCCCCTCATACAATAGTATCACATTTCCACTCTCCATTTCCAACCCTTTCCTCTCCCCAAAGCTCACCCACCACAACTCCTCTTCCTATTGTAATTTCTTTTCAACTCCATTGGCTCATACCTCCACTTCCCTCTCCACTGCCCCCACATTTTCCTTCTCCTCTCCCTTTTTCCCATTTCTAATTTCCTCCGCTCAACACCCTTTCTTCTGACTGTCTTCAAACTCCATAGATATGCACTCTCTCCCCCAAAAATCACACCAAATATCCCACCTTGTCCTCTTTTTTTTTGGGGGGGGGGGGGTCGCATTGAACAGTACGGAATATGAGCAACAAATTGAAGTGATGCTCAGTATTCCTAAGCACTATCTGTGAGTCAATTCTTGCTCAGGTAAAAGGATTAAAAAAGACATCTTACTTTTTACACATAAAGCCTTAGATAGAGGCACGTTATGTCAACAAGAATTCGAATATCTTAACCAGGCCTATACCAGTATTCCAGTTCTCTATGGGGTGCCTAAAACACACAAAAGCACTTCCCGACCACCTTATAGACCCATAGTGTCTGCGATTGGTTCAATTACTGAACCTTTGTTGAAGTATGTCGACAAATTTCTAAAACCAATGGTATATGTTCTTCCAGCATATATTAAAGATACAGGACATCTCATTAGCCTTATTGAAGGACTTGCATTTAATCCTCTGATATCTTAGTCTCTATGGACATAGAGGCGCTTTATGCCAACATCCCCCAACGGGGGGGTTGGAAGCAGTCAAAAAAGCACTCGAGAGGAACAACAACCATGTGGATAATCTTTTTATTCTTGAATGCCTTAGCACAGTCCTTCAAGAAAACTACTTTGAATTTAATAAGTCCATCTTCAAACAAATTTAGGGAGTTAGTGTGGGCAATGCTTGCGCCCCAAATGTCGCCAATATTTACATGGGCGAATTTGAGGACCATTTCATTTTCAATGAGATCGCTCCCTTTTTCGAGAATATCTGCCACTGGCATCGTTTCATCAACGATATTTTCTTTATTTGGAGTGGACCGGAAGAACAGCTTATCAAATTCATTCGTTGGCTCAACCTATGTGATTCCCATCTCAAGTTCAGTACCAACACCAGCAAGAACCAGATTTAATTCTTAGATATATCGATTCAGGCCACTGAGGGTGTTATTGAAGTATCGCTATATACTAAACCAACTGCGCGAAACACCTTGCTCCAATATCAAAGTTTTCACCCATGGAGCCAAAAAGATGGCATCCCATTTAGCCAATTTTTAAGGTTAATATGCAATTGTATGAGTATAAGTAATTTTGAGTTCCATGCTGAACTGAAAAGCAAACTCCTTAAATGAGGCTATCCACCTAGACTCATTAAAGAGTCCTACAAGAGGGCCAAATATTACAATAGAGATGCCCTATTGCAGAATAAAAATGAGAGCAGTGATTCTAAACTAGTATGTGTGACTCGCCATTCTAATATCAACAACCACTTACGTCAAATCATATGCTCACAATGGCATATTCTTAACTCTGGTACCCAGGACTCGCCTATGCCCAAACCATTGTTTGCCTTTCGCCGCAATAAAAATCTACGCAACCATTTGGTTCATTCTAAGTTTGTCACCATCTGTCCATTCCTTCAGAAGTCCATCACTGGTAGTCAGCCCATCTATGGTACCCACAGATGTGGCAACTGCCATGCATGTAGTTCAGCGATAGTATCAGCTGAACTGGTATGGGGCAAAAGAAAGTTCTTCTTTAATGAAAATCATGTTAATTGCATCTCAAGATTGAGCCCCCATTGTTTGCTGTATTAAGTTGAATGATTTATAAACATTAAGGAAAGTTCTGCCTATATAGAACTATATCTACTGCGCCCTGATGAAGGAACTGTGGACACTGGTCCTACTCCGAAACGCGCGTCGGCGCCTTCTTCTGTTGTATTGTTGTGTGTGTAAAAAAATCCTTTCTTGTTTCATTATTATTGTGATGTCTTGTCTAATTTTGCTTCATTGTGGTTTAGGTGTGTTTGGTATGCTTGATGCATGTGAGGATGTGTGGCACTACTAGATGGATGAATGAAATTTTGTTTTTGGGGGTCAGTGTATATATAAAATATGTAAATCTAGAAATTGTATATATAGAATGAAAAATTGGATGACACCAATTTGTTATGAATATTTGTTCTTATCTAATAATAAAAGAAAATAATGTTTATCTAACCAATTTCTTGTGGGACAATGTTGATGTACATTGAATGAAGGATATACTACTTATGTATCATTGTGTTACCTAGGAGAGGTTTTGTTCTTGATTTGTTTGTTCCCTGCCTTCCTCTCCTGGTATCTTTAGAATTCAGGGGCGCTTTTCTGTTGTTTGACTCTTTTTTTCCTTCTCCTTTGCTCACTTCTCCTTTTCTTCCCTGCTCCTCCATGCATGGAGACCACAAACACGGCCAACCCCTCAGAAGGAGAAATCTCAGCAGTTACCAGCCAACCCAGCCGCAAAATACAATCAGCAGCCCGCTGCATCAGGAAGGTCAAGGGCCCCAAGTCCAACCGGCTGCCAACTCTTTTGCACTTTTAGACACACATACAACTACAGCGACAAGTACTAGCCAGCACACACAGTCCGCTGAGTCCTTCGCAAAGCAGGAGCTGGTTACTGAACGCCAAGTGGCAGCCCTGATATCGTCAAACATGGAAGCCTCTTATCGAACGGCCACTCCCGCCGAGCGCACTAACCAGGCCCATCTAACCTCAGCAGCAATCAAAAAACCCATCCCACTGATCAATAAGGAGGGGGCAAGGGAAACATCCACAGGCCACACGTCAAGTCAATCGCAAGACGACCAAACTAGGGCCACACTTATGACAACTGTGACTATTCACTCTGCCCACAGCCAATCTGAGCACTCAAAGACAATCTGGCCACGAGAGACGCAAACAACATTTAAGCAACCAACGCCAACCAAAGCACCAACCCACAGTTCCAACACACCAGGTGAAGGCAGAAATCCAGCAATGCACAAAGCTCCGCCCGATCTTGGCGCAGCAGCCTACATCCATGCTGCAAATGCAAAACGGAAGGCAGAAGGTAGTAAAACACAACTAACTGAGACTCTTGTCTTCCACCCGGAATATACATCGAAAGAGCAGCAGGACGTGCTGAATAGAGGCAACATTCTCAAACTGATGGAATGCGTCCCTACCTTGGGGGGCATAAACTCCAATGATCTACTTTTGGTTGAATTTCTGCCCGCTCCGAACTCAAATAGTCAGGAGGTGACTAGGACGACTTGGTCCTCCAGTGACGTTGTTGGCCTAATTATGTCAGAAGCAGCTCAATTCAAGAATTGGGGTATTGAGCTTGTTCCTCTACAAAGACCAGCCTACCCCTCGCCACTCCGCAGAAGAAACAGTTCTGAACCAGCGAGGCAACAGGCTAACCCCTGCAGTGTCCTAAGGGGTGCGTTGGGAAGATCACCGACAAAAAGGGAGAACAGCATCTGGCAGCAACCATTGGACAGGCTGTCAATGGCAACTGGCTTGGAACCAGTGTTCACAACAGGGAGGCGCAACTCAGCCCCAAGGAACCAGCAGCCTCGCACACTTACCACTGCCAACTCCGAGCGAGACAGCCCGCTAAACAAGTACTTACGCACCACGGGAGAATGGGTAGAAGTAAGCACAAGGAAGGCACCTCATTCAAATCACGCACTAGTAAGAGGAACAATGTCCACAACGATTTTCACATGCCTCGAAGAGGTATGACGCCCTCGCCGAACGGGAGAAGACATCAGAGGAAGGGTGCCAGCTTTTGGTATCTGTTCCTGGAACATAAACGGCCTAACCTCCAAAATGGATGACCCGGATTTCATAAAGTATATCTCCCAATTCGATATTGTAATGCTGCAGGAAACCTGGCTCTCAAGCACAAAACACATCCCGGGTTTCACCTGCTTCTCAACAGCGGCGGCCAGAACCAACAAATTTGGTCATCCGTCAGGAGGTTTGGCGACATATGTTTCCACCACCTCAATATCCTCAGCGGTCCAACTGGTCCCACTAACATCCTCAACCCTATCCGTAAAGATTAAGCTACAGCTGGGCACCAATGAGGAAGAAGTCTGCTTTGTAAACGCATATGTTCAACCCAAAAACAGAGCCAAAGACTCAAGGAACATCTTGAACCAACTGGCGGAGTTTGTCACCCAACTGGAGAACCCACTCCTCTTCTTGTCGGGGGACTTGAACCAAAACTTACTTGGCTCGTCATTAGAAGACGAAGCTCTGGCTCTTAATAAAATCTACAGTATACCAGCACAAAGTACTCCTCCAAATTGGAGAAAGTGCCAAGGTAACGCTTTTCTCCAAGACTTAGAGCATCAAAATCTTCGGGCACTAAACGGCAGATTTCTGACTGACTCCCCTCCAGTAACATCTTTCTACTCTCATAGAGCCAGCTCCATCTTGGATTACACTTTCGCCAGCCTGGCATTATTTCCATACATCCGGGAATTCAGAATGGGGGACCAGGGGGAAAGTGACCACCTCCCTCAGGAAAGCCAGCTGTGAGCAAAAACGCCAATGGTAATCAGGCCAGACAACACACTGAGGGAGATTTATACAATCAACCAAAGGAAAAAATCAAATGCTCACCAACCAACACAAACACCTTGGCTGAAACTGCCCGCCAACTGTACAACATACACACATTAGATGCAGCTGGGCTCATCTCCCACTGGGAGCAATACACAGATTCACTGGTAAACAAACTGGCAAGAAAGACTGCTCCTAAAGGCAACCATAATACAGAGCATAGCAGTATCAGCCTAAAGAAAGGACAAAGAACACAACTACGCTCACAAAAAAGAGCTGCAAACCTATCCCTACGGAGGCTAAGAGCAGCGCCCCAAAACGAACAATTACGAGTCACACTGAAAAAACAAAGGGCTGAGCTCAAACACACAAAATGGGTAATAAAAAAAGACGCAGAAAATGAAGGTTGGGCAAAACTTTTATACGACTCCAAAAGCAACAACAGTGCCCGTTTTTGGCAAACAGTAAATAAGATCCTACGCCCAGACCACAAGGACCTCGGTTCACACATTGGGGAAAATCAGTGGCTTAACTACCTCGGCAGTCATTTCAACGATCCCTTGGGACAGACAGGGGCACAAAGAAGTACCAAAGCAAAGCAAGCACCCACAACGACCATGTCAACGCCAACAATCCCGGGAGATCAATTTCAACCTAGTGTTACCCCGGCACCATCAGTGGCCCAGCAAATAGTCCTAATAAAAAAACAAATTCGTAAGGGCAGGAAAGAAGGCGCTCCAGGTCCTAATGGCATCCCGCCAGCCCTGTTCAAGGAGAAAGACACAGAATGGGCCACCATACTACAATATTTATTCACAGAAGTCAGACTCCTAAATAGAATCCCAGATTCCTGGAGAGGGTCAACGATTGTCCCCATACACAAAAAGGGAGACAAAACGGTCCCCGACAACTACCGTCTAATAGCCCTCCTTGATAACGAGGCCAAATACTTCGCTGGAAAAATCTTAGAGGAGACTGTGACATGGGCGGACTCAAAGCAGATTATACCATGGAACCAGACGGGTTTCCGGGAAAAAAACGGAACAACAACCAACATCCTGGCTATCTCGCTGCTAATTGACGGAGCTAAAACAAAATAACTGCCGCTGTACTTGTGCTATATCGATTTCAGCGCGGCCTTCGATAACATCGAGAGAGGCATGCTGTGGCGGAAACTTGCACAATGGGGCATACCTCAACCGCTTTTAAATATGCTGAAGTTACTCCATTATGACACCTGGGTGCAGGTGAAGCTGGGAAGCGGGACTCATCTGTCTTCCAAAGTCTGCACGACAAAAGGGCTAAAACAAGGGTGCGTGCTGGCCCTGACTCTGTTTAACCTGTTTATGGCAGACTTATCAGGCCGACTCGACACATGCAACTCCCACTCTCCAAGGCTGGGAGGAAAAACCCTAAGTAATCTATTATACGCGGATGACGTGGTACTTCTCAGTCACACACATATTGGCCTCCAGAATTTGCTGATCGAAATGCACAGCTACGCAATGGAAAGCAACTTAAAAATCAATCTAAGTAAAACACGCACAATGTCGATGAATACCAGGAACAAACACCAGAAGTCCTGGACTCTGGGCAGCCAAAAAATAGAGTCTTCACGCGAATATAAATACTTGGGACTTATCTTTGACACCGACGGTTCATTTGTTAGGCAGATGGAGGAAACCAAAAGAAGAGGGGCCTTGATCGCCATCACACTGAAAAATCTAGCAAACCAACTATCGGGGCAAACCCTGACACCATACTTAGAAGTCATTCAGGCTAAATTGCTCCCCTCAATTTCCTACGGCAGCGAGGCACTACGAGGAAGAGACTCCAGGAACCTAGATAACATCCAGGTAAAAGCATATAGAACTCTGTTCTCACTCCCGTCTTACACCTCGCCTGCCCAAATACGGTTGAAGTTCGGCCTAAAAAAACAAGACCTTGCAAGACAAGGAGCCTACATTATCTGCTGCCACAAACTCCGCTCTGCCTCCAATGACACCTTAAACGCGATGCTGTGGCAAGATATACAAAGCAGGGATGTATCTCAGGCACGCTCCTACTTGAAGGCAGCATTGGGGGCTGTCAAGGCATCCGCACTTTGGGACATGCAACTGGGGCATAACCTGTTTAAAAAAGTGATTTGGAAGAACGTAAAAACTCTTTCCCTAACAGTGGACAAAGCCGCTTTTGCTAAAAGAAACCATGCGTGGATGACTTTAAATACGTATAAATCCCTGACACCACAACTTTATTTCAGCCAGGGCTACCCAAAAATCACTAAACTGAAGTTTTTGAAATATAGATTAGGGATCCTGCCCAGCAGAGAGCACCAACCACCATGGCTCAGGAGCAATGACCATGAAGCCTGTCAGCTCTGTAACCTAGCAACAGGAGACATACTCCACCTGACCTGTCTCAGCGAAGAGCTCCGACAAGCCTGCCGCCAGCTACTAAGGGACCAGCTCAAGCAGATAGGGACCAGCACGCGAAGGCTGGCTGTGCTTGCATGCTTGAACCCTTCGAACACAAAACTGAATTGTAGATACGTCAAGTTTCTGACTACTATAGAGCAAAGTCTACCAAATCTACAACTTTCAGCAACCACTGGTTCTGGAACCTAACGGACGAACTTTGGGCTACAAATGCCTAGCCCGCCCCGGCTCAGGGAACACTGCTAGATAACTACCCTCGGTCTCTCACCATATGTTCTTCGGTAAGGACGATTACACAGACTACTCTTTTACCACATTTTAAGAAATTGTTTTAAATGTAACGATTGTACTGGTTTTAATTAACTATACATAATAAAATTTACTTACTTACTTACTGTTCCTCCATGCTTCCATCCTTAACTCCCCTTATTGCCACTCCTCCCTTTGCATCACTTACTCTTACACACACATTCTTGTTTCCACATCCTCTGCTCATGCTCAAACTCTATTAATTCCCTGAACCATGTGTCCATTCATGTGCATGTGTCTTCCTTTTTATTCTTCCTTCCATACAATACATACTTACCCCTCCATTTCCTTGAACCCCTCTTTCTTCAACTCCTCTCACTTTCCCCTTCATGTTTTTATCACTTTCCCCTCACAACTCCTGCTCTTCCCTTTCTCTTCAAACTCCATCGACACCCATCCCACTGCTCATTCCCCGACTATCAAAAATCCTATTCACTCTCTTTCCATGCTCTCTTGGTCCTCCCGTTTTAATTTGGTACCTACTCTACCCACCCCCTTTCTCCTGCCCATCTATGTGTCTCCATTCACTATCGCCTTCTCAAAATCGCACCATAGACATTCCTACCACCCACCTCCATTATTTCACACCTATCCTTCCATAACCCCGTGGATCCTTTTGCTACCTATCTCACCTCCCTCTCTACTAAGCTTAGCTGTTCTTCTCCAAGTTCATTCCATCTCCCTGTCTACAATTGCATGCTTGTCCTATCTCACCTTCTCATAATGGAACAACAGATTGTGACACAGGAACAACCTCCCTCCCATATACCACATCAAAGCAACTGTCACACATTCTCTCAGCTACAATACATCAATTGTTATACTTACCTTAATTACCCACTGTAAAAACCATAACTATAACCACACAAAAAAGGTGAAATGTCCAAAATCAATAATTTCAACTGATAGTCCACATTGTAATCTCCCAAAATGAGGAAGGAATGGCCAAACCAATATCGAATTGAGAAACTTAGGAAACACATATGCACTGTGTTAGATTTGGGGGACTATAGTTGGTATAGGTAGGTACCTGTGACAAATAGGGACCCTTGCCTCTAGTCAGGGTAAGGGATACACTCCTAAAATAACCCCTGCTCACCCCTTGGTAGCTTGGCAAGAGCAGACAGGCTCATCTCAGAGGCAGTGTGTACAGCATTTGTGAACATATACAGTAATCAAGTGACAACACTACAGGTGGACACCACATAAGTTGTATATTAAAAATAAGTTTCTTTTATATAGATTCAACACAAGGCCACAATAAACGACAAAAATCCACAATACTGTACTTAAAATGGTAGGATTAGCTTAGTTATAAAAATGCGACACTTTGAGTCAATGTACGTTAAGATGCGTAACGCAATACAACAAAAGTGTTGCAGGGAGGGTGATGCATTGGTTCCTTACTGCGCTTCCGTGGTGATGCAGCGAGCAAGGCTGTGATGCGATAAAGTTTTGGTGCAAAGAAATAAAGATGTCGTCTTCTTCTTTGTGTGATACGATGCGGACCGCGACAGGCCCTGCAACATGCTTGCCGGTGATGCGGTGGTGTCTGCTGCCACATCGATCCTCTTCTCTGGTGCTAAGCGGTGCTTCGACAATGATGCGAGCCACGACTGGCCCTGCAACATGTTTTCCGGTGATGCGGTGGCGTCTGCTGTGATGTCGAACCTCTTCTCTGGCGATGCGAGGCGCTTCGCGGACCCTGCGATGACTCAGCGGTTCTTCTGGGCCGCAACAGGCCCTGCAACACGCTTCCCAGTGATGCGGCGGCATCTGCTGCGACGTGGATCCTTTTCTCCGGCGATGCGAGGCGCTTTCGTGTTGTGAAGCAGCAGCAGCAGTTCGGCGTCACGCTTCTTGCTCGTGAGTTGCGCTTCCAGCTCCTTACGATGCGCAGTTCCTCAAAAAGTCCAGCACAACTGCAGGCACTTCCAAAGAACCCTTGGGGAGCTGGGGGTGAAGCCTGTTGCCCCTGAGACTTTAGCAGGAGGCAAGCTCTTTTCTCAAGCCCTTGGAGAACCTTACAAGTTGATGAAAGTACACACAAAGTTCCTCTCTCCTTTCTTTGGCAGTCAGGCAACCACTGCAGGCCAATCCTCCAAGCAGTACTTCAGCTTAGGGATAGTCTCTCCTCAGTCTCTCTGGTTCCGCTCCTCTTCTTGTTACCCAAAAGTGATCTAAAATTCTGGTGTTTGGGTCCCCTCTTTTATATACAGTTTCTCTTCGTTCTCTGAAGGCAGAGAGTCATTTGCCTAGTCCAAACCAGTTCTGGTCAGTCCCGGAGCACTTTGTGTACATGACTCCTTCTTTACTTTCACAGGGCAGAGACATCAGACGCACGACAGCAGGTGGAGCCCACATTGTGGAGGGAAGGCACAGCCCTATTCAGGTCCCAGATGCAACTCCTCCCACCCATCTAGAAGTAGATCTCTCTATTCAGCACTGGGCTGACTCATCCTCTCTCCTGGAATCCCCCAGCCCCTGTCACTCAAACCCCAGACAAGGAATACACAACCTAGCAGAGGCAGACTTGGATAGTTAGACAGGAAAATACCTACTTTCTAAAAGTGGTATTTTCAAACACAGAATATTAAAACCAACTTCACTAAACTATGTATTTTATCATTCTGAGTGCAGGCATTCTAAACTCTAATTTCTACCTAGTTCCCTGAGTCAGTTAGGATTATAAACTGTAATAATCTAACTGCCTATTCTGGCCTATGGGAATAGGTAGCCTTGCAATAGTGAAAAACGAAAATGGCTGTAATTCACTATTAGGACAAGCCACACACATCAGGGCTTCTCCTACCTTATACTTACAATGCACCCTGCCCTTAGGCCTACCATAGGGGTGTCTGAGATGGAGAAAAGGGAAGGTTTAGGGACTGGCAAGTGGGTGCACTTGCCCGGTAAGCATGGCAGTACCAGACTGCACACAGGCTCTGCAATGGCAGACCTGAGACACACTTTTACAGGCTGCTTCTGTGGGTGGCACAACCAGTACTGCAAGTCCACCAGCAGCATTTGGTTTTCGAGCCCTGGGCACACTCAGTGCACTGAACCAGGGTCTGACACGTAAACCAAACCAGTCAATCATGGAATCACTAATCCATACATCAATTTACAATAGGGAGAGAATATGCACTTTAGCACTGATAATCAGTGGTAAAGTGCCCAGAGTCATAAAACCAACAAAAACAGGTCAGACAAAATACAGGAGGAAGGCAAACAGTTCGGGGATGACCCTACAAAAAGGGCCAAGTCCAACACACTGGGAATGGAGACTCTGAATAACATGATAACCAGATAGGGATACTGAGACTGGAAGATAAGAAAAGAGGAGACTGAAGAAAGTGCTGCCTTGAGCAGATCCCTACAGAGAGATTTACCTGCTTTATCTGTCCTAAACAGTGCATTGAGGATATTATGTCTGCCACACTGATGGACTACAGTCTGCCAGATTCAGAGATCACACCCGGCCCAGCAGTTATCTCAGTACAAAGAAATGAACCACAGTCATGGTAGTTCCTGTCACGGTACAAAAAGTTTTGTGGAAGCTGCAGTCAGTTTTGACACCCATTCACCAGTGATGGTGCCTCCACACAAGCAGAGGTGTGTCACCCCTCCCCCCACACACTGCTGCAGAGATGTATTACCATTTTACTTTTCCAGCTTTCTGCCAAACGGAGATTGCTGGGCAGGGCCAGTGAGTCATTGCTGCTGATTGGCAGCTATGACGAGTGGCCCCTTCACTTTGAAGTGTGCATGTCAGTTTGGCCGGCTACCTTGCTACGGTCAAACCGACATGTGCAGTTCAAACTCTCCAAATCAGCTGCCTCTGACAGCTGAGTTGGAGAGCAGGCACGGGACTCCGGTGCCTTTCGGAGCGCTGAGGCAGCCTGCTACAGCCATTATGGATGCCACTCTCATGCTGCTTGAGAGCAGCGCCTGGATTGATTACGTTGCAGTTTGCTTGCTATGTCGCCTCGTGCTCCTAGGAGACAGAGCCTTGGACTGGAGAGTGTGAGGACGTGCTGCAGGCAAAGGTAAGTAAAACTTTTAGGTTTTTTTGCTTTCCTAATTCCTTGTGTAATTGATTGTGAGTGTTTGTGTGGCTGTGTTTATTAGTGTGACTGTATGTGTGTGTGTGTGAGTTTGACTGTGTGCCACACCATTTTTGAATGTCACCAACCACCACTGCCATTCACCTAACTTTACCAGAGGTTTTGTTTTTCAAAAACAAACTCCTGAAATGGGAATTTGTTATTTAAAATACAAATACCTAATGACCACCACACCCAGGGAGGTTTTTTCCCCTGGGTGTAGTGGTCATTATTCTGTATTTTTTTCCCTCACTGCCAGGTATTACCTTTTACCTGGCACTGAGGGTTAGATAATGGGGCATTACATCATTCACCCTGAACAGGGAAGGTGATGTAATTACCTTTTTCTGACGGCCCTCACTCCGATGGGCAGTTGACGTAGGCTTCCAGTCAATGGAGTCAACAGGGGCTCTGCAGATGGAAAGCTGGTGGTCCTCCTAAACATAAATAGGGTGAGCCAACAGGGTACTCCATCACGTTTATGACAGAGTACTTGGTCTGCCAAATGGTTAAACTGCTTCTTAATCTCTTATTCTAGGATTCACAGATCTCCAACCCAGCAGGCTCAATTTAATCACTCCCAGCAATGCAATCAGCCACAGGCCTGCCACTCACCTACAGAAAAACACTCCCTAAACACCATGTAAAGTACAGCTTGAGTCCACCAAACCCAAGCACCTGGAATACTTGATACAAATAAGAGATTTTAGGAGCAGCGGCAAATGGCACGGTTCAGAGGTAGATGGGGGGGTTGTGGCGGGATGAGGGAGGACATGGGATGTACGGGGAAGGATGCCGGAGCATAGGAGGAGACGGAGGGGAGCAGCTATAGAGAAAATAAATACAAAATAAAAACGTACCTTTTTGACGCTTCCTCGCCGTGTCTCTCCTCCGTAGTCCTCCCTCGCTCGGCCACAGAAATCACAGAAATCACACCCACAGAAATCACAAACAGCATTGTGAATGGTATGAGTGCTGTGTTTTGGCGCTCAGATGCTGACTAGAGACCTGGACATTTTCTCCACATAGGCTGTAATGCAGTCTGCATGGAGAACATGTGAAGTGCGCAAGACTGTTTTGGGCAGTCTGAGAGGGCAGTCCTGGCAGTCATTGCACACTTTAGAAGGGTGCTACCACTCCTCCCTTGCCCCCATCCTGACGCTAAACTGTGGGTGGAAGTAGGAGAAAATAAAATTATAATAACGCAAGTTATTATCATTTTATTTTCTCTCAGTTTTACTGCAAAAAAGCAGTGAGGTGACGGCTCTCCGCCTTAGCAGAGGAGCCGCCACTGGTTAGGAGGTTTAAATGACCCACACTTTCACTGAAATACTTTCTGAAGATATAACCCTAAAACAAGTCAATCTCAGAAGGTTTGGTTGGTAGCTCGCAATCACCATTGCATTACATCATGTTACTTCAGCGCTCTGTTTTCCATTTTATCTTGCGTCTTTCTTAGTGTTTACTGTAAGGAGCAGTGTGTGACGCTGTGTATAAACTGCAGAAGTGAGCCATCTTGTGCGTATCTTATTCTGGTAATGTGTGATGCTGACTGTCGGTGTGTGCCCATACATTCTGATGAGTATGTACGGGTTACTCTTGAATCACGTTTTAATAAATATATATACACTCCACAAGGAGTAGTATTCTCTCCCTCATAGAAATAAACCCTGCTTCTCGCTGTCAGTGATGGAACACCCATTCCAAGAAGCCTATATACTACTCACGACCCTAGACAGTCAGACATCACCTTATATAAAGCAGGCAATCGTGGGTGCCCCATTAACTGTATGTTATTGTTGCGTTATGTTTTGTGGATTTTGGAAGGTGCCTTGGCCTATTGAATGCAACCAATGATGCATTAGGGATGGTTCGAAAGTTGATTTCCGGGGAGAGGGACCTGCATTGTTGAGGATGGAGATGTGCCATCAAATCGGTGCTTTCCATGAGTTGCAATTTATGAAAATGTGCAAGATGCACAGATGTGTGCATGCACGGTCGCAGATTTAACAAGTAGAACAGACAGGCTCACTAGTAGGCACACGTTCACTTGTCCCAAAACCCAGTTCTCTAATCCCAGCAATTCCTTTTAAAAGCAGCCCTGATAGACTGGGTCACGCTCTCCATTTCGAACTCTCCACAACGCCATATGGAAGTGTGAACAGCCACATTATCAGTGTGCTGCTTCGCTGGAGGGAAGCGCGCGCTCAGGGGGAACGGCAAGCACGAGGATTAGCAGCACTGCCCCGAAAGCGCGCCTGGCACCGGCACGGATAAGCACTCACAACAGGGCCTCCTGGGTCGGAGCTCCGAGAGGACCTAGTTGGGTTGGGTTTCAGTGTCGCTGCTGAGGCCTGGCGAGATCACCGCCGATACACTACTTCTGTAGGTCTGGCACCGGCTCAGCTCGGGCTACCTGCTCCGCCAGCTTTGATGACTGGCAGGCCTCTCACCGACACGCATGCATTTCACATTCGGGACTCGAAAGGCAGATATGAGAAGCTCCTGTGTAGGCGGCGTCCTCGTCTCATGCTCATCCGAGCTTGAAGTGGGGCGAGGCAGATGTGACCCGATTTCATATTTGGCCCTGGATCAGATTTTGTTGTGGTTCTAATGTTTGATGCAGAGATACCATTCTGCAGTAATCTGGAAACGAGTGCATTGGATACCCAGGTATTCTAGCACGTGTAGACAATGTGGGACAGGCACAGTTTTTGTAGTCACTATCTGTTCAAAACAACAGGTTGACTGTAATTCGATCGCATTTGCTCTCATTCAAAATGAGGTAATTAGATGCTGCATTGTAAGCCCAAACGGTGCGTAAATAGAGCAAGCAGTAGGTTGAGTGAGTGCGATGCAGAAGTCTCTATACCAATATTGTGGCAAGGACACGGTGGACCTAAAGGAGGTAACTCAAATTGCCTCTGTCCCAGTAAAAGGCAACAAAAATTGAAGTGCAGTGCTCCTCTCGAGCCCCTGTGCCCCTGTGCCACTGCGCCTTCGGTGCAAACGTGGATTACATTGAGTTGCTTTCCAAAGGTTTCAACTAAAATGCCACAGAGCAGAGCAGAGGGGTGGCGGGTGCTGCAGCTCCTCAAAATGACCACGCTGGATGGAACTCGAAGGGGAACAGAGCAAAAAAGATTTTTTTCAAGTTCTTTTTTGTCAAAACTTTATATGAAAAAACATTGCCAGTACATACTCACTTAGAAGTCTGATAGACAAATTCGGATCAAAGTGTTATCTTTCTATTGCTATACCATAGTAATCCAGTTCAGGATAACGTGCATGTGCTGTACCTCGTAAAATACTCGGGGCATATTACCAAGAACGGCGTTAAAATTATCGCCGCTCTAGCGGCAATAATGGGCTTGATAATATGCCCTTGTGAATTCCCATAGAAGCCCAGGTTCTGGTGTGAACCTGGGCTTCTATGGGAATTAACAAGGGCATATTATCAAGCCCATTATTGCCATTTTACTGGCAGTTTCTTGCCGCTAAATCGGCGATAATTTTAGTGCCCTTCTTGATAATATGCCCCTCAGTGGCAAGCATGCAGATAATTTGCCTGCGACCCTTGGATTGCCCTTTACGACCCCTGGATGCGACACTGCGACCCCTGGTTTCAGTTCAGCAGACAGGACTAGAAAGGACTTGGTAAGAAGTGTCACTTTTGCGTGCTATTAGAGTGAATTTGCATCGACCCTGTGTTGTGCAGACAAGGTCCAAGGAACCTGGAATAATATCAACCTTTAAACTACTTCCTGGCCTCCTTTCCCTTAGTCAGTAAATGGTTGCCAAATTTACCCCAACGGTGAAACAGTTCACCTTGTTTCTGGACCACGCTGGTGCTGAAGAATCAGAACAATTCGGGGTCAAGTCAAGTCAAGCAAGGTCAAGTCGGGTTTCATAATGTGTCTCCTCCAGCAGACATCAGCCATGACAGTCTTCAGATCATTGTAGGGGCTCCATCGCTCAGGACAGACATTGAGACACAGTCTCCATTTTGTTGGGTCTACCAGTCCCTGCAGCAATTTTGCCTCGGGTTAAGTGTGTTGTGTCCAAGCTATCCATCCATGTACTTATGGTTGTCACATGGCCACCGGGGTAGGTAGTTCCCTGGCCTTTCTTCTGAGCACAGAATTAATCTCATGCTTCTTGATACAGGACCAGGAGGCCACATCATAAGGTAATAATGATGTGTTGCTTTTGGAGCAGCACTTCATTTATGAGAAGTGACGCATCGCTGCGCAAAAGAAGCAATGCGTCACTTCTCAGTGCGTCCTCCTTGCGACGTGATTGATGCATCATATTTACTGTATGACGCATCATGTCGCGGAGTTACAGATACGTCAGTATTTCTGACGTATCTGTATGGGGCAAAAGTGACGCATTGCTGGAGTGTGTCACAAAAGCGATGCAACTCCAGCAATGTGTCCTTTCACATGGGACAAGCCCCATGTGAAAGGGCCTGCGTCAGTCTTACGCCTGCTGTGAGGCAGGCGTAAGATATTGATGCATTTGCGTCCTAGAAGTGGCGCAGTAAAATCTTATAGATTTCACTGCGTCACTTCTATGACCCTTTCTTGCGTCAGAACGCCCCTCCTGCATACATTATACCTGGCGCAGGTATAATGTGACACAGGGGTTTACAAAGTGACGCATCTACCTAGATACGTCACTTTGTAAATAGGGTGCAACAAGACACATTTTTTACGCTCCTGTTGCGTCACAAAAAGTGACGCACCTACGGGGTAAAAGTGACGCAAGGCCTCATAAATAAGGCCCTGGGTGTTTGTGGTGTCAATCAATCAATCAATCAATCAATCAATCAATCAATCAATCAATCAAAGTACTTGTAGAGCGCGCTACTTACCCGTGAGGGTCTCAAGAGGCTGAGGGGAGGGGGTGTTGCTACTGCTCGAAGAGCCAGGTTATGAGGAGCCTTCTGAAGGCGAGTAGGTCTTGGGTCTGCCGTATGTGGGTAGGCAGGGTGTTCCAGGTCTTGGCGGCGAGGTAGGAGAAGGATCTGCTGCTGGAGGTTGTTTGTTGGATGAGGGGGACAGCGGCGAGGGTGAGGCTGGCGGAGTGGAGCTGGCGGGTGGGGGTGTAGAAGCTGAGTCTGCTGTTCAGGTTGGCTGGTCCGGTGTTGTGGAGCGCTTTGTGTGCGTGGGTGAGGAACTTGAAGGTGATCCTCTTGTCGACGGGGAGCAAGTGTAAGTCTCTCAGGAGGGGGGTGATGTGGCTGCGGCAGGGTACGTTGGCGATCAGTCGGGCGGAGGTGTTTTGGATGCATTGTAGTAGTTGTAGGTGTTTGGCTGGGATTCCTGCGTAGAGTGCGTTGCCATAGTCCAGTCTGCTGCTGACAAGGGCCTGTGTCACCGTTCTTCTTGTTTCGGTCGGGATCCACTTGTAGATCCTGCAGAGCATGCGAAGGGTGTTGTAGCAGGAGGAGGAGACGGCATTGACCTGCTTAGCCATGGAGAGGGACGAGTCGAGGATGAATCCTAGGTTGCGTGCATGGTCGGTGAGAGTTGGTGCTGTTCCATGTGTGGTCGGCCACCAGGAGTCGTCCCAGGCTGAGGGGGTGGGTCCAATGATGAGTACTACCGTCTTGTCCGAGTTCAGCTTCAGACGGTTGCTCCTCATCCATTTGGCGACGGCCTTCATTCCCTCGTGGAGGTTGTTTTTGGCGGTGTGTGGGTCCTTGGTGAGGGAGAGGATGAGCTGGGTGTCGTCAGCATAGGAGATAAAGTTGAGGTCGTGCTGGCGGGCCACTTGTGCGAGGGGGGCTATGTAGATGTTGAACAGGGTCTGGCTGAGGGATGAGCCCCGGAGGACGCCGCAGATTATGTCGGTGGCTTTGGATCGGAAGAGTGGGAGGCGGACGCTCTGGGTTCTGCCGGTGAGGAAGTCAAGGGCCTTTTCTTGGATTCCGGCTTCTAGGAGGCGTGTCTTTAGAGTGCGATGGCAGACCATGTCGAAGGCAGCTGACAGGTCCAGGAGGATGAGGCCAGATGATGCATAGTTTAGAGGTTTAATGTGCCTAGTCCAGAGGTCTACTTTTTAGCCACAGATTTATAATTTGTTTCTTTATTTTTATTGTTCCTACAAACATGACAAAAATATAAATGCTAAGGCTGAGTTTAAAAACCAGTGCCCAACTTCATTTCATTACACCACTAACATAGACAATGTTTGCCCTCTATCTGTAGTACTCTAGTCGATATTTTTGATCGAATAAAGTATATATACTCTAGTTAATCCCCAAACCCAGGTGTAATCTTGGTATGTGACTGCCGCAGTAGTACAGTCATCTTTTCACTTCAACATACTTGCATGCCATGCTGGGTCACTAGAGCAGCCTAGAGTTTGAAGGGGCATTCATTAACTAAAATGGAGGGGAGGGGGAAGTAAAAGGTGAACGTGGGAAGGAAGTGTTAGCTTTGGAAGGATGTAGAGGGGAGGATGAGGAAAGAGGATGAGGTGCTTGTACAATCATCCTATTTGTTGAAATAAAGAACGGGGAAGGTGTGGTGGCTGGGGAGACGTTGATACTCTCAGAAACAAGCATTTGCAATGCAATAGGTCTCGCAGTTATGAGAGTTTCAGCTATTGGCATTGTAAATAACAATGCCTCTTATTTATGTTTTAAAACAAAAACAAAAATAAAAGGCATCATTGCAATGTCAATAGCCCAAACTCGTATAAATGCGAGACCTATTGCATTGCAAATGTTTGTTTCTCTTCTCACAGCTCCAGTTAAAGCAATTTCTCAGCGAAGCTCACTACCTAAGCCCATATTAATTAGAGGGCATGTGGGTAGCTCGGAATTCCTCTTGGCATTTGCAAACACGCACTGGTACCAGCAAGCAAGCACTGGCAAGTTTGTTGTTCCATGAAAGGTGCAGAAATGCAGAGGATTCTGATATAGAGTCTAGATCCTCCAGGTAACAGATGATATAATACACTGATTGAAGGACCTCTTCAGTTGATAGAACTGGCCTTTTAAAACACAGAGCTCGTCACAAACCTTGAGAAGGGACAACATTTAAGACAAGTCACTATCAATGTTGAAATCATTATGATTTTAAAAAGTTCTATTTCAGCACTTGAGCCTCAAAGGAGAGTGGAGATGAATAATGTTCTTTTGGCATCCCCTCAGTATACATATAATAATTATGTTAGAGGATGCACGAGTAGAATTTTGATACCCAAATTAAGAAATCCTCAGTTTCTTCTTGTGACTTCTCAAAGCTCCCTCTTGCTTTGAGGCTGGCAGGTTACTACTTTGATGGGACCTTATGAGGACTGGAGGAGACAATGGATGCTTACTGATGCTCTGAACATTAGTAAAGTAAGATAAGTCTACAGGTAAGAAGCAAACCAAGCTCTTTGGGGAGCCAGGAAAAGCCGGGATGTATTCACTAAGGTTCAAAGTTTGCTTGAGGAGACAAATCTAATGGCATAGGAGCATATAAACATTAGTTCAAAGTGCTCTTTGGGTTTGCATTATTTTGTGTAGGTGAAAGAAGGAAAGTGAGCACAAAATCAAATGATCAGACACCAGAGGAGCAAGACCACTGACTCATTGTCAGTGAAAATGCTCTCCCTCCCTTGCAGCTCCACCATTAAGTGAGGCCTTCTCCGAGCCCCTGCACTCTCGAGTGTAGGTGTTCGAGGCCCTCCTCCACCTGCAGCTTTCACCTGCGCCTCATCCTTGGTGGGCCAGTGGACATCTGTCTCCGTTTTCTGGCTCAGCTTTTTCTCTCCTTTTTCATTCGGTTTTTGCCCTCATTTCTATCTCCCCCCTTCACTTTACTTCTGGGTCTTTCCTCCATTTTCTGTAGTTTTTCCCTCATTTCAAGCTCTCCCCATCACTCTCCTTCTGTGTCATTCCTCCTTTTCACTAGTTTTTCCCCTCATCTCAATCTCCCCATTTCACTCTCCTTCTGTGTCTTCTGTGTATTTCCTCCACTCTTTCTTGCACTTTTGCCACCTTATTTGAACTTTTCTCTCTCTTTTTGCCTTTTTCCTTTCGCCTTTTTCAGCCTGTTTTTCAACTGACCCAATCCAGCTCCCCTCCCCGCCTCCCAGCTGTCCAGCCCTCCCTGACCCCTACTTAATGGCGGCTGCTGCGTAGCCTCACAGCGGCCGTGTCACCGACACGCCAAAGGCAAGCCCGTCTGTCCCCGTCCGCGACCCGACTTCCACCAGCACCAGGAACCCTGGATCTCTGCACCGCCAACGCTACGACCCAGCAGCACTCCAAGCTCTCTACCCAGGCCGCAACAACTGCAAGCTAGCATCACAAGCCGATACCCATGGACCCTTCTGCTGTCACCGCTGCCGGCACACCTGCAGCACCGCCAAGACCACGGACCCAACGCAACCCACCCGCATGAACACAACCGAACCAAAGACCCTGCAATGCATCCTCCTCAACGTCCGATCCCTCCACAAACATGCCACTGAAATCTGGGACCTCCTCGACAGCACCACCCCGGACGTAGCATTCTTTACCGAAACCTGGACCAACACCACCTCGGGATCGGACATCGTCATTGCCATTCCCCAAGGATACAAGATCTCCAGGAAGAACTGCCCCACCCACCCAGGAGGAGGAATCACCATCGTCCACAAATCTACCCTCCGCCTGAGCTCACTCCCGGACAAATCCACCGACCTGATGGAACATCTTCACTTCAAGATACTGGCCAGCCCTACCTCCACCCTCCGAGGAACCCTCATCTACCGACCCCCAAGACCCCGCAGACTTTTTGCCAACTCCATCATGGACATCATCTCTCCGCATGCCATCGCGTCCACCAACTACATCCTACTGGCAGACCTCAACTTCCACCTCAAAAACCAACTGGACCCCAACACCACATCCCTCCTGGACAACCTCCACAACATTGGACTCGTGACCGAACCCACGCACTCAGCAGGACACACCCTCGACCCCCTCTTCACAACAGGAAACTCCATCACCTTCAGCCATACCACTGAACTCCCATGGACTGACCATCAATGCGCCCACTTCACCTTCAGAACACCCACCATCCACAGACACCAGCACCTGCTCCCACGAAGAAACTGGACCAGAATCTCCGACGACCAGCTAACCTCATCACTCAGCAACTCCACCCCAACCATTGCAGAAAACTACAACCCCGACACCGCAGCTCGAACCCTGCACAGATGGATCTCCGACAGCGCCAACACCATACCCCCCTCAAGAAAAATAACAACACCCACGCCAAGAAAGCTAGATGGGTCACCACAGAAATTTGAGAGTCCAGACGCACTTGCCGCCGCCTCAAAGAACTGGAGGAACACGAAGCCCACAACAACTTCAGAGCCGCCAACAACGTCCACCACCAACTCATCAGAAAAACGGGGGAAAAAGCGATTGAAGACAGACTCTCCACTCATTGAACACAACATCAAAGTACTCTTCAACATCATCAAGGAGTTCGCCCAACCCACCAGCGAGTCCACCAACATCCCTCCCTCACAAGACCTCTGTGACAAACTCAGCACCTTTTTCCACCACAAAATCAAGAGCATCTACGACAACTTCAAAGAAGACAACTAACACACTGAACCCTCACCAACCACCTGACACCCTGAAGCCAGTGATCGATAACTGGACAGCCCTAACCACCAAAGACACACTGAAAACGATAAAGTCAATCCACTCCGGGGTCCCCAAGGACCCCCTCCCCATCACATTTTCAAAAGAGCAGCCAACACCATCACACCCATGCCCTGCCACACCCTCAACCGCTCCCTGGCAATCGCCTTGTTTCCTGATGACTGCAAACACACTGAGATCAACCCCTCCTGAAGAAACCCTCAGCAGACCCCACCGACCTCAAAAACTACAGACCCATCTCCCTGCTCCCGTTCCCAGCGAAAGTCATCGAGAAAGCCATCAACAGCCAACTCACCACAACCGCCCCCCTCGCTGAAGCAGACGACATTCATACCTTACTGGACAAAGGAGAAACAGCAGCTCTCATCCTTCTCGACCTCTCAGCGGTGTTTGACACAGTCTCTCACCGCACCCTAATAGACAGACTCCACGATGCAGGGATCCAAGACAAGGCCCTTGACTGGATCCGCTCCTTCCTCTCTGGAAGAATGCAGCGGGTCAGACTCCCCCCTTTCCTCTTGGACCCTACACCTACCATCTGTGGAATCCCCTAGGGGTCCTCCCTCAGCCCTACGCTATTCAATGTTTACATGGCTCCGCTCGCCCCCATCATCAGAACCTACGGACTCAACATTGTGTCATACACAGACGACACCCAACTCATCCTCTCCCTATCCAACGAACCCAACACTGCCAGACAAAATTTTCGAGAAGGCATGGAAGTGGTCGCCAAATGGATGAAAAACAGCTGCCTACAACTAAACACCAACAAAACGGAAGTACTCATCATGGGCCCAAACCCCGATGCCTGGAACAAAACCTGGTGGCCCCCACCCTCGGAATCTCTCCCACCCCCACAGTCCATGCTCGCAACCTTGGAATAATGCTGAACTCAGAGCTCAAAATGGACCGCCAGATCAACTCCGTCTCTTCCTCCTGCTTCTACACCCTCCGCCTCCTACATAAGACTTTTAAATGGATCACCCTCGAACACAGAAAGACCGTCACTCATGCCCTGGTCACCAGCAAGCTCGACTATGGCAATGCACTCTCTGCTGGAATAAACCAAAACCTCACCCGCAAGCTACAGAACATACAAAACGCTGCCGCAAGACTGGTCCTCAACCTGCCAAGACACTGCCACATCTCCCAGCACCTACGCACACTCCACTGGCTCCCCATCAAAGCTAGAGTCACCTTCAAGATGCTAACCCACGCTCACAAGGCCCTCCACGACACCGGAGCAGCATACCTGAACAGCCGACTCATATTCCACGCACCCCAAAGGACCCTAGGTTCAGCCCAACTCACCTACACCGTGGTCCGTCGCATCAGAAAGCCCAGATCGGGAGGTTGCTCCTTCTTCTTCCGCGCGGCCAGAGCCTGGAACGACCTTCCGCTCTACCTCAGACAGATAACATTGCTCCCCATCTTCGCAAGAAACCTTAAAACCTGGCTCTTCGACAGACCCCCTCCTTGATGGACGGGAACCTGCGACCCACCCCACCCCCTACCGCCTTCAGACCCTTACGGGTGAGAAGTCACGCTTAAAAAACACCTGATTGATTGAGAGGAGGAGAAGGCTACCCTCTTCCAGTGGACAGAGAGGCCCATCAAAGAGTATGTCAAAAGCAGCAACATGCACCTGTAGAACCGGCTTTTGGAGACTCCTCCCCACTAGGAGAGTCAAAGCCAGCGGTGCAGGGGACACCTTAGAATCTACGGGTTATTCTTGCATAAATACATTACCAGAGAGACCAGGACAACCAGCCGTGGAGGGAAGCAAGTTATTTATTAGCTCGAGCTAAGGACAGGGTCCCAGAATGGTACAAAGACAATTCTATGGAGACTGCTGCTTTACTCCGCAGCCTACACATATTTATAGCGCTAGCCACGCCCATTTGCACAGTAGAAGTTCCTTATTCAGATAAGTTCCTCATCTGACAAGTTCTTCGTCAGTCTTGTGTGGTGCAATCGTGGCCAGGGGACATCTGTCTCTGATTGCACAATGTATGCAGCCCTGTGCTTCCGTGCCCAACTGGTGTGGTCATGGGGCACAGCCTCATGCTTCCTCTATCAGTGGTATGGTCACAGTGCACAGCCTCGTGCTTCCTCTTTCAGTTGGTGTGGTCACAGGGCACAGCCTCCTGCTTCCTCTATCAGTTGGTGTGGTCACAGGGCAGTTGGTCGTGACAGGCTGAGTTGCCAACAATGGACACGATGTGGCTGAGTCTCTGGCACAACTGGGGGGGGTAAGGCACACAGGCAGCTTCTTGGAATCGGCTCCACCACAAGGAGCGGGGAGGGTTGTGCAAGTTTCAACAGGGACATGGAAAGCAATTCTTCACCAGGTTGCCGAGAGCAAGGCAACACAAAATGGAGTCATGTTGGTCATTTTAAAATACAGTTCAACAGAACCTCCTTTTGCCATGCAGAGGCAACAATCAATCGTCGTCTAGGTCAATGTCCATCATTTCCTGGAAATCTCTCTCGATCATCATCATGGCATTGTGATGGTGTAATTTCATTTGTTTGGGTGTCAAAGAGGTGGCACAGAGCCCACATAGCGCTGGCATGCATTGAACACAGAGGCAGCAAGAGAACAATGCGGCTGCAATGATGGCAATGAAAATCAATACCTTCCATCCCCACTGAGATATCATGCTCCAAAACCAGCCGGTTAGGGACCATGAACCCTCATCCTGATGGATGTCAGAAGCAATTTTATGCAGTCTCTGTATTGCTTGATAGACTTTTGGTACATCATCAGGTATGTATATACAGCAGCTTGTTCTGATCAATGTGCAGATTCCCCCACTGTCCGCCAATATTATGTCAAGCGCCATTCTGTTCTGTAAAGTCATGAGGCGGTCGGCTTGTAGTTCCGCCGTGATGTTACTGAGGGCACCGGCAGTTGCGTTGATGGTGGCCTCTACCACCCTTGTGAGATGTCGAAGACTGAGGCTATTGACTATAGGGCCCCAAAAGGGGAGGAACCCTTTAGCAAAGACCCCAAACTCTTGGCCAGCTGTGTCTTCAGTGTCAATTACACCTCTCTTCTGGATGTGGTCTGTTGCATCGGCTGTGTAGGTGGGGGGGAGCAACCATGCAATGTAACAGGTGCCGGCCCAAGACTTGGGCAGCCAGGTGTAGGGCTTGCTCCCACACACAAAGTACGTATTCAGTGAGGACACCGGAGCTGGGAGAGTCGAACCATTGAGCTGGAGCGTGTAGGCACAGTCACTTTGTCCCACCCGCACCGTTCCATTGCTTTTCATGCTCAATGTCTCAAGGCAGCGCACCAATGTCTCTCCTCTGCGGCAGGCACTACAGATACCACGCTCTTCGGTGGTCGTGGGCGCAGATCATATTGTGCAGACCCAAGTACTGTTAATCAGGAAAGAGCAACAGACTTTCACGTTCAGCAACACTCTCAGGCTCCAGCACTTGTTATTCAGTGTCAGAGGACGCTCGGGCTGCTCTTTCATTCTAATTTTCCTTTCAACATAGGTATCACAAATGTAGTGCCTTTTGCCAATCTTGGATCCTCCGGTGCACTGCCCTTCTGTTGGAGCAAAGGAAAGGAGGGTGTGTGGCCAAAACTTAGGCCAAGTGGCTCAAAGAACCACGCGCTGTCAGAGGTTACCAGCACATGACAGGTAGAAAACTGAAGCCTCAAAACAGCCCTGCCGTCAACAACAGGGATCCTTCTTTTTCACTCCTTCGCACTAAAATTCTTGCTCTGTGGCAAACAGGGAACTAGCTCCTCATTCTGATGTCCAACGCCGTCTGATGAAGCAAACACAATGCTTTGGAAATGCCATTGATGACGTGCTGGCGATCGCTGTCCAGGCTAGCTATTTTCTGGGTGCTGGGACTGTAGGTCCAAGACGTCCGCCCCTCATCTGTAGCTGTCACTGATGGGAATTAGGACTCATCTTTATCACTGTTCTGCAGGTTATTATGACTCTTCCTTTTACTCTGGAAGATCCCGCAGAACCTAGAGATGTAGGAAATGTGACACAGTTGTTAGTTTCCTTTAAATTAGCGCAAAAACAATTTATTGTATTTAACAATGGGACTGCAAGCAGGTGGCCTGCAACCTTCATGGGAGTGGCCAGACGCCATGGGACTAATCTGGTCTAGAATGCACTGTCACTCTCAAAGGATACAAAGGCAAAGGCAGTACTTCTAGTCTCTTCAATTGGGTACTCTTCATTATCCTCACTAACTTCAATGTGAGAGCATATCCTCTGCCATTTAAGGGTAGATAGCTACATGGGAATTCTATCTAAATGTAGGTCCTCACACATAGTGGCATTGTCTAATGGGGCCAACATCTTTTGAATTACTATATCTGTGCATTCCTACATTCCTCGTCTAGAACATCTAATAATAATAAAGCCATTTTTAAAGCGCCTGGCTGCACTAAAAATAGTGTGTCCCCGCGCTGAGATTCTACTATATCTCATGAAACCAAGAAGCGAGGGGGAGGGAAAAGAGGGATAAAGGAATGAAGGGAAATTAGGTGTCTGGGTACAGATGAGTTTTGAGTTTGGCTCGGAATCTTGTTTCTGAAGGTTCCATCTGAAGATCCAGAGGAAGTTCATTCCAGTGCTTAGGCGCCAGAAGTCTGAAAGAACGGCCACCCATCTTGGCTCTGCGAGTGCGAGGGAGCTTGAAAAGCATCGCTCCGGCCGATCTCAAGTTTTTGGTGGGGCGGTGAATTGTAAGGAGTTTTTGCAGATAGCCTGGGCCTTTGCCCTGGGCGATGCGGTGCGTGAAGCATAATGCTTTGAATTTGATGCGGTCTTTGACCGGGAGCCAGTGAAGCTTCGCTAGGGCATTCTTCCCAGATGCTCTGCGAGGCAGATTGAGTACTAGGCGGGCAGCAGCGTTTTGTACGCACTGCAGTTGGTGTAAGCATTTCTTACTAAGACCTAGGAGCAGGACATTGTCGTAGTCAAGATGGGGTATGACTAGGGCATGGACTAGTGTTTTTCTGGCCTTGATGGGGAGGAGGTCAAGGACTTTGCGGAGGGTTTTTAATGTACTGAAGCATCTTCCCGTGACTTTATTGACCTGAGATCTGAAAGAGAGATCGGAGTCAAGCATTACTCCTAGATTTCTGACAGAGTCCACGGGGGAGGGAAGGTTGCCCAGTTCCGCCGGCCACCATGCGTGCGACCAGGCAGAGGGGGATTTGCCGACGACTAAAAGTTCAGTTTTTTCGCCGTTAAGGCGCAGACAGTTGTTGTTCATCCATAATGCTACTGATGACAGGCATTTGGAAAAGTTTGTGGCATCTTCCGTATGGTTGAGTGACAGCTTGATCATCAGTTGGGTGTCGTCGGCATAGGTCACTATATCCACCCCAAAAGCTTCAACTATATGAGCCAGGGGTTCCATATAAAGGTTGAACAGGGTTGGGCTCAGGCTTGAGCCCTGTGGGACCCCATGTCTCAGCTTCCGGAGGGAGGATGTGAAGGGGGGACAGTGCATCTGGAAGCTTCTGTTGGCCAGGAAAGAATTTAACCAGGCAAGAGCAGGTCCCTCCACTCCCATGTCAGAGAGGCGAGACAACAGCGTTGTGTGCAGCAAGGTGTCAAAAGCTGCACTGAGGTCTAATAAAACCAATGCTGCTGTCTGTCCTTCGTCCACCATCTGTCTCAGGCATTCAGTGGAATAGAGGACCGCTGACTCAGTAGAGTAGCCGGCTCTAAACCCGGATTGAGTAGGGTGCAAGAGGGAGTTCTCTTCCAGGTATTTCATGAGCTGCCTGTTGACCACTTTTTCCATTATTTTGGCACAGAAGGGAAGAAGGGAAATGGGTCGAAGGTTTTGAAGTTGGGAGATATGGACATTAGATTTTTTTTTCAGAGGGATGACCTGGGCTGTTTTCCATGTGTCAAGAACGTGGCATTCTTGGAGGAACAGAGTGATGATATGAGAAATTCGATCTATCATATTTTCCAAGACTCCCCTGCAACGGTTGGGGGGGCATACGTCACGGGGGGATCCAAACTGTATGCTTTGAGCAATGTTCAACAGTTCCTTTCACCCAGGTATTTTAAAGCATGTTAGGTGGGGTTTAGCATTGGAATTGTTTTTGACTGCCATCTGTGTGCTGGAGGAATCAGCACTTTCAGTGAAAGTGGCATGTATTTTGTCGACCTTGCTGACAAAATGATCAGCTATGGAATCGCATAGCTCGCTGGAGTAGGTGTCTTGTGCTTCGAGTCTGGTCGCGATCGTTAACTCTTTGTAAATAGCGAAGAATTCTCTAGTGGGGTTATCAGCAGATTCTATTCTGTCTTTGAAGTACGCACCTTTTGCTGCTCTTACTAATTTGTGATATTTTTTGAGTTCTGTAGTGTAGTTTAGCTTGCTTTCCAGATTGTAACTTTTCCTCCATTGTCTTTCAAGATTTTTGCATTTAGCCTTAGCTTGTTTAAGTTATTGCGAGAACCAGGGGGCAGTTTTGGTCAGTTTTGCGGGAGGTTTAAGAGTCCAAGGAGCTACCTTATCTAAAGCATTGGACATCCAACTTTCATAATTGTTCCACTCCTCTTGCAGAGTATTGCTAGGGAGCGGTGGTGTTTCAAATAGGGCAAGCTTGAATGTCTCCTGCTTGAACTTTTTCCAATCTCTCTGCTTCTGGGGTAAGGGATTATTGGTTCTGTTGTCAGGAGGAGTGCCTTCTATTTCAAACGGGATGATGAAGTGATCAGACCACGTTGTTCTGATCGGAGGGGAGACGTTGACATCCTCCCAGTTAGCAAAGATGGGGTCTAGGAGGTGTCCTTGTTGATGGGAGGGGGATTTGGATTGGAGGTTGAGTTCTAGGGATTTTAGTGCTTCTATCACATTCTGGGCCTCTTTGCAGTCCGTGTTGTCAAAATGAAGGTTTAGGTCACCTAAGATAAGAAATTTTTTGTACCGAAGCGCCGGCTGGGTTATCAATTCGGTGAGATGTTCGCCCAACTGTGCAGCTCCTCCAGGCGGCCGGTATATAAGTAGTCCATTGATGATATTATTGGAACCTGCTCTTATAGTGAAAAAGCCGCTCAAAAGGAAAAAAGCATGATACAGATTATCAGGGACATGTAGATACCTCCCTTTAATAATTGTGCATCAGGTGCACTATGCAATACACAGGCTAATGATCAAAATGTGGAAACAAAAGACAAGGACTATAGAGTCCTGGTAGTTCCATGATTAGAACACATCTGATCCCACTGAAACTCAAAACAGCAGGGACAGAAGGGTAAAACAAACTAAAATAGGCATTAAAATAGGTCATGTTCAAAAAAATGAACATAAGGTATCCCCTATTGAGGTGGAAAACTTGTCTACAATAGTAAAAGATCTTAATGAGTCAGTTAATCACTCCATCACTACCCTTATAGTCAGACTGGAAAACAACAAAGTGGGCATGGAGAAAATTCTCGAAAACCAACCTGGTCATACAAAAAGGGAATTATACATAATAAGGAACAAAGCCATACACGTCTCAGGAAGCAGAACAGGATTAACCAGTGTAATATCATGAGAAAAATTAGGTCGCCTTTAGCAAGAGCCACAGATTCATAGTTCATCCTTAGGGTCCAATCAAGGAAAATCAATCTAGGCTTCTTATTCCTTAAAGGAAGGGGCAGTAATGTGACTAACTGCAGGTAACAAATTTAATCCTGTGTAACTCTTTTTTCTTCTTCAATACCATTATAGCCAAATAGACATGCACTGGTGAAGTGTTGTCTCTCATGTTCACAGCTTGAAATATCATATCTGTAGAATTTAGTAACCAGAACAAGTCCAACCAACTGTTGCGCAGCGATGGGCATCGTCATGACCATCCCCTCACAACACAGAGGAGCTTGTAATAGTAGCAAAAGTAGAATTGTCAAAACAATGCATAAACAAAAACACACATAAGATAAAAACACACATGCCAAGCCATCAGGTATACTTGCTGTATACCAAGCACAGAAAGCATAAACAAATTACAGTAGCACATGCAAATGATCGGTGACACACAATACTATGTCATGCACTTTATGCACAGTGAACCTGCAGCCCAAAACCCAATATTCTGGCCTGCTTAATTTGTCAGGTTTAAAATCAATATTCAATTTCCTCACCTTCCTCACCCCCTTTTTGACAGCAGGTCACCTTAGTGGTGATCGGCTGTCAATACAACTTACCGTGTCGCTGCTGACACGCAAAAATCCATGAATGATCTGTGGGCAGAAGCAAAAATATACAACACACAAAAGAGAGACACTTCACATAACACATAAAAATATCAACTGTAACTTTTAACCAGGAGACAAAACATAATACACAATAACAAAACAAAAAATAGTAAATATATATCCTTAACTGTAACCATCTTGTCGACTTTGCAATGACTAAAACATGTAAGCATGTTAAGCCACTTAAATTTTGACTCTCTAAAATTAAAAGTCAATTGTGCAGGATCAAGGGCCGGATACATGGCGGGGGTATAGGATGGAGGGGTGTTCAACATGGAGGACATGAGTGCGTCATCCTCTTTGTCCCGGGCCTTTTTGGGAACCTTCTTTGTAATGTAACATCCATTTACATGCATTCGATGTAATCTATCATGTATTATTATACCTTCTTCTATTCTCTGATTATCATGATTCTGGGCCTTCTGAATCACACTCATGTGCATTACTTTAGCTCCACTCTTTTTGAGTTGGATTTCTTTCTGTTTGGACTCCTTGCGCCAAACCCGGAAGGAATCAAACATCGCAGGTGTAGCACTTCTTTGAAACAACTTCTCCTCTAAATTATCTAATACAGGAGGTTCAAAACTACCATATATTGGCCATTGTAACTCGACATTACCCTTTGTATACTTATGCCAAAGTGAGCAAAACAAAATCGGGCCAACACCATGTTTAGCATAAACTTCATGATTAAGGGTCCCCAAAGGAGGAATCGGACAAGATTCCTCCAATGCGGAGTCCTGTGTACAATAACAACAACACCATTTCCGGAACTTACTAAATCCAGGCATCTCTAGACGTGTATCCTGGTTCTAAACATCAAAGGGTGAAATCTAATGTTTACAGCATATAACTGTACTTACCCTTTGGTTTTCGGCTTTTGCAAAAGTCAAACAATACCCAAAACAAAAATACAATTCACCAAAGAAGTGGGCCACTCCCACGCTTACCTGACCATTAATCTTCCATCACACGGCAAGTGTCACAAAGGTCCCGATCTTCCAAAACTAGGAACCAGAACTGGGGCGTTAGTTGGGCCGCAGTCGGGTAGCCCACTGGAGGGAGGAATCACGCAATCGGAGTCCTCGGGCTCACAAAGACAATTTTCAGCTAATGTAGTTGCGCCCCTCCCTTAGAATTCGATCAAAGACTCCTCACGACCACCAGGCTCGATGACGACCACCAAAGACGCCCAATATTGGGCGCCAAATTGTAGAACCGGCTTTTGGAGACCCCTCCCCACTAGGAGATTCAAAGCCAGCAGTGCAGGGGACACCTTAGAATCTATGGGTTCTTCTTGCATAAATACATTACCTAAGAGACCACGACAACCAGCCGTGGAGGGAAGCAAGTTATTTATTAGCTCGAGCTAAGGACAGGGTCCCAGAATGGTACAAAGACAATTCTACGGAGACTGCTGCTTTACTCCGCAGCCTACACATATTTATACCGCTAGCCAAGCCCATTTGCACAGTACAAGTTCCTTATTCAGATAAGTTCCTCATCTGACAAATTCTTCGTCAGTCTTGTGTGGTGCAATCGTGGCCAGGGGATATCTGTCTCTGATTGCACAATGTACGCAGCCCCGTGCTTCCTTGCCCAACTGGTGTGGTCATGGGGCACAGCCTCATGCTTCCTCTATCAGTTGGTGTGATCACAGTGCACAGCCTCGTGCTTCCTCTATCAGTTGGTGTGGTCACAGGGCACAGCCTCGTGCTTCCTCTATCAGCTGGTGTGGTCACAGGGCAGTTGGTCATGACAGGCTGAGTTGCCAACAATGGACAGGATGTGGCTGAGTCTCTGGCACAACTGGGGGGGGTGAGGCACACAGGCAGCTTCTTGGAATCGGCTCAACCACAAGGAGCGGGGAGGGTTGTGCAATTTTCAACAGGGACATGGAAAGCAATTCTTCACCAGGTTGCCGAGAGCATGGCAACACAAAATGGAGTCATGTGGGTCATTTTAAAATACAGTTCAACAGACCCTAGCAGGTTCCCATCAAGGCCCGATATTCAGCAATTAACATTCCTGCTCTACGTCCATATATACTATGAATAAGCTATCTTGCGAGATCCCTCCAAGCACGTCATATATAGGACTTAACATTTCACCATCGGCTGAATGTGAGAGAACATGCATCCCTGGGCGGAGTGTAGGTCAGGTAAAATGAAATCTTCACAACCCAGCTTTTTGGACTGGTGTCACGGTCCACTGTGCCCCTGGGGAAGGGACTAGGTTAGGGGCCGCAGGGGGGGCTTAGTGGGACATAGAGCTGGGGCCCCTGCATGCAGGACACCCTCTTTTTTGAAAATCCTGTATACCTGGAAGCTTTAGTCTTTTATTACAGGCCCCAACATCTGCCTAATATTGTTTTTCTGCTACTGTGGGGGTAAGGATTGGGTTTTCTGGTTAAGTTATGTCTGACTGAATTTGCAGACTTTTCTGATGGAACAGATTTGAGCTATTTAGGGTAAACCTTACTGCTGTTAGGGCATGTTCTGAAGTAGTTGGAAATGAGGAAAATCGTTGGATGGAAGACAGTACAGCTCAGTAGAGGCGGCTTTGGGCAGATAGGGAAGGAAGTAGCTTTAAAATAGGATTACCATTGGGGAAAAAGATATAGAAGGGGACAGAAAATGTAAGGCCACTATAGGGTTTATTTAAGAGAGGGAGTGTGTGTTGTTGTCTGAGTTTTGATGGAAGACAAAGGGAAATATATTAGGTTATAGTTTGTTTAATTCTTGAGCTGGGGGTTTTATTATACTGGAATTTGAAATTACCCAATACACTTTTCCATATACCTGTATTTGTGGTCATTTTTTGTATAAAAAATAGAACTCTTTAATATAGATTGCATGAGGGAATTAAATAAAACAGAGAAATTCAACCAGAGCCCCCGTCTGCAGGATTTAGAAATGCTAGGCCCAACCATCGCAAACCAAAACATCATATCCAAAAACAGAAAAATTGGATAAGATAGGATGGAAAGGAAAAGCATCTTTCAAAAAGAGGTGTCGAGGTAGGTCAAAATAATGGTTTGACGTTAGGGCTGCAGATTTCAACTTGAGCATTCACAAGATTAATTCACGATTTTCTACCAAGAGGAAATGCGTGACCAACCAACAGACTAGGGAAACCTATGCAACGGCGACCCCATAAACCACTTAACAACACTACAGAAGCACAACTTTTAGGCCTATAACCGTCAGGATTATTGAGAACAGGCCACATAACATCAAATGCAGGCTTTAGAAAGACAAAACCACAACTCTTTGAGGCGGGGTTTTAACTTTGCTCCTACTCAGCAACATTTGTCCACTCGGACAACTGAGAATCCACAAAAAAGTTCATATGGACCTGAAAATGTGCCATGCTCACATACGCTGAGGAAGAAAGGATGTAGTGCAAACCTCACCTTACAAGAGAACAGAAAAAGACACCATGAGGCTATAAATTTCAAATGGATGCCTTTCAGAGGCCTTAAACGAATTTACACTTTAATTGTTCACTTCTCACAGAACAGTGATTTGCCCCGTCCTCCAAAATGTAGTTGTTCACGTCATATTCGTGCATGTGCAACCAGAGGCACTTCCACTCTAAAGTGTCTTTGCTAGTCACCGTGTCTACACTGCAAAAAATATTCAACTGCTGCAGAACTAAAGCGTGAACAAAAATCAATTGCATATTTTAGGCCTGGAACATACTGCTATTTATAACTCCTCCTGGCCTGGCCACACGTCTAAATTTTCCTAGTTCAATTCCAAAAGACATCTCACTTGCGCTTGGCCCATCACACTTCATGCACAGGCTAGGACAGCAAGTGGTGTGCCACCAGCGCAATACTACTGGTATAACAACTAGAAAGTTCCAAAGCGAAACTTGTGTCATTCACACTTCCAAATAAGTGCAGCGCAGCAACGTGCTGATCAAATAGCACAGATTGTTATAAACCGCACAAGCTGCAGCCAGCCACTGACATTCAGAGCCCACCGAAAATCCTTTGGTGGTTGGTGCCCGTTCCAGCACCATCTCTATAGCTGTTTGTATAATCCTTTACAATGCAGCAGTACAGATTGTTATAAACCGCACGAGCTGCAGCCAGCCACTGACATTCAGAGCCCATCTAAAATCCCATGATGGTTGGTGCCCGTTCCAGCACCCTCTCGACAGCTGTTTGTATAATCCTTTACAACGCAACAATATTCTGCTCAGCCGGCTCTGAGGGGCCTGCAGCCACCAATGCGGCCACAAGGTGGCTTCTCTGTGCCCGAGGTGGCTTCTCTGTGCCCGTTTCTGATCAGATCCAAACTAGGAAAGTGAAAGCGCGCCATGCGTGCTTTGTGCTCAAACAACGCGAGCCATACATGTGCACATCGCCTGTCTGTACTCCTGCACATCTCCTGTCCCCATTCCACCGAAAAATCGACGACAATAGACCTTGCCAAGCGGGCAGCGCATGCGCCGCATCGCTAGGCGAGACCTAAAAACTGCTAAAAACTGCTAAGGAGAGCCCACTGAATCTTCCTTCCTATAGACCACGCCTAGATCCTTAAAATTCAGGCATTGTGTGTTTCTAGCATGGCCCATTCTAGTTTTCCCTATGGTAGCCTAATTGTGCACATTGTCGGCCACATTTTGTTTTGCAAACGCTACTATTTAAACACGCTTGCTTTTGTGCTACATTGTACTTTCATACAGAACCTGCATATGTTTTCGTGTTTTGTTCTTTTCCAGGGAATTAGTCTGAAAACCAGAGACAAGGTCAAACAACAATGGCCCTAGTTATTCTCTCTGGTCAGGCACTGGCCCATGGACATAACACGAGAACACAGCTGCTTGTGATATTGTCTTGTCATGTAACTGAGCACAAGAGTTTAAGAACGATCTCGGAGTGAGGGTTCCGAGACAAGATTGCCCGTGACCGGACGGGACCAGGGGCCTTACCCCCTATATCCCGCTCCCCACACACCAGGACCTACAGCCCAGAGACCATCTATAACGCGAGGACAATAGGTCCGGTATGTTGTATGCACACTTACATGCCCACTGAACTTCCTCCATACTGCCTCGGTTGCGGACATACATTTAGAACCAACAAGTTATCAGATACCAGACAGGAATATAGTATGTTCCTGCTAAACTGTAGGTCTTTACCAAAACACAGGACAGAAATCGCCCTCCTGTTAGAAGAACGCAAGCCCGATGCAGTCTTCCTGACGGAAACCTGGCTTACACCCTACTCTGAGCCACACATAGTCACAGCCCTGCCCCCCGGTTTTCAAATTAACAGATTAGACCGGATGGAGGGGAGAGGGGGAGGTCTGGCAATCATATTCAAAGATCAGTATCGCTACGGCACCACTCCCGAATCAATCCCGGAGTGCGAGAGTCTAGCATTCAGTAATAATAATAATAATAAGGGAGTTTTATAGAGCACCTGGTTACGCTCCGATGGCGTGTCCCCGCGCTGAAACCGAAAAACTCAGAAACAGGAGTGTGGAGTGGGCCCGGTTGTCGCGAAAATAGGTATGTTTTTAGCTTTTTCCGGAAGCTCAGTTCAGATGGCTCCAGGCGGAGGTTAAGAGGTAGGGCATTCCAGCTCTTCGCCACCAGGTAGCGAAAGGATCTTCCTCCCATGCGAGCCCTACTTACCCTAGGGACCTTTAATAGGCCTTCATGTGAGGAGCGCAGGGCGCGTGTTGGTACATACCTGGTGACTAGGTTCTGGAAGGGGGCTGGCGCCTTCCCAGCAAGGATACGATGACATGTACAGAGGGCTTTGAATTCAACTCTGCTCCTTACTGGCAACCAGTGGAGGGTCTGAAGGGCAGCTTTGGAGGCTGATCTTTTGGGAAATTTTAAAATGAGGCGGGCTGCCGCATTCTGTAACACCTGAAGGCGGTTTATTGCTTTACAGGTTGCTCCCAGTGTGACGATGTGACGAGGGCATGCACCAGCGCTCTACGGACAGATGTAGGAAGGAGATCTAGGACCTTCCGTAGACTTTTTAGAACGCTGAAACAGACACCCGCCACACGGTTTATCTGGGGTCCAAAGGACAGGTCAGCATCAAGCCAGACTCCAAGGTTCCTGACTTCCTGACGAGGTGTTGGAACCTCACCTAAACATGGGGGCCACCACGCCGATGACCAAACAGATGGGTTCAACCTCAACCGCGAGCACCTCGGTCTTGCTGCCATTTAATTTGAGGCAGTTAGTGGACATCCAGGTTGCAAGGTCTTGCATGCAAGCTCTGAAGCTGTCCATAGCAAGGCCGGGCGCACGCGAAAGGGAGATAACCAACTGCGTGTCATCGGCAAAGGACACAATTTGCAACCCATGGCCCACAGCGATCGGAGCCACTGGGGAGACATAAAGATTAAATAGGGTGGGGCTCAGGGACGATCCCTGGGGAACGCCCTGGCCCAATCCGATGTCTCTGGAGTAATAATCACCCTGGCGGACCTGGAAGCTTCTCCCAGTCAGGAAGGATTAGATCAATTTGAGTGCAGCTCCAGATATTCCTCCACTGTTCAGACACTGTAGCAAGGTGGTATGAGCTACAGTGTCGAATGCTGCACTCAGGTCCAATAGGATGAGGGCCATGGTATGACCCTCATCCACCCCCTGGCGTAGGGTCTCCACCGCCATCAGGAGCGCAGATTCTGTTGAGTGGCGGGGACGGAAGCCAAACTGGGTATCGTGTAGTAAGGCAGCCTCTTCCACGAAATCCATCAATTGCAGATTGACTGTTTTTTCAGCCACTTTGGCCAGGTAGGGCAGAAGGGAAATAGGCCGGAGGTTCTCTAGTTTATCAAAGCTGATATTAAGTTTCTTCCTAAGGGGTAGGACCACCGCCTTTTTCCAATCTTTGGGCACGGTGTTAGTGCTAAAAGACACGTCTAGTAGGTTTCTGATATAAGGTTCCAGTACCACTAGGCTATCCGCTAGACGTTTTGGTGTAGTTGGGTCCTGAGGAGATCCCGACTTCACAGATCTGCACATTTTTAGGAGATCTTCTGAAGGCGGGGTGACAAAGTTGGTCAATCTGTGTCTATCCCCCCATTCCCTAGGGCTTTCCACAAATTCTGTCCAATTAATGGGTTGAATCGGAAATGCCGAATACATTTTGGCTATCTTTTCAGCGAAAAAAATCTGCGATCCTATCACAGGATTCGGACGAGCAGTCAGCTGGGGCAGTGGCTGGTTTTCCACTCGAGAGAGGTTTGTAGAGCGAAAAAAGCTCCTTCATCGAGTTACCAGCTTCGCTAATTCTAGTCGTGTAGTATGCTGCTTTGGACTTCCTAATTAGCCCATGATAAGTGTGCCTCTCAATCAAATAGGCGTCTCTAGTTTCTAGTATAGACTTCTCTCCTAACAGCTCCTTTTCTGGCACTCTGGTCTATCGCCCCCCAGGTCCACCCAAACTATTTCACAGATCACTCCCCACCATTTTAGCCGAACAAATTACAGTCACCTCTAACTTTACACTATTAGGCGACCTTAACCTACACTTTGACACCACCCTAGATCATATTGCTGTGGAACTGGTGGACGACCTAGCGGCATTACTGTTAGATCAGCGGGTCACAGCCCCCACACACTCAAAAGGTCACCTACTGGACCCAGTTTTTAGCAATTGCACAGAGTTAGTAGTCGGCCAACTGATCAGCCTTCCCTGGACTGACCATTCTCTTATCCCTTTTACCTGGTCCACCAGCAAATCTACACCTCCTATACCTCTAGTTAAGAACACGAGGAATTGGGCCAGATTACTCATCGAGTCCTGGATTCACAATTTAGAATCCACCTGCCCGTCTTACAACGCAGATCCTAGCGTAGCACACCAGGAATACGAAGACTGGATTATCAAATCTCTTGAAACCTCCCTTCCACTTCGCAAGATTACACCTAAAAGGGCACATAAATCGGCCCCCTGGTTCTCAGACACCCTCAGAGACAAAAAACGTCGCTGTAGGAAATTAGAGAGGTCGTGTCGTCTGGATTATTTACCAGAAAAAAAGTCTCAATATAGAGAAGCAATTAAGGCCTACAAAGGCGAGATAATGGTCGCTCAATCAGCTCACTTCGCCGAAAAAATCATGGCAGCTAAATCTAAACCCAAGGAAATTTTCCACTTAGTGAAAAAATTAACCAAAGTGGCTAGCTCAACCGCACCTCCTGTTAAGACCCGAGCCCAATGTAATGATCTAGCAGAATTTTTTCATAAAAAAGTCACTGAGATCTACTCTTTTCCACGGCAGTCACAGATCTAAGAGTACATGACCAGGTACCACTGAGGCAGGCCTTCTCCCCGGATCGGGTATCACTAGATCAATCCCCCCTTCTAGATCTTGAAGCTCTTGACCAACTAGCCCACCAAGTAAAATCAGGATCCCCACGGGACCCAGCTCCACCAAAGGCCATGATACAGGCGAGCCAGGCTACCCTGCCTGTAGTACTGAACCTCTTAAACGCTTCCATCTCATCCTGCACCGTGCCCATTGCATGGAAGAAAGCCATGGTTCGGGCCCTGCTTAAGAAGCCAAATCTCGACCCAGAGGATCTTAGCAGCTCCCGCCCAATTTCGCTGCTCCCTTGGGTTACCAAAATTCTCGAGAAGCACATCAATGTCCATCTGATGAAGTTCCTCGAGAATAACTTGCTACTGGACGCTACCCAGACAGGCTTCAGACCCAGGCATGGAACCGAAACCGCCTTACTGGCGGTCACCGAAGAAACCCGAAGGATTCTGGATCAAGGAGGATCAGTGGCAGTGGTCCTCCTTGACCTAAGTGCTGCCTTTGATACGGTCAGTCACGCCACCCTGCTGAACCGCCTATTTAACATCGGAGTAACAGGCAATGCACTTAGATGGCTCGAATCATTTCTGAGCAATAGAACATTCCAGATTTTTGACGGGGATACGGTGTCTGCCAGCAGATCACTGAGCTGTGGGGTACCGCAGGGCTCCTCCGTAAGCCCTGCGCTATTTAACATCTATATGAAACCACTGGCGGAGGTCGTCCAGCCGTTTGGTATTAGGATCATTTCATATGCTGACGACACTCAGCTTGTGGTTTCCTTGGCGCAGGAGGGCAACAGACCTCTTTCATCAGGTCTTATGAAATGCCTGGAGGAAGTCAAGAAATGGATGACAACATCCTCCCTAAAGCTCAATGGGGATAAAACAGAGCTGATGCTCCTAGGACCAACATCTCCAGTACCATTTAATTCACTCTGGCCCCCATACCTTGGCACTCTCCCAACACCTCACTTCACTTGGAGCACAGGGGGAAAAAAAGGAAGAGACTGCCCCCCACTCAAAGCCTGTTTATACAAAAAGAGACTCCTCCTACCGGGCACATCTCGTTTGAAAGTGACTCTGTGGGAACATCAATTTTTCTTGTTTCCCTTTTATAAGAATTTCATTTATTCATAAATGTCACTGTGTCCATTTTATAAACAACACATGCACTGCCCACCAGTTACCACCTTCAAACCCCACATTCCATCCAGTGAAAATTATTTTTCACTGGATGGAATGTGGGGTTTGAAGGTGGTAACTGGTGGGCAGTGCATGTGTTTTTTATAAAATGGACACAGTGACATTTATGAATAAATGAAATTCTTATAAAAGGGAAACATGAAAAATTGATGTTCCCACAGAGTCACTTTCATACGAGATGTGCCCGGTAGGAGGAGTCTCTTTTTGTATAAACACTCTCCCAACACCCAAAGACAACATAAAGAGCTTAGAGGTATGGCTTGATAAGACCCTTTCCTTCAATACCCAGGCCACCAAACTGTCTGCAACCTGTTTTGGCCTCCTCAGAATGTTGAGGAAAGTTCTTCCCCTTCTACCAATGGAGGCCAGACAGGTAGCAGTTCAGGGTCTGATCCAGTCCCGGTTGGACTTTAGCAATGTCCTCTACCTTGGTGCCCCGGAATTCACATTGCAAAAGCTCCAGGTAGTCCAGAACTGCGCAGCCCGCACCCTGCTGCAGCTGCCTCGCAGACAATCAGTCAAGCCCGGACTTAGCAAGCTGCATTGGCTACCGGTACGACAGAGAATTGCCTTCAAGGCAATGTGCATCTCTCATCAGGCTTTCTGGCAGACGGGACCAGCAATTAGCCGTAATTTAATAGCTCACTACCACCCGACCAGAAATCTCCGCTCCACCGAGGCCTTTCTAGCCTCAATACCCAAAGTAAAAAGAGCGAGAGCTGATGGCAGGATGTTCGCACTAAATGCTGCCAAGTTGTGGAACTCTCTCCCTCTTCAACTTCGATCTAATCCCAATCTGCTGTCATTCCGGAAACAATTAAAAACCTTCTTGTTCACTACCCCCCTTTAATTCTTCTGGCTGATCCCCCTTCAGTGCTCAGTTATCACTAGCCTACACTAGCGCTTGGACGCCCCCGGGCAGCAATCGCGCTTTATAAATTCACTTTTCATTTCATTTCATTTCATGTGAGTTGTAGAATTTCCATCTGTGTATGCTAAGGCACAGGGTCAGCCAATAATCCCAGCGATCTTTGATATATAATCATTTAGTTTCAGTAGAAGGGGGGTGTGGGGTTAGGCTACTCTGTTTTATAACATGACAGGGCTTTTTGTGGTATATGGTTCATTGACCATCCTAACAGTATTTTTGGTATGCATTTGTTTTCTAGTTGGGGCATCAATACTGTGTTTTAGAGCACATTAGTTTAAATAAATATTCTAAACTTCCTTCAGGTCTCCTGGTTATCTTATTGTGGGTGATATGAGTGAAAGGGCGAAAGGGTGTCGTGTTACCTCATTTCCTGAGAGGGTCTAGAGTGTTGTGCTCTAGGGTGCCAATTCACTTGCTTCTCTGGTAAGGTTAGGAGGGCAAGTGAGGCACTACAGATAGTTGGACCTGGGCTCATGGACACTGAGGAGGCATGGTGACTCAGTACCTACATGCTGATATTCTTTGGCCCCAAGCATTGTTCTGTTCCTGAGCAGAATCCCTGAAACAGTATATGGACTCCCTCTTTGACATTTTGTACGAGTTGTATGGTGCAGGTGATACAAAATCAGGGGGTCAGTAATCAGTCTATCTGATAAATAACTCCAGTGCTTAAATGTATCTATGGAACATACAGCTTTATGCCTGAATCCAAAAGGCTGGATTTCTAGAAGAAAATGATCCGCTTTTGTCTTCCTAATGCATCTATGCCATAGAGTCTTGAATCCCTACATAGAGCATTGATACACTGTTTGATTGCTCTTGCCTACGAAAATGTCAAACTAATCTGTTATACTTTCCACTGTGTTCTGGTCGTTGTTGTTGAGCACACAGTTGTGAAAGAGTGAGGTTGGACATACTTTTGAGGATACAGCTGTGCAAGGGAAAGCACAGTTTGGCACTTAGCATTTGAGACTGTATCTGAACGTAATGAAGATATATGCATTTGAGACTGTTTCTGAACATAATGAAGATATAAGCATTTGAGACTGTATCTGAGCATTGTGAAGGCATACCTCAGCATGGGCTGGTATTGGTTGGCAGAGGTTTATGATGCCTCTAACTAGGAATATAACCCTGTGACCTGGCATATTTTGCTTAAATCCTGATGTTTGGTTTGTTGTTTGAGAATCTGGTGCTCTGCCTGAACATTTACTGGTGCGACTGTGCTCATCTGACCTTCTACCTGTTTATTAGTCCACCTGATCCTGGGTATTCCAAGCTGTGTCTAGATACTTGAAGCTGTGCTTCTATAAACTATGTTTGTGTATTTGTACTGTATTATGGATGATTTAGCTAGTCTTGGGTAGTTCAGAATGTGCCAGAGAATCTGATGATTGTACCCTGGAAGCTTATTTGGAATTATATATGTGAATTTGGTGCTGTGTCTGGGTGTTTGGGAATGTACATTACTTAACATAACTTGCAGTTACAAAGCACATATTCACTCTTTATGCATCTTGCACTGAATAATAGACATTTTATTACCCAACTCAGGCAGTCAATAATAAACTTTATTCGGTCAACTTTGACCATAAAAGCACATAAAATATAACATCTACATAAGAACACATTAAAACCATCTAGATAAAACTGAGAAGAATTAATTCAATGAAATATGTACAGGCACTTCATAATGTAAAGTATTGTACAATCTGAGTCCTTGTCCTCATGCCCGCTCCCTCTGCGGCAGTTCTCCTGTTCAGACTGCCCTCAGTCTGCTGCCTGCTTGACTGCCGGCCTGCTGCCCTCTGTTTTTGCCTCCTCTGCTCATCTCTTGCTCTGTTATGCCTTTTCTGGCCTCCATTTTGCCTTTTTCTACTTGTTTTCTGCTCTTCATTTTGCCTTTCTGCTCGTTTTTCTGCCGTCGGATTTTGTACTCTTCTGCTCTGTTTTGCCTTTCCTGCCTATTTTTCTGCCCTCTGTTTTGCCTTTTTCTGCTTGCCTCTTCCCTCTTACCACCATTTCCCTCCTCCTGCTCTTTCCCTCCTCCCACCGGAAAGAGTCCTGCCCTCTCCCCAGGACTTACTTAATGGAGGCTGTAGAGCGACCCCATTGAGCAGGTTCTTATGCCAGCTCCCCCTACAACAGTTCTCCTGTTCAGCTTGCCCACAGTCTATTACCCTCTGCTGTCCGTCTACCTGCTGCCCTCTATGTGTGCTTCCTCTGCTCGTTTCTTGCTTTGTTTTGCCCTTTCTGCTCATTTTTCTGCCTTCAGTTTTACCTTTTCCGTTTGTTTTCCTGCCCTCTGTTTTGCCTTTTCTGCTAGTTTTTCTGCCCTCTTTTGCTCTGTTTTACCTTTTCTTCTCCTTTTTCTGCCCTCTGTTTTGACTTTTTCTGCTAATTTTTCTGCCCTCTGTTTGGTCTTTCCTGCTCATTTTTCTGCTTCTAATTTGCCCTCTTCTGCACTGTTTTGCGTTTCTGTTAATTTTTCTGCCCTCTGTTTTGCCTTTTTTGCTTGTTTTTCTGCCCTCTGTTTTGCATTTTCTGCTCACTAATTTTTTTGCCCTTCGTTTTGTCTTTTTCTGTTCATTTCTTCCCGCTTCCAGTAGTTTCCTCAAGACCTGGATTTTTGACGGAGACCTCGAACCTCAGTGCCCAGATACCCTCAGGGGGTGACAGTGCTGCACTCTACAAATGTTGATTGATTGATTCATCGATTCACTGAGTGTTCAAAACACAACACAATGGAGGTAAGGGCACAGCGCAAACCAGGGGACTCCGTCAGCAAACATCCAAAAAGGGTCTGCTATATTACAAGGAAGGAGGCCGGCCTCTACCTTGGTTATAAAGTGTCGTACATTGGGTACATTAAAAGGTCAATTAATACTTTTGAAAACATATTAGTAACCAGATAAAAATCCTTAACATAAGCCTTTTCTGAAGGCATACTTCTTCCTAATCTTTTGAGCACAGTGAATATAGCTAATCATTGAAAAGCAGATAGGTTCTGTGTCTAAATGTTGTAGAAAGTGCAACCCTTCTTTATGAAATAAAATAGCTTGGGATACAGAATAGGGCTCAAGAAACATAATCTCAGGGTCTTTTGAGATGAAAGGGTCACACGGACAGCAAGGCAAGGAAGCAGACCCACAAGCAGACCCACAACTAGCTAACGGGAAGACAACTAGAAAGTGCTCTGTGCATAGTCTCAGGAGCATAAGATAGAACCTATATTCAGGATTTGTGTTTCACAGTAAATAAGGTAACACCTGCTCACTAGTCGAGATCGGTTAGTATAGGAGGGCAGAATCCATAGCTGGAAATTTTGCTATTCTAGCGTCTTATTGTGTCTTGTAAAACAAGGTTCTCACTGCCCCCTTGGTGTAAGCATCTTGCTACCCTTGCTCCTTCATTAAACAGTCGATTTGCGGCTGTGAGAGTGCCTATTTTAAGGTTACCTTGAGCTCAAACTACACTATGTCTGGGCTCCTTGTGTACCAACCTCCGGGTCCATCCCCAGGTTTTAGAGAGGCCCTTGTAGATACGGTTAACATACTAGCAGTTAACACCGCCAATTTTACGGTGCTGCGAGACTTGAACCTCCAATTAGACAACACTGAGGACACTGATATAGCAAGTTTCGTGGCTGACCTTGTAGCGTGCCAACTGCTACAGTTGATCGTAGGCTCTACGCATACTGAGTGTCATTTATTAGACCCAGTCTTTACTAATATATCTCATATTACCATGCGTGTTCCTGTTAGGATGGCGGGACGGACCATCTTTTGGTCTCTATGTCCCTTCATGGAGTCACTCCCGCCCAGTCCAAGGGCCGGTTGACCTCTTTGAAGCGACCCTGGTATAAACTGGATTTGGATCAATATGAGGCTGGTCTCCTGGCCACTCGGCCCGATCTGCTGGAGGACATCAATGAGGCATACGGGCTATTTTCAGAATGGATCAGGCGTCCTTTAGACAGCCTTATTCCCATGAAATGGTCAGGTAGTCGTGAAACCAAAACAAGGCCCTGGTATAACACGGACCTTGCTGACATGCCTAAGGGATGTAAGAAGCTGCAGCGGATTTGGAGAAGGGATTTCTGCACGGCAGCTAAGGACATTTATAGGGCAGCAATAAAAAAATACCATAAAGTCATCTACCAGGCACGAGTGGCTTTCTTCTCTAATCAAATCCGCGAAAGCACCAATCCCGCTAAGAGCATGTTTGCTATACTTGCCAGTTTACAATCTTAGCAAAATGGCACTGGGTCTACCATCAAGTCTAACAAGCAGTGTGAGGAGCTGGCTACCTTCTTTGTTAAAAAGGTGGATGATATCTACAGCTCCGTCAGATCCGTCAGTGGCACTCTGCTGTCAGCAACTAAATATCCTCCATTATTTTCCTCCAATTTCGGCGGATCAGCTGCGATCGCTGGGTAGTAGGATTAAGTCGGGCTCCCCTGCTGACTCTCTCAAACCTGACCAATTAAAGAAGGTATTGCCAACCATCTTACCCTCTCTGACTCAGGTGATTAATAAATCTCTTAGTACTACTACGGTGCCCAGGGCCTGGAAACAAGCTAAAGTAATCCCGCTGCTTGAAAAGCCTGCTCTTGATCCAACTAAAGCAGAAAGTTATTGGCCTGTTTCTTTGCTTCCTTGGGCAGCTAAGGTTACAGAGGTGTATGTGAATCCATCCTGTCGAACTTTCTCACCCTCAACAACATACTGGACCCCTCTCAAAATGGCTTACGGCCAGGTCATAGCACGGAGTCAGCTCACTTGGCTGTGACAGAACATCTACGGTCAGCCATGGACGCGGGGCAAACGTCGGCGCTGATCCTGTTGGATTTAAGCGGCGCGTTTGACACGGTAACACATGACATTCTGTTGAGACGCTTGGCGGACCTAGGAATTATCGGTCGGGCATTGGAGGAGCTTGCCTTTTTTCTTCATGAGAGGTCATTCTCAGTATCAGCCCCCTAGTTTGTGTCCAGTGAATACTGTATCAAACAAGGGGTGCCATAGGGCTCCTCCCTTAGCCCCCTACTGTTTAATATTTATGCTCAACTTTTGGCTGCTGTAGCCTTGAGTAGGGGCTTGACCATGATCTCATATGCTGACGACACTCAGTTAGTGGTGGCACTCTCTAATAACACAGAGCAAGATGCCTTCAAGTTACAGGGCGATCTTGCGGCAGTGGCCGAGTGGATGACTGCTAACTGCCTCCAACTTAATTCCAACAAGTCGGAGGTATTGGTGGTAGGCAGAGATTACGGTCTTGTGGAGTGACCTCTGGTGGCCAGCAAGTCTGGGCATGTCCCCCTCCCCTAAGCAAGCGGTAAAGAACCTAGGGCTTTGCTCGGACTCATCCTTAAACTATCAAGTCCAAACCAAAAAAACAGCAAGGATCTGCTTTGGACTTCTACGGGGGCTCAGGCCACTGATGAGCTTCTTTGATGCCCCTATACGTCAGGTCATTATTCAAGCGATGGTCTTGTCCAGACTTGACTATGCCTGTTCCCTCTATTTAGGGTCCAATAAAGCAGAGCTCCAGAGGCGGCAAAGGACACAAAATGCAGCAGCCAGATCACTTCTTGACTTGCACAAGTCTTGCACCGTGTCTAGTGCCATCCGTCGCCTCCACTGGCTTCTGGTGGCAGGCGCATTGAATTCAAGGCCTTATGTACTTTTTAAGGTTTTGAAATCTGCCACCCCACCTATTTTGGCCAATCTTCTTTCTCTGTATGTTCCATCACGACCTCTTTGGTCAGAGGGCCAGCATTTGGTGGTAGTCCCGCGGATTCGAAGAGCTCGGGCTGGTGGCCGCTCTTTTTGTTATAGAGCTGCCACGCTATGGAACACACTTCCGGTGCAGATTCGGGTTCTTGACAACTACCTGGAATTCAGGAAGGCCATTAAGACTCTTCTTTTTCCCATTAACTTGCTGGTGTTGCTTTACGATTTGTCAGCCTTCCTTCTAGCGCCGGGACTCCTTTTTGCTGGGGCAGCTGTTGCGCTATATAAGACACCTTAACATAACATAACATACTGTGGGGTGAATTGAAAAAGTTAGGCTTACCAAGATCTTGAAAGGCTTGTTTACCTGATGCCACCTGATGGTGAGCCAGGGAACTGAACCCATATTATTTAGTTTTATACAGTCCTTTAGGACCATACAGGAAAAAACTGTTTCAGCTGAGGACCATAATTTTATCCACAAGAGCAGGGCTATGGACACTAAACTTTGTGTACGATGTACCTTGCTACATTTTTGGGTACGGCCGACAGCTGACAAAAAAAGATTATTTTTTAGGGTTTGTATATTTCTCAGATTAATGTAACCCCAATTTCCTGCCCCATATGTCCCTTCTGACGGACATTTACTTTTGTACAGTAATATTTTCTTTAATTGGCTTATGACCTAGCTTCTTTGCAAATCCAAAAACTGCATCACCGGCCCCTGCAAACTTCTCTGCCCTTTGGCAAGTAGGTTAACCCATTTTAGGTTAGCGTCAAATAATACTCCTAAGTAATTAACGTTAAAAACCTTTGCAATGGGAATCCCTGCTACTAGAAATTTCCATGTGTAGATATTTTTTGGGCCTCAGGTTATAGTGTACAATTTCAGGTTTTTCACCTTTAGGTCAAGTTTGTCCATACAATCATTAAAAGAATGAAGCAAAAGCTGAAGGTCATTTACTGTAGGCGTGATTAACACCACATCGTTGGTGTACAGAAGGGCAGGGACTGAACGACTCGAGACCCTAGGTAGATCTTGACCTGTTTTAGCAAAGATATTAAAAATATAGAAATAAAAACCTTTCTAAATTGCACCCCTGCTGTACTTCTCGGTTTGATCATATAGGTTGGGCACAATCACCATTTTGATTGTAGCTTTCCCCTGTACATCAAGTCAAAAGCACATGAGAATTCCATAAAAGCCATCTGTAAGTAATCTTTCCTGGCTTTTGCGTATTTACCCATTATCAAAGTAAATTAAGAAATTGTTTAACCATAGCCAGACCTTACCGGAATCCATATTGCTCATCAGAGAAGAAAGTATTTGCCTCAGCCCAATCTTCCAACTTTTTGAGGATTATTCGCTGTAGATTCTTAACAGGTGAATCCAAAAGCGAGATAGTGCTGTAACAGGCAAAGAGATTTCTAGCCCCTTTTTTAAAGATTGTTGCTATTATTTACGCCATCCATGATTTGATGGTGGCTCCCTTGATTCTAGCACGGAATAAGTTAATTAATAGAGGAGTCCACAAGGTAGGTTTATGTCTAAATAGGTCAATTAGGACTCTATCAGATCTGGGCACTTTCTCAGCTGGGTTCCTTAAGATGGCCTTGAGGACATCTGATACCTCTATGGAATCACTTAATTGGATTGATCCAGTGAGGTTGAAAGGTAGAGGCTATGAAATTGTAGAAATATCACTTGACAAATTATGTGGGTTGAACATTTTGCCAAATGGAGTACCCAATCATTTTCTGGAATATGACAAACCAATCTCGGCAGAGAGTGCTCAGAAAAAATAGAGGAGGTTAACAATTTCCCACAATGATCTGTTGTCTCTAAACTGCAAGGCTATTTCCAGTTCAGCCCAAGCTTTTGTTCTAATTGCTTTCCTTCTCTTTTCTAAGGCTAATTCATATTTATGTCTAGCTGTTCTAATTGCTGCTGTGTTAGGTGATGATATGTTAGTGGCCTGCTTTAACATTTTAAGGGCAACAATATAAGCAGAATCAAACCGTTTCTGTGCTGGTGTGTCTTTGGGTGGCTTTTGTACTGTGAGCTTACATGAAAGGTGTTGCAAACCCCTCCAAAACCTTACCTGGTTCAGACTAGTGAGACAAACAGCTCATAACCTCCTTGAGCTTTCCTACAATTGAGTCTTTATATAACTGGGTTGGGTCTATGCTGTCCCACCTCATGCGATCTCTTGTTGTTTGGATGATATTGGAAGAGAGGCCTGCATGCTTGTTCTTCTTTAGGGAAGAAAATAAAAGGCCAACTGTGACAGGATTGTGGTTACTAAGATTGATTAAAGTTTGTTAGACCTGTCATTATTAGGGTGGTCTTCCCCCAAACGTTTCACTGGCTTATCTCCCCCGTTTGGCTATATCTCTTTATTTGCCAAAGGACTCTGACCAGTGTTAAAGTGCATGTGCTTCTCCCCTAATCATAGCGGCATTGGTGTTTACCCAATTGGCATATTTAGTTTACTTGTCAGTCCCGTGTAAAGTGGTATACCATATACCCAGGGCCTGTAATTTAAATGCTACTCGTAGGCCTGCAACATTGATTGTGCCACCTACAGCAGTAGCCTTTCAAAACTGTCTCAGTCTTGCCATTGCAAGGCCTGTGTGTACAGTTTACTGACACTTTGATTTGTCATTTAAAACCAGTTGCCAAAACGTAATCTCTCATTTTATCACACAAACGTCACCCCTAAGGTAGACCCCAGGGAGCCCTATGGGCAGGGTGCTGTGTAACTAAAAGGTAAGACGTGTACTTTTAAGGTTTCAAATGCTAAACGAGACAGTCTGACTAACGCCACGGCTACAGTGCTACGACTGTGTATGCACTAAAATGTAATTCCTCCAATGAGGTGACCCAATCTCTAATTTCAGGCTACTTCTGTTTATCATTGAAGAGACACATTTCGAATATGTTATTTTGACCTTACAACTGCTGATCAAGGGGACTTGGAATCTCAGAAGATTTACTGATGTCCTGAAGATGGTCTCATTGGCACATTGCGACAGAGATTGAAACTTCGATGTATAACCCATTCTTATTTTTAGTTTTTGTTAAATTAAATTGTGTTGAGTTCTGAATCCAATGCATAGGACAGGTTCAATTTCTGATTTTGCGGAGATGGGTATTTATACATTGGTGATTAGTATACTTCCATCCTTGATTTATTTGTTATCAATGTATGTGAGAATTGTTTGCTTTTGAACCCCTGTTTCTACTTTTAGAAAGGGAACATTTCTCTGCTCATACTGCTTTGTGTGGCTTGCATCCTGTCTTTAATACATGTCTAGGATGGGTGACAGATACACTTTGAGTATTCCTTGTAGACATCCACAAACAAAGGAAGAGCATGTATGACAGAGAACTCATCTGCAGTCATCTACAATCTGATAGCTCTTCCTGGGCAGGAAGAGGGAGGGGGAGCTGACACTTACTCTAGAATAGGCACTGCTCACTATCCTACACAAAGGGCTGATTACTACCAGCAGACAGGCCTGAGTTGAAAGGGGACCTTCAAGCTTGTGTTGAAGTCACCCCCACTTCAAAGGCACATTTGGGCACAAGTACTGGGGCTTTAATCCTACCAAGACTGTACACAACTGGATGTGTGAAGAACTCTGCCAGGAGTAAAGACTGCTGTGCCACAAGGATTGCCGCGTTGCCTGACTGCTGTTCCTAAGGAACTGCTTTCTGCTTTGCTGAGCTGCCCTGCTGCTGACTTGCCTCTGCCGTACTGAGGACAAGGACTGGATCCATCTCACTTGATCCCAGAGTGACTCCAAGGGCTTGCTGGCTGTTCTGAATTCTCAGGGACATCAATGACTACCTTAAATTCTGCAATAGCTCCTGGACTGTGCCACATGTAAGTCATGCCCTGCCAAGAGGTGCCAATCCAGTCCTGAGCTCTTAGAAGGTAATTTCTGCTGCCAAGAACCATCAAAATGGATGCAGTGATGACTTTGTGCCATTCGGAATTGACACATTGCCCTTCGATGCCGATGCAGGAGCCGATCAATGACATCGTCTCGATGGACTGCGTGGCTTGACTCTGATGGACAGTGTAGCTTGACAACGGCACAGTGCCTACATCGTAAAAGGGTTTCAAAACTGAAGCCTTCATTGACTATGCAGATCTGCTCTGTCGCTTCCCCTCCATCTATGGGATCAACAATGACGCAACACCTCTTCGATTCCTCATATCGAGTAGTAATATATCTCTTTGTGTCCTTCATTTATTTTTTCACTGCTTTTCTCCAAACATGATCCTAGCCAACACGTGTTTCGTCTTTTGTGGTGAAAACCACAGACTTCATCAGGGCTAGAATATTACAGTACATACAGTCAATACACAACTGCATAAACAAAACTAAGATATAGACATTAAAAGTCAATAAACCAATTCCAAACTTAATACTCAAGTGATACGAAAGAAAAGAAACAAACCACCAAAAGAACCCCTAAATCACCAGTGATGAACGAGATAAAGTGAAGCTGATTTCAATAGAAGTGTTTAGTCCGTATGTAGAAATGGAAAAGCGCCACCAAACAATTCACTTGTGAGATGTAAAGAACATCTTAAAAGTCGAAAAGGGTCGTAAGAGCCTGATATTCAGGAAAAAGAAAGAAAATTCAGTCTGAGAGAAGAAATAAATACAAATTAAATGCTTCAGCTATCACACATTTCAGAAATAAATAATGGTGATAGCTTACATTTTTAAATTGCCCATGTGTATACCGTGATTGGAGAAAAGCAGTGAAAAAATAAATGAAGGAAAAAAGAAGACTGTCTCATCTTTGACTAATTAAGGACACTGACTACTGTTGAATCAAGCTCAGGATATATTTGTGCATTGTTCTTTATAGTAGAGCATTATTTCATACTATTTGGTTGATGGTGGATGGCCATCACCTTATCCTTTGAGATATTGAGATTGTTACTAACCTTATTGTTTGCAACTCTGCGCAATTGTCACCCAGCCATCTGTTCGGTAAAGTATTATCTCCTTGTGTGGTTAAAATATAATCACTGAAGATACACAGAATCTAATAAAAAATGAAAAACATCTCATAAAAACAATAAACAATAATATAGCATAAATCTCAGAAAAAATGCCCTGTAATCATGGATGCCCATCAACATCATTATTAATAGCAAAAGTCCAGAGTATATCTAAAAGATGTACCAGAAAGATTTAAAATAACAGTTGTGCAAACAACAAATATCACAAAGTAACAATAACTATTTTGACCAAACACCATAATAACAAATAAAATACAAAATAAGTCCCCACAGGGCAAAATTGCCCTGCTATTCACATGCCTTCTGCAGCTTAATTTCACAGCTTAAAAGTTTGCAACACATGCACAAGTGTGAATATCCTTCAACATCATTAAATAAAACATGGCAGGTCTTCTCTGTGTAAAATGTAGGTTTTTAAAAAGAGGCAATACAAATGTTTTCTATGTGGGAATAAATGGGGACACAATAGAACAAAGTGCTCAAGCGATTGAACAGACAAATTGTCACAAATGCAGGGGCCCAGTGTTCTCCGAGGGGAACCAGCCCTTTGAGAAACTAATAGGATAAACAAAGAGATTTAGCCTAAATCTAGTTAGCAGCTGCCATTGGTATACATTAGTAACCCATGAAAGACAGCTTTCTGCAGAGGGACTGTTTTTATCAAACATTAAGCAGGGACAGCAGGTTTACCCAGCTCTGCTTTTTCCCTGGAGAGCTCCAAAAGGTTATTAAAAGTGTTTTTACCCATTCCTACTCGGCTTTGACTATTATTTCTAGAGAATAAAAGAGGTCAGATTGCCCAAAGCTAATAACTTTCGACTTGACATAGCCAAGCCAGGGGATTGCTTTCATATTGTCTAAGAATAAATGGCCCTTAGTGATCAGGTGGTTCAGAGATGGTTCGCTCTTATACCACACCGAAAGCTAGTGCTACTAGTGGCCTCAAAGAAATAATATCTGAAACATACTTAAGCCCTAGCTCTTCATGGACTGCAAAAGGTGAAGTACTCTGCGGACTCCCGATAAATACCGTGCAAACCTGTTCTTCTCAGCGTGTATAAAATGGCAGTTCTTGTACCCTCAAATATTACTGCATATGTTGTGGTTGCCACACATTTGTTGCAAAACAGGCTTTACCAGTTTCCTGCCCAACCTAGTACCAAAATCCATAGTCACCCCCCCCCTCCCGCATACGGGCTAACCTGAATCTTTTAGACATAAGACAAGGCCCTCATGTGTTCTTTTTATCAAGCTAGAGATCCAGATAATTAAAGATAAAAACCTGGTCAATTTTACACCCATTACAATAAAAAGTCTTATGTTTAGATGGCCTCTGGCTAATGACCATAACATAGAATTTAGTCTGATTTATAGAAAGATCCAAATGGCTCATGAAGCCAGAGAATGTGTCAGGCAGGAGTTGTTGCCCCATTGCCGTCCTTGGATGTTGACGCTTGCTCCATCCAAGGTACTTTGTCAGCGGGACCTGCCTGAGTGCTGTATCTTACCTGCCCTCCATCGTGGTCAGAATGAATTTTGGATTTATTCCTGTCTAACGCGACCTTGTGCAACTCTTTAGCGCTATTGACTTTTACGCACATACTTCGGTTAATTCTTTAAAAGTTCATAACTCCAGTTCTACTTTTTAGATTTTTTTAATTTTGGTCTCGATATTCTTATAACAATATTCTGTACTTTTGTAAACCTCTGTGAGGTATTTTTGTGGTATTTGCATTGTGTTGCTGTGTATTGCACAAATACTTTACACTTTTCTTCTTTAGATAAGCCTGACAGCTCTATGCCAAGCTACCAGAGAGTGAGCACAGGTTATCTTCTAGTGTGTAACTAGCTTACGTTGACTAAGATTACGGTCCCTACTTGGACAGGGTGCATACCTCTGCCAACTAGAGACCTGATGTCTAACAAACTTATTTGGGGATTTATGGTTTCGTCTGCAAGGTCCGGGGATAACAAAATAAAATGTATTGTGCTTCCTATGTTCCTCCCGGTGTAAATTAGTGGATTAACAACACACTCTCCTTGCAAATCAGTTGAGAAACATAAATTATGAGTCACTGTATTCTAGTTTAGGGCTTCCCCATATGGGGTGTGTGAGAAATGGGTCATATTTTCTCCCCCTCAGTCCGTAATTCCACATACACATTCTTTACTAAATGGGCACCCAGTATTGTTGTAATCCTCTAGCCAAATGAAAGACATATTATTACTTTTACTTTGGGCAGAACTAAAATATGACAATCCAAGTATTTCATTAGGTTAACCAGTTGACTGGTGCAAAAGTTAAAATAAAAATGTATTAAAATAATGCTACCATGATCAGGCAAAGACAACTTAAACAATTGATAACATGGAGTGGACAACAATTCTTCAAAATGCATATCACCGCATTGAAGGAAGACTAAAAAAACTAAGCCCCTTCCACCCTGCCTGATATGGAAGGAGTAACTGGTACACAAAACAATTGGAAACCATTAATATAAACTGAGCCTATGGCCCAAGTCTCTTGGCAGCATATGATGTCAACATTTTTAACAAATCGAAGCCAGTCAACTTTTGGCAGCTTCTGTCGGAATCCCGTAATATATTCCAGGAAAGAACTTGAAGACTAGCCGACAGACTCGGATTCAGGGGACAGTAAAGATGTAAGTTGGTGACTTTTTATAGAGGGGACTAGTCATTCAATGTCTGACAGCTCTGATATAGGCAAAACGGTTGCTTGTAGGCGTCTGAACCATAGAGGCGTGAATGGCTAAAGTGCCAGGCCTGAACCTGGTTGAGTTAACTGCTCTTAGGGTCGGTGGGAGGTAAAAAAAAGCCCAAGGGAAGGGCACGAATCATACCCAATGATTTTCATGATGTTCTAATCGGTTGAAAAGGGTAGGTCTTTGACGTTGATTAATACACATTCTCCTTTAGTGGTTTTGGTGCAGGACCTAACCAGTCCACTGTACGTCCCATTATGATGTTGTCAACTATATCTGTTGGCCATTCCAAATTGTTACTGCACCAGGGAGCTGCCATATATTTGATGACTTGACCATCCTCTGGGTCACCTTTATCCAGGGGAGGAACTTCTTCCAAAACAATAACATATGGGGTGTACTCAGGGGGTAGGTGGAGCTGACCAGGTTTGCTGCCATAATGAGGGTCTTTCTCCCAGAGGCAGTGACTACTTTCAAAAGAAGGAGGATGGGCAAGTCCTGCCCCATAAGCTGTATTGGTTGGAGGCTGGCTACCAGGTCATATGGAGTTGGCTCTGATCAGAGGGGCTGGTCTGTTTTAGATAAAGACACAGCTTTATCTAAAACAGGTGCTTCAAGTGCTGTATGGCTGGAGGAGAGTTTATCTTATGAATCTCTGTTTCAATGTCAACCAGGCGATCATATTGGTTACAATTTGCCCAACACAGCCTCGGTAAGGCTTCTGCACATGTTCTTAACTGACTCAAGCAATATGTCCAGAGCCCCTACCCCCGTAGCTCCCCCACCCCCGGTTAGACGGAAACACACTGTTTCCTAGATCTGGTAGCTGGTTCAGCTTTTTTCCTTTTTCCCATAGGGCCCCTTACTGCTTGTGTGAGAATGGATGAGGCTGAGGTTGAACTGCCTCCAACTCCAGTTCTGCAATAGGGGACTTATCTGGTGGGTGTATTACACGTCCTCCCGGGCTCCAGCAAGCACCAATAGCTTTGTGAGGAATATTAGTGATGCCAAACTGGCTAGGGGGACAAGTGGGAGGGGGGACAAAGGGGTTGAAGGTGAGGAGAGCGACAGGCGATGCTCAGTCAGTTCAATTTCTCTACTAATTTCTCCAACAGCTACTGTAGAAAGCCAGTCAGAGTAACACCAAGGACAGCTTTAGAGCTGCTCTCCAGAAGCCTCCATTTCCCCATTTAGCCAGGAATTAGTAAAAAGCTACTGCATATCAATGGGGTATATGTACAGTACCGAAAGCAGTCCAGAGGAAAGAGACGTGACCTGCCCAGACTCTTTTGGGCTGTGACGGGCACAGGATGGACCTGCTTTTGGCCCAGGCTTTGTCCAGGTACTTCCAGTGCAGCGGTAGAGACTGGAACTCTAAGTAGCCCAAGGGGGCTCCTCCCCCTCTCCACAGGTATGGGCACCTCCTGGTGGGATGTTTCCCGGGGAGAGAGTCCCCCAAACAGCAGCACAGCAAGTCCCATGCAGCAGGAGAGACAAGAGTGCTACGTAGCACAAGGGGGGTCCTCTCCCTCTCCACAGATGCCGGCGACTCCTGGGCAATGTTTTCTGGGGCAGAGAGTCCCCCAAGGCCAGCATGGCAAGTCCCCAGAACTAAGAATGTTAAACATCTTTTTTGACACAATATGCATACATTTGTTTATATTCACCTTGGGATACTCATCAAGTATCAACGGACTGCGATAAGCATTGGCCACAGACTGTGTTCCGCTATATGGGGGATCGGAACAATGGGGCTTTGGGGGGCAGCCAGGTTGGACTCTGTTTGGACTGTGCCTTTGGGCTGGTGGGCGGAAGATAAATGAGCCCATCCTGCACTCTGTGTCATGATTTTGAGTAAGGTGACATGGCAACTGGCGTGGGGGGAGGAAACATTTTTGATGTCGGTGAGGCCGCAGCTCCACGGAGCTAGGGTGACCAACCGTCCGCAAAATTTCACGGACCATCCGTAAATTGGACCTCATGTCTGTTGTCCGTGAGGATCCCTTTTACGGACGTCTTTTGACTGTAATTTTGGGCCTTTCAGGGAACAGAGCAGTTCCCTTGCGAGAGGCCTCAGCCCCCTGATGGGGCACCTCACACTCCTCCTCAGAGCACTAGAACAGCCCCACCCCGCTCATTGTCGATCTGTCTGAGGCTAATTGCCACATACAGAATGATAATGGGCCAGTCTGGGCTGTGAAAGCATGTGGTGGTCTCCTTCAGGCTTGGTCTAGGGCACGGCATTCTGCCACATGGAAGTGCAAAAACGCCCATGCTGCTGCTACATGAGAATCTAGTTAATCAAACAAAGGCGGTGAAAGAAGTTAAAAAGAACAGGTTATAGTTCTTTCAGAGTCTCATCATTTAAGAACTGAAACATTTTCAATATTATATTCAAGGAAGCCTTGGTTGCTGCTATTTGTTTTTGCATCTAACAACCATTGACAAAGCCAACAGTTCTGGCTTGTTGTAGGTGTAACATTACTTGTTCTAGGTGTAACGTTGTATTATATATTTTGGTGCAATGACAGAAGCAAAAAAAATACCAGTCTGGCGGCACATTATACTTAGCACAGATTTTTAGCTTAGGTGTTTTAAGCAAAGCCCTTAATTACATCAAACATCCCCTTTGGGGAGACCCCCCAGTTTTTTCTTCCCACTTAAAGCTCTGGAAGCAACACCATGTCACAATCGCCTCACGTCCAGGCACTGTGCATCATGCACGACTCATGCCTTTCACTTTTTCAGATTGCCTATGTGCAGGGGCATAATGAACCCTTACCCACCCCACCCCTTGCATTAGGAACTACAGCAAGGGTAGAGTTCTTGATGGGTTTCTTCTGTCTGCAACTCTGCAGACAAATCAATCAATCAATCAATCAAGAAATTTGTATAGCGCGCTACTCACCCGGAGGTTCTCAAGGCGCTTGGGGGAGGGGGGTCCGCTACTGCTGGAACAGCCAGGTCTTCAGTTGCTCAGCTCATAATTAATGTGAAAAGGTGAGTGAGTAAGTCGAGCAGGCTATAAACCTAGATTTTTGTTAATTGGCTAGTATGTGCATAGGAAAGGTGGCAACCTTTTTTTAGTTTTTGTTGATTCATCTTCTGCTTTTGATTTGGTAGTTCACGATAAGTTATTGGCAACTATGATCAATATGGGCGTGGATGCCAACATTTTGAACTTCCTTAGAGATTTGTACGCCCAAGGCAGAGGCAGAGTACGTTATGGCCTTAATGGCAATTGCACCAAGCCATTTAGTATAGGAAGAGGGGTGCGTCAGGGATGCGTAATGGCCCCCTTCCTATTTAACCTTTATATTAACAGCATAGGAGATATACTGGCAAGAAAATACATAGATCTACCCCAGGTAGGACAACGGCCTATTCCAGCACTATTTTATGCCGATGATGCGGTGTTAATGGCCCACACTCCCATTGCCCTGCAGCGTCTGGTGGATGAATTTGTTCAGTACATGCATAACTTGGGCTTAAAAATTGACATAGGTAAAACCTTTGCCATGATGATTGGGAAGAAGGCCACCCGCTGTCGCAACATTTTTATTGAGGGTTCTACCATTCAGTTTACAGAGTCTTTTTCATATTTGGGCATTGTTTTCATTGGCAAGGGGCTATTAAATCCAGGCGACTCCATTTTATGAAAATTAAAATGGCCCTATTGAGTTTTGCTAGCCAGTGTGGCTTTAAACACTCAAAAGAGATGATGACTATTTATAATGTAAAGTGTAGATCCTCTGCCATGTATGGGGCCGAGCTATGGGGGCATGGAAAGATTGACGTATTACAGCTTGAAGAAAACGCCTTCCTCAGGTCTCTCCTTGCACTCCCGAAAAGTAGCCCAACATTTGTGTGCCAATCTGAAATAGGTGCCCCCTAACCAGCAGACTTGATTAGGATCCAACCAGTGCTATTATGGCACAAAACATGGTCATCTGAACACACTATTTTAAATCGAGCCATAATTGTCGACTGCCAAAAATCCCCTTAGGTTTTAAAAATTCCGTGGCTCAAGTATGTGTACAATTATTTGGTAAACCTCGGCCATCCTGAATATTTTACCTTCCCTTAGAGTTTGGCCAACATGCAGAGGAAAGCCTTGAAATTGAAATGGATCTCTTTTTGGGAAGAAATCAGATTAGTATCTGAAATCTGTAAACCAACTGTGCTGAGGAACCAATTGATTCTGACCAGTGTTTACACGCAACCATATCTAGCTAACGTTTACAGGTTTGTGCTTACCCGTTTCCGGCAGGATATTTTCCATCATTTAATTAGCTTCCCTAATGTTAACAATTGGTCAGCTGACCTGGGGATCTGTACGTGTGATGATATTTCATCTCAGAACACCATGCACACTGTACTTTTCTTTAAACACTTCACATGGTTGAACAGAAATGCATAAAACCCTAGTTATTACAGTTGGGTTTTAGGCACTGTCGCCCAGCGTATACCTATTTGCAAACGTTACCAGACATTTTTACTTTTTTTGTAATGGTGCGTTTCTTGTTGGCTGTCATTAACTATAGGAAGCAGCTGTGAATAGTAATCATATCATTGTGTCGTGAAGACAGTCTTTTTTAATATTTTGTGTTTGTTCACTTTTTATAAGGAAGAATTTTATATTTTGTTTTTAATTGTATTTTTGGCCATTTTTGTCACTGATGTATTATTTAGCTTTTATGATTCACTTTGTGACTTCGAATATAGCTTATTTTGATTTGAGTGAGTAAGTAAGGGATGGGTGGATGGATGGCTGGATGGATGAGTGAAAAGATGGATGGATGAGTGAAAGGGTGGATAATGGGTGAGTGAATGGGTGGATGGATGAGTGAAATGATGGATGGATTGATGAATTGATAAGTGAAAGGGTGAATGGATGGACGGATGAGTGAAAAGGTGGATGTAAGGCTGGAAGAGTGGGTAGATGGACAAAAGGATGGATAGATGAGTGAAGGAGTGAAAGAGTGGATGGATGAGATAAAGGATGGATGAGTGATAGGTTCAATGGATGGATTCATGAGTGAATGAGTGGCCGCATGGGTGGGTGGATGGAATGATGAACGGCTAAGTGAAAGGGGGATGAAGAGAGAAAGGGAGGATGAGTGGATGGCTGACTGAACGGGTGAATGGGTGGAAGGATGAGTGACTGGGTGGATGAAAGGGTAAGTGAAAGGATGGCTGGATAGGCAAATGGCTGGATGGATGAGTGAATGGATGGATGGGTGGAAGAGTGGATGAATGAGTGTACAGATGGATAAGGTGAAAGGATGGCTAATGGGTGGATGAGTAAATGGGTGGATGGAGGGATGGATGAGTGAATGGATGGATGGGTGGAAGAGTGAATGGATGAGTGTACAGATGGATAAGGTGAAAGGATGGCTAATGGGTGGATGAGTAAATGGGTGGATGGAGGGATGGATGAGTGAATGGATGGATGGGTGGAAGAGTGAATGGATGAGTGTACAGATGGATAAAGTGAAAGGGTGGAAGGATGGATAATGGGTGGATTGGTACATGGGTGGATGGAGGAATGGATGAGTGAATGGATGGATGGGTGGAAGAGTGGATGGATGAGTGTACGGATGGATAGGGTGAAAATGTGGATGGATGGATAATGGGTGGATGAGTAAAAGAGTGGATGGAGGGCTGTATAAGTGAAATGATGGCTGGAAGGATACGTGATGGATAGGTTTGTAAATGGTTGAATATGGACATGGATGGGACACACATGGAAGGACAGAATGAAAGACTGAATAATGGATGAAAGTATGATTACACATTAGCAAGGGACATATCCTTGATCAGTTATGGACAATCAATTTGGATATTTCCCCTCCCCTTGTCTCCCCTTGCACTTGGTCTGATCACTTTTTCATCTCTTTTTCTTTGCAACTGTCCCTACCCTCCCGCCCCCCACCAGTATCGAATTTCTCGGCACGTAATTGGAAACATGCAGATATCCCCCTTTTTCACACAACCCTCGCCACTTCCCTCCCTAATGATCACGATGACCTGAATTCTCAAACTGTCATAATAGATCAATGGTTGTCTCAAGCCTGCGATACGGTTGCCCCGATGAAAACCATCAAATCCAAACGCCCTCACGACGCCCAGCGTTGGTTCACCAAACAACTTAAGGCAGATAAATTATCTCTTAGACAGGCTGAGCGCCGTTGGAGGCGAAGTTATGACCCTTTATTGAAAATCATTTTCACTGAACAACTAAAATCCTACAAAAAATCTATCCTCTCAGCTAAATCTTCTTATTATTCTCAAAAAATTCTCAATTCTACTTCAAAAACAAAAGAGATCTTTTCGATTGTGGCCGAACTTTCCCTCCCTGACCGTGTCACGGCTCAGCCCCAACCTTCACAGGCTTTGTGTGACTCCCTCAATTCATTTTTTATAGACAAGATTTCCATCATTAAAAATAATATCCCCCCTCCCTCCCTTTCCCATGTTAGTGACCTCCCTCCCTCTAATTCCTGCAGCCTACACGAATTCCCCCCCATCTCCTTAGATGTATTCTTTTCCCTCTTGTTGGCAGTCAATTCTGGTTCCCCCCATGACTGCTGCCCTCCTCAAATCCTAAGAGACGCTTTCATGGCTTGCCCAGGCCCTCCCCTTGCCTTGCTCAATCGTTCTCTCGCTACAGGCTCTGTCCCCGATGCTTTCAAAAAAGCAGTGGTAGTACCTATCCTAAAAAAAACTGGATCTGACCCCACTGTATTGGGGAATTATCGACCCATCTCCCTCCTCCCCTATCTGGGCAAGGTACTGGAGACCTACGTCACCCGTTGCCTTAGCGCCTTCATTGAGAAATCTCATTTTCTCGATGATCAGCAGGCAGGCTTCAGACCGGCCCATTCCACGGAGGCAGTGGTGGCAGCGGTCATGGACGTTTTAAGACAGGGGGCAGATAAGAACTTGGCCCAGGCCCTGGTGTTGTTAGATCTCTCGGCCGCTTTCGACACGGTCGATCATGACATCCTGATCGACCGTGTCAGAAACGCTGGCATCCAGGGCCTTGCCCTGTCCTGGATTGGATCCTTTCTTCAACACCGTTCCCAATTGGTACAGCTGTTCCCTTTTTCTGCCCCTCACATCTCACTCTCTTGTGGTGTTCCCCAGGGTTCTGCTCTGTCTCCCCTCCTCTTTAAGTTATATATGCAGCCTCTTCTTGCTTCTCTTCGTCACTCCTCCGTCACTATCTTTAATTATGCAGATGACCTGCAACTAATTTTTCCCATTGACTCTTTCCCTCTCTCTTTCTTTAATTTCCAAACTATAATGCTCACTATCTATGAGTGGATGAACTTCAGTCAGCTGAAGCTCAACCCTAGTAAGACCGAGCTGGTTCTGATTGGTGGGCCCACGAATCCTTGGAGTCCCAGCTTTTGGCCTTCGGCCCTTGGTCCTGCTCCTTGCCCCGTTAATACCGTGAAAAGCCTTGGCGTCATCATTTCTTGCGACCTTTCGATGAGGCCCCAAATTAACGCGGTTACCTCGGCCTGCTTTTATCATCTTAGGAGAATTGGGAAAATCCGAAGGTACCTATCTCCGGAGGCTCTCATTTTAGTCATCATGGCCCTGGTCACCTCACGTATCGATTACGCCAACTGTCTGTACATGGGGATCCCTGCATACCACCTCCACCGGCTCCAGCGGGTACAAAACCAGGCAGCCAGATTGGTCTTCCAACAACCGAAATTCCAACACGTTTCACCTTTATTGGAAAGACTTCACTGGCTCCCGGTAGCATACCGCTGTACTTTTAAAATGGGTTGTATTGTCTTTAAAACTTTATCCACTCCCGCTCCTGTTTTTATTTCTCTCAGTCTTAATCCCTATGCTCCATCACGACATCTTAGGTCCTCTGCCCAAAATCTCCTGATCACCCCTAGGTTTAAACGTAAGAAACACGGTGGTGCTTGTTTTTCTTTTCTTGCCCCTTCCACCTGGAATACCTTCCCCCTCTCCATTCGTCTTGCCCCGGACTATATCACTTTTCGCAAACTGTTGAAAACTCACCTGTTCCGTCTTGCTTACGACTAGCCTCTTTCACCCCTCAAGTCTCCTTCACTTGTCTCTGAGCGCCATGAAACCAATTGGTGTACGTGCGCGGTAACAAGCACTTTTAACATAACATAACATAACATTATAAGCCCCATTATCTTAAGCAACATTTTCTATACTTTCACGTTAATATGAGTCATTGTCTCTATATAATATGTGTGTGATGTAAGGCACTCCGACACCCTGCCGTGCATACGTCGAATGAGTAGCACTATAAAATAAATTAAATACACATGAGATAAATTCTCTGTGAAGATGAGGGGCACCATTGAAGTGTGGTAGCATGGCCCAACTGGCCGGACCGGGCATTGGGCATCTCCCTGCGAGCTGGAAAGGTGGGGTGTGGGCAGTTTTATTACCCCAAAAAGACCTGCACATTGGCTTAAAGCTGCGCGCATACTGAAAAACCATGAAGTGCACAATTGTCTCAACCTAATACAAACTTATTTTCACTTGTACTTAAGTGGTTGTCTATTCACTTACTTATATACTATGGCGCAACCTCCTGTCCTGCATTTTGACCCTTGGCATGAATTTTTACACTCACTGTCCTGAATTTTCACCCATGCCAGTTGGTCACCATAAACAGAGCTCAGACCTCAGCTGAAATTGAATCAGATACCACAGGCCCAAAGCGCACTTGTCTAGGACATGTGCCTGCTTGCAGATGCAGGACGTATTGCCTAATTAATACAGAGGCTCGCACGCTGGCTGGCCGGCGTGCCAGTCATCCAGCAGTATGGCAGCAGTGGTGTTGGCCCATTCCTTGCCACGGAAAAGGGAAAAGGGCGTATGTATCTGCTGCAGATGCCAGGGCTCGGAGGGGGGTAAAGGTGCAGCTCCTGATTTTGAAAAGGGAATAGGAGGGGGTGGGGTAGTGCGGAAAGCCACGCAGTGTCCCGCAATACCAATTTTATCAGAGAGGGCAGCGCAGTTTCACAGCACCCGTCTGGCAACAAGAAGCATTAAGGAGGGGAGGGCTGGCGAGGTGCTATTTATAGGCACTATTTTATGCGCTTGGTGTCTCATAGCCCTATAAGGCATGGATTCATGTCCTGCCAGGGGTGGGAAGGTTAGCCTTTAGGGATGGGGGCCTAGAGGGCTTGGTACCTGAGTCTTCAGGGCACTGTCAGCATAGCTGATCATAGTGAGGGGGTGAGAATTTGGGGTGTGGTGTTCCAAGGGCCAGAGGGTCGATTTATTTTGCAGTTCAGCAGGGGCGGACTCGGAGAGGCCGAAGGCAGGGTGGTGGGTGGTCCACCTGGAAGGGGGGTTGAGGGAGGATACTGGGGATGCGGTGGGGACAGAGACTGTGTCAGTCCAGGGGGGCTATAAGCACAAGCCCCCTTCAAATGGGAGGGGGGACAAGCTTTGGAAGGGGTGCACTTCAGGGATACAGAGCTGGGCCACAGGGGGCCTCCCCATCTCCTTGGAGGGGGTGGATGAACAGGGCGCTGTGGGGGGCTCATGTCAGGCTTGGCCGGGTAAGGGGAGGGTGGAAGCAGGGGGTGTCCACAGGGGACAACCACAGTCAGGAGAGGGGGAGGGGATATTGCGTGAGGACAAACTTCCAGATAGCCAGGAGGAAAATGTCAGGTAGGGCTGCCAAACCCAGCTTGCCGGACATTACTTTTGGCATTGCAGAGAAACGGCACGGACAGGCAGACTTGGGAGAGTCACATGTGGCTCAACGACCCCACGGGACGAAGGGATGGCATGGAGTTTAGCGAGGGATGGCCTAGATGCTGCCATTAAGGTCAAAGGTGGCTTTGGTGGTGCAACACCCAGTTGGGTCAAGTCGGCCTCTGGGGCCTCGGGAAAGTCTGCAGACATCAGGAGCAACAAGCTGGGACAGGAGGGCATACTACGGCCTGCTGGTACCCGGCGGAGGACATGCAGGCCTCCTTTCCTGTGATGCCCGTTGCCCCTAGAGCCCTTGACTGTCCAGTGTCCCCGCTCTCTGCCTAACACCAGCACCCCTGCTGGATAGCTGCTTTCCTGGGAGTGCCACACCATGGGCTGTTCAGCACAGCCAGCCCAGGCAAGCAAACACCTCAAGTTCAGCCTCGACTGCATCCTGTCAACGGTGTTCGCGAAAGAAACACGCTAAGAGGTAAGTCCGAGGAGGTAACTCAGCAAGGGAGACTGGCTCTTGGGGAATGACACTAATCATACAGAGGGACTCAGAAAGAGTGTGGAAGAAGCAAGAGCTATAGGTCATTTGTAATGTTCTCGGCCTCCGGGGGCACAGGCTCCGGCAGGACAAGGGTTCTGATCCGGCCAATGCTAGCAAAGTCTAAGGAGAAAACACTCAAGCAATTAAAAAAACTAACAAAAGCTAATTAGTTGAGGAGGAAAGGAGGGAGTGCAGGGGTAGTGATCATAGTAACAATGTTGTGCCTAGGCTCGGAGATGAGAAGAAAGGTACCCTGCACACACCAATGCCATTCGAGCCCCTTCACGACTGGCTAGGAGGCTGAATCATGTGCGGACCCCGACCTTGATGCCTGGTAAGGGTGATGTGGAGGGGGCGGCAGAGATCAGGGTTGCACAATGCACAAGGTGTCAGTGAGGGGCTAAAGTTGGAGGCAAAGAAGATATTGGAGAGGTCCGTCTCAGGAACATTTTGTGGGTGAATGTCTTTGGGGAACAGGCTTGTATGCCATTTAAATAACGTTTCGAGGCTTAGTTAAACTTTTAACCCCACAATAAGTATGCAATGTTGTTAAGTCCAGGATTGCTCGAGGGGTTTACACTAGGATACAAGGGACCATGTCCATCAAGTTGTTGACAAACTGAAGGTCAGTCCATGCATGCACAGCATTGGTATGGGAGGAGCTGTGCAAAGATGTTGCAGACGGAAGAAGGAAGGCCCATTTACCAATTGGCTGATCAGGGATATAGGCCTTCCACTCATTGGGGGATTACAAAGTAAGAATCAAGGCGGTTCAGATTGTTGGAGCACTTGTCTTGGCCGGAGGGAGTTCCAGTCAATTATTGTATATCTGAAGTACTAACCGCAGTTTCATACTCAGTTGTATGAGTAACCAGCGTACTGGTTGGGAGAACGGAGAAAGGGGCAGAGATGGCATAATGCATTGGTACTCATAGTACGGCCCGCGGGCAGCCAGCGGCCCGGCAGACCTTCCTAGGCAGCCTGCTGACCTTTCCCACTGATCCACATCTGTAGGTGTTGGGCTCCCCCATGCTCTCAGTAAACACAAACGAGGGCCGCTGGAGCATATGCGATAACAAATTTCCTGCGCGTGCTCCAACGGCCCTCTTCTGTGTTTCACAAGAGCCTCAGTGATATTGCATGCCTGGCGGGCAGCAAATGCCCCTTTTAAGTCCGCTGTTTCACTTCACAACTGACTTTTACATGGCCTTCTGAAAGCTTCCTGCTGTCTTTACTGATGACGTCGCCGCCCGCAGCCTGCTGTTTTCAACGGCATATGCAGCCTTTGAGAACTGCAGCAGGGGGACTCCCATCGATCAGGCCAGCCTTTGCCCCTCCTCGCCCCCGCAGACCATCTTCTTTGCCAGCCTGCTGGCTGCTTATTTTTGATGTCACAGACGTTAAAAAAATAAGCAGTCACCTAAAACCGTATTTTCAGCACTTATCTGTTCATTCTTAAAACAGTAAATATAAAGAGAAAGCACTTTTAATTGTGACCTAGGGCTGCCATGACTGATAAATAAAGGGAACAAAGACAGAAAAGTCACATTACAAATGAATACATATCTTTTTATTTATAACCCTATTTAGTGTTACGACAAGGTCTTTGCAGACACATGGCTGGCATTGTTCTGTTGTCATGTTTTCTGTTGTTGCCAATTCCTTTTCATGAAATGCATTCGCACACTACAGCAGTAGATGTAAAATACAAATGTAAGGCAAAGTGGGGGGCCCAGGATGTACTCGAACCAGAAAAAAAAAACTAAGCCTCAGTAACCAGTTACAAAGGTATGTAAATATGCAAATGGTCTTTAAATACCTGTGAACAACTCGGGCGTGCCAGAGATAAGACTCCAGACACTGCCCAGCAGAGCCCACAGCAGCTCGAGCTCAAGCTGCAGCATCCCGGAGTGAGACACACGAATGGGGCTAAAGCCCTTTTTGCCCAAAGGACGTTGCACCCATGCATTTTAAAATGTATGGATCTTAAAATGCATAGGAGGGGAGATGCAGCCCCTGGCAGTGGGAATTAAGTGTAAAACAAAAACCCTGAAATACCTCAAATACTGTGTGTTTTTAAGTGAGTGAGTGTGTGCGTATACACAATTCCATGACTATGAAAGTGTGTGTGTGCATGCATGTGTATGCCTGTATACGAGAGTGTGCATGGGCACTTTGCCCATTGCCCACCATGGTTCACTAAATAATCCTAAATGCATTAAAGTCAAAATAGGCTCAGAGAAGAGAGGAACCAATGCAAGTGAATACATGCAACATTACGCTACAGTGCAGACTTAACCAACCCTCTTGCCTCCTCCTTGTAGCTTTATAGTTACATCTGCTTTTGAAATACAGAACTGTCAAGTAATGTTTTGAAAAGGTGGTGATTTTTCTTGACTCTACTAGCCCCGCCCCCACCGGCCCTACCCCACCTAATCCCGCCCCCAACTTCCTGCCCATCGCTGCGACCCTCAGCCACAAACCAAACTGTATTTTTAGCGCCGAGGTAAAGTTCGTGAGTACCCATGGCATGATGTGATGGAGCCAGCTGCTTGGGTATTGCAGTGCACTCCGATGACTTCCAGATATTGGGTGTCCCATTTGATGGACAAAAGTTTGTGGGCACAGCGTTACCCATGGGTGTTCCATACCGTATGACTTGGAATGTTTCAGTGTAATTCTGCAATGGGTTCCTCATGGCAAATGGATAGAGTGACGGTGACACACCTCGTTCGCAGCTCCTTCCAGGTGGGCCTAAACGGTTCTACGGAATATCAGATACATCTGACAAGGTTCTAAGCGCTCAGGGGTTACTGTGAATGCCTTTGGCACTACAGAAGGAACAAGGTCCAAGCACAGTGTTGTCATTTCTGGGAACTGATTTGGTTTCAGTGATAACGGAGGCATGCCAACCAATAGCTGAATAATGGCATATGCAGATGTTGCTGGATGACATGTTGCCTAAACTACGAGTGACAGTCAGGGCAGTACAGGTTCTGTTAGGCCATTTGAAGTTGCATGTAGAGTAGTACGGACGGGAAGGACATGGGTAGCAGTGCCATCACAGGCGTTTCTCCGCAAGGACAAAGGAAGAATCCAATGGCATTACCAGGACTGTGCCACAAATGGGAATAGAATGTACAAACGTGCTGTGAAGCTGCAGGAGCTACTGGTTTGGTTTATGCAGGCAGAGTGGATGGTGCATAAAAGCAGTGGCCAGAGCACTGGCAACATGGGGCTCGGAGTTTTGCCTTCCTTCAATTTTCCTCTAGGGGTACCGATCCCGGTATGGGAACAGGAATTGCCAGACAGGGAAGTCATTTACAGAGTGATATTTTGCAGTGGTACACATGGCTAATAAACAGCAAGGGAGGAACAGGTCTATGTTGTTTTTGATTAGGGGTGCACTGAATATGTCAGAGGCCTGGGCAAAGAGGGAAAATGTTGTCCATTTTATCTTGTCATTTATTGACAAAGGTTTGTCCAAATTAGGATTCACGTCAAATTGGCGGGGTTTTACCTAATGAAGGGAAGCTCTTCGGAGGTTACACCCCTTCGGCAGGTGAATGGGACAGGCGCATGTTTGAAGGGAGGGCAAAGGAAACAGGGATCTGATCTAGGACAAGGAAGCTATGCCTAAGACAATATGGGCGAACATGATAGGGGTTTTTCAGGAGAGATGCAAGTGTGGTGAGGAAACAGCATTGTTTTCCACCTTGAGGTCTTGGATGTATGTCAAACCAAAGAGGATGATGGACGGAGTGTTAAACATTGCAAGCACTCACCCCAAGTCAACTGATTTGGGTTTAATCCATCATCATTCTTTAGCTCACTCCGCCACCCCAGTTCAGACATAGCCATATGCAAATCAGTCTGACCCTGTGCCTCATGGGAACAGTCCAGCCTGAACTGCGAAGCCAAGTTTTCATTGGACCGGAAACAAGTATTCTGGGACCGGTTTCTGGGTAATCAGCTGTCATCAGCCAGGCTAGCTTGAATCCAGTGGCAAAGTGAGCAAGGGACCCACGTCTGGGCATACCCTGCTAAATTAGGGCGAACAAAGGAAAACCAAAGGGGATGATGGACGGAGTGTTGAACATTGCAAGCACTCACCCCCAGTCAACTGATCTGGGTTTAAACCATCATCATTCTTTAGCTCACTGCGCCACCCCAGTTCAACATGGCCATATGCAAATCAGTTTGACCCTGAGCCTCATGGTAACAGTCCAGCCCGAACTGCCAAGCCATGTCTTCCCTGGACCGGAAACAAGCATCCTGGGACTGGTTTCTGACTAATCAGCCGTCATCAGCCAGGCTAGCTTGAATCCAGTGGCAACATGAGCAAGGGACCCATGTCTGGGCATACCCTGCCAAATTAGGGTAAACAAGCAAAACCAGAGGGGATGATGGCTGGAGTGTTGAACATTGCAAGCACTCACCCCAGTCAACTGATCTGGGTTTAATCCATCATCATTATTTAGCTCACTCCTCCACCCCAGTTCGGACATGGCCATATGCAAATCAGTCTGACCCTGTTCCCAAAACCGGTCCTAGGATGCTTGTTTCTTGTCCAGGGAGGACATGGCTTGGCAGTTCGGGCTGGACTGTTCCCATGAGGCACAGGGTCAGGACTGATTTGCATATGGCTGGGTTCAAACTGGAATGGCATGGTGAGCAAAAAAACGATGGATTTAGGCCCAGATCTCTGTACTGGGGTGAATGTATGACATTGTTCTGCATTCTGTCCATCAACTGCTTTTTAGCATTTGTCACCCCGAGTGGTACGGGCGTGCCCAGATGTGTGTCCAGTGCGGTCCATGCCACTGGAATCAGGCTATCCTGGCTGAAGAGGAGTGAAACCACAAAATCGGTCCTAGGATGCTTGTGTCTAGTCCAGGGAGGACCTGGCTTGGCAGTTCGGGCTGGACTGTTCCCATGAGGCACAGGGTCAAGACTGATTTGCATTTGGTTGGGTTCAAACTGGAATGGCATGGTGAGCAAAAAAAAGATGGATTTAGGCCTAGATCTCTCTACTGGGGTGAATGTATGACATTGTTCTGCATTCTCTCCAACTGTTGTTTTCACATTTGTCACTCCCAGTGATATGGGCATGCCCAGACATGGATCCGGTGCTCTCCATGCCACTGGAATCAGGCTATCTTGGCTGAAGAGGGGTGAAATCCTAAAACCGGTCCTAGGATACTTGTTTCTTGTCCAGGGAGTACCTGGCTTGGCAGTTCGTGCTGGACTGTTCCCATGAGGCACAGGGTCAAGACTAATTTGCATATGGCTGAATTCAAACTGGAATGGCATGGTGAGCAAAAAAAAGATGGATTTAGGCCCAGATCTCTGTACTGGGGTGAATGTATGACATTGTTCTGCATTCTCTCCAACTGTGGTTTTTGCATTTGTCACCCCGAGTGATACGGGCATGCCCAGACGTGGGTTCTGTGCTCTCCATGCCACTGGAATCAGGCTATATTGGCTGAAGAGGGGTGAAACCCCAAAACCGGGCCTAGGATGCTTGTTTCTTGTCCAGGGAGGACCTGGCTTGGCAGTTCGGGCTGGACTGTTCTCATGAGGCACAGTGTCAAAACTGATTTGGATATGGCTGGGTTCAAACTGGAATGGCATGGTGAGCAAAAAAACGATGGATTTAGGCCCAGATCTCTGTACTGGGGTGAATGTATGACATTGTTCTGCATTCTGTCAATCAACTGCTTTTTAGCATTAGTCACCCCATGTGGTTTGGGCATGCCCAGAGGTGTGTCCCGTGCACTCCATGCCACTGAAATCAGGCTATCCTGACTGAAGAGGGGTGAAACCCCGAAACCGGTCCTAGGATGCTTGTTTCTAGTCCAGGGAGGACCTGGCTTGGCAGTTCGGGCTGGACTGTTCCTATGAGGCACAGGGTCAAGACTGATTTGCATATGGTTGGGTACAAACTGGAATGGCATGGTCAGCAAAAAAATGATGGATTTAGGCCCAGATCTCTCTACTGGGGTGAATGTATGACATTGTTCTGCATTCTCTCCAACTGTTGTTTTTGCATTTGTCACTCCGAGTAATATGGGCATGCCCAGACATGGATCCTGTGCTCTCCATGCCACTGGAATCAGGCTATCTTGGCTGAAGAGGGGTGAAATCCCAAAACCGGTCCTAGGATGCTTGTTTCTTGTCCAGGGATGACCTGGCTTGGCAGTTCGGGCTGGACTGTTTCCATGAGGCACAGGGTCAAGACTAATTTGCATATGGCTGGATTCAAACTGGAATGGCATTGTGAGCAAAAAAACGATGGATTTAGGCCCAGATATCTGCACTGGGGTGAATGTATGACATTGTTCTGCATTCTGTCCATCAACTGTTGTTTTTGCAGGTGGATGTATGTCAGCACATTAAGAAGGTCCGATTGCTTGGGGAGAGGGGTAGTGCCATGGTTGGATAGGGCAGTTAGGGTCAGGGACATGGATATAGTTTATGTATGTGTGTCCCTGGGACATTCTAAGCCAGATCAAGGCGGTACAAGTAAAGTAGTGCTGATGAAGGCTTTCCTTCAATCAGCCTAGTGCCCCATAGTAAGGGACTTTTAGCAGAACAATATGTCTGGCCTGCCTTAGGTGATGGATTCTGCAGAATCTCAGGAGCGGTGTGGTTACCACCAAACTACTGTGGGTTCATTTGGAGGGTGTTGTCACAGTTTAAAGATACCTCAAGCGTATTTGACTCCCACTCTTTTAGAAATGGGGTTGCTATGAAATGAAATTTGGATTTATAATGCACACTAATACCTGGACCTGTCTAGGCGCGGCGGCTCCCCTTGATGTACTAACCAGAGAGGGTATTTAGGATGCTGTAGTGGGCTAGTTGTTAAAGAGCTGCGTTTTTAAAAGTTGTTTTCTGCCTTTAGTGCCTTTAGGAGGGAGTGCCACAATCTGGCTGTCCCTGAAATAAAACTTCCACCTCCTCTCCCCCCGAGAGGCCGTTTTGGCCCTGGGTATTATCAGATTTGCAGAGGTCACAGAGCGGAGATGCCTCTCTGGAATAAACCACTTGAACTTGTTTGCGAAATAGTCTGGGCCAAGGTCATGTAGTGCTTTAAAGGCGATTCAGAGGGCCTTGAATTCTATCCTTCTTTTAACTGGTAACCAGTGTAAACTTGGGAGGGCATGGGCCACTGATTGACATTTGGGGATGGCAAGTAGTAGACGAGCTGCTGCATTTTGGAATGACCTGCATTTTGTTGGGGAGGCGTGACTGTATGTTGAGGAACAGCCCACTACAATCAATCATTCTAGGCAGGATCAAGGTTGTTATCACCATTTTCTGGAGTTCTAACGGGATGTAGGGAAGGATTTTCCTGATAGTTTTAATCATGTAAAAACATGCAGAGGTGATTGCATTGATTTTCCCCTTGAAGGACAACTTGGTGTCAGAGTAAATTACTAGGGTTTTCACCTTTGAGATGGAAGTAGAGATCTCTCCCATTTCTTGAGGCCACCAGCTAGGTTGCCTAAAGGAGGTATCATGCCCAAATAAAAGTACCTCTGTTTTCCCTGTGTTCAACCTCGGGCAGTTTTGGGACATCCAATGTCCAACTTTGCGCATGCAGTCCTGAAATCTTTGAGCAATGTTCTCTGAGTCCCCTGAAAAGTACACCATGATTTGAGTGTCATCGGCAAACAACATTGCCTTGAAGCCAAAGGACCTGATGAGAGAGCAGAGGGGGAAACGTATAAATTGAAAATTGACGGGCTCAGCGAGGAGCGCTGTGGCACCCTGCAGGGAAAGGTGGACCAGGACGACGTGTGTCCGTCAAGCTTCACTCGTTGCTTCCTGTCATGGAGAAAGGAGCTCAGAAGGGCCAGAGCCTTGCCCCTGATCCTTACAGAAAACAATCGGTTGATTAGTAGACCATGATTCACTGTGTTGAATGCCACCGAGAGGTCTAAGAGAATCAAGGCTGTCTTCCCACCTTTGTCCAGGACCTCTCTTATTTCCTCCGACACATTAATCAGAGCTGACTCAGTGCTGTGTGGACTTCTAAAACCATATTGAGCGCTGTCTAGGAGATTGTTATCCTTAATAAACTGGGTGAGTTCTATATTAATGGCCTTCTTTATGACCTTGGCTTGGAGCGGTAGGGCGAGAGATAGGCCTGTAATTGTTCTGATTAGTATTATCCAGGTTAGGTTTTTTTAGGAGTGGGAGGATAGATGCCTTCTTCCATAGTATCAGAAAGTACCCATTGTAGAAAATACAGTTGAAGATGTCTGTAAGGTAGTTATTTGTAACCCCCAGGGTCAGGTGGAGGATTTCAGGGGGGCAAGGGTCACAGGGGGAACCTGATCTCGTCTGGCTAAGAATTGTCATGACCTGTGTTTCAGAGAGGGTGTTAAAATCATGGAGGCAAGGGATGGTAGCTGCTTGCATGCCTTCACCACTTGAAAACCTCAGTTGTGGTTGAAGAGGGACCATTTGGATGCCCTCCCTTCCCCTGACTGGTGGAGAGAAATAAGTTCGAGACTGTTTTAACTTTGACTTGACAGGGGTATGTTGTGCCATTACTAACAGGTTGACACAGGTAGCCAGGTAGAGTTCAGTAGACTTCTTTATTTGTTCCGTGTTCCCAAGTAACATCAACCTTTACTCCAGTCGTCAGCCCTTACTTCAGCCCCACCAGGATCAGCCTCCCTGCTGCTCAGTCAATCTCCAACTGGATATAAGGGGGGAACCTTAGGGGTGGAGGGAGGGACCAAGTAGGTGAACAAATGTATAGTTAGGTATATTTTTTGCAAGGCAAAGGCCAAGGTTAACATTGCAAGGTGCACCTGTCTTCAATTACATATCCTTTTTCACACATAAAGAGCGGGCTTGTGGTCTATGCTGCGCCTACTTTGGCCCATTGGGGATTTGGGGGCAGCCAACGGCACAGGAGGCTTGCACCCCACGTGTTTATTTAGGTCATGAATGGCTTTCTAATGCTTATAGTGGATCGGACTATAACAATGGACACTTTTTGTTAGACATTTTTAAACATTTTCGTTAAAGAAATATTTTTATCACTTTGTGAGTACCAATGTCTTGTAGAATGGTAGTACACTTAAAGGTTACATATGTCTTCCAGTCAGAAGAGGAGGTGCCCACCAAACACGAACAAATGCCATTCTGGGTAGCTCAGAAAATAACGCAGCTTGAGGCAGTATTCAAGAATACTACCCCGTATGAAAAAAACAGAATGCTAACAATCTGCTTGCCCATGGGGATAACACCACAAGTAGAAGATTGTACCACTTGGGGTACAGTCTTTGCTGCCATTTAGACCAGAACTTATGGTATACCTTCATTAGCAGTGATACCCGATGTATTAAGACAAATATAGAACGAGTACAGAGCTGAGCCTGCTCTGAACATAGGGATGTTATGTTATGTTATGTTCATTTATATTTATAAAGCACCAAATCACCAACGGTCTCTAAGCGTTACAGACCACAAACCCAGGAATGCCATAATACTTGCAGATAGAGCAACAACTTGGTGTAAACTTATCCAAACACATCAGTAAACAGGATGGTCTTAAGTTTCTTCGTAAATGTGAGGAGAGTTGCCTCCCTGCGCAGCCTCTCTGGTAGCTTATTCCAATGCTGGGGAATCACAACCGAGAAGGCACGTCCCCCCAAGGTGGTTCTGTTAAGCGTGGACAGGCCAACAGGTGTGTCTCTGATGAACAAAGACAATGACTAGGCACATAAGGCTTCAGATGGTCTTTAAGGTAGCTAGGTGCCGCTCCATACTTAGCTTTATGTGCGACGCACAGGCCTTTGACTCTGATCCTCTGCTTAATAGGGAACCAGTGTAGCTGCTGTAATAAGTGTGTGGCGTGTATTCTTCTCTGCAGTTTAAGAATCAGTTATGCTGCATCGTTTAAAACCACCTTAAGTTTTCCCAGAAGTTTATCGGGGTGTCCTATGTATAATCCAGGCGTGACAAAATTAAAGCCAACACCACGGTACGCAAGGTCGCAAATGACAACAAGGGTACAAGTTTCCGTAGTTGCCTCATCTTTCCTACAGAGATTCCCACTACCGCAGCTACATGATTATCCATCACTAACTTGGACTCTAACCTAATATCCAGGCTCTTCACAGCTGGCACTGGTATCGGAGGGGTGACAAGCTCTTGTGGTCAGAAGAGACTGGACCAGGGGTTAGCCCCTGTAGTGATAGCAAGAACCTCCGTCTTGTCCGGATTTACTTTGAGTGAGTTGAAAGTCATCCAGTTTATAGTAATCTGAAGGATGTTCTGTAACTTAAGCTGTGCCTGAGAGGAATTATCAATCCGAACAATTAGCAGGCAATACTCTATGTCAGAACTTATGGCTTTCAGACCATTAGCGCAGCTATGCTCTCACCGCTCCTCCCCTGAAGAAATTTTGCATTCCCGTCTATGCATGACATGTAAAGTTTCTTTTCGCTTCTTCGCTCCTGGTCCCATTAGATCCCGCTCGCGCCCTGGAAGCCATCCTGTCATTCCGCCTAGAACTGGTTTCCTAATAAATGCAATCGCTTATCAAACACAATGTTGCCTTCCACGAATTCGTAGAAGAGAGACAGCCGGATTGGGTATTTATTACGGAGACTTGGACTTCGGATTCCTCCGGTCACGATCTACTTTTGGAGCAACATGAAAGGGGTGTTCCCTAAATATCTAGAGAGCAAAACATCTAATCATACATTCAGCTCAACCCACAGCAACACCAACAAGAAGCATGTTTATTCAGAAAATACTTTTTTATTATTCATTTTTTTCATTATAGATTTCATGGAGCATTGATTTCATTTAGTCAGTAAAACAATGTATATCATTAGAGTTTTTTTGTACAGACAAACAGTATAAAAGCTAGGACACGCAAAACATAATTTCGAAAAAAAGGGGGGGCACAAAATCCATTCACTCAAACACTCAAACACACCTTTTGTACAGTCAGATTCATACACAAACAATCACATACATATCATACACAGAAAAGCGCCTACTTTTGGCCATTCCTGATGGCTATTCTCTCCATAGGCAGGACAGACTATTGCATAGAGGTGGAGAAATTGCCATCCTTTTTAAATCCTCCCTTTCCTGCACTATTAAATCTCTATCAATGCCTCAAGATCGCTTTCAGGCACTATAGTTCTGCATTCTGTGTGCTCCATCTGTCTCTTTCACTGGGATACTTATATACAGGCCACCTGGCCCTAGGGCCAGCTTTTCTGTGGATCTACTCAGAATCCTCGAACCCTATCTTGGAAAATCCTATCTCTCCATCTTGGGGGACTTCAATTTCCATCTTGATGAAGTCAACTCAAAGGATACCCTGACATTAATCGAGTCACTTGGAGCCTGTGATCTCGTTCAGCTGATGAGCAGCCCAACACACAGGGCGGGTCATATTTTGGATGGGGTATTTTCTAGTGATTTAAGACTATCTACTGGCCCCCCTTTGCCGCTGGTCTAGACAGACCATTTTGCAGTGCCACTGGAACTTGCTCTCCCTGCCTTGCCCTTAGTGAACCAGGCTGCCACTACATTTGCTCTTAGGAGAAACTTTAGAAACATCACGGATGAGGCTCTTGTTTCTCATGTTCGGACCTCGGAGTCCTTCTCCTTGAAAGAGGCGGATGAGGCAGCTCAAGAACTTATGGATTCTGTCACCAATGCAGTTGAAAAGCTTGCCCCCGCCTCCCTCCGATATGTAGCTCGGCAGATGCATACTGCACCCTGTTTCTCCGAACACCTGAGACTTTTAAGGCAGGGGTGTAGGAGCAGTGAGAGAAGTTGGAGGAAATCGTGGGATCCGAAGGATCGGGAGGTTCATAAGTCCGCTTTGCGGGAGTATAAACAGAGAGTGGTAATGGAAAAGCAGGAGTATTTCTCCAATCTTACAAGTTCCCTAACTTCATCTAGGGAACTTTTTAAAATTGCTGATTCACTATGCTCTCTTCAACTCCCTGATCCAGTGGTTAGTTCTCAGGATCTTTGTAATGACATCTCGGACTTCTTTCACAGCAAAATTTCGGACATTCATATCTCTATAGAAGCCCAATGCCATTCGCTGGATAAGGATGTCCCTCCTGCCATAGCCAGTCTGGACATTTTGGGTGAAGGCCCTTCCGAATTATTCACGCAATTTCCATCACTGTCTTTGGAAGGACTGAACCTCCTACTTGACAAGACCAAATCCTCCTCCCCAATGGATCCCCTACCACTTAAAAAACTTAAAGAGTGTAGAACCAGCATTCTTCCGCCTATGCTGGAAGTCATGAATAGGGCCATTGTCCAGGGTTCTTTTCCACCAGTGTGGAAGAAGGCTATTGTGAAGCCTCTCCTCAAAAAACCGTCTTTGAATCCTGGCCTACTTAAAAACTTTAGGCCTATCTCATTGCTCCCTGCCCCGGCAAAAATATTAGAAGCACACCTCAACACTCATCTCTCCACCTTTCTTGAGACCAGTGATTACCTTGATAACACGCAGCACGGATTCAGAAAACATCACAGTACTGAATCCGCTCTCACTGTTGTGGTAGACAACATTCGCCGCAAAGTAGATAGCGGCCAAACTACAGTACTGGTCCTATTGGATCTCACGGCCGCGTTCGATACCCTGTCTCCCACCATCCTAACATCTAGGCTTAGGGAGGCAGGGGTCACTGGGCCGGCCCTGAGTCTTCTTAACTCCTTTCTCCATGGCAGAGAACAGAGAGTAATGCTTGGAAATTTCCTCTCCCCTGCCAAGTCATTGCAATGTGGGGTGCCACAGGGGTCGGCCTTGAGTCCGACCCTGTTTAATATCTATGTGGCCCCCCTTGCTAGACTAGTAAGATCGCAGGGGATGGAGGTGGTGTCCTACGCAGACGACACCCAGATCATGGTATCGCTGGCTCACTCCTCTGTCCGTACATCCGCCCTTAGCTTTAGGTCATGCATGCAGCATGTGGCAGATTGGATGATCATCAACTCCCTAAAGCTAAACGGCGACAAGACAGAGGTCTTGGTCTTCGGGAAAGACCAAGATGTTTGGTCGAGCGAGTGGTGGCCTTCATCTCTTGGCATCTGCTCCACTCCCTCCCAATCAGCCAGAAATCTCGGTGTTGTCTTTGACACCTCACTCTCTATGACGCTCCAAGTTAATAGGACCGTGGCCACGTGCTGGAGTGTTATTAGGATCCTAAATAGAATTCGTAATTATCTCTCCCTCCAGGCGCGCAAACAGATCGCAGTCGCTCTTGTTGGCTCCAGGCTCGATTATTGTAACTCTTTGTATGTGGAGCTCAACAAGGGCCTCATTCATCGACTGCAAATCGTGCAGAATGCTGCAGCACGCTTTGTTCTGGCCCTTCCTATGGCATCATCGGCCACGACTGCTAGGAGAGACCTTCACTGGCTCCCTGTCCAGTATAGAATCTCTTTTAAGATCCTATGTCTTACATACAGAGCACTTGCGGCTGGCCCCGATGACGCACTCGGGACCCTGCTCATCCGCTATGTTCCAACAAGATGTCTTCGATCGGCCGGGCTACTGCAACTTGTAGTGCCCCGGGCTAGGCTGACCAGATGGGGAGCGAGAGCTTTTTCTGTCGCCGCTCCTCAGCTCTGGAACTCTCTTCCAATTGAGATTAAAACCTCACCCTCAATTGATTTGTTTAAAAAGGCCCTTAAAACTTGGTGCTTCATTAGAGCCTACCAATGAGAGAATGCTGTTTGATCCGGCGAGCTGTATTATTTGAAGTAGGCGCCTTGACGCCCATTGGGCAAAGTTTGCGCAGGACAAGATACATTTCATTCATTCATTCATTCAGTTGGGTGTCATCTGCATAATTATATACCTGACAATCCAGTTTGGCCAGTGCTTGTATCAGAGGATGGCGGTAGATATTAAAAAGCAAGGGGGACAGAGCAGAGCCCTGCAGAACCCCACATGGCAAAGCGCCATGCCTAGATGTACACTCCCCTATTTGAACTTTTTGGGACCAATCCTCCAGGAAGGAGACAACACCTTAAAGGACTGTCCCAGTAACTCTCAGCCAACATACACGAGCCACCAATTGTTCATGGTTCATTGTGCCAAATGTGGCTGAGAGGTCCAATAGTATCAACTGAGGGGATCTTCCTATCAGCTGTTAGCCTTAGCTCATCCAATACTGACAGCATCATCAACTCAGTGCTATTGTCAGCTCTAAATCCCGCTTGCTTAGCATGTAGCAGCTGATGCTCTTCCAAGAAGGATGAAAGCAATCTAAGCACATGTTGTTCAAGCACCTTAGCCAGGTATGGAAGTCTGGAGATAGGTCTAAAGTTCTTCAGATTCTTAGGGTTTGCCCCTGCTTTTTTAGCAGTGGGATTACCATGGCCTGCTTTAATTTGTGTGGTACCCTCCCTGTTGCCAGGAACAGGTTCAGTAGGGATAGTATCTGTGACCCTACTACTAGGAGACCCATTTTAAACACCCTAGGAGGGCAGGGTTCTTCCAATGACCCAGACTTTACTTTGGCCATGATATACAATAGACCATTTAAATTAAGTGCGGGGAAGACAGCGAGTATGCCTCCCTGATAGTCTGGTGGATCAAGCACCGGGAAAGGGACATTGACTTATGTGAGTAGTGACTATTTCTCTAATGATATCTCTAACCGTGATTAGAAAGAAGTCCTGTATTTTATCACAGTCCACCTGATTAACAACTGTCCTCGGTTCCTTCTTTTCACTCAGCTCCCTGAGTACATTAAAGGTCTCCTTTTGAGTGTCAGTGGCTTCCCTGATCTTTAAATCATAATAATCAGATTTTGTGGCCATCAATGAAGCTTTACAGAGGGATAATTTTACTTCATAGTTTTCCCGAGCCGATGGTGCATATGATTTCTGCCAATGCCTTTCACACTGACGAAGGGCCTGTTTTTCACTTCTCAGTTCTTCAGTATACCAAGGGGCACCCTTTATTCTATCCATTATCCTTTCCCGTCGGGTGGGGACCACCACACTAATGGCTGTGCTCAACCGATGAGTAAGTTCTTCGTACACTAGATCCGGAACACTGGACTGTGTCTCTTGGTGAGCTGTCTCATTTAGTGCTACCCTGAGAATACCATCCTCTATCTTACTCCAATTCCGTACCAACTACCACACTAGAGAAGGGTGATTTGGTTGACAGCATGACGGCAGTTCAAGGCGGATCAGATAGGGATCTGGCCAGCTACAAGGTCTACACTCTGTTGATATCATAGATGAGGAAGTAGTCCAAATAGGGTCTAGGATATGGCCCTTCTCGTGAGTGGGGGTGTTCACAATTTGTTTCAGCCCCACCTTGGTCATATCATCCCCGAGTCCATTAGCCACGCAATCTCTTGGTATAGAATCCCAGTGATAGGTGAAATCCCCTAAAACAAGGATCTGTTTGGTATTTTGTACACAGATAACTGACTACTTCATGGAACAGGTAATTAAACAAAGGGGTAGACCGCGGAGGACGATATACCACCACCACTATCAGGCAGGGTGAATTCAGCCTGAGCTTAATCCCTAGGGCCTCTGCCCCATCAAGGCTCTCCTCCACTATCTTTTCAGTGGTCAATGCCCTTCCGCAAAACACTCCGACCCCACCCTCTCTCTTATTCCCCTTGCCGGTTATAAGTCAGAAAGTCATACTCCTGCGGGTGGGCATGTCAGGTCCAGAAGCATCATCTAGCCATGTTTCCATTAATGCAAGGTTGTCAGGTTTCTCCTCTTGGAGCAGCGTAAAGATTTCTAAATTATCTTTTTGGAGGAACCGTGTGTATAACAGAGTTATCCTTAGACGGGGTGGCTCATTCGGCCCCACAGCTATGCTCCCTCGGACCTGCATGTCACCCATCTGAGGTTCCCCATTAACCACCAACAGATTGTCTGACATGAGTTTCTCAATTAAGGAATCTGGGAGAACCATCTTGTGGGGTGAACTTTTTAAGTCGGAAAGGGCTTCCATAGTGTAAGTCAACAACGGACCAGGGTTCCTGGCCCTTTGACCCGGTTGAGCGCAGACGGGCTTGCCTTAAGCGCACCTTTGGTGCACCAGCGGCGCGTCCGTGCAGCGCCCCGGTTTTTATTCACGTGGCTCCCGGTTCCTAGAGCGTGTCAGAAGGAAAGTGCCGTCACCCAGGGCGCCGACTGCAAAAGTAACCACAAGTCCTCTCGGAACTAGCAGGCACCACTCCTACTCCCAGTAAGTGTTCCCGCTCAGATTCAATTGGTGCAACACAACACAATATTCATTTAAAAAGAATTAACAGCCAGGGGAAAATTTGATTTTAAAAGAGGCAGTTTTGTACTAAAAAGGCAGAAAGGGAAAGATATTACCCATTTGAACAATTCCCCCAAATGTGCAAAGATCGCAATAAAAGGCAAGTTTCAAAACCAGGTTAAGGATAAAGTTACTAGGTAACTATGCCCAGGTATCAGCAATAATACTAGCTAATATTAAAGGGGAAGCAGCTTCAGTAGCAATCCGCCAACACCTAAGGGAGTTCAGTCGTTTAGAACAGGAACACAAACTACCACAAATAATTGAAACTGCATATGCAGAACTAGGCAGAGACAGTTTGGGTGGGAAAGCATTAAAACCACAACTGATGAGCGGGTTCTGTAAAGGAAACTACCAAGCAGACACCTGCTTCTTCTAAAAAAGAAGGGGGACGATAAAAAAGAAAAAACATTTAAGGGAAACAGATCTCAATCCCGAGGTATATCTCCTCCACAGGAGCACTCCGAAAAGATATATAATCTCAGGAATAAGGATAATATTAGAAACCTGGCAGGTATCAGGATTCTGATACACGTTCCTCTCGTTCCTTTCAGGGTCTTCAAAAACTCAGAGAGGGAAGGATGGTCAGAAAGACAAGAAGAGCGTACAAAGTCAAGAGCCAAGCAGAACGCTCAAGATTGCACTTCCAAAAAAGAAGACAAGCCGAAGCAAAAGCCACTGTTCAAAAAGAAGAAGGTTGCAGGTCTAAAGATTAGACATGCCCAGAATTCTGAGGACTCAACTACTGATTAGGGAATGGGCTCTGATGATTCTAGACAGTGCGGCCGAAGTAACGATAGCTCGCCAGAACCTGATGGAAATTTTGGTGATAGCGGACTTGAATGATTATATCACGGTAGAAACACCTGATACTAGGGTATGTGCCCCACATAAAGTATATTAAATAACCCTCCAAATGGAGGGTGACAAGTGTAGGAAAGTAAGAGGTCTCTTTTGGGAGAACCTTATGTTTGGCTATGACATTTTGTTAGCTAAACGAGATTGGCCGCCAGCATTCGTCATGGATTGCCTTAAAAGAGAAACGGTAATTCTACCGGCATTCTCAGACCATATTCCTAGGCATATGCAACACACATATGCAGGGAAATGGGTGGTGGCCCACATTCCAGCATTATACAAAAACCTTGTTGGATGGGATGAGGATTCAACCCACCACATAATTCAATATCCAATAAATCAAGAAGCTAAAAAACAGGTATGGGGAATCTTAGATCAACTTGAATTTCCAAGGGGTGATTGAAACATGCACCTCTCAAATGAACAATCCTTTGTTTTCAGTCATGAAACTCCACAACACATATTGTCTAATTTTAGATTACAGACATTTAAACACTTGCACTAAGACATTTGCAGTTCAAAATGCACACAGTGCCGCATTAATGAATAACATTGTGCAGAAAAAATACAAAACAACACATGATATCTCAAATGTAGTTTTCTGCCAAAATATAGTGCCTGAAAGCAGGTATCTAACAGCAGTTTCAGTGCTATGGTCCCAGCGGCAAATCCATTGACTACCCCAAGGGTATAAGAATAGCCCGGGGTTGTTTTCGGCCAGAGTATCAGAGTTACTACAAAAATTGGATGAAGAGGCATTGTCCTATGTGCGTGATATTTATCTGACGGACGATGACCTGGAGGTGCACTTGAACAGAGTGAATACCATAATTTTGGGATTTGCATCTGATGGCTACAAATGTAACTTTAAAAAATAAAAAATTGCCCACCTAAGTGTCCTGTTTTTATGATATGAGCTTTCAAGCGAAGGAAAAAGCCTGGCAGCTAATTTTTTTAGAAAAATGTGCCCTGCTCCAACCACCAAGATCATAAAAAAATCTACAATCAATACTGGGATTCCTAAATTTTGGTCAAAGATACCTTTTGGATTATGGAGAAAGAGTGAAACCTTTCTACGACTTAATTAAACCTGATTTTTCAGCAAGAAATTGGACACAGGAACACAAAGATACACTACATTCCTTACAAGCTGACATGATAGCTTCCAGACACTTACAGACATACGTAAACATACGCAACCTGGTGATCCATATAACATAACATAACGTGTATAATTGCAGGTCAATCTGGATACACCTATCTCACATACAATGAAGGTGAAACAGTACCAATTGCATACAAATCACACTTGTACACAAATGCTGAAATGCGTTTCGCATCTACTGAAAAGATTCTGACAGCGGTACAGACTTCTGTAGTAAGAGAAAGAGCACTGGCACAAGGGAAACAAATAATAGTAGTGACTCCGGTTCCAACCTTAGAAGCTGCGACAAAGGCAAGCGTTCCTAAAGCTAAAGCCTTTCATCCAAGATGGATACAATGGGCTAATTCTTTCACTGCAACAGATGTAGAATACAGGTATGACCCAAATTTAAAGACACGAGCACTCCTGCAATACGAACAAGAATATCCTCTACCTAATGAAATATTGCCTCTGGATCAGTATGAATATATAATTTACACTGACGGATCTGCTCAACTGGCCATCGGAAGTAGGCAATTATATTGCACAGCATGTGCCATCGCTAAAGGCCACATGCTGGATGGAAAGTTGCACAAAAACGCAATCTCTAGGAGACTGCACGGCGCAGTTGGCAGAATTAAAAGCAATGATACTGGCACTTGTAAACACGGATCGAGAATGCCCCATTATAATTGTGTGCGATTCCTTTTACTGTGTGCAGTCATATAATAAATACTTGCAATACTGGGTTCAAAACAGGTTCAAAGACGCCACAGGTGGCACAATTAAGCATAAAATGCTATGGGAACAGGTAGTGGAGTTGAAATCCGAACAAAGGGCTCACCTGATACATACACTGAGTCATCAGCGTGATGGCGTTCACGTTGAAGGGACTTCATTGGCAGATGAAGCCACAAAGGGAGCTGTATCACGGCTTCCGTAACTGCAATCGCTCTTTCCAAAACAGGAATATACAGTGAGATTATGGTGGCTGTTATTACTTCAAGCAAAAACAGCGGTGCAGTACAAAAAAAATTCCAATCACATACTACTACAAGTTAGATGCCAATAACATTCCATGTGCTCAGATTCCTGGAGTGGGGGATAGAGTAATTCCAAAAATGGATTGTAGATTAGGTTTAATTTTAGCAGCACACGAAGGGATAGGTTCTGCAAATGCTGGAGTTACGGCAACTGTTTCTTTATTGAAACAGCGCTATTGGTGGCCTGATTTAACAAAGCAGACTAAAGACTACATCTTGAAATGCGACATCTGCAACAGATGAAAGGTTCCACCGTAACACGTCCAGTGCAGACACCATTGTTAATAGCTGACAAACCGCTAGCGTGTGTCTACCTAGACCACTGCGTCCCATTGAAAATGAGAAGGGGCTAAAAAATATATCATGGTAGCAGTGGATTCCTGCTTGAGGTTCCTGTGGGTGTGGCCCCAGCGCTCGGCTGATGCTCGAACTGTTATAAAAGATTTGCAAGTCTTCATAGGGACATGCAAGTGGCACTTTACATTCTGACCAGGGCCCTGCGTTTAGCTCTAGGGCTTACAAGGAGGCCATGGGAAGCTAGGGTGTAGCATTGCAGTACTCATCCCCGTACTATCATGAGGGAAATTTGGTCATGGAGAGAAAAAAAACGAGACTTAAAGCAATCTTTAACAGCTAGAGTATTAGGCACAGGCGAAAGTTGGGTAAAAGATCTTTATGGAGTCCAGCAAGCTCTTAATAACATACCAAGAAGTTCTCTAGGGGAGTTACTCCATATGAGGTCCTATTTGGGAAAAGAATGTGGGTACCTGATCTTGATTGTGAAGGCACAGTAGCGGATAAAAAACCTTTTGACATCCATGAACGTTTGGCTGTTTTACAGGATCTAAATGAATGCAGGACACAACAAAGTAATGTCCACCTAAAGCAGACCGCCACTGGGGAAGTCACATCATTCACAGCAAGACCTGTCTGGATCCCAAAATTCAGAGATCTGGTCAGAGATAAAATAGCATATAAAAAATAATTCAGGTCATCCTACAGAAAGCCTGTACCGGTCCTAGCAGTTCAAGGAACAAGAACTGTACTTCTGCCGTCTCTTGCTGGAAAAAAGGAGAAAAGATTTGTCTCAATTGTCCTAATCAAACCACACTATGTGGCCGATACTAAGAAGTAGGCCGCGTGGACTCCACAGTAGCAGACGCCCGCCTCTCGCTACAATCCAAGAAGTTCAAACAGAAAGACTCATCACGTTCGAAGAGCCTCCTTTACGGATTGAAGGACTGTGCAACAATACTATGGAACTCATTCCCCTTGAACCAGAAGTTCGACTTCAAAACGAAACTCAACATAACAACCAAGTTGCGATTCGACCAAATACAGACGTCTACGTCAACGTGTCTCGACAAGAGCAAAGTACGATTTCAACAAATCATGATGCAATTCCAACAACTGATCGAACTGCTTCTGACTACTTCATAAATTTTGATACGTTTTCATTGGATCTAAGGGAACCTGAAACGACGCCAGTCAAAACATCATGCAAGCAACAAGTTAAAGACTTTTTGAACATTCTTAGAAACACTTACCTGGTATCACCATGGGTAGAACTATGGATATCTTCCGGAATTCTTTTCTTTCTTTTCTGATTAAGCTTACTGATCGTTTTTAACATGTTTATTAGTGGAAAATACATTTGGCAAAGCTCTGCTGCCCAAGAATTGAACTTAATTTTTAAAACCACATCAATCATCTCATCAAGAATAAAGTAACTTGTCGTCAGTGAACATTACAGCAGTTCCTGTACTGGATGGTATAATTTGGGACAAGGTTAATTTTGATATATTTGGCCTGACAGAAATTAAAGAAAATTCCACATTTATTTAAAATATCATTAAGTGATATCATTACCGTGAGTACATTTTCTGATGATTGGGATTTTGAAACTGTTAATAACATGTTGTCTGATTTAGAAAAGTCTGCTGCTCTTTCTAATAGTGAAACATTGGAAAGCTCAGCGGATTATGAATCAATGTATTGTTATCAGCATTATTGCATAAATCTGCTAATCCTAGAAATGTGTTCACATACCATCAGTGGTAACATTGTCCAACACCGCCAAAAGGCAGTTCAAAAACATTTGCACAGAAGTTTCCATATATTTCAGGGTTCAATATGTCTGACCCTGCCTCATATTATTATAAGGTTGCACCAACATCAGCACAGAAAAATATGTTAACAAACACCAAACAGATTTACACTGCATCCTTTATTGCCCAGTTATCTGATCAAGGTTACGACTTATGGAAAGACACCATAGACTTAAAATCGGTCTGGGGTACTAGAGAATGGCAAGTGAAGGGAACAGAAGCTTTATTGAGAGCGTGCCTTATCCCTCAACAAAATCAGGTTTTTGAACGAGATAGTGCAACAGATGTCTTGCCGTGTACTAGTCAAGAACAAAGACTTAAACACACCTCAGCTACCAACACAATCACTGACCGAGGGTAATGACACATCCCAAGAAAGGGTTATCTTAGATGACATCATACAATACAATCAATCAGACTCCGATTGGAAAAAATGGTTGATTTGGCCCACAGACACCAAAAGTTGTCAAACAAGATTCATGGGTAGGATCGAGGGGTTCAGCATGCATAGGCCAGATCGGCTCTATGTACAGAGAGAACATCCGGGGGTAGTGACATCCTACAGTGTTGTGAAGATGTGCCTTGATTGGCTAGAAACCTCAACACTCACAGAAGTGAAACAGCACTTATCCTTTACTCACACAAGACATGGATCCTAGGGATTTTGTACTAGGTCCCAGGAAGCCACGTCAGAAACATTTCATATAAGCTGCCTACAATGAAATCTAGAAAATATCCCAAAAAGAGGCTGCAGAAAGAATACGGTAAATAGACCTATTAACTTAGAGAAATCAATAGCAGTGGTAGACAATGGGTTAACAACTTTGACCTCCAGGATACATTCCTTAGGCAACATTGTATCTTCTGCACTAGACATACTGTAACAAGATTTGGCCATATTACAATACGGACAATCTCAGTTATGTTCTATTATGTTGTTGAGCTGGACGCTACTTTCTTTGCGTGCAGGCTATAAGCCTTGGCGTTTTATCAAAAGTACGTCTCTGTTTTCTGAATACGATCTAACAGATCAACTGATAGAAATGGCACAAAGGGGAGCAAAATATACAATGTTGCATATTGAAAACCTGGATAGATACATTTACAGTGGCAGAATCACTATCCACAGAATGGCTAATCCATGGCCACATAACTCTACTTGTCACTACTTTTCAGTTTCAATATTGCTGTGAACAAAAGCAGGATGGCAAATATGAAAAAATGTGGAAGAAATACGTGAAGGAATCTTGGGAATTACCATACAGATTTCAATGCCGGAGTGGAGAAGTGTTTCTAAACGTTACAAACTGTGAGAACTCTTTAAGTGGATCGCTTATATGTCTGGATATTATGTTGCACAGGGCTTGTAATGATTCTGTAGCAAACTTATCCTGTCCTCTAGGGGGTGCCCCAACTGCAGTAATTACTCCAGCCTTCGTGCTACTTTCGAATGGGAGTTAGTTGATTCTGAACAGTCAAGGCTGCCGCGGAATGCTCCCGGGCATTGCATATCTGGTAACCGAGAGCACCAGGGTTACTTGTTGTATGCAAGTATTGTTTCCACTGACACATACAGTCAGGGAGGTGCTGTTATGGCCTTCACTGAATGTTTCTTTAATACGGTTTGATACTCTAGGCATAATGAAAGCCATGCTTTTACAGAAGTCTGTGCCCTTTACCTCCGCTCGAGAGACTTTTGATCTTAAGATCGCAAGGTCTTCAGCTGAGTTACAGGCGCTTATCCATAAAGTTTTTAAGTCTTTTAAAAAAGTATTTATTTTTTTTAGACATTTTTAAACAATTTAGTTAAAGAAATGTTTATAACACTCTGTGCATACCAATGTCTAGTTGGAATGGTATTACACTTAAAGGTTACATATGTCGTCCAGTCGGAAGAGGAATGGGTGCTATATTCCATTTAGGTACCGTACATAGGCGCAGGTAACACTGCAGCCTTTCACCTATATCCTTTCCTATATTACATACATAACGGTGGTTCATAGAGACTAACCTTTTCCCTAGATACAACACTGCATTTAGAGTGCAGATTTTTCCCTGGTTCAAAACTCATACTCATGCTGTGCTTCTTGAAAGCACAGCAGGACTGAAATCAGGACGAACATCTCCTGTATAATATCTATGTATAAAGTTCAAGCCTGGGTTTATATACATCCTGTCTTGCTTAGACAGTCAGAGTAGACCATGATTTCCCGGCTGACACTCTGACCAGAGACTCTGAGGTTCCTGAATGCAGACACTCCAGCTAGCAGTGGCCTAACGTCCCAGCTCGAGACCAGAACGGGGTCCTATATTCTCTCCTTTCTTAGGTAATGAGGTTGACTAAACCTTAGTGGGATTCTTGGCATAACTCCTACACAGATTCTAGGTACATTTAGGTACATCTAGCTAGGGAGGCATCGTAAGAGTACCCACTTATTATCAAGTGTTTTATGTAGTTGTGTATATTCATGATTACTGCAAGACGGAAGAGCTTTCCCATCCATTTACTTTCGTTGTACTGCTAATTATATATCTCTGCTATTGTCTAATGGTTATTACAGCAAATCTATTCTACACTAGAATAACAACTGCTCAATAAATCCTTATTGAAACACCCAGACTGTTTATTCTGTGAGCACGAGTGACTGAGCGAAAGGTATTATATTTTTTCCACAATCCTGAGGATCAGGGTTGTCATGTTCTGAGATGCCAGAAACTATTCTCTCCCCGATAAGAGGAGATTCTACTGGCACTGTGAGCTATCTAATGCAAACAGGCTAACATATCCTGTGGGGGTGCTCAGAACCAGTCTGCTACCAAACCCACAGTTTATGTCATCCGAACGCACAGATTCTGTATAGGATATATAGGAACTACATGACAAGCGAGTTTGTAGTCTGTGCCCCACCTCCTTTGGCTCAATTTCCAATTAAACAATATGCAAGCACATGCAACATTGCTGCTTCTTCCTTATCTATTGGCCTCTTGATGGTGGCAACTTATCGAGCTGTGAGCTGACCGGCCCTTTCAAGGTATAATCAATTTGAAGTTGCATCGCTCCATATTCACATGGTTCTATGGATTAGTTAGAGATTCATGCCCCTTTTGTTATTGCTTTGTTTTTAGCATATTGCTGAAGTCAATTGAAGGGATGGGTGACCGTAATTATTTCCTCCACATGAAAGTTGAGGTGAGTGCGGTCATACTTCCCTTGTATTATCCATTTTTTATCCTGTTCTTGCTTACTACATTAGTGTCTTTGTAGTATTTAGTGGGTACAAGGACTATTGCCTTCTGACAAATGCTCAAGCTGTCCACCCCTCTTTGGAGGAAGATTATGCAGGCATCCTCATAGCATTGTTCAGACTTCATGGGACTCCGAGTGAGTCATGCATGCATGCATTTTTCTAAACATAGTAGCAGGAACACACCAGGTTAGAATTTTAAAACATATACTTATTTTAAACACAAAGGTTGCTCCTTTATTTGTCCTGATGAAAACGTGCATAAATATTTCTAGCATTTGCCTGTACTGATTCTATATTCCTTAAGGGCACCCAAGAATAGCCATGTCTTGCCCTATTTTTAAGGGACTAAACAAAGAAACATCATCAGAAAGGCTCTTTATTGAAAATTGTTAACTGAATGTTTTTTTAGTCACACTGTTTTCACTTTTTGCACTGCACTCCTCGCACTTTTAGAGAAGTCCTCCATCATTTATCATTCAAATACGTTGACTTGCAATTTTTTCAAATACAAGAAAATTGTAATTCATACAGTCTTTGTGTGTTCTTGTTAGGAAGTTGTTTCATATGCCTTTCCCTTAATGTTTTTGCATCTAAGTAAATGTATACGCTGAATATATACTTACTAATCCATTGTCATTTGTACAACAGTCTTACACTGACAGGACTATTGTCACTTCCGCTAGCCTGTCATTCTGGTGAATTGACATGAAGGGTGTATGGCAAGGGAATTAAAAAATGTAACATGAAACTTATCAAGCTTCATTGTGCCTTCTGTGGAAAAATACTCAGTTACATCTGTAAGTCTGTCTATGAGCATGATGGATTGTAGCATTGGGACAGGGTTTGGGGAGGTGTTCAAGCTGATGCCGAGGAAGGCAGGGTACACATAAAAAAACAAGGATTTACTGCGGAAGGGGATAGCAAATCCACACCATGGATTGCCCTGCCAGACTATGGCATTTCTGGGTCAGTAAAACTGGCTACGACTTCCATCCGCTGCTCGCTCAGGGGTTTTGGGTGAAGACCTCTGTATTATTTTAGGAGTAGTGTGTCTTCCTAAGCCAGTGCCCTATTCTCAGGGTCTGCTTTCCACCTACTATGTGTTGGGCCATCTGGGGATTCCCAATGTAGTGAGATGTCCCTGTTGGCAACCCCTTGGCCAGGTCTAGGAATTTGTTGCCAGCTTTCCTCTTAGTGTTTCCTACTATAAAAGAGCGTTAAAGAAGACTTTACATTTCGTTTGTATCTTGTCACATTTGCTCTGTGTCCGAGGTCAAACATCAGTTTAGTCTTCTGATAAATTGCTTCTTATTCTTTTAACACAGAGAATCTTTTTTGTACTTGTTTAACTTTTATGGTTTTCTGTTAAACCGAATAAAGTTTAATTGATTTTATTTTATTTTTTTACTTTTCTTTCTTACTTCAAAGTGTGAGGATTTTTTAAAAAGAACTATGTGACAATCTTGCTGGTGTGAAAGGAAAGGCTGTAGGATTTCCTTTTTTCAAACAAAACAACATTTAAATACCTATCAACTGTACTAATACATTAAATTGAATAAATTTAGGAAAGCACAAATGAAGCACTATTTTCGATTTCTGAAGTATGATGTAAAAATCAAGACATTTTAATTGGTGATGCATAAATGACAAATATTTACTAAAAACCAATTTCCACAAATTATTGTTTGTACGCCGTATAGTTTTATCAGTAAAACTGTATGTCTGTGCAAATGCACCAGTCATTTCAATGGAAAATGGTATGTCTGTACATCATCGTATTATATTTTTTTGACATCATGCTCCTTAATGCAACACTAGGTACATCCCTAGTACTCTCCCGCAGAACGGCAGTGGCTCGTTTGTGACACTTGTTGTTTCGTGTGCTGCTTGGATTGTTCACTATCCCTATGAGTTCAGCAATGTAACATTGATGATAGCACCCCCACTCTGAAATGTATTCCAGCACCACTGAAATACATCCCAAAAATGTTTCTACAGTGATTCAAATATATAAACTTGTGCACACTGGAATTAAATGTCACTGCCCAATCCACACACTTCTTGCTCTAGGTTCCTCACATCTAAAAGTCTGCTCTCACATTTAAAGGATTATATTTTCCATTATAGATAAATAATAGTATGATACATATTGCGACCCCATTTTTTGTACTTCTGCTCCTTACACTTTCCAAACACATCAGTGTCCGTTTTTTTGTGTGTACTACCTGTACACAGGCAAAGGGCAGGATTACACCCTTGATAATGGACATCTTAAGCAAAGGTGGTTAGGCGTAGGTATAAGGGAACAAACCTATGGTACAGGGTAACCTAAAAGCTCTCTGTAATAAGTCTGCATTCTGAAGTGAGATTTGACTAAGCCAGCTCATATGCTCAAGATAAAAGACATTCACAGAAAGCTGGGATTCCACATATATTTATTAATATTTCAATTAACAGGCATTCAAATGAGGACAATAATAATTTTAGCCGTTTGTACCTGTACAGGTCCTAGTTCACCAATCTGAACCGCAAAGCATACTTTCACCCCTTTCTCATGGGCCAGAAGTAAGAAACATGAACCTGTTTAGGATGGACTGCCCTGTTAGAGAGGTCCAATCCCTCATGACTAGAAGTGGACTGTCCTGAAGGAGGATACCAATATCGCAATATTTAATCAAAACTGCCCTGAACCAGAACCTCAATGTAACAAAATTAGATGAGGACCCCCCCTGAAAGAGAATACCAACTTCACAAGATAAGATGAGGATAACCCTGAAGGAGAATACAAACCGTGCAGGAGTAGATTAAGACCACCTCAAATAAGAATACCAACACCAAAGGATTAGATGATGACCACTGTGATAAAGAACACAAACCTCTCAAGATTAGGTGATGACTGCCATGAAAGAGAACACTCCAGTACAAACACACAGAATTGCATTACAGCACCTTCTCGTCATTGAGATATTTAAAACCCACACCCACAGCTTGTAATTGTATTTGTATTTGTAAAGCGCGAATTGTTGCCCTGAGGCGTCCAAGCGCTAATGATAACCAGAACCATCCGGAAGCACAGAGGGGAACGGGGTTAAATGGGTGAGTTAAAGAGGAAGGTTTTAAGTTGTTTGCGGAATGAGGTAAGGTTGGAATTGGCTCTTAGGTGAAGTGGCAGAGCGTTCCAAGTCCTGGAGGCATTATGGGCGAAGGTCCTACCGCCAGACCTAGATCTTTTTATTCTAGGGGTCACGGCTAGAAAGGTCTGGCTGGAACGGAGACTTCTGTTGGGGGTGTAGTGAGTGACTAGGTTACGAGTAATGATTGGTCCAGTGTCCCAGAATGCTTGATGGGCAATGCACATTGCCTTAAAAAGAATTATTTGGCGAACTGGTAGCCAATGAAGGCTGACCAGTCCGGCCCTTACTGGGTGTCTACGGGGGATCTCCAGCAGTAAGCAGGCTGCGCAGTTCTGTACTGTCTGCAGCCTGTGCAGGATGTAATCTGGGGCGCCGAGATAAAGGACATTGTTAAAATCAAGGCGAGATTGTATAAGCCCTTGTATAGCCGCCTGTTTGGCCTCCATAGGGAGGACAGGAAAGATTTTCTATAACATCCGTATGATGCCGAAACAAGTGGCTGACAGTTTCGTGACTTGTGTGTTGAACGAAAGGGATCTGTCCAGCCAAACTCCGAGGCTCTTAATGTTGTCTTTGGGAGATGGTGGAGGGCCCAGACACGGGGGCCATAGGGCAGTGTGAAGTCGAAGATCCGGGGGGCCTAGGAGCATCAGCTCCGTCTTGTCCCCGTTCAACTTGAGGGATGAAGAGGACATCCAGGTCTTCACCTCTTCAAGGCACTCTCTGAGCCCGCCTGACGCAGGAAGGATATCATCCTGCGTCAGTGAGACCACCAGCTGCGTGTCGTCCGCATACGAGATGATCTTAATCCCGAAAGGGCGGACGACCTCAGCCAGTGGCCTCATGTATAGATTGAAAAGTGCAGGGCTCAGAGAGGAACCCTGGGGGACTCCACACTTCAAAGGTCTGCTTGAAGAGATGGACTCACCTTCGAAGACTCTAAAGGATCTGTCCTCTAGAAAGGACTTAAACCATAGCCAGGCTTTGTCCTTGATCCCAGCACAGGACATACGGTGCAGCGCAGTGTCATGGCTGACCGTATCGAACGCTGCGCTTAGGTCAAGGAGGATCACTGCCACTGATCCTCCTTGATCCAGAATTGTTCTTGCTTCCTCTATGACCATGAGGAGGGCGGTCTCAGTCCCATGTTTCGGTCTAAAACCCGTCTGTGTGGGGTCTAGTAGGTGGAAACTCTCCAGAAAGTTTACTAGGTGATGGTTTACATGCTTCTCTAAGATTTTGCTCACCCAGGGTAGCAGGGAGATGGGTCGATAATTGGCCAGGTCAGTTGGGTCTAGAGTAGGTTTTTTCAGTAGAGCTCTGACCTTGGCCTGCTTCCAGGCTGCCGGGACTGTGCCAGAGATGATTGACGCATTTAGTACTGCCATAATTATAGGTAGGGTGACCTGAGAGGCGGCCAATATTATATCTGGCGGTGCTGGGTCATCAGGAGACCCGGATTTGACTCTCTTTGCTAGGGATTCCAGAGTTATGAGATCCAGTAAGGGGAAGTGAGTCAAAATGGGTTGGGAGGGTTGGGGGGAGTGAAGTGCTGTGGATTTGTCGGAATAGACAGGGGAGGTGCTGTTTTTGACAAGGGGGGGAAAGGCTGAGTAGATGGTATTAACTTTTTGGTAAAAGAACTCAGCAACATTGTTACAGTGGGTAGTGGACTTTTCAACCTGCACGGCAGGGGGGGGCTTCGTTAACTGTTTTATAATGTGAAAGATCTCCTTTGGTTTTGATTTAGCCATCACTATTCTGTTGGAGAAATATGTGGCCTGGGCTGTTTTTAATTGTATTTTGTATTCTCTGAGGGATTCGCGGTAGTGGGATTTTTTTTCCGCCGTATAATCCAAGCGCCAACGTCTTTCCAGTCTTCTACATAGACGTTTCTTATCCCTAAGGGAGTCCGTATACCAGGGGGCTGTTTTTTGGGGCCGTTTCAGTGTAATCTTCCTTATAGGGAGTATGATATCTAAGGTTTGCGTGATCCAGTTGACGTAAGCCTAGTTGGCTAGGCCAGGATCCTCGTGATCACGGGGTACGGTGTTAACAAGTTCGGTAGCCCAGTTATCCACTGCGAGGCGAGACCAAGCTCGCATGACCTTGCTGGTGGGTACCGTCAATGGAGGTTTGACCGTGGTCCAGCTGAATGGAACCAAAAAATGGTCAGTCCATGGCAACGGAATAGGTGGGCCGACTTGGAGATCAGGACAGTTGCTAAAAACAGGGTCCAACAAGTGACCCTTTACGTGGGTGGGGGTGGTAACACGCTGGGTAAGTTGCAGGGCTGCTAGATCCTCTGCTAAGATAACAGCTATATGGTCCAGTGGAGAGTCAAAATGCAAATTGAGATCTCCAAGCAGAGTGAGGTTAGATGTAGTGCTGATTCGTTCGGCCATATTAGATGGTAGGTTACAATGGAACTGCTTTGAGGGGCCAGGAGGGCGGTAGACAAGAGTACCTGAGAAACAACTGGTGGATGAGAGTTCGATATTAAAGGCAAGACTCTCACAGTCCGGGATGTTTTCCGGAATAACTCTACAGTGATAGTGGTCTTTGTAAATAATTGCCAGACCTCCTCCTCTCCCTTTGGGTCGGTCAAGCCGACTGATTTGGAAACCTGTAGGGAGGGCATTTACAACCGCAGGGTCGGACTCAGATGTCAGCCAGGTTTCCGTCAGGAACAGAATATCTGGATAATGTTCCTCTATTAACAATGCCATTTCGGCACAGTGTTTTGGCAGGGAGCGGCAATTCAGTAGGAACATGCGGTAGTCGTGAATAAGTTCCCGGTTAGGTTTATTGTTCAATGGGGTATGGCAAATAGGGCAGACAGGTGGCAGGGCGTCGGCGTGGTAGGAATGCCGCGAACAAATGTTGGCAGCAGGCCTCAGGCTGTGGAGGGCTTCGGTGCTATAGTATCTGTGCTCTGATACTTGCGATATAGGGGGGGTAGCCCTGGGCCCGGACTCGGTGCGGACGAGCGCAGACGAGCTTGCCTTATGCGCGCCTTCGGCGCGCATTCGTCGCGCCCGCTGCGCTCGTCCGCTGCACTTCCTGAACATGCACATCTTTATAGGTCAGGAATACAGGGGGGATGTGGCCTCGTAGTGGGCGTGTCCTACTCCGTGTGAGGATAATGGAGTTTCTCAAAAGCGGCGATTCCGCCTTTCCCAACGCTCGTTTCAGCGTGAGAAGCAGGTCCTTGCACACAGCAGTCGTGTGACAGGTAGGGGGTGAGTGATAATTAAAAAACAATTTTTCCAAGTTAAAAACACATCAGATACACAAAAAACAAACACTCCCGGCTGTGCCTCAGGAGGAATAGCGTTATCAGCGCCCTCACAGTTCAGCGCGCTTTAAATGGTGTTTGTGGAAGGGGCGGGGCGTGGCCTCGTAGTGGGCGTGTCCTACTCCGTGTGAGGATAATGGAGTTTCTCAAAAGCGGCGATTCCGCCTTTCCCAACGCTCGTTTCAGCGTGAGAAGCAGGTCCCTGCACACAGCAGTCGTGTGACAGGTAGGGGGTGAGTGATAATTAAAAAACAATTTTTCCAAGTTAAAAACACATCAGATACACAAAAAACAAACACTCCCGGCTGTGCCTCAGGAGGAATAGCGTTATCAGTGCCCTCGCAGTTCAGCGCGCTTTAAATGATGTTTGTGGAAGGGGGGGCGTGGCCTCGTAGTGGGCGTGTCCTACTCCGTGTGAGGATAATGGAGTTTCTCAAAAGCGGCGATTCCGCCTTTCCCAACGCTCGTTTCAGCGTGAGAAGCAGGTTCCTGCACACAGCAGTCATGTGACAGGTAGGGGGTGAGTGATAATTAAAAAACAATTTTTCCAAGTTAAAAACACATCAGATGCACAAAAAACAAACACTCCCGGCTGTGCCTCAGGAGGAATAGCGTTAGCTTGGGTCCTATTTCCTTCTGGATTAAGAACAAAGAGGATCTTCAGTCGCTGGGTTACCTGTGCTTGATTGGAGAGCTGTTTTGAGATGTCAGGTGAACTACCAACCACTGCTTCAGTAGGATGTTTCAAATCCCTTGCCAATTCAGAAGAGTCTGGTCATTAGGGAAAGTCTGTCAAGATGAAACTGTGTTCTGCCATAGCCCCTTCAGATAAAGATACTGTAAATGCTGCTAAAAGCATTTACAGGTAAACCACTGAATGAGCTAAAAGTTCTACTACTCCAGCAATAACACAGAAGTGGGGAATTTTGCTAAGGAATATAAAAGAAGCAATGAAATTATATCAGATTCTCTTGAAAAGACCAATATAAGGGTTAAAAATGTATTCACGTAAACCGAGCAATATAAAAACAGTGTTTTTTTTAGGATGGGGCAATTGTCCTCTGATATCATAAGGCAAGAAGTGTTATTGGTAAGACTGCCTTACGGATGTCAGGATAATTTCTCACCTGATCCTGCCCCTCTTATTTGAATCAATAAACTGTGGGCTCTCTGAGGATGACTGTATTATTGTGTGATCATGTACATCAGGACCCTTGAGGTCCTCGACGGACTCCTTACAAAGTTACTTAATCATTTAGGAGGTATTTGGGTGTGTCTCGGTGTGGTCAATAGAGTGTATGACATATAGGCGGTAAAAAGCAGACGGTGGCAGAGTCTGCTAGGACCCGCTTGGCGCTTGACTATCTGCTGGAAAGCTCGACTTTTGCCCTAATGTGCTTTTAGAAAGCTTTTAAACTTTTTAAACATTGTTTGTGCACTGTTTACTTTGTTTGCATCACTCACTGCTGTTTACCTTCCGGCCCGGTCCGTCACGGCTACCTGTGCCAATTGTACGGAGGGCAGAGAAGGCAGGAGGAGTGCTCTCGGCCTCCACTCCCTGGACCAATCAGCTGGCTAGTTGGAGGTGGGAGGGGACCTTAAATGTGCATGGGGGGAAGGATGCGCAGCGGACGCGCCGCGGGCGCGCCGAAGGCAAGCCCGTCTGCGCCCATCTGCGTCTGGATGCCAGATGCCAGACCCCCTGGTGGTTCGGTAAGAGGAGTGCAGGCTTATTCCAGGGAAACATTGTGAAGGATCCAAAATTTAATGCCAATGGACTATACTTACCAATAGCCCGCATACATATAATAATGTTAATAATTCGATCGGCAATAGAGAAAGTTCAATCGTTTATTCATAAAATACAAGCCCTGGCAGGGGAGCCTCAGTCTACACGACCCTCGGAGGTGCGCAGAGGAGACTGACTACATGTACAAAAAGCAAAGCATATATACGTTTCATGTATTCAAGATGACACCCTACAAGGAAAGATACAGTCTGTCAGTAAGCCAGGAGGAATGCCCATATAAGGCACAATTGATTGGTACTAGCCTGGGCCTAAGCTATTCCGTGGGCAGGTCAATGAGGTGCCTCCGTGTCTATCTGTAGCCTGGGGAGTACAGGAACGGGCTCTGCTAGAATGTGCGCATCCCACAAGAAAGGCAGATGTGACCTTGAGCCTTCCTGAGCTACCAGCTAACAATCATGTTCGGCTTAGCCGCCATCATGGTTTCGAACAGCGAGGGTGATCATGTGATTTCAGGGAAATAACAGGGGCACACAAGGAAACGAAACAAACTGACTTCAGTTATATCAATAGGAACGAACGAATAAACATTACAATTACGGTTTATACTGCATCTTACTTTGCGATTATATAACTATGAGATTACATTGGATATATTAGGCCAATAATGTATGGTATCGAAAATTCAAACCCAACAGACGGCCCTTTTGGCCTACTATAGCCAATACTATTCTACAAAAATTCCCTCATCAATCTGCATGAGATCTGATACCTCCTTTTGAATCATCTGCTTCTCGACTTTTACCTGCCGAGAGAATTTTAAAGCGGATGTCATTCTGTCTGCAGAAAACGAGCAGCAAGCTGGGCCACACTGAAGACATATGCAGCACGTGAATATTACTCCAAAGGCTCCGGTCAGAACTATGAATATTTTCCAACCCCACCTGGCCAACAGACCCCAGAACCGGCTACTAAAGGACCAGGTGCCGTTATCCACATGGGCTTCACTTGCTAGTCGATGTAATTTCTGTATAGCTAGATGAATGGTAGGGGCCGAATCTGGAATAAACACACAGCAAGAGCTGCCGATCACGCGACAGGCTCCTCCCCTATCTGCGAGGATGACGTCAAGAACCATCCGGTTCTGGAGCGAAACAAGCCTCGTCGCAGCAAGCTCTACGGTGATATTAGTCAGGATCCCAGTAGTGGTCTGAACCACGTTCTCAACTATTCTAGACAAGCGTCGGATGCTGCGGCTATTAAATATAGGTCCCCAGAAAGGAAGCAGGCCCTTACTAAAGTCTTCGAATTGTTGGAGGGAGGTGTCTGTTTGGTCAGTACTATCAGTGTCGTAACTTCTAACGTTTCGGCTAACTACTGCTTCTTTCTGTACTAACTGATAAGTTCGATGATAATTGGGCAGAGCAATGTACACAGGGGGATAGAGGAATGAAAGATAGCAACTTCCAGCCCATCCCCGGGGAAGCCAGGTATATGCATTCTCCCCACAAACGAAATATACATCAGGCGGAGTGATCATAGGTGGGGTGCTATATATCTGTAACGTGTAGGTGTAATTACATCTGCTTTTTCCTACCTTAACATGTCCCCTCCCCTGTATACAAAAGGGTGCAGTAGTATTAATAATGGGAATCGGTAAGGCCGATCGGTAACGTTCCTTTCCTTAAAATGCTGGAAATACATGGTGTCATTAAAAAGGTCAAAATCCTGCATTTCTTCCACTAGCCATGTGACATTTTTATAATCTGTATACACATTCATGCAGGCATTCGGGTCCAATGAACCCTCTCCTCCATTTCCTGCTGCATCAAATCCTTGATGTTTTTCTATGTACTTTAAAATGGCTTCATAATCTTTCTCAGTATAAATGGTCGGTTCAGCTACATAATGTGAATACATTAAGGATAGCAACTGAAACCAGGCTTCACAACTAGCTAAATAAGACATTGGTAGAGAAATGAACAATTCATGCTGATGCATAACAGAAGGGAGTAACCCACACACCCAACAATTCGTTTTGTTCGTAGTGCTATGTGTCTGGTGTAACATTTCAATGAAAGCATTTTTCATATAGGTCTCTCTGTGCCGGGCCTTATGAGGGGGCAAAGAATAGAAAAGATGCTCTTCCGGGGCAACAGTAGTTCCTAACAATTTCTGTGCTGGGTACTGGAATTCTAAGTATATGAATACACACATCATAATAATAGTAATAATGACAATAAACACAATGAATGCCACCTTCACTCTGGTGGACCATCCAGAAAATAAATGCATATTATCAATATATCGACGAGGGGCCAGAGGTCTTTCATCCTCCATCGCAAATCGAGCAAAGGGAAACATACTCTCTATAAGTCCAAATTCTTACTCGGTCCCTCTCTATAAGTCCAAAAACTATCTTTGTATCCACAAAGCACGCACGCCACCAGAGGGGATCTTCTTCCCATGTCCGTTCAGAGCCTCACGGGCAGACTCTCTTCATCCGTCAGATGGGAAAAGTAAAGTATCTCCTTTGTCTGAGAGGACAAAGGCGACCCCCAGCTCAGTCTTTCTTTCTGAACAGAGCTTCTTAGCACAATGTTCCAAGCTCTCAACGAGTTCAGTCCAGTGTCTCGCTCAGTACCCCAGTGAAACTATCTAATGTTTTTCAAACGAAGTCTTTCCCTATCTTTTTCCACAAAGATCTGGGGTACCGTGCTGTTTTCGGGGTCGCAGGTTGTACTTACAACGGCCAGGTTGCTCCTGGTCAAAAAACAAATCAGCTGCGGGAGCATCAGAGGTAGTTGATCCCAATGATATATCAGAAACAACAGCCTTCGCCGTCCTGTCCGCTACCTCGTCATCTATGGGCAATGTTGTGCTTGTCTGTCCTTTCTCTCGAGCTTCAGAAAAGGGCACAAAGCTTGGTAGCGACTCTCCTTCCTGGCTAGGAATTCCTTCACGGTTTTGCAAATCAAAAGGTAAAGGGAGTGGTAGGCGCTTCAGATGGGACGCATGAATCCAGTGTTTGCGCCCATGCACCTTCACCGCCGACCTTGTAGCCAGTATGATCTGGTAGGGCTCAGACCATTTTGGTTCCAAACTTGATTTCCGTTGATAGTTCCTCACCAGGACCCACTGGCCGGGTTCCAACCGATGACCTGGACCCTATGGTAGCGGTCGCAATGTCTCGGATACCTGTTGATGAATAGAACGCAGATCTTTAGTCAATGCATATAAATAATCTGTCATCAAAGGATAGTCAATATCTCTAAAGGATCTGGGCCTAGGGATGCCCCACACATTGGCGGGCCTACCGAATATCACTTCATAAGGAGATAAACCCGTTCGTGTGTGTGGGGTGGTTCTCAAAGACAATAAAGCCATGGGCAGGGCATCAGGCCATTTTAATCCTGTACTAGCACATATCTTAGCCATTTTCGACTTTAGTATGCCATTGTATTTTTCGACTAAGCCTGCCGACTGAGGATGTCTGGCTGCATGGAACTTTTGTTTGATTTGTAATCCATCACAAACACTCCGGACCAAGGTAGCATTAAAGTGTGTCCATTGTCAGACCAGATAATTCGGGGCAAACAAAAGCGGGGAAAATATTCCTTAATCAGAGCCTTAGCAGTAGCCACTGCGGTGGCTTCCTTGGTGGGGTAGGCTTCGACCCATTTACTGAACGCACAGACCACCACCAGTACATATTTTAAGCCATTCACTCGCTCCATCTCTATATAATCAAACTGAAGCACTTCAAAGGGTAAGGATGGGGGAGCAAAGTTTCCACTCAGGACAGTCTCTCTACCCCCCGAATTATAACGTAAGCACACTGTGCAATATTTGACCACATGGGCGGCTGTTTTAGGAATGTTGGGGTTATTCCAAACTGGATCTAACACTGCACAAATTCCCTTTGCCCCTATGTATGCTGGACCATGGGCCATGGTCACCACAACATATACCAATGTATTGGGGAGTAACCAACGTTGTTTCTCTGTTCGATCTACCCAACACTCATTTTTATCCAATTGTCCCCCTTCGTGTTCCCACTTCTGTATCTCATCTACCGTGGCTTCCTTCTGTAATTCTTTCACACTTTCAATGGTATTATCAAACACAGATGTTTCTGCCACCCACCGGGCTGAGGCACTAGGGAACATGGGAGTCATTTTAGTTTGTGCAGTTTCTTTCGCTACCGAATCAGCATATGCATTTCCCTTTCCTGTAGAATCAATGATTTTTTTATGAGCACTACATTTAATAATGGCAATCTTATCCGGTAAAGTCAGGGCATGCAGTAAACGATCAATCAAAGGGCCATGTTGAATCTTCTGACCATGTGTAGTGAAGAAACCGCTCTCCCTCCACAGCCTTCCAAAACTATGGGCAACGCCAAAGGCGTATTGGCTGTCTGTGTAAACATTTACCTTTAAACCTTCGCTAATTTCACAGGCTCGTAGCAGTGCTATTAGTTCAGCTGCTTGGGCTGAGTGGTGTGAAATCCTAGCTGTTTCCACTACCATCTCTAAGGTTGTAATGGCATATGCAGCTGTAGTCGTGCCATCTGGTAATTTAAAGCAAGAACCATCCACATACAACTCTCCTTGGGGTTCTAGTAAGGGGATGTCAGAAAGGTCTACGTGACCTTTAGTTTCTTCTTCAGTTCTAAATATACAATCAAGAACATCATTTGTTTCAGCATCGGAAGGGAGAGGCAATAGTGTGGCTGGATTCAGTGTAGCACATCTTTTGATGGAAATATGTGGTGCAAACAAAGTTAACTCATATCCTGTCAAACGAGCACTCGTAAGGTGCTGGGTCTTAGTTTTATTTAACAAAATGTCTACTGCATGTGGCACCAGGACTGTAAGTTCCGTATTTAAAACAATACCCTCTGATTGTCGGATGGCCACCGCTACTACCGCAGTGGCCCTCAGACAACTGGGAAGGGCTTGAGCGACCATGTCTAATACTGATGAAAAGAAAGCACAGGGTCTCTGTTTTCCACCGAAATCCTGTGTTAACACTGAAAGGGAGCAACCGTCCACCTCGTGCACGTATAGTGAAAAAGGTTTTCGGTAATCTGGGGTACCTAAGACAGGTGCAGAACACAAAGCTCTCCCCCCCCTCATACCTGCATTTAAATCGGAATATTCACCACCGTTTTCGGTGGGCCCGGGTTCTGTGGGTGGTCCGGGGGCTGTTAGCTGATCGGCGACCAGCGCCATCTTGGTTTGGGACCAGGCTTTTTTCGGCGGGCGCCATCTTGGAGCGGCCACGCGCTCCTCCCTCCATTCCGGCGCCTATTTAAAGTCGCTCTCTCCCGCGCAGCGGGAACGCGCAGCTGGGACGCCGTCGCGTGCCGGAGTCGTGCCTGAGTCCTGCCCGTCTGCGCCCGTCCGCGACAGGACGCGCTGGACGTGGCTGGACTCTGGCCCCCCTCCTGGTCGGTCTACTCTACATCATGCGGTGCTACACCAGAGATAGTCTGGTTGCCATTGAGAGGTCGCGGCCACCCTGCTCTACACCTAGGGTGGATCCCTTATGCGGCCCGTTATCGTGTGGCTGCGGATGCTTTACACTGGCTGCCCCCGTAAGCAGGAGATGCGGGGACGTCCTGCGCACGCCCCTAAGCCCGTTGCCAGGTATTAGCATTTGGAATCTTAACGCTAGGTCGCTTGTCAAGCACCATCTTGACATTAATGACCTGCTAGGCAGGGAGTTGCCTGACCTATTCTGTGTAACAGAGACCTGGCTGCAGGATGCTGACACGGCCATTGTCAATCTGGCCTTCCCGCCGGAATACTCGGTATTCACCTTGAATAGGACCTCAAGAGGCGGGGGTATTGCTCTTGCCGTCAAGTCCTGTTACCCTACTACATGGCATGGGCAAAAGATCCCGGGTTGCGAAAGCGCCCTGTTTAAGGTCGCTATTACATCCAACTTCACCCTGTCGGGACTTGTAATCTATAGGCCCCCGGGGAGTGAAGTGGCCTTTAGAGCAGCGTTACCTGAGGCTATTAGCAATCTGGCTACGGGGTGCTCCAATTTTACCATCATTGGAGATTTAAATCTGCACTTTAACAACTCCAGTAGTCCCTCAGTATCCAGTTTCCTGGCAGACCTTGAGGCGTTACAGCTGAATCAGTTGGTGACGCAGCCCACACACTCAGGGGGTCACACCCTTGACCCGTTTTTTACCAATCTGACGGAAGTCTGTGTCACCAGCTACACACCTCTGGCATGGACTGATCACTATTTGATACAGTTTCACTGCCCTATCGTGGCTAGTCCTTCTAAGCCAGTGGTGTGTTCTGTTCCAAGAAGACGCTGGAACAAACTTAAGCTGGATAAGTTCTTTCATCTCTTATCAGCTGACCCGCTTGACGTCTTAGGTCCGCCGGACCAGATGTACGACAGGTTTAGCGACTGGGTCTCCAGGGCCTTGGACACCCTCATCCCCTTGGTGACCTGTAAAACTGGATCCGGCAAGGCCAGCCCCTGGTACGACGACTCTCTGCGGGCTCTGAAGGTTTCTTGCAGGCGCGCAGAGCGGGCATGGCGCAAAGCCTATTCCAGCTCTAAGAAAGTCTTATATCAGGCAACAGTGAAGGTGTATCATCGGGCGGTGTGTAGAACTCGTGCCGCTTTTTATGCGACACAATTCAGGAACAGTTCGAACCCGGCAAAGGCTATCTTTAAGGTATTGAAAGACCTCACTGCCAAAAAAGTTACAACATCACACCAGAGCTCTGTGGAGCACTGTGAAAAGTTGGCAGAGTTTTTCCTGGAAAAGGTGAATGCCATCTACCGAGCCTTTCCTGTGGTCGTTCCCTCGGCGATTACATCTTCTAAGCCACTACCATCTGAGGGATTATGTTCTCTACCTTTGTTAAACTCTGATAGCCTAGGCACTTTGGCCCGCAGAGTGAAGTCTGGGTCCCCTGAGGATCCACTTTGCCCTGAAGTGTTCAAGGACCTTGCGGCACATGACATCTCTCCGCTTTGTTCCTTGGTCAATGCGTCACTTACATCTGGCGTAGTTCCACTGAAGTGGAAGCGAGCCATGGTTCGTCCGATCCTGAAGAAACCTAGCCTGGATGGGAGCAAGCCGGAGAGCTATCGGCCTATTTCACTCTTGCCGTGGCCGGCTAAGGTGATGGAGGCACACGTAAATGCCGCTCTCTCGGAACATCTCCGTCGAGCTGATATACTCGACGCCACGCAGAATGGGTTCAGGGCAGGTCATAGCACGGAGACGGCTCTGCTTTACATGGTGGAGCACCTTCGCTCCGTGCTTGACGCGGGACAAACGGCAGCGCTGGTGCTATTAGATCTAAGCGCTGCCTTTGACACCGTCTCGCACCCTATCCTTCTGCAGCGTTTAGAGGAGGCTGGTGTTACCGGCACTGCTCTCGACTGGTTCCGGTCGTTTTTAACCAACCGGGCCTTTAGCGTGACCGTCCCACCTTATCAGTCAAAATTCCATCCGTTGAACCTGGGCGTCCCCCAAGGCTCCTCGCTGAGTCCTACGCTGTTCAATCTGTACGTAAGGCCGCTAGCTGAGGTTGTCAAACAATGGGGTATGACCATGGTGTCATATGCCGATGACACCCAGCTAGCGGTCACGATCAGCGGGGATGCTGAAGTCGACGCTCCTAGGTTTCAACAAGGACTGAGGGCGGTCGCTAGCTGGATGACGCTCAATTGTCTCCAGCTAAACGCTAGTAAGACCGAGGTGATGGTATTTGGTAGGCAACCGGAACTGTGGGGAGAGAGATGGTGGCCGGAGGAGTTGGGTCCTGCTCCCATCCCAGTCGCCGAGCTTAAGAACCTCGGGGTCTGGTTGGACCCTTCCCTTACGTTTGCATGCCACACTAAACGCACGGCTGCTTGTTGCTTCGGCATCTTGCGTGGGCTCCGTCCTGTGCTAAAGTTCTTCGATGCCCCCACTCGGCAACTCATGATCCAAGCTACCGTCATCTCCAGGCTGGATTATGCTAGTTCTTTGCTGGCCGGGTTGAACGTAGCTGAGATCGGGCGCCTGCAACGGATCCAGAATGCAGCAGCGAGAGCGGTGGTAGGCCTTCCAAGATTCTGTCCTACCTCCAGCACCATACGAGCGCTGCATTGGCTCCCGGTGGCGCAGCGGATTCAGTTTAAGGTCCTCTGCGTCGCCTATAAGATCTTGAAGGGGTCCCCGGCAACGATCCTTACGACTCTCATGGCCAACTACATCCCAGCACGACCCTTAAGATCGGCAGACCTCGAATTGGCCGTGGTACCGCGCTTTAAGCGAGGCAGGGCCGGTGGACGCTCATTTCGAGTGCGGGCTGCTGCTTTGTGGAACTCCTTACCCCCGGCAATTCGCGCTATGAGCGATTTGCTTTCTTTTCGTCGCGCCGTGAAAACATTTTTATTCCCTTAGTTATTTTGCTTGTGCTGTTTTTATTTAGTTGTGTTGTGTAGCTGCCTTGTCGGGCGCCAGGACGCTCCTTAGCTGGAGCATCTGTGCGCCTAATAAAAATCACATAACATAACATAACATAACATTTCAAAGAGTCAAAGGCTTCTTGACATTCATCCGTCCAGGGTAGGTGTTCATGCACATCTTTGGTGGTCAAATACAACAAGGGTTTAGAGAGAAGTGAATAGTTAGGAATCCATTGGCGACAGTAAGAGGTTATACCAAGAAAAGCACGAACATCACGTTGAGTAGTAGGTACAGACATGTTAGTAATCACAGATATTCGTTCCGGTGTTAGACGTCTCCCCGCTTTCGACAGTAAGTGGCTGAGGTAGGTCACTTCCTGTCGACAGTACTGAAATTTAGAGAGGGAGACTTTATTTCCATTGACAGCCAAATGATGTAACAATTTTACCGTTGCCTCCTTACATCCGTCCTCCGTGTCAGAAGCCACCAAAATATCATCCACATATTGGATGATTGTGTTGCCTGCAGGCAAAATTAATTCATTCAGTACTGCTTTTAGAGCCTGGCTATAAATGCTAGGACTTTCTGTATAGCCTTGTGGTGTGCGCGTAAAGCGGAAGCTGCGGCCTCCTAATGAGAATCCGAAGATATGTCTGCTATCAGGATGAATTGGAATACTAAAGAAGGCGTTCTTTAAATCTATTACAGAAAAATATTGAGCCGTCGGAGGAATCATTGTCAAAATGGTCGTTATGTCTGGTACCACTGGGTACTGGGGAATGACTACTTTATAGACCGCTCGTAGGTCAATCACAAAACGATAGGCAGTTTTATAATCAGGGGCACCATCAATCGGGGTCCGTTTTAAAATCGGTAAAATAGGGCTATTACAGACATTAGCAGCCGTCTCTTCCACCACCCCTCTGTCAACCAGATCATGAATGATTTGTAACAAGGCCTGTTCACCTTCTGGTGAAATCTTATACTGTGGAATGCGAGGCAGCTGCACATGTGGTTTCAAGGTGATTGACACAGGAGCTATTTTCAACAAACCAACATCGGTATCCCCAGTTGCCCACAGTGTCGGAGGGATGGTGGAGAATTCAGGAGGCAACGTCTCATTTTTAGCAAAGTATTGGGCCTCTTTTACAGGTGGTTTCTGCATCGTCAAATAAACACCATCAGGGGAGCAATAAATACGAGCATGCAATCTTTTTAGAATGTCTAACCCTAACAGGTTTTCGCCACAATTAGAAGTCAGAAGGAAGGGGGTGCGCATGGAAATGGGACCTATCGTAAAAGGCAGAGGTTTTGAAATGGGGCTCACTACCGGTATTCCAGAGAATCCCACAGATACGTTATTTTGGCCAGACAGAGCTGCCCCTGGGGCCAGTGTACGAGCGACTGAACTACTCATCGCCCCAGTATCCACTAAGAACTTTCCCGATGTACCCAACAGTTTCCCTTGCACATAAGGTACCTCTTGGTCAACTGGTACAGTAATATGGCCCCCGCTCTGTCCATGGCTGCCTCATGCATCATATCCATCATCCTGATAAATCTCATTGTAATATTGTCTATTCTGTGGGTCATCGAAATAATTTTTCCGGGAACCTTCACGTTGGGACTCTTCTCGTCTCTTGCTATTCCGATCAGAATTCCCTCGGCCTCTTTCTCGTCCCCTACCAGGTCCACCCCTCGTAAATAACAGAGGACAATCTACTCTCCAATGACCTTCCTCCTTACAATAGGAACACTGATTTATTCCAATATTTGGCGGGCCTCCCCTTCCTCGTCCTGTTACTTGTCCTCTCTGAAAGGAACCCCTTACTCCCTGTTCCGAACCATTCCCTCTGCTAACTTGCTGCAGCAGCACCCGAGTTTTTAAATCCTTAGCCTTCTTCTCTGATTTCTCTTTACTTTCATTTTCTCGATGTTCATAATACTGGGCCATGCTAAGGATAACAGAGGGTGCAGCCGTAGTCCATGTGCTTTCTGCCGATTGGAGACGAGTCATAACCTCGGGAAGCAAATTTGTAACGAATCTATTTACAAATAATCGAACCCCACCCTCAGTAGAGAGGTCCTGCCCACTAAAATCGATAAACACTTTCTCAAACCTAGTGAAGAAATCTGACACGCTCTCATCCTTCTTCTGCTTACAAGCGGTCAATTTATCCCAATCTACCTTCCTGGGAGGGAGAAGAGTCTGCATATAGGCAACAATTTTCTCTGGGACTGCTAATATTCCATCCCGGGGTTTCTCACCCGGCTTCCGTTCCTTATCCCAATCCTTCAATTGAGTCCAAGTTCCTCCCAATTCAGGAACGTGGTCTGAATCATGTATCTGTCTCCAAATATCCACTGGAATTAGGAGACCAAAAAATAGCTCGATGTCAGCTATAGTCATAATGCCCGAATTGGCAGCCTCTGTTAGTTCTTTATAATAAGCGGTAGGATTTTTACGGGGGTCAGGGAGCTGGGCTTATAACGTAAGGACCTCGCTTCGTTTCCAAGGAGTGTAAACCCATTGTTCCTGAAGTCTAGCGTCCACTCGTGCTCTTGTGATCGTGCCCCCATTATCCCTTATTTCCGGTAGCTCCGGAAAAAAAAAGGGGGTGTACCTCTCTCATAGGATGCTGTGCCCCCCATTCAGCACTCTTTCGGTGCATCCTTTCCCTATAATGCAGAAGGGTGTTTACATTTTGATATACTTCCTCGATTTGGAGATGAAATTTATGAGCCCGGTCCCTGATATCACGCAGTACCTGAGGAGGTAATCCTTCCTCAAAACACTGTTCCCATAGGGAGATCAATCAAATCGCCATGCTCTCTAGAGCCAATTGTTGCGCAACAGGTTCAAAATCCTTCATAGTACTCCAAATATCCTCCAAAGTATAAATAGGGTTCCGCATCCACTGGGATGCCTGAATTATATTAGCTCTCCTTTCCTCCTGTCCCAACAGCGACCGAGTGAAAACTCGCTGATCACTCAAGTCAGACATCAGTCGCTTAGGCGTGGCCCCTGGGCCAACCAGATTCCGGAGCTCTAAAGTGGTCTGGGTCGGAGGAGAAAGGAATACGGGGTGCAGGGAAGAAGGAACAGCCGCGTCCGGCTGAAGGAATATTAAGGGTGAGGTAGTTGGTCGAAGAGAAGGAGGGGAAGTCGGAATATCAGGTCCCGATCTACCGACGGGGGCCGTGGCGGTCAATCCCGACAAAGGTCGGATGGCCGAGACGGCACCCGCCTGATCAACTCGTACCACAGGGACAGCCGGATACAAGCCTTGCGGAGCATAAGGGGGAGGTGGTCGGGCTTCCAGCAATTCCTCTAACTCATCCCCTGTCTCTGGTCTGGCCACATATTTATCAGTTTCCAACCGGAACTGCCTATCCATTCGTTCAATATTCTTTTCCACCTTTTCCTTATCATATGCTATTGCTTTCTGTGTGACCGTTTGACCTGACTTCATTTTTCCCAGCTTCTCTTCCTAATTCGTCGTCTCTTTGCCTCTTTTAACCATAAATTCAAGGAATCAAACATAGACTGACGACTTTTCTTCATGAATAATTTGTTCTGTATATAATTAATCTTTTTCTCATCAAAAGACCCCGTGAGAGGCCATTGTAAATCCGAATAGTCCCTAGTGTATTTGTTCCACAAAGTATTACACAGAATTGGCTGTAAGCCATGTTTGGTGTACATATCGAAACTGGGGCTGCCCTCGGGAGGGGCAGGCTGTCTTTCTTCAAGCCTGGTTCCCTTTCGACAGCAGCACCCAAAACACAATTTACTAAAACACGACATCGTTCTTTCTTCTATTCACTCTTTCATATATATTCACGCACACACAGTTGGACGCGCCCCCTCATAGCATTCACTCACGCAATCGTCTTAATAAAGTGCTGCAAAGCAGTGCAAGGCAATTAGTTATCGCAACCTATGCAAATGCAAATGACGTCTTCAAATACGAACAGAACCCGTCGACTCCTGTTCGGGGAATCGATTCAAAAGAATTCTAGACCAACAGATTCACAAAAGAGACAATCACTATAATGCTCCGAGACCCTCAGATCGGCGAACCACGAACTCTCTTATAGGCCATCCCATGGTTCTGTTCTGGTTGGGCCGGGTATCTGGACACGTCTCCAGACCCCTAGCTTACCCAGATGCCCCCAGAGATTTCCTAGAGAGAATTCGGCCGAACGAGCAACACCGTACTCTGCTAAAGTATCCGAGGCGGTCTCAATTAATCACAAAACAAGTCCAAGGGATTTCTGCTCGTGCAGCCCCTTCGCCACAACGACAGGTCCCTCGATTCCCTCGTGGTCCGGCTTCCCCGGCCACCTTCAAACAAAGACAGTTAACTGTATATCCAAAAAGACCCCCTAAATGAGTCTTATCCAATTTCAATTTCAAAAATCACTCACCTGGTGCACTCAGGTCGATTGCGAATTCTCCACTTCCGACACCTAGACAGACCGACACAGTCTGTTCTTCTCTCGGGTTAAGCCCGTAGGACTCCGGCATAGGGTCTTCAGCAGCTGGGAGGGAACTTGGGCTCGAGGGTGGAACAAACTTGTTTGTGTACCGCAAACGGGTGGTTCAAGTCAGGATTCGTTTTCTGTCCACCCACTCGGCCAGAACTCCTCCCTGTCCCGTCACCCCTGTTTACAGGAGGGGACGACCCTATCGCGGAGTCCCGGCGGAGTCGCCAACTGAAGGATCCAAAATTTAATGCCAATGGACTATACTTACCAATAGCCCGCATACATATAATAATGTTAATAATTCAGTCGGCAATAGAGAAAGTTCAATCGTTTATTCATAGAATACAAGCCCTGGCAGGGGAGCCTCAGTCTACACGACCCTCGGAGGTGCGCAGAGGAGACTGACTACATGTACAAAAAGCAAAGCATATATACATTTCATGTATTCAAGATGACACCCTACAAGGAAAGATACAGTCTGTCAGTAAGCCAAGAGGAATGCCCATATAAGGCACAACTGATTGCTACTAGCCTGGGCCTAAGCTATTCCGGGGTCAGGTCAATGAGGTGCCTCCGTGTCTATCTGTAGCCTGTGGAGTACAGGAACGGGCTCTGCTAGAATGTGCGCATCCCACAAGAAAGGCAGATGTGACCTTGAGCCTTCCTGAGCTACCAGCTAACACTCCCTAGTCTTTACACCGTGACCCTACAGCTGAACCCAGATGGTGGTTCACAAAAATATACCAAAAAAGTTTCTTGGCTGAGAGAGTTCAATTCCTGAGAGAGTTCAGTTCCAAACATCAAAAAGGAATTATTCACTTTATTAGTTAATTGTCCCTAGGTCGTAGATTATAACGGTCTTTTCCAGGCTTCGTTTGACTTAGGAATAATAGTTCAGGTTCAGTAGTGTCCAATCTTGGAGACAAAGGCACAGCTTCTTGAAGGACATCGCCATCTTCTTTTCTCGGAGCCTCTCCACACCAACTCAGCGTCGCTAAATGGTGCATACTTCGGCACCCTTTCAGTCTCTGAATCTGCAATACCTTCACGGACCCACTGGTCGTACGGCAGAGGCAACGGCGCCCTCTTACAATGTACGCCGTGGATCCAGTTTTTCTTCCCGAAAACCTTTACTGAAGTCCTCGTAGATAGCAGGACTTGGTACGGTCCATTCCAGCGGGGCTGATCATTCTTAGTCCGCTGAAATTTATCATGAACCTGTTGATGTAAGACACGCAATTTAGTTGTCAAGTCATACAAGTAGTCCACTAGCATAGGGTATTCGATGTCACTGAACTTCGTTGGCCTCGGCACTCCCCACACATTTGCCGGACGGCCAAAAACTATCTCATAGGGACTAAGGCCTATTCGGGAATGTACTGTAGTTATAGTTGACAAAAGTGCCAACGGTAAAGCATCAGGCCATTGAAGACCAGTGCTCGCTTGAATCTTAGCCAGCTTTAACTTTAACGTGCCATTATAGCACTCAACTAAACCAGCTGATTGGGGATGATTAGCAGCGTGGAATTTCTGGTGAATTCCCAACCCTTCACACACTCTCTTCATCACCTTTCCCACGAAATCACTTCCGTTATCACTCCATACCATCCTTGGCAACCCAAACCTATGGAAATATTCTTTGACCAGGACTTTAGCAGGGGACGAGGCAGTATTATCTTTTATGGGGTATGCTTCTACCCATCTAGAAAAGGCGCAAACAACTACAAGGACATACTTTAAACTATTGGACCTTTCCATGTGGATGAAATCCAATTGCAAAACCTCGAACGGATACGTCGGAGGCGCAAAATGACCAGCTGGAGTTGGAATTCCCTTGCCAGGATTATACATCAAACACACCATGCAATTCTAGACCACATTCTCTGCACATTTGGGAATTCCAGCATTCTGCCATACTGGAGCCAACAACTTACAAATCCCTTTCACACTAATGTGAGACAAACCATGTGCCAACGTAACCACCACAAGCACATACGCATCTGGCAACATCCATCTTTGGTGTTCTGACAATTCAACCCAACAGCCAGTCGAATCCAATCTACCCGTAGTTTCTCTCCAAACATTCTTCTCACTTTCAGTAGCTTCAGCCTGTATCGATTTCACACTCTCAATCGTATCTTCGCACATTCCAACATCGCCAATCCATCTCGCAGGGCCTGCAACATACATTCGGCTCATCAGATTTCTTGCTGTGTCTTTCGCAACTTCATCGGCAAACGCATTACCACGGTGTGGGACTGGCAGGTGGGTCAGGGATCAGAGACACACCAGTTTGTTGGGGTAAAGCAGGCTTTATTGGGATACCCCGTTTAGAGTTTAACATTAGAGTCCTTCTTGTCCTAAACGTCAGTCTCTCTTTTGCGAATTGGCTTGAATCCGTGTTGTCGGTGGTAGTGGTTTCCTCGGAGCTGTCGTGGTGCGTCTCTCCTTTCGGCTGTTGCGACGAGGTGTCTTCTCCTCAGGCTCCGGTTTCCCCAGGGAAGAGAAGACCAACAGAAAGAGGGCCGTTAGGGTTTTGTCCTCTGGGGGCTCGTGCACCTTGGGGCCGTGTTGTGGAAGGGTACACCCGGTGAGACTTGACACACCGTATAAGCGTGAGATGGTGAGCACAGAAGGTGAGGGATATACGCGGGGTAAAGACACACTAGGATGGGAGGACTAGGGATTGAAGGGGCTATGTACACTCTCGCTACACGTGCTTGCTCCCCACCCAGGCCGCCATACGCTGCCGTACCTGAGTGAGCCACGCTCCTCCCCCGGGAGAGTGGCACGGCGGTTCGCGGTGTCGTTGGCCTCCTGGCTTTCCGTGGGACCCTTCTCCGTTTTCCTCGTTCTCTTCCTCTGGTTTCCGCCTGGTCTCTTCGCTCCGTTCTCCTCGCTTCTCCTCGCATTCGGCTCTGCTCCTCTCCTGCTCCACCGGGGTGACGTCACACGCCCCGTACCATACTTCCTGTGTTTTGTCCAATTCGGCGGCTCTGACGTGGCCCGGAGGGCGGGTCTCCTCCTCAGCAAACTCCCAATTAAAGGGACCACGGTCTATATCTTCCTGGTCGTCCAGTTCTGTGTCCCAAGGTGCCGTCTGTAGAGAAGGAGGCAGCACAGGGTCAGTTCTGGGGGTCCACCACTCCGTGTCACACACGGCCAACATCATCCGTAACCTTCCGATGAGCACTACACTTCACAATCGCAACTTGCTTCGGCAAAGTAAGTGACTCGAGAAGCTCATTCACCAACTGTCCATGCTGGATTTTAGTTCCATGGGAAGTAAGGAACCCACGCTCTCTCCACAAACGCCCAAAACTGTGAGCAACACCAAACGCATACTGACTATCTGTATAAACATTCACTCGTTTTCCTTCCGACAACACACACGCTCTAGTCAGTGCAATCAACTCTGCTGCTTGCGCAGAATTCTGTGGTATACGTGCTGTCTCAACAACTGTATTTAAAGTTGTGATAGCATACGCTGCAGTCGTCTCACCATTCGGAAGCTTAAAACACGAACCATCAACCCACAGCGTACCATCCACATTCTCAAAAGGAGTGTCTTTTAGATCTACTCTAGCTTTTGTTTCTTCCTCTGTACGAAGAAAACAATCATGCTGTTCTTGAGCATCCGTCTCTGTAGAGATCGGCAATAACGTAGCTGGATTCAACACGTTACATCTTCTGATGTGGACGTGGCTAGCCAACAGTGTCAACTCGTAGTCTGAAAGACGTGCACTAGTAAGGTGCTGTGTCTTAGTCCTGTTTAATAAGGTATCCACTGCATGCGGAACCATCACAATTAACATATTATCCATCACTAGTCCAGCAGACTGTCGGATAGAAACAGCCGCTGCCGCTGTAGCTCTCAAGCAACTCGACAACGCTCTAGCTACCGGATCTAACGTTGATGAAAAATACGCGCATGGACGCTGCTTGTCCCCAAAAGATTGTGTCAACACTGACAACGCACATCCCTCTCTCTCGTGCACATACAACGTGAAAGGCTTGTTATAATCTGGAGTACCCAACACAGGAGCAGAACACAATGCATCACGCAACTCAGAAAAACTTTTCTGACAATCGTCAGACCATGGAAGAGGATTCGGTCTATCTTTACAAGTCAAAGCCAACAGAGGTTTCGCCAATAGGGAGAAATTTGGAATCCACTGTCTACAATACGACGTGATACCCAAGAAAGCACGCACTTCTCTCTGTGTGCTTGGTACAGTCATTTGCGCAATCGCTTGAATTCGTTCCGGGGTCAACCTTCTTCCCTCCTTTGACAAGAGATGACCTAAGTAGGTCACTTCTTGGCAACAATACTGCAACTTAGAAGGTGACACTTTATGATGCAAGTCCGACAGATGTCGCAACAAAGAAAGAGTAGCTTCTTCACAAGTTTCCTCATCATCAGCAGCCACTAATAAATCATCAACATACTGAATAAGAGCAGTACCAGCAGGCAACACAAGAGAATCAAGCTGAGTCTTCAAAGCCTGGCTATAAATAGAAGGACTTTCGCAATAGCCTTGGGGAGCTCTCTTAAACCGGAAGCTTCGGCCTCCTAAAGAGAAGCCAAAAATATCTCTACTCTCCTCAGCAATTGGAATGCTGAAGAAAGCATTTTTCAAGTCTATGACTGAAAACCAGGCAGCTGAAGCAGGAATCAAAGTCAGCAAAGCAGTAATATCCGGGACAACTGGAAACTGTGGCACGACAATCTTGTTGACCTCTCTAAGATCGATCACAAACCTATAAACAGGTGGCTGAGTAGAGTCAGTGCGCTTCAGGACAGGCAAAACGGGACTGTTACACACATTACCTCTCGTTTCTTCAATCACATCTTTCTCAATCAAATCATAGATGATCGCTAAAAGCACTCTTTCACCATCGCTAGAAATCCGATATTGGGGAATACGCGGCATTTTAACATTCGCTTTAAGTGTTACAACATAAGGTGGGATCTCCAAAAGACCCACATCATTATGACCAGTAGCCCAAAGAGTATCAGGGAGAGAACGCAATTCCGGTGGAAGCCGATCTTTAGACAAATACATCGGAGAGATCACTTTCTTACCCAATGTAAGCTGTACTCCCGCAGGAGAACAACGTAATGTTGCATGCAACCTTTTCAACAAATCCAAACCCAACAAATTCTCACCACAACCTGTCGTTAAAATGAGAGGTGCTTCCAATTCACAAGGCCCTATAGAAAGAGACAAGGGACTAGAAACTGGGTTCCGAACTGGGGCGCCAGAGAATCCTACTGAAACATTAGTTAAGCCAGACAAAGGTGCGCCAGGGAGTTTAGAGTGCATGATAGAACTCTTCGCTGCACCAGTATCCAAAAGAAAAGGCTCTACCACACCCGATGTGGCTACTGCAACATAAGGCCCACTCTGATCTACTGGAACCGACACTACTCCCTCTCTTTGTCCATGGCTGTCCTAGCAATCATTATAGTCAGCATGGAGAAGTGTGGCTCAGGGGTTAGAGGCAGCAGACCCGGAAGCTGAGATCGGTCCTGGACCAGGGTTCAATTCCCCGCCTCGGCAGGGTCTTGGGCTAAAAATTCCACGGACTCGATAATTCTCGCCCCGGTGCCTCCTCGACTCACGGGTTCACACTCTGCGACTCTGGGCAATAGCTTGCTTAATCTCCACAACGGCCCCTCGCTGCGGGATGCCTGACTTTCACCTTGTGAATACCCTGCTATCTCACAGGGGAATACCAGGAAGGGTTCCCTAAGCAAGCGCCGGGACACCCACTGCGGGTAGCTGTGCGCTATATAAGCTCAACTACATTTACATTTACATTTACATTCTCACTCTCAACATAATAGTCATCAGCATAATACTGAGTCGACTGACCAGATGCAATTTTCTGTTGATCAAAGCAATTCATAGAATTTTGTGGGGGAAAGGAACGTTCGTTCTGAGGAAACGCACCACGTCCTCTACCCCTAGCCACTTGCTGAAAACCACCACGGCCTCTCGGGGCCGTCATACCACTCGCGCGCTGTCGCAACACAGGGCACTCATTTTTATAATGGCCTTCCTCCCTACAATACGCACACTGATTTAAACCCAAGGGTGGTCTGGGAGGAAAATACCTAGCGTTCTGTGGCGGTCTCTGAAATGGGGAAGGTTGCTGAAACTGTGGGCGTTGCTGTGACTCTTGCTGATTCAAGCGAGGCGGATACGCCTGCTGCAAAAGAACCTTTGTCTTTAAGTCTTTGGTCTTTTTCTCTACTCTTTCTTTCTCGTCCTTGTCCCTATTCTCGTAGTACTGTGCAGTCGCTAATATCTGGGCCGACGAGGAGACAGCCCAAGAACTTTCAGAATCTTTCAACTTATTAGAAAGTTCAGGGAGCAAATTAAAGACAAATTTGTCCACAAATAATATTTGATCACCTTCCGTACTCATATCCTGACCACTGTGATCATTAAACGTCTCTTCAAACCTAGTGAAGAAGTCAGACACACTCTCATCTTTCTTCTGTTGCATGCTGCTAACTTATCCCAATTCACTCGTAAAGCAGGCATCATCGTCTTCATTAAATTAATAATTCTACCTGGCAATTCCGTAAGGTTTTGCACCTCCCTGTTGTCTACCATCTGCAGCAATAATATTTGCCCAAGTATCTCCTAATTCTACCGCATGATTCTCATGACGAATCTTTGCCCATAGAGGTTGAGGTACTACATTACCCAACAGCATATCTATGTCTGCCAAATTCATGATGCATGCGTCAACTGTCTGGGACGATTCTTTGTAATAGCCAGCAGGATTCTTACGGGGATCAGGTAAGGTCTGCTTAAGAGCCAAGACCTCTGCTCTCTTCCAAGGGACATGTACCCATACTCGCTGAAAATGAGGCAGAATAGCTGGATTAGCATTTGGGTCCCCTTCCTTCCAAACTGGGGGAACTTATCTCATGGGATACTGTCTCACTTTCCTCCTAACTGCGGAATCAGGTTCAAACAGTCGCTGAGAAGGGAAATCGCTCCTTAACGCAAGTACCATAGAAACTGCATTCTCAATTCCGGGACCCACTATCGTCCCTTTCGCAAACTCAGACTGCATATTTAGCAATTCTACAGGGACTGAACCCAAATCATTATCTTCCCATTCCTCACGAAGGAAAGTACACATAACTTCAAAAACATACCTTTGCTTGGGTGCTTCCCACTGCTGGAAAACATCCATAACTGACTCTAAATTATACCTCGAAACATTCGAAACCCATCTGCGAGCCAAGAGATCTAACACTGCCCGTTCTTCAGGACCAGGTAGCTGACTACGCATTTGTTTACTTGCAGAAACAGGGGTCATACTCAATGACCCAAAGAAAGGGGACAAAAGACCAGTAACAGTATCAGTCATTCGTTGTCGAGCAGAAGGAGAAGCTGTCATAAGGACAGGAGACAAAGTATTTTGAGGTGATAGAAGCGTAGGGTTAGTAGCAAGAGAAGTTGAAGGTACAGGAGAATAAGGCAAAGTAGTTCCAGACAAAACCGATAGCAAAGTCGGCGGCCCCAGAGGAGGCTGCACCATAGGAGGAAGAACCAGCTGAGGAAGAGCCAGTGGAGGAACAGCAACAGGAGGTTGTGCAACTGGAGGTTGCGGAGGTGCCGTAGCACTCTGTGCATAAGGGGGTGGTAGTCTCAACAAATGCGACATCAAAGGATCCTTCTCAGGGTCCTTCGTTACATTCTCAAGAAGAGATGGCAAAGCTGGATAACATTTATCAATAGCCATATTATGTTGCCTATCTGACACCTCAATTGCTTTATCTTCTTCGTTTTCTTTAAACTGCCTAGCAGCTTGCATTATTGATACATCCTTTTCTCTTTTATCTCTTTTAGCTTGTTTAATTCGATGTCTGGCTTCTTTACGCCAAAGGCAAAAGGAGTCAAACATTTCCGGCCGGGCTTTCTTCCTAAATAATTTAGTTTCTAAATTGTCTAAAATCTCTGTATTAAAGCTACCATGTTGGGGCCATTGTAAGACACCATCTTTTCTAGTGTAGTGGACCCATACTTCATTGAACGTAATAGGGCCCACACCGTGTTTAGAATAGAGCTCATAAGTCAGAGTTCCAACCGGAGGTATCGGACACGAATCCTCCAATCGGGAATCCTTGTTGCAACCACAACCAAACCAAGTACCAAATTTGCTACGATTAGGCATCTTCGCTCACTAATCGAGCTTCAAACTTCAAGGGATTATCTCTACCGATACACTCGTAAATATACAAGACCCTCGGCTTTGGAAATTGCAATTTTCAAATCAAAACTAAGGACCAAACAAACTAAGAACCAAAGGACCAAAAACTAAGGACTGGGAGCGACCCACTTATACTTAACTGAGGTATCAGTCACGCCACCAGAAGACCCGTGTATCGTCTCGCCGTACAAAGCATCACAAATGGGTCCAAGACAGGGCGACAGTCAGGGCAGCAGTCCGTCGTAGCCGTCAGGAAAGCGGGAAGCCTCGCAGAAAAGACCTTCAGTCCACATTCGACATGCCGGGGTCGATGAAGTGGTGGCCGTCCTCCAGAATTTCCTCACGAAGCTCCTCACGATCTTCAGGCTTGGACCGGTACCGCTGAAGTCACCCCACGTTGGAAGCGCCAACTGAAGAACCGGGTTATTTAATACCCAGCGGCGCCAGGGGCACGCCCAAAGTCTTCGGGTTCCACCTGTCTTAGAATACAGAGACACTGGACTCTTCTTGGTGGCGTCAAAGATCAAATTTATTGGCTGCAGCCAATAACAGAAGTCCTAGAAATCATCACGTTATGAGTTCTCAGGAGACTGCTCAATTTTACAAAGCAAGTCATCCCTTTTTATGCCAAAAATCACATTCCAGACAAATACCTAAAATTTACAAACTGTCCAATCACATGTATCCACACCAGAGGTATCGCATGACAGTAAAACCCACTTTTCAGTTGCCCAGCCCATGATCAATCATCGGTCAAACCCAACATTCTTCTTTAGACAGGTTGAACGAACCCATAATAAAAAAGGGCACAACCCAATCGTAAATAGACCATAAAGAAAGGAGCAGAAACAGGTGAGAGTAGGATAAGGCATATTTGTGTGCAGTAAAAGTTTACGATGTCCTGTGCTCCGATCCTTAATCTTGATCAGCTAAAGGGCAGGAACTGGTTTAACAAGGTCGGCTTCAGGCAACAGGGTCAGTTCACTCAGGTCAAACAGGAGTCAGCACGAACTGGAGGTAGGGTGTACATGTACTTAAAAGACTTGTTCAGCCACAGTCATCGGCCTATGTGAGGGCAACTACAAAATGGCTGCCATACACAAAATGGAACCCAAGGGTTCAGAACGAAATCCCTAAATACTTAGTGAATCCATCATTCTAACATGACGAAAACACTCATACTTGCCGCACTAACTAGTTACGGTTCACTAATATCAAATTCATAACGAGACCATGACCTTTATGGAACGGGTTCAGAATTCACGGAACCTCAAGAGTCAAAAAAAAGGTACCAGGACGGGATTAAGGCCTATCATAAAGGGATTCACTAGGCACGGGCTGCTTACCTTACGGATAAAATCAAGATTAGTAAAACCCCTATTAAATGTATTTTTAAAATTTTGAGTGATTTTAAAAATAGGAAAAATCCTCCTGTCCATACATTTACGTCAGGAGAGCAGTGTGAAACTCTGGCCAAATTCTTTATCCTGAAAGTGGAAACCATCTATAAATCCTTTCCCAGCTGTCCTACAGACCAGGTAGCCGCCCCGGTTCTTTTACCTATTAACACTTTATCGGCCATTCCTACCATCACTGAGGATGAGCTTTGTGCTCTAAGTAGTAGGGTCAAATCAGGATCTCCTTTAGATTCTATGCGGCCGGATCTCATTAGGGACTGTTTTCCGGTCCTCCTCGACCCTCTTTGCCAAGTGATCAACTCCTCTTTTACTTCGGCGGTGGTACCACAGGCTTGGAAACTAGCCAGGGTGGTCCCCCTGCTGAAAAACCCCCCCCTTGACCCCACTAAACCCAAAAATTTCAAGCCGATATGTCTCCTGCCCTGGGCCGCCAAGGTGGCAGAGGCCCACGTTAATAACACTCTTGCGTGCTTTCTGAATAGCAATAGCATTTTGGATTCCTCCCAGATGGGCTTCCGCCCTGGATATAGTACTGAGACCGCACTCCTGGCAGTGTGCGAACATCTGCGGTCCATTCTGGATGAGGGCCAAACAGCGGCGCTGATCCTGCTTGATCTCAGCGCCGCATTTGATACCGTCTCCCATCAGATCCTTCTGCGCCGCCTGGAGGAGGCGGGGGTAGTGGGCCTGGCCTTGGACTGGTTTTGCTCCTTTCTTGCAGACAGGGCGTTTCAGGTCACATCCCCCCCTTTCTTTCTCAGGTCCATCTGAGCAAGCAGGGGGTTCCTCAGGGCTCAGCCTTGAGCCCCTGCTTGTTCAACATCTATGTCCAGCCTTTGGCGAGAATAGCGCGTGAAGTTGGCCTGACCTTGGTGTCGTATGCCGACGACACTCAACTTGTGGTAGCCCTCTCGGATGGCGGGGTCTGTGGCCCTGTGCAGTTCCGGACTGTGCTTGAGGGGATTTCTGAGTGGATGACCAATAACTGTTTACAACTTAATGCCAGTAAATCTGAAGTGTTGTTGGTGGGTAGAAACAAGGACCTTTGGAGCACGCAGTGGTGGCCGACATCCATGGGTTAGGCTCCAACCCCGAAGCCAGTGGTAAAGAATCTGGGGATTTGGCTTGACTCCACCTTTCAGGATCATACAAAAAAGGTGGCTGGCACTTGTTTTGGTCTCCTACGTGGCCTTAGGCCCATCCTGTTTTTTTTTTATTCTGCCACGCGCCAGCTGATAGTTCAGGCTACTATCTTGTCACGCATAGACTATGCGACCTCCCTTCTGTTAGGGGCTAATAAGGCGGACGTGCATCGCTTGCAGAGAGTCCAGAACGCTGCGGCACGGGTCCTGCTTAGGCTCCCTAGATTCTGCTCTACGTCGGGCGCCATCAGGCGACTTCACTGGCTGCCAGTGCAGAAAAGGATCGAATTTAAAGCACTTTGCCTAGCGTATAAAATTTTAAAATGTTCTTCCCCTGAGATCATATCTAAATTGTTGACCCCTTACGTTCCCAACCGCCAGCCTCGTTCGGTGGAGCAGTTGTTGGCTGTGGTCCCCCGTGTGAAACGTGCTAGAGCCGGGGCGAGGCTGTGGAACTCTCTTCCTTCTCAGATTCGCCATTTGGATGATTTGTTCCTCTTCCGTAAGGCTATTAAAACTTTTTTATTCCCTTGTTAATAGTGTCGCTGCCTCTGCTTTTGCCTCTAGCCCTGGGCGCGCTTTATAAAATTACCTAATAATAATATTGTGTTCAGTTAACGGTTTCATACCGAAGAATGTAGATGTGTGGTACAGAGCTCCATGTGAGGCTTGATAATTTTTGTGCTCCAGAGCTTAGGTGGACGTGATAACTGGCAACAAGAATGTGATACCGGCTCCGCAGAAACAAGACTGCTGTCCCTGAGAATTTGCTGAGGTTCAACTAACTGCTAGTGTATGCCAAAAGTGCCCCAAGAAGCATTCTACGGTTGGCACATTTGAAGTTAAATTGCCGCTCTAGCTCTTACAAAGCCCTCGAAGAAGGTGTAGGCCATACAGAGTAGCACAGTCAGAGAGCTGCCATACGCTTACTGGTAAGGTCAAAAGAAGAGATACAGCACCACAGCGTAACACAGAGCCATCGTCCATGTAACTAGCATTAAGGCAGCAACAACCAGGTGCGAGAAAGCACTAAAGGCAGAGACAACAAAATGCAAAGAAATGCTTAAGGAATTGACAACCAGAAACAGAAAGTATAAAAGCACGTAACAGCAAGTGGATGTGACAACCAAGCATAGATGAGCTGCAGATACATCAAATTGGCAAATAGCATCCAATACACTGATAGGGCTTTGGAATGGTGAAATTTTTCAATGGCTGCTGTAACAAGTGCAAAGTATGGTTCAACCGCGTTACTGAAACCACCATCGCCATTTGACATCGCCAAAAAGCAGAATCTTGGCACCAGATGGACTGCATGGATTGAAACATTAAATGATTTCATAGATGCCCTAGAAGAAGCAGATGACAAAAAGATAATCAAATATTTAAAGAGCCTTGCAGGTGATGGAGTGAAACAAGTTATAAAGAAAATACCGCAAGCTGAGGAAGTATTGTACTATCAAATCAAATAAATGTTGGGAGCCAAGTTTAATCCAATGCCAAACGTTGACTATGAAATATTTCTTTTCCACCAGGAAAGATAGCAAGCTGGTGAGTTTGTTGAAAGACATGATGCCCCTATGAAGCACTGCAAGTTCAGTAAATTTAATGACGAAGAAGCCATGTGTCTCAGAGTCATAGATGGGTGCCTCGCCAATTCGTTCAGATAACGCATACTAAGTGAAACACTCAGTCACTGTGCAATTGCTAAAGCGGCTACAGTATATTCCAATTTCATGGTAAAGTCTAGCACCCCTGAAACTCCAGCCATTGAGCAAATTGTTGCTGCTACTAACACAGACAGAGACATGCTTACACTCAATGATATTATTGCAACACAATTATGAAGAAAATAAACTTGATCTCTCCCAGATGACGTTGAACAAATTTTTTTTTTAAATGCGAACAAAAACCTTTCTGTCACACAGGAAGGTAATATACTAAGTGGTTTGAGAATTGTCGTACTTGAGAGCTTGAGGCAACAAGTAATTGAACAAGCACACAAAGGACATTGTGGCATTGTAGCCACTAAGAGAACGCTCAGAGTCTGAGTGTGGTTTCTTCGCCTTGATGAAAGAGTCAAGAAGGAACTGAAAGCATGTTACCTATGTAACTGCTTATCTCCCAAGACAACAGACCATCCACTAAATATGTCTAACCTTCCTAAACGAGTGTTGAATGTCAAGATCAGTAAAGCACACCTCTCTGGCCTCAGGCAAATTGCTTTGTTGAATGATTTATGGACACCCTGAACAAGGTGGTTTGAAGGAATCAATCTCAAGTCAGCATTATGTACACACCTTCGTGCCTATCGGTCAACTCCCCATTCTACCACAGTTGAAACCCTGCTACCCTACTGGTTGCAAGAGCCATTGGGACAAAGCTATCAAAATAAACCATGGGCAGAGCAATAGACACTGATGAGATTTGTGCCATGGACACTTCTCACAAGAGATAGATGAAGGCCTACGCAGATGAGCACAGATGTGCTTGGGACACTGTTTTTGAAGGAAGGGACCGGGTCCTAATAAAACAAAAATGGAAATATAAAACTGACTCTCTGTTTGATGCTGATCCATTAAGGTAGTGACAAGTAAAGAACAAATGGTGATCCCTAAACATCCCAGAAAATCCATTACGAGAGACTCATCACATTTCAAGCACCTGCCTTGATGTTCATCGGCTCCAGACCTTACGATTGAGACAAGTCCACCTGAGTGCCGATGTCAAGCATCTAAGTCTACATCTATGATGCCAGATGACAGTGCAACTTCTTCATCTTGAACCAACTTCTTCATCTTGAATCTGGAAGATTAGTGCGAACACCTTGAGGACTCATTGAGGAACTCTAATGTGTATATGTTGCTCGTACATTTTATTTAACAATGGGGCAGATGTGTCATGTGATCATGTGCAGCAGGACTCTTGGGTCCTTGACGGACTCCTTACAAAGTTACGTGAGCAGTTGGGAGGTATTTGGGTGTGTCTGGGTGTGGTCAATAAAGTCTATGATGTATTGCGTTCCGTTAACAGTTGCATATCAAAGAATACAGACATGTGCTACAGAGCTGTGTGTGGCATGATCATTTGTGTGCTCGAGAGCTGGGGTGGACGGGACAATGACCAGTCATGTCAGATGCTTTAAGATGGCTCATGTCCAAAATTTCATGCTGGTGCCTCATCTGTTTCCAAGTAAAAAAATATCCTCCTTGGCAAAAACAAAAAAAAGGCAGCCCCATCATCTATTGTACAGCCTGTTAGCTGCCTCATCATTGATAAACAGGGCAGGCTTGCATAATCAGTTATAAATAAATGGGTGCATGTGCAGTTTACTCAAGGGTTACCCAGATGGCGAGGAAGAGGAGGAGGGCAGTCTGGGGACACCGCAGTACAGGTAAGTGGTTTTTAATTTATTTACAAATAATGTAGAATTACGTGTTAATAGAGGGGTGGAGGCGGGTGGCAGAGGGGAACTTGTTTGCAACTCCGTGGACCTCCGCATAGCCCCACTACTCCCGGGGTTAATATAAGTACTGATGGCTTAAGATTGAAATGAAGAGCTATTGACCTAGCACAACTCTTCCACATAATAGTTAATGAAATTTTAGGGCCTCATTATGATGGCAAAAGACACACAATTGATGGACGGATTGCAGAAAAATAAAAACATTCATCCCCAGTCAAGAGATCTGGGTTAAATCCATCATTCTTTTGCTCAGCATGCCACCCCAGTTTAGACCTGGACATATGCAAATCAATCTTGATCCTGTTCCTCATGGGAACAGTCCAGCCCGTACTGCCAAGCCAGGTCCTCCCTGGACCGGAAACAAGCATCCTAGGACCGGTTTTGGGGTTTCACCCCTCTTCAGCCCTGAAACCGGTTTCACAATGCTTTTTTCCAGTCCAGGGAGGACCTGGCCTGGCAGTTCGGTCTGGACAGTGCCCATGAGGCACTTGGTCAAGACTGATTTGCATATGGCTGTGGCCAAACTGGGGTGGTGTAGTGGGCAAAATAACAATGGATTTGACCCAGATCTTTTGACTGGGGGAGAATGTTTGCATTGTCAGCATTCCGTCAATCATTTGTTCCGACACCGATGCATATGAGTCTGCACTAATATATAGGGTCGAAACGTTGACGTTGTTTATGTATGTCTATCCATCCACATAAAGTCTCAACACAAATAAGGAAATACTTCATCCTGTTGTGACGATTGTTCTCAAAAGTAGACACACATGACCAAATGTTTTGTCTATATGTATGAATGTATGTCATTTTTTTTATCTTTGTACAGCACCATGCCACCAATCACAACCAATCACTAAGTGTTTTCACAGTCTATGTGTTGCTTTGTAACGGACAGCTGCATATATTTTTTGATTGATTCAGAAAAGGTTTATACTAAAGATTTACCTTTGGAACTAAATTCAATGTTGTGTCTCCTTGTATCCTTCACTTGATATGTTTCATGATATGTATTAAGTACAGTTTAACTAAGTATTTGTGATTCCCGACAGTACCACTGTTTTAATTTAGCTTCAATACGCTGGTTCTGAGAGTTACTAGGCTACCTCATTATAACTAATGGCTATCAGGTGTAAAAAAGTCATGGAGATCCCCTGCTTAGCAACCATTGGATCTAGTTTACGCTTTGTTAATTTAGGAGGGCTTTTTATTGACCCAATAAACAACCTAAATATTAATTTTAAAAAAACATTTACACCCGGCTTTTATAGGATCAGGCTGCCTCCAGAAGAATGCAATTGGAAACTTTAAAGGTGAACCTGGCAACTTAAATGTTACTAGGTTCACCAGATAATATTGCAGGGTCCCAGACCAGAGTGTGGGGACACTGGGAACGTAGCTTTCTGTTCTGTTACAGGGCTGGCACTGTGAAATACCTGTTGTGTTTCCAACTGGGTTTCATTGCTGTTTTGGAAATTCAAGGCAAACAATGCTACATTTCACGTTTTTTTGTGGATTCTATGTTATGTATTCAAAGAATTTCCGATCCCTTTTTAAATGGAAACGAGGTATCAAAAGTCTGAGAGATGCATTAAATATGTTCTTTTATCTGACGGATGAGGAGGTAACTACTTATTAGGGCTCTTTTTTAAAGTAGCCTTAAGAGCTTGTCATACAATGAATACTGTATAGGCTTGTTTAATAGTTATAACTCTGCACTTTGTGTTTCATGTATTTTTAACGGGTGAGTGGATTTTAATTATTTCTATTTTAATTACATTTATGTATGTTTTTATGTATGTATTGCATTTGTAATATTTCTTATTATGTATTGTATGTATTCAATTATTATTCATTGCACTTTTATGGATACAACTTGTATTCGAACAGGGTATGATAGATTGATACTTTGATTCAAAACTAGGACTCGACAAAACACAGATCTCCCCAGACAATATGTTAACTTTCAAAGTTATCTTGCCATTATTATTATTCCATGACATTTAGTTGGCACACAAAGATCTGCAGCTGGTGCCTAAACCTCATAAAATATTTTAAAATGAAGACTTTGCAACCAACTAAGCCAAAGAGGTTTACTGCTGCATTTCTCATTATTGCCTGGTTCTTTGTGGCATAGTATTAGAAAATAAATATATCGGTTGAGGCCCAGATTTTGCATCGATGTTGCATCACTTTTTTGGCACAACCCCGACACAAAACCTATTTTGTTAAATATTGTGCTGCAGTCAATTGTACTCCTGATTGGTCCGCTCAACATATGTGTGAGGTCGTAAGCTTTGATGTCACTTCTTGTGATGCCACCTCCTGTGAGGTCATGGGTTGTGATGCCACGTGCCGTGATGTCGCACACTGTTATGTAATGCCTTATGATGTCACTTGCATACATCCTAACTTGGTTAGTCCTCCCACCTCTTTTTTGAGTACTTGTGCCCTGCTTGTCCCCTCTTTAAGATATGTGACCGGTGTGAGTAAGGACAGCAGCAAGGATTTTCATGTACCTTTTACTTATGATACTGCTGTGGTTGCCAAGGGGTTAACGCAGTGTTCAAGGATGCTTCACCTGTCTGTCTACAGATGGTATGATAAAAGCCCAGCCATGTGGCTCGGTCCTGCGTAGAGGCCTAGCCCCAGATAATAAAGATAACTAGATGCACTGATAAGCAAAGGGCACCAATGGTTACTTCTTTATTTATTGCCTGCGTTTATTGCCACAAAGTCAAGGTGATCTGACTTATAAAGCAGCTAATTATTGGTTAATTATGAACCCGAGAGCGCGGAGAGTGCAACAAATAAGAAATCTCTGTATTTTAAAAAAGGGCCCATTTAGACATTGGACAACACATGCCCAATTTTTCGTTGCAGGCCTGTGCTGCAAAAATCAGTAATCAAATAAATCGATGTCTTAACCCAGGCAGCGGTTAATTAACCGATGAACATTACTGTCGGTAGAGCCTCGTCTGGGGCCTGGGTGTCCTGGGCATGGCCGCATGACACGCCATGTTTACAGGACGCAAGTGTGCCCCCGGGGGCCAGTCTGTGGGGCCCTACAGAGATGCTGTTCGACGCTTCTGTCGCTTTTTTTTCTCCTCCTTCGAGTGAAATTCAAATCTATAATTTAAATAATCTGAATGTTTGAACCCTATCTGCTGAATAAACACACAAAGGAAGTCTTCAGACCTGTAATCACTGACTCCTTTCACAGGGGCAGCCTTCTCCGGGCCAGACAACTGCAAGCAATTAGGGAAATTAGTGGCTCCAAGCTCACCATCAGGCCCCGTGCTTGTTTATAATTTAATCGCAGAAAATGTCAAAACAGTCAAGGGCTGAAAGAAACAAGATGCATTTTTTGAGATGAAATTAAAACTGCCAGGGCTGCAATATTGGGGGATGTTTGTTTAATAGTGTGTGATTCAAAGCATGGCTCTGATTTTCGGGAATTTATATTAATCTGCGTTCTATTATGTGCGCAGCTAAAAGAAAAATAAAACCCGCTGCATGGCAGGTCTCAAAGGCATCTTCCCGATAATGCAATAAGGGTGGACCACTGCTAATAACCTCCAAGCCGCTCTGTGGGCGGGGAGGGGCCGGGGGTTTGCGGGGGGGGGGGGGGAGATATGCCCTCCGATTACTTGCTGTGCCTCCTTACAAGTTCGTCCCGGCCAACATGGACCGTAATCAGACGGCATCGGTGCAGTAAACTATCTCCGAAGTGCCCTGTACAATTAATGGTAAGGGTGTAGTGAGGATGAAGAGATACGAAGCAGTTCGACATCACAGCGGAGACTGGCAAAGATTGCACGCCCCCCTCCAGAGGGTCAAGTACGGCCGCAGCGTCTGCATGCGCGCGGTTGCAGTGAAGATATATATTTTTTTGACAGGGCGTTCTTGTGCTGTGATTTTCAAAGTGTGAGTCTGCTGTGCGGCGGAAGGCTGCTCTGCACACAGGAATGTGAAGACGCAAGACCGGGGACCTAGAGGGCAGCCAACTAAAGGCGTCATAATCCAAAACTATTATAACATTGGGATTTTTTGTGGTAACTACACCACACAGTTACACCACGCTCCAGCGGTTTGTTTCGTTAGTTTTTATCAGGGTTGGATTGGGATTAAAAATCGGCCCGGCACGCAATAAACAAAATGGCCCACATTTGCATATTGCCTTTTTGCAAAACACTACTTCAGCGAAATTATTTTGAATAAAAGGGGGTTGGGGGTTTAAAAAAAATGCACGGATTAGTTTACACTGGTGAAACACATCTGAAAGCAAGTGAGGCCACTTTAGTTCAGGTCCCCTGCCTGCGTTCAATATGCATATATTAGTGGGCAGGCCCAGCGAGAGAAAGGGTGTGACACCTCAGCCTGTTAATAAAAGGGAGGAAATGGAAGCCCATCTACCTCCAGAAAGGCCACTCATACACCCACTGGGCCGCTGGTGGCATCTGAACAACGCAAAAAACGCCCAAATCGACCCCCACCCATGCTGCTAAAAAAAGCAGCCCACAGCTGGAATTCGGATACCGGCCCCTCAGGCATTGCCCGAGTGCCCGTTTTACCAATCCGATGCTGTTTTTTATTGTACATTCAGCCAAAATGGCTTGCTGGGAAGTGCTAGCAGGCTGGTGCCTCTGATGGCTGGTGGGGCTGGGTCAAAAATCTGTCACTGGTCAGAAACAATCTAGGCTCCTATGCTACAGATCATGTCGAGGACCAGTTCTTAACCCCTAACCTCACTCCAATCCGGGTGAAATAAAGGTCATCCCAGCTAACCTCTGTTGCTGGTGTGAGGGGGTTGTCTAAAGACTTGTGTTGCAATAGAGTCCTTCCTTCAGTAATTTTACCAGACGTGGAACGAAAGTTATTAAAATCAATCAATCAATCCATTTGTAAAGCTCACTACTCACCCGTGAGGGTCTCAAGGCGCTGGGGGTGGGGGTGGCCAGGTGTGGAAAAGTAAATTTTGCCATGTTCTGTGTCCCTACGCTTCATCCATCATATGTTATGTGTGCATGACCAATATGCATATGTTATTCCCCATGCCTGATTAATGACGCAATTCCAGCTGTGTCCACCTCTGGTATGTTAGTTTCCAGTCCTCGTGAATACTACGAATATCAGGCCTATGTAAAGTAATGTTGCCACGTTTCCCAGTGTGCACGTTATTCCATTATAAAGTCCCCGTTTCCAGGCCTCAAAAGGGCCCGGACCACGGATTCAGCTCCTGTCTCCTGAAAGCCTCGCTGAGGAGCGATACAGCCCCACCTGTATCCTCGACCCTTCACTTACTTCCTGCCTCGCAGTGCCCGGTGCAGCTTGGCTCTGCCTCTGAGTCTGCCAAGAGTATGTTATAGTTCCAGTTATCAGTTCAGTCCTCCTCTTCTGCATTCCTAAGCTACTGAACTGCATCAATAGTTTTCGTCATTGTCTAGCCTATTCGGCTCCACGTTAGAGAAATACTGTATTAATGGTCATTTAATATTCTTCATCACGCACTACATGTAGAATAATGCATGGTCCAGTCTTAGAATCAAGTTAGCTTTTCCCCTCATGACTCCTAGTTTATATCAACATGTTCCCTAAACATTAGATACCAGATAGGGTTGAGGTACATGTCGCTCCGACCCTCCAGACTCTAGTCTCTGCTCCTAGCACAGAGTTCGTAGCCCCCAGCTTCTCCTAGTAACACGTCATTGCCAGTTTTCGCGCACCATTAGGTTAGAGGTCCCGGCTCCTTAGGTAGCCCCCTCCAAAGTTTCCGCCCATTCATGACATATTCTGTTACGTTTGCACCACATGTCTATGTATACGCCCAGTTACACCTACTTTTACTGTTATCTCTCGCGACTGCTACGCGTCACGCCTTCTGCTCCACCCACTGCTACGCCTACTGCAAATGTAATGCTATGTGTTTGCGCTATGTATATAAGTCAATGTTTTGTTATTAAATGTTAGCGCGCTCATCCCAGACCCAGCCCCGGCAGCTGCCGGGCCTTATTGTCCCATTCCCATGCAGGTTGTCCTGATCCTGTCCTTATGCTGTAATAAACCTGCAGAAACTCCTACTACCTCGAATCTTGACTCTTATTTTATTGAGCTATCTGTTATGCTATAAGTCTAGTCAAAAATAGGGTATTATTTATTTATTTACCACATAATGGCGCCCGAATAGGGACTTGCCCTTTCCCCACGCGTCGGTGAAGCCACGCCGACCCCCTGACCCTCTGCAGTCGTGACGGAACCATACCGTGCACTGGCAGATATTTCTGCTCCAAGTATCCCTCAGGCCCACGGAGGAGACGGAGGAGGCGGTCCAGCATCCAAACGAGACGGTGGAGGAACGCGGCGAGTCCCGACCAGAGCCCAAGCCGAGAGTCCAAGGTCCGAGGTATCCGGAGGCCCACCCGTAACTGAAGTCCGAAGTCCGAAGTCCGTCGTAGTCCAGTCCCGTTCGAGGCCTTCCGTTCCGTGCTGCCCGGTGAGTACCATTGCTGGGGTAGTATCTAGACAGGACCAATCTAAATTGACTCCTGGTCCGTGGGTTGGTGGTACCCAAGCCCACAAACGAAGTGTTCACCTAGGTGGATACGGGTCTTGATGCGTTCCTTTTTGGGACCGGTATGTTCCGTACTGTTACAGCAGTGCATCCAGTCTCTAGTCTGTTCCGTTCTCGAGAATTCTGTTCTGTTTCTGTTTTCAGTATTTTCAGGTAGTATTCTGTTCGAACTGTTATGTTATGATATTGTTTAATGTATTTCCAATGTCGTGGTATGCCTGAATTGTTTTCCCAATTGTTATTGTTTTTCGTGTATTGTATTGTGTTCCGATTCAAGTTTAGAATGCCGCTCTTTTCCAAGTTACGTCAGTTAAAAACTAGAAAGGGTCTGTTAGAGGAAGCGGTTCCTGTCCCGCCTAGGGACAGTCCAGGTCATTTTATGTATCAGAAACATGGCATAAGCGCCATAATGTATCTAGATTTATGGGTAGAGTATACCAAACAGTTAGAAGAAAAGTATAGATGGCCCGTATCGGGTACATGGGATGCCGAATGTATCATGCGAGTAGAAGAAGCATTATGGAAAAAGAAAGCCAGACAGTCACAGAAAGATGCCATCGAGTTATGGCGTAAAGAAGCGCATAGAAGAACGGAAAAGGAAGTCAGAAAGTCAGAGTTAAGTAGAGAATCCCAGGAACGAGCCCATGAAAGAGAATTAATCGAGATAGGTGAACAAGTCAAAGCCGAACAGTCAGACAGACAGAGGCATGCCCTTATTAAGGGTATGTATCCTCTTCTTGCCGAAGGAGTGCCAAAAGCGACCCCAGAGGCATCCAGTAATTTCCCGCCACCATTAGTTCCGACCAAACTACGTCACAAACCGACCGCAGCTGATATTTTTATTTCGTCCTATCTGGACGACACAGTCCCCGAATATGCAAATCCTGTTCGCGCTCCGCCAGTCCCTGCAAATCAGGCACTTCCCGCTCCTCCAGACACCGGAGTACCTGTTACGGTACCCCCGGTCCAGCCTACAGTTCCATTTCCCACTCTGCCAGGACGTAGAGCCTCAGTAGACGACTCCAGTTTAGGGGCCGCAGGAGGAGCTACTCCTCAAACCCCGCCGCCACACAAGCGTTTATCAGCACTCGAATTACATGCTCAAGCATCACAGCGTACTCCTAAAAGTAATAAGTCTGTCACAGAAATCAGGCAAGCCCTTAACGAATGTGTCTATGATCCAGTTCCAGGCGAATATACTATGGTTTTATATTCCTTACGTGTAAGGAGAGTGACCGAGTATCTAGTCACCTTGCCGAATATGAAAGAAGATCTAGACAGAATATATCGTTTCATCCGTACAGGGGATGATCCAGAAAGTATTGGCGAGATTATGTCTCAAAGGAAAGCCGAGATTCAGCTCATGATATTAAAGTTCCTGATTAATTGTTTAATAAGAGAACAAGATTACCCGTCTAAAGATCCCGCCGAAATGAGAATCCTGACAAGGTGGAGTGATAATATAGCCGAGGGTAAGCACAAGACCGTCAGTGCCATGGAGAGTATGTACAAGAAAATTCGTAAAGAAATAATAAGGTTACACGACCAGCGTAAAGCAGCACAAGTAAGCGAGAAAGAAAGTATCTCTGATCCTGAAGAGGAAGAGAACGAGAATCCCGCCAGAATAGCGTATGTAGGAAAATCCAGATTTCCAGATCGCCATTTACGTCTAGAACCCAAGTCTATTTTTCAACATCTAGCACCAGAACAAGGTTCTCTAGAACAAGTATTTCAAGCTACCGATCACATTCTGAAATCACGAGTCGGTTACAGTGAATTAAGTACCATGCATGAACAAGAACTAGCCCGATCAGCAGTCCGATGGATTACTGATTCTACCACTTTTCCAGACGAAATAGTGGCACAAATGTTTCTGAAATTGCCCCCAGCCGAGCAACGACTGGTGGGTATGTATATGATTCAGCACCTCATTACTCTGTATGAGGGTCAACATTCTGATCCAGGTCCGTTACATGATATCCTGAACGAGTTACTCCAGTATAGATGGAGAGGTCTAGGTACCGATTTAATTAGTGTCATTCTAGAACAGCGCCACAAATATAGAACGTTCCTGAACCCGCATTTTGTTCATGTCTCACCCCCAGAAAGTAAATCGTTTTACATAGACAGACAGAATCCGTTACGAGAAGTCCACCCAGTCCAAGGGGCGGGTGGCGTAATGCAACGAGTGTTTGTATACACTCCGATTTCAAAGATGGAACTTCTTGAAATGAAGAAATTAATTCCCTGTCATGACAAAGATCCAGCAGGGTTCCATAGAGAATTAAAAGACATGCTCCGTATGGGAGAATACACTTACCCAGATATCATTAAAATGTTAAAGGTCCTGTTACCCGCAGGGGTGTATGAAAAGTTAAAGGAAAAAGAATGGGAGGTGGGAGAGAAAAAGATCGATTGGGCAGCTCTAGAAGCTGAAGACAAGGCACGAGTACCAGGTACCGGTCTCGAAGATAAATGTAAAGATTTACCAGAATTATTGATTCAAGTTTTACCCAGATTATTGACAACTAGGAAAGAAGACTGGGATGCAATCTCAGCCTGTAAACAGAAACAAGACGAGGATATTAGCGATTTTTATTCTAGATTTGAAAAATGTTTTAGTATTAATAGTGGTCTCAAGACAAGTAGTGAATCATACCCTCATCTTTTCGTTACTAAATTAGTCGAGAATTCAAGTCCGCAAATTAAAAATCGAGTTTTGAAAGTCGAAAGCACCTGGCAAGCAAATACTCCGTCCCAGATGCTCCAGATGCTCCAGTACCACCAGAATAGAATCAGGGAAGAGCAAGAACACGAGAGAAAACGTATGAAAGACACGAAAATGAAAGTGCTAGTTGCACAATCTGTTCCTCAAGACAGTCAGAAGAGGGGTCCGAATCAAGCCAGTCATCCTGCAGCTCCCGTTAAAGGGAACTGCAATTATTGTAAACAGCCAGGTCATTTTATAAACGAGTGTGCAGTTCTGAAACACAACATAGCTACTGGTAAGACTAAAGAAAGACCACGTCCGCCGAGACAAGAACAAGTTTCACAGACTCCTCAGCTACAGAATACACAACAGACAGTTTCCGCACCGCAGCCTATTGCTGCAACACAGCACGTTACATCACAGATGTACCAGTATGCACAGTCCGAGTATCCAGAGTATCAGTCATATTCATGAAACAGCCTAGAGAGGGAGGTAGGCTTGCCTCTCATCGAGATACCTGTAGATCAAGAAGGTCCCTATGTTCACAGTCAAGTATTAGGGAAAGACAGAAAGTTTTTGATCGATACAGGGGCAAGTAGGACCACAATTAGTCATGCCGAAGTTCCAGGGGCTCCGCTCTCAGGCTCAAGAAATGTTTCCCTTGGATTTTCAGGAAAGCCAATAGTTAATGAAATATCTAAGCCAGTTACTCTAGAAGTAGGTCCATTGTCCCGTACTACTGATCTGTTACTTACTAAGTCATGTCCAGAAAATCTATTAGGTATTAAGACACTGAAAGAGTTAGGTGCAGTTATTTGCTGTTCCCCAGAGGGAATACGTCTGTTCCTACGTGACTTTAAGGGTCACTATGTATTACGAGATTTTGATTCAAGATTGTCTAATGTTCCGCAGCACTTATGGGCGCAAGGTCCAACTGATGTAGGTTACATGCAAATCACACCCCATCGTGTGACTCTCAAACCAGGTGTAGTGTTACCCCGAATCAGACAGTACAGATTGCCACCTGAGGCTGTAGCAGCCTTATCCAAAATTATTGACGAGCTCATGGCTCAAGGAGTAGTTGTAGAAACTGACTCCAATGTATGCAATTCTCCGATCATTCCAGTCATGAAACGTACTGATCCGAATGCACCCCCAGTATATCGATTAGTGATTGATTTACGAGAGCTTAATAAATGTATTATTCCTCAGTACCCAGTTGTTCCAGACATCTCTTCCCTGTTAACAGCCATTGATTCCGAAGCCATGTTTTTCACTGTCATAGACCTCAAGAATGCATTTTTTAGTGTTCCAATTCATCCAGACAGCCAGTTTCTTTTTGGATTTTGTTTAAATGGAAGGAGCTATATGTTTACACGCGCTCCTCAAGGTTTCACGGAAAGCCCTAGTATTTACAGTCAAGCACTCAAGAGACAGCTAGACAACATTCACATGCCAACTGACACTGCCCTGCTCCAGTATGTCGATGATCTCCTGATCACAGCCCATTCTGAACGTGCTTGTGAGCGAGCATCACTTACAGTTCTGTATTTTCTAGCCGAGATGGGGCATAAGGTGTCACCTTCGAAGCTTCAATTCTGTGTCCAGCAAGTGGTATACTTAGGACACTTGCTGTCCAAGAGGGGTAGGCAGTTGACACCCGACCGTATCCAGTTAATAGCGAGTCTTCCCCAGCCCAGAACCCAGAAGGAGGTACGTGCCTTTATCGGCCTTACTTCTTATTGTAGACAATGGATTCCCCAGTATGCATTTCTAGCCAAGCCACTGATACAGTTAACGACACGGGAGGCAGCCGTATCGACTGTCCTCCCTTGGACATCTGACCATACACTTAGTTTCAACGAGTTAAAGAAAGCCCTATGTCAAGCTCCAGTTCTAGCTACACCGAACTACAGTAAGCCTTTTACACTTTTCGTTACTGAACGGGAAGGTACAGCATTATCTGTTCTCACACAAGATCAAGCAGGACAATACAAGCCCTGTGCTTATTTTTCGAGCACATTAGATCCAGTCGCCCAGGCGTTGCCTGCGTGCCTCAAGTCAGTTGCAGCCACAGCACTAGCTATCAGACAAAGTGATTCCATAGTGTTAGGACATTCCCTGACAGTACAAGTCCCACATTCAGTAGAAGTTCTTTTAAACCGAACACAAACTCAGCACTTGACAATTGCACGTTTAACAGGTTATGAATTAACACTGTTCCAGCCACACATAGAAATCAGACGCTGCAACGTTCTGAATCCTGCTACACTGTTACCATCAGTTAGTTCAAATCCAGACCCACATGACTGTGTGGAAGTAGTTAACATTACGACAAAGCCAAGACAAGACCTGACAGACATTCCGTTACCAGATCCTGACCTGACACTTTATGTGGATGGTTCATGTATGAGAACTAGTACAGGAGAACTAGTCGCCGCGTATGCAGTGACTACTGACACTGAAGTTATTGAAACACACCGTATTGATACCCTGTCCGCTCAAGCAGCAGAGCTAGTCGCTCTGACACAAGCCTGTATACATGCCAAGAACCTGAAAGTTAATGTTTACACAGATTCACGTTACGCATTCGGAGTTGTACACGACTTCGGAGTGCTCTGGCAGGAGAGAGGTTTCATGACTTCTCATGGAACCAAGATTCAGCATGGTCTCCTTATTCAAGCCCTGTTAGATGCCATACATTTACCGACATCTATTGCTATCATGAAATGCAAAGCACATACGAAAGTCACTGACATTATTTCCCAAGGTAATGATCTAGCAGACCGTACAGCCAAGCTTACAGCACAGACTCCAGACATTCCAGTTAATCAGACACGTACTTCAGATCCGATTACATGTATGACAGTTAAGGACCCTACACAGGATGTCATAGATATCCAGTTACATGCTACTCCCGATGAAATCAAGAAATGGTCTGAACAAGGAGGGGTTCAGACAGATCAAGGATGGTTAACGAAGGGTAGAGCCACATGGTTTCTCCCCGATTCTATGGTTCAAGTCATTATCAATACCGCACATAGTCCAGCCCATTTAGGAGAAAAAGCTATGTTAGACAGTATCCAGAACATTTGGTTCAACAAGCATTTACGAGCTGCAGCCAAGCAGAAAGTCCGTACCTGTATGATATGTTGTCAGTTTAATCCAGGTAAAAGTGTCCCGGTGGAACAAGGTGGTTTCCAGCCCCCTGACCACCCTTTTGAGGTCCTCCAGATGGATTATATTCAAATGGAGCGATGTCGAGGTTTCAAGTATGTCCTTGTAGTTGTATGCGCTTTGTCCAGGTGGACAGAAGCATATCCAGTCCCAGATTACACAGCCGCGACCACTGCCAAGCAGTTGGTTCGTGAATTTTTCCCTAGATATGGACTCCCTAGAGTCGTATATTCTGATAACGGTCAGCCATTCTCCTCAGAGTTAATGAAGCACGTTTCCCTTTTGTTAGGGTACCAGTGGAAGTTTCATTGTGTACGCCATCCTGAAGCAGCCGGTCTCGTAGAGAGACATAATCAGACTCTGAAAATTCGCATTGCAAAAGTCTGTAAGGACAAAGGTGTAGACTGGTTAATAGCTCTGCCAGTCGCTTTATTTTATATGCGTATGGTCGCACATTCCAGATCAGGTCTGTCCCCGTATGAGGTCGTATTCGGCCGCCCCCCTAACATGTGGGGTACTCCTAGACCCCGAAGTATTACCGATGTTTCATGTAATATGCTGACAGATTACCTAGCTTCCTTGATGTCTGCCCTCAACTCATGTCGTTCACAGGTTGCCGCCGCATTTCCAGACAATACCGAGGTGGCACCGCACGAGATCGTTCCAGGCTCCCTTGTGATGATCAGAAATTTTGACAGATCAAGTCCGCTGGAACCACGTTGGAAGGAGCCACGCCAGGTCCTCTTGACCACCCGAACTGCCGTCAAGTTGGAAGGCAGGAAGGGGTGGGTCCACCTTTCTCATATAAAACTTTTCAATCCATTGAAATCAGTCTCCAAGAACATTTCGAAGGATTGCCAGGATTCGAAGGATTGCCAGAACATTATTTTAAAGGACTGTCCCGCACAAGACATTATTACAACCCCTCCCTTGTTAGAGAAAACTCCGCAACAGGAGTATAAGCTCAAATTAAGGTCTAGTAAAATAAGTCAGTCAGTTTGATTGTATAAGTCCTCCCCTAGGTGAAACGGTTAAATTGTTTCTGACATGTATAAAATAGACCCCCATAGTGAGAGAGTCAGTCAAAGTTCAATCAAATGTATCGTTTTTCTGAGTTTCATATTATTTCTCAGCATTTTGATTTCCTGCACCAGCTATGCGTTCTATCTGTATTTACCAGTTCCTCATGCAAATATGTCTGCTAATGCTACAGTAGAGCACACGTTTAGTGATCTGCCTCCTCACGAATATTCTTACCGCCTCGCTATGCGTAACAACACATTCATCCGTATGTTACATTATTCACACCAGACCAGCAATGCCACTAATTGTTGGGTATGTGGTCGACTCCCCCCTTTTCAGACACCGAAGGGAGTTCTGCCACTCTTTCCTTATCCATTCTCACACAATGGTTCGTGTGGAGCATGGTCCACGTTAACGTCATCCTCAACAGATATGTCTTTTCTTAACAGTACATGTTTTCCAGACAAGCAAGGTCTCCCCCACAGAACAGGTTTAGATCTAGAAAATGAAGTTTATAATTTAGGTAATTATTCGTCGAATTTCATGGTCCTGAATGTTCAGTCTGATACTACTCCAGACTTACCTGCTATTTCAGTACTACCAGTCAAAGGCGAATTATGTGTCCGTAGTTATGGTTCCGTACACGTAGGTCATAGTGAATGTACTACTGTTATCAAGTATAGTGACAGTGGGAAATCTATTTTCAAAGCTTCACGTCATTCTTATTTTATTTGTGGTCAGACCGCATATGTCCGTCTGCCCCTCGATTGGGAGGGAACCTGTTACATTGCTTTCCTACTGCCACCTGTTTTTCTAGCCCCATCTGATTATCACAGAAACACACATCTAGTACACATTAGACATAGAAGGGAGTCCCCAATTGTCGATTATACTGAAACTACTCTAGAACAGTATACAGATTTCAATAAAGGTTTCTTCTTCTTTGTAGGACCTGTCCAGAATAGTAAACTGATCCGTAGGTTAACAAGAACCCTTGAAGCTGTAGTTAATGAGACTGCCTCTGCTCTAGGCAACCTAACCGAAGAACAATCTGCTATGAGATTTGTTGTTTTGCAAAATCGTCTCGTCCTTGACGTCATACTGGCCGATAGGGGCGGGGCCTGTAGAGTCATCGGATCTAGTTGCTGCATTTTCATTCCAAATAACGCGCCGTCTGTTTATTCAGCTATAACCAGACTCCATAAAATTGCCCATCTGTTACATCAAGATCCAGGCACCTGGACATGGTCCGGTTGGTTCTGGAATGTAATTTCCGCATGGGGATGGAAAGTCCTGTCCTTTTTAGGTATTGCAGTAGCGATTATATTTAGCTGCTGCCTCTGTATACAATGTGGCCCTGCGATTTGCAGCATGTGTGCTACCTCTTGTATTCCTAGTCCCAAGCCCCGTTCTAAATCCCGTTCCAAGACAATTCGAGACGAGCAAATGGTACTGTATGAAATGATAGATGGTATCATGAAAATTGATGTTTCCTGATGGAAACGTAGTGACAAGGAGGGAATGTGGAAAAGTAAATTTTGCCATGTTCTGTGTCCCTACGCTTCATCCATCATATGTTATGTGTACATGACCAATATGCATATGTTATTCCCCATGCCTGATTAATGACGCAATTCCAGCTGTGTCCACCTCTGGTATGTTAGTTTCCAGTCCTCGTGAATACTACGAATATCAGGCCTATGTAAAGTAATGTTGCCACGTTTCCCAGTGTGCACGTTATTCCATTATAAAGTCCCCGTTTCCAGGCCTCAAAAGGGCCCGGACCACGGATTCAGCTCCTGTCTCCTGAAAGCCTCGCTGAGGAGCGATACAGCCCCCACCTGTATCCTCGACCCTTCACTTACTTCCTGCCTCGCAGTGCCCGGTGCAGCTTGGCTCTGCCTCTGAGTCTGCCAAGAGTATGTTATAGTTCCAGTTATCAGTTCAGTCCTCCTCTTCTGCATTCCTAAGCTACTGAACTGCATCAATAGTTTTCGTCATTGTCTAGCCTATTCGGCTCCACGTTAGAGAAATACTGTATTAATGGTCATTTAATATTCTTCATCACGCACTACATGTAGAATAATGCATGGTCCAGTCTTAGAATCAAGTTAGCTTTTCCCCTCATGACTCCTAGTTTATATCAACATGTTCCCTAAACATTAGATACCAGATAGGGTTGAGGTACATGTCGCTCCGACCCTCCAGACTCTAGTCTCTGCTCCTAGCACAGAGTTCGTAGCCCCCAGCTTCTCCTAGTAACACGTCATTGCCAGTTTTCGCGCACCATTAGGTTAGAGGTCCCGGCTCCTTAGGTAGCCCCCTCCAAAGTTTCCGCCCATTCATGACATATTCTGTTACGTTTGCACCACATGTCTATGTATACGCCCAGTTACACCTACTTTTACTGTTATCTCTCGCGACTGCTACGCGTCACGCCTTCTGCTCCACCCACTGCTACGCCTACTGCAAATGTAATGCTATGTGTTTGCGCTATGTATATAAGTCAATGTTTTGTTATTAAATGTTAGCGCGCTCATCCCAGACCCAGCCCCGGCAGCTGCCGGGCCTTATTGTCCCATTCCCATGCAGGTTGTCCTGATCCTGTCCTTATGCTGTAATAAACCTGCAGAAACTCCTACTACCTCGAATCTTGACTCTTATTTTATTGAGCTATCTGTTATGCTATAAGTCTAGTCAAAAATAGGGTATTATTTATTTATTTACCACACAGGGGTGCTGCTACTGCTCGAACAGCCAGGTCTTGAGAAGTCTCCTGAAGGTCAGCATGTTCTGGGTCTGTCGTAGGCAGACGGGAATGGTGTTCCAAGTCTTGGCGACAAGGTGGGAGGAAGAGCTGCCGCCGTCGGTTGCTCGTCAGATGCGGGGGACGGTGGCAAGGTCAGCGGAGCGAAGCTGGCGGTTCGGGGTGTAAAAGGTGAGTCGTTCGTTGAGGTACACTGGTCCGGCATTGTGGAGTGCTTTGTGAGTGTGGGTGAGGAGCCTGAAGGTGATCCTCTTGTTGACGGGGAGCCAGTGCAGGCCTTTCAGGTGGGCTGTGATGTGGCTGTGGCGGGGGATGTCGAGGATGAGGCATGCAGAGGCGTTCTGTATGCGTTGTAGTCATTGGTGACTCATTGTCACCAAGGATACAAAGCTCCAACCATGGATTTATTTTGCAAATTATTTTTTTCAACTGTGTTAGTTCATTTGAATTAACTGGATTACATTAAGACTGCAACCCCCAGATTTAAGTTGGTTATTTAACCACGCCCTAGGAGAAGACCACTATGTCAACTCAAAAGAATCTTAATTCGGCCAATTGAGGTCAGAAAAGACACATTCCAATACAGTGCAACCAGAAAAGAAAACGAAAAGAAAATAATCATATACAGCAATTAAAAAGAGCAAGATCTTAGTGCTTTAAAAAAAGAAATGGCACAGTGAACCTAGAACAGACAAATTATCCAAAATAATATTAAGGGAGACCAAATGTGATTTCAACAATTAACAACACTATGTGCCTGATTAGGTTGTCGGTTGGAACGTCATTGACAGGCCATCGGTGGCTGTCCCACCGACATCCAACTGAGCGGTCCGTCCACTGCATTATGATGTGGTCGGTTGGATCATAGTCCCCACAATAGGGGCGGTACCTGCTCAGGCAACACAGTAGGGATTGCGATGTCCCTTTCTGATAGCGTTTCCACGGTATAGAAAGGGACTTTCGGGGCCCCTATCAGGGCCCCGTCACCCTTGGGCCTCAACTATGAGGCCCGAAGGAACTATGGTGCCCCCGAACATCCATGCCCCGTGTGCCAGGCAGCATGTGGTGCCTGGCAAACAGTGCAAGGATGTTTGTAAGCATTCCTTTTACCCTGGGGCTTATGCTGTGGCCCTTTTCTGAGCAGCAGCACAAGCCTCAATGGCAAAAGGCATGTTTCTGACTGCCTACACAGTGGCCGGATCGTAAGTTGGCGAGCGGTACCACCAACTACCTGTTGGCCAGTCGTGTTCCCGCAGCAATGGTGGTCAGACACTCATCTGACCACCATCAAAATCAGCCCCTATGTCAATTGAGGGATTTGACGACCTAAGATGTGACCCACAGTGAAGGATGAAATAGGACTGGTGTCCATAACATCAATGGGCCTCTGCTGCAAGGGGTGGAAGTTGGGAAGGAGCCACTTGTACATGGTTTGGATCAGAAAGCTACTTGGGGTACATCTGGAGGAAAAGGCACACCTAAAAAGAGAGGTTTCACTTCATGCGAGCAAATTCCACTCCATGACGTTTGGAGGCTGTATGGTCCTGCTACTAACCCTGGGTGAAGTACTATGCTACGCTTGTGTAGCTTGCAAAGTTTGCGCTACTTCACCCTACACACATTGCACGTAGCACAGTGCAAACACGCGTAGCATAGCGTAGCGGTCATTTTTTGCTTGCTCTCGGTCCTCAACGTCAAGTTGGCGACCGCGAGCGAGCAAAATGACATCCCAGTGAGACTTTTTCCTCGGTCCCGATCAGCAACATCTAGTTGCCGATTGCGAGCGTGGAAAATAAACCTCCCGGCGAGATTCTCAATGCGGGGAGGTCAGGTTTCTCATTGCGAGTGGCCGCGTATGCCCGCGACTGCTCGCATTGAGAAACTACCAGTCCGCGTTGAGAAAGCTGCCGCCCGAGTAGAAATCTGCTCGAGCAGCAGAAAACAACTGCTTGCACTGTGCAAGATGTGGTTTGCACTGATTGCACAGTGCTGACAAGCATCCGGCATTGTGCAATCAGTGTGAACAGCATTTTGCACAGTGCACTACGCAGTTCACGTAGCTACGCGTAGCTCATGTAGGGCAAAGTGCACTTTTGCGTAGCTACGCGTAGCGCTACTACGAGAACTACGCCCAGGGTTACCTGCTACCAGTTACCAGATTTGAGATATTTACTTTCAAAGGCATTCATAACAAAACATCTAGCCCCTTTTGTTGCCCTATACCCATTTATCAGTGATTTCAAACTCAACATCAATTACCTTGGAAAAAAATCACTTCCTATTCTGTGTTTGTAAACATGAAACAACTTCCTTCTAGATATCATATCTGAGACCAAACTGCACGTTTTTCAAGGATACTTAAAAATGTATTCGTTTTACTTGAAATAATTGTGTAGTACACATAAGTCTCGGAGTACTGTGAAAGCACACAGTAACAGTCACAATTTCAACACAATAATATCAAACATAGTTGTAAAGAAACAAATATCTAAAAAAGTGCATTAAAAGTCACAGATCAAGTAAAAAATTAGATGAAATGATATAACAAAATTACAAAGTGACAAATATGTCAGGAATACAACACTTACATTTTATTTCTGAAAGTGACACTATCTAACCATTTGCAACTAGGAACAATGAATAGAGTGACTGTTTTACATGTTTAGTAGGGCTTGAGATAAAGTGGGGTATGGTATAAAACTGGGAGCTGACAAGTGTTACTAGAGGCCTGAAAAGACTACAGAATTTTTAATTGGAGGTCCGATATTGGTCCAGGAGGGTTGGTTCTTTCTCAGATTTACCGAATATCGACATAAAATACATTTCGATACAAATTGACCTCATAAACAGCTTTAGTTGTATCAGTGCATTTTTACGTATGCAGCACATAACAAATTCTTATGAGTGTAAAATCCCAAATTGTCCTACGTTACAAAATGTATGCATGTAATATTCTGTACTTGGAGGCTAACATTATTCTGACACATTTTAATATGCAGACATATGCCTGATTTTGTGAACAAAATGATCCAGCTAATAAGGATTCACATGTAAATCCGACGAACGCACACCACAATATGGGGGTCATTATGATTGCGGAATTCCCGCATCCTCCGGGCCGGCGGAAGCCACCGCCGGCCCGGAGGATGCGGGAAAACCGCAGCGGAGCCTCCACAGACCCACCGCCAAATTAGGATGGCTGGTGGGTCTGATAATCTGTCCGCAGCTTTTCCGCCGCGGTCGGAAGGCGACCGCGGCGGAAAAGCACTAACATGTCTGGCGGTGTCTATCAGACACCGCCAGCCATATTAGGATGTCTGCAATTCTATGCTTTTCCACGGCGGCTTTTCCGCCGTGAAAAAGCATACGGACCTTCACTTCGGGGGCCTGTTGCGGGCCCCCTGGGTGAAGGGGTGGTGGGGGGTGCACATGGGGGGTACCTATGGTACCCCCCTGCATTTGCGTGCACAATGCAGCAGGCACCGCACGGTGCCTGCCTCTTTGTGCACGCAAATGCTGTGCATGCATTTTTTACATTGGGGCGGGTGCAGCTTGAAGCTGCACCCGCCGCAATGTTAAAGATAGAGGATGTGACCGCCACCCTGGCGGTCACATCCTAATCAGATCGGAGGGAACGCCGCAGCCCATGCGGACGTTCCCTCCTCCTCAGGGGTCGCGGACGGACTCAAGTCCGTCCGCGATCCTAATCGACCCCATAGTTTGGATGGCATAATCAGAAAGTTTGGCTACACAGATATAAGCTGAGGATAGGAAAATAGCTACACCTGACAACAGTCACACACCGGGAATCTCAAAAACACAAAGACAGCAGGTCCTCCCAAAGCCTTGCACTCGTCCACTTTTCCTGCAAATCAACACAAATATGTACTCATAAGATGGAGCCAGTGCAATGAGGAGAAGGAGGAATTTCTTGAAGGAGAAAGCAGACATCTTGGTGACTGTGTTGTTGATCACCATTGCCACATCTTTAGCCTGTCTTCAGGTACCCTCAGTGGTGCAAAAAATCAGACAATGTGGCACTAACATGGTGAATTCCACGGAGATTGAGACATGCACCCTGGGAAACATTATTCAGAATGGCAGGATTAGAAGAGGTGAGTGAAGGATAAATGCACCATTGTACAGGTGTCAGACGTAATGCCTAGTGGAGGATCTGGAGCACATCTTCCACTCGCCCTAACAGAGCTGTGCATTCTTGACATCATGCATCAAAACCGTGCACGCAACCCGTTTTTTCTAGATTGAAAAATGGATTGAAAAATGGTTGTCTAATCTAAAATATTTGAATGGATATCATGAAGGGATAAAATCTATCCATAAATGTATTGCAAAAATTTTTTGAATTATTGTATGTTAAAGAAGGATTTATAGATTGCAATTGGGTGACAACTTTTTTCACGAAAATACAGATAGAGCTAGTCTGCAGGATGTTGCCATTTTCCACCATGATGCATTAACAAGTCATCTACCATTTTCCTAATTAATCAGAATAGGAATCAAATAGCATTGGATTCTGCCGCATAGGCAGTGACTGAAATAAACACTTCCAAATGTCAATGAGAAAGGAATATGTAAAATTGGTCTGCATGTGAAGTGCAATTGAAGATTGAAAAAAAGGAAGAGCATAACATTACAAAACAAAACGTTATTTCAATTCACCAAACAGAGTGACTCTTTAAAAAAAAGGTGACAAGAAATCATTAGAATTGTAAATGCAAAGGCTGATGATGAATAAAAACACAATATTTATATTCAATATTTGAATAACACTGAAGCTAACACCTAAAAGGTAAATTAATAAACCCGTATTCATATAAAAACGACTTACCTGTGCTTATGTAGCTCACAATGTAACAATATAAATATAGGCAACTCAGTAAGATAACCTTCTACAATGTGTGTTTATGCTGTTTCATTTTTATCCGCTAAACAATTCCTGTGAAGTAACAGGCACTGGGAAAACAGAAGATAAAATAATGTCCCACGAAGCATAAACATTCACTTGAGGAATTTTAGATCCCATGCAGCTAAGTTTTTTAAAGAACTATAACAAACTTTTTTCAAATTGAGAAACTAAGTTTTAGAAATAGTTCTATTGTTAAGGACAGGAAGGAACCAATCTAAATCGTTGCTAGGGTATCAAGATAATAGGGTATTCCAATATTTCTAAGGATCTGGGAAATCAATAAAGTTTTAATAAAAAATGATTCTGTCAGATGTCTGTTTAGAGAAGCTATTTAAAGTTGGGAAAGAAACCAGAGGAGACAGTTAATGTAAATTCAATTTACACACATTTTGAAATGGTACACAACGTGGTCTATATTTTATGTATAAATAACTGTGTTGGTGTTCCACAAAACAGACTGTGTAAGGATGCAGTGCTAGCCAGGAGTGCTGAATACATAAACATTGAGTACAAGTACACATTTGTAAACACAATGCCAGGTGGAAGTACAACTGTATTTCAGGCAAATTATAACATTTCAATAATGTTGCATAGTCACAATTAAATCACACAGGCATTAATTTCAAGATTGTGTTGATGTTTCAACACCATATTGTGTTGAGTTGTTCAATGCTGGAGGGTGTACCCACTCCCTGATTAACAGACATTAGCACAGCGGCCCAGCCGAGGGACTACTCTTCTGCTTTGCTTATTCCCCCCCTGTACCCCTTTCACTTATGATACACAGCTACACCACCACATTCATCATGAATGAAAATCTGGGACTCAGCTTCGGAGAAGACATTTTGCCAGAAATCTTGAAAACACCCTCCTTGATTGACACAGAGGGAAACATGGCAACCATTAGCTTCCACAGAGATTGGAATTCTATCACGTTCCTCAATACAAAAACATGTGGAGATAGCTCTATATGGAGCAGTGATGACAGAATATTTGAGAGCCAACCTGGCTCCTAATGGCTTACTAGTAACCACGGCACCACGTATCTTTTTAGATGACCTCATCTTCAGGCATGAATGGAGCCAGATAGCCTGGAATTGTACCCGCGATTGGTTAATCCTCATTATCAGTATGGCTAAATGCCTATCCGACACCCTAATTATCAACATCAATATAGTGGAAAGCGGACTGAAAACTGGGATCAGCATCTCCGCATACAAAACACACTTGGCAGAAATTAACGCGGATATGAGTGAACACAGAGATTATCTGATGCAGCAGAAAATACAGAAATTACAGAAGGATATTAGGAGGTTTGATAACGAAAAAATATACCACTACACCAAGGAGGATTAGCAACCACCAGGCAGTGAAGTATCCTCCGAAGATGGATTACCATTGTCAGTACGATCTTATCATTCTTCTCACAGCGACTCGAGCAATGACAGTTGGGGCAACAATGGAGGTAGGCAGAGGCTTCTCCCCCTCCACCAACTATGTATGGATACCCCAATCAACCATACCCAACACCCACACCCATGTGGTACCCAGGTGATCCTGGACCCCAACAAGGATTTTAACCACCCTTCTTTCAACACCCTCATCCTCCTTTTTGGAACAGAGGCAGGGGCAGAGGCAGAGGAAGAATAGAATATAGGCAACAACAAAAAACAGGTCCAATGGCAGGACACCGAGACGCAACGACAAACGAGGAGCCAGACAACCAAAAAAACTGATTGTCAACATTTCTGAAATGAAGCCAGGCAACCAGACGTCAGGCACACATCTATATGACAGGGACCGGCAAACACTCCAACCAAGATGGAGGCACCCATGCGAGGGTAGGTGTTGCAGAACAGTGCACCCAGTAGAAACAGTGAAAACATTACCCCTGGTTCTCCATCGGGAGCTCGGGTGATCCTATCTTAACTGCCACTGTAGTAGCAGCCTTCCGCTCAGCTGCTTCAATACTAGTATTTGTTCTTCTTTTTCTCCCCTTTTGCCATCCACACCCAGTTTTGGTGCAGGCGGACATGGTATAGCCTATGGAGTGATCTGAAGTTTACCAATAGGTAAGAATACATGGAATGTCACGGTTGAGGTTATTGGCAATACCTCGTACTTACTAGCTGTTATTTAGATTACACTTACTGCCAACTTATGTAAATGAGCGTGAACTCCATTTGGAGTCCCTGCGCTGATCCACATGAGTGAATGTGTGCACTAAGTGTATGTATTTGGCGCTCCTACTCCACAACCTATTTGGGCGCCCACAGTACCTCTCTCTTGCCCAGCAAGAGAGTACATGATTGGGATGAGATGTCATCAATCATCTCACCATTGAGAACTATACAGTAATTATGTCTTCATATCTGTCTGTGTATCATCTGTGTGTTTTTTTTATCTTATATTGATTTATCTAAGTCACAACAGGAGCGGTTATAATTAAGCTGACCCCACCCTGTAGTTTTCACATGTGCAACTACTCTACTTTTAATATAGGGGTTCTTTACTTCTTTATTTGATTTTGACTTCTTAAAATTACCCTTTTTTGGTCCGTGAAACATGTGGACCCGATAGTTACTGGGGTGCATTATTACCCAGTCAGTAACACATAACCTACAGGTTTCTTTTAGCCTGTCAGGGGAACTAATACATTAAAAAGTCTCTAGGGAATCCCCTAGCCAGTTTTAGTCATTCACTCACTCACCCTCTCTCACGAACCCTTTTCTCAAACTGGAAAATCTCACACCCTCACTCACCATAAGGTGTAATAAAAAAATCTCCGCCAAAGTGACTCTTTGGGAGACCCGTAGGGCATTGCAGCACCGGCCCGATGAGGAGCAATGCCCAATGATGAAGCATGGCATCCCTCGGGATGTGTGAGGGCAACAAGATGCAACACATGTGATTGTCTCTATTTGTGAGGTTAGAACCTAGACGCCTCTGTTCTCTCCCATTCCTTTTCTATGTGGACAATAACCGTGTCCCTACAGGAACAGTACCCCACTTTTTGGATTTACGAAGGATAAATGCACCTGTGTACGGTGCCAGATGTAACGCCTGGTGGAGGATCTGGAGCACATCTTCGATTCACCCTGACAGAGCTGTGCATACTGTCCTGAAGAAGACATGCTGCACCACAACTCAAAACAATGCAGGCCGAAACATAGATGGAAACTCAACTTAATGTCTGGATGTTACAATTGTGATTTGGCAACATTATTGGAATGTTATAATTTGTAGGAAATACAGTAGTATTTCCACTAGCCTTTGTGTTTACAACCGTGCCATTCGATGTTCTGTCACATCAATATTGCTAAATCAATATTCAGGGGCACACCTTTTCTAGTTTGATGAGACCCGCGCCGTTCAATAGGAGGGGCTACTTGTGTGTGAATTTGCATGCGCGCACACTCTGGATAACTGCTGTTCACGTCTTTCTTTGGGCACTTGAGATGGTGTTGGATCTGTATTTTTTGGTCTTGTTCTTTCCCTGCCTTTTTTAAATATTTGTCTGCCTATTTCAGTTGGTTTAATTTTAGGTCTTGCATTAGACAAGACCTTTTAATAGTGCAAAAATTATCTGTACAATACACTTAGTTATACAGGCTTAGAGATGGTCTTCTTCATCCATTGATCTGTTGTTGTGTTACTCTCATTTTTCTTCTGTGCACTGTAGTATGCAATACAGGACAATGAGTCAGCCCACTTCAGCCATTGGCTAACTTAACTATGAGGGAAGGCATTCTGCTGTGTCACTATGAACTCATCTCTAGGTAAATACAGAATCATTTTTACAGAAATAGTGAAAAAGCAAAGCAAGCATTAGCAAATCAAAATACTGGAACCTGGCGTGAGACCAAATGGTTTTGCCAATGCTTGTTTAGCCCATTCTACATCTTCCTGTCTGACTGGCCATAAGTGTCTGCCTTATATGTCAATCTCCTGATTTCTTCCACTGCCACCATCATTCTGTCACTGACTTTCAATTTCCGTGTCAGTTGCTTTCCTTTGGTTGATCTTTCATCATTTTGCTTACTTGTGGGTTTCTGCCCCATTCTTCAGAAGCTCCAGCTTTTTACTTAGTTATACATTTTGTGGTGTCACAATCCACGGTTTTATTTTCAAGTGAGTACGTCTGTCCCGGTTGTTGCAAGGCCTATGTGAGTGTGTGAGATTGTGTTCGCTCATGCATTTATCTTCATGTGCAAGTTTTGTGTGTGTGCGCGTATGTGTGTGTGTGTGCACGTGTGTGTATCGACTTTTTTTGTGTCTATGGGTGTATTGGTATGTGCTCGAGGGTCTGTCTGAGCATGTTTTCCTCTCTGCATGTGACTATGTGCGTTTGTGAATGTGTGATATTCCATTTACTCAAAACTACTGCACCACTGGTGCTGCAAGGTTGTTTACCATCCCTCCCTTCACAAAAGATAATTCAACAAATTACATTAATTATACACCAATATGTTCTGTTCAATTCCCAACTGTGCTCAACCTGGGGTATAAGCATCTGCTCTTCTCTCAATGCAGGAGTTCTTACCACAATATTCACAACAAAGCCGAGTGCATAATTAAAAGAAAAATTAAGAATCTGGCATCTCTTGTAGAATACAGAATAGGCGAAATGAGCATAATTGTATTTATTGTTCTTAAAGGGACATAACCGTATATCTTCATTTGTTCACAAAAGCATGTGTTTGAAATGCTTAACGGTGTGCGATTTGATTTTGGATACCAAAGGAGAAAATATATGTAAACACTTAACTGTGACAGAGGCAGGGATCTAAATCCTACTCCACTTCCCTGGGGGATTGGCGAGTTTATAAAAGCAAACAATCGCTTTTGAGGACAGCCAGAAGCAAGGAAATAGCGGAAGTATCATACTACAGGACCAAGAAGAGGTGCAGTAGCAACCAAGACAGACACAATGGACAAGAGCCTCCGGCACTACCCACACGTCATCATCAGTTTCATGAGGTGCCAGTGTGACGGAAGAAAGCGCCACCAGTAACACAATGAGCCCAAAGAGGGCTAGGGAATTATCAAGTAGGTGTGCAGAGAAGGGATGCGTCAGACAACTTCAAGAAACACTAAGGTGGCAGGTAACAGAACATGGAAGATATATGCGTTGTTTCACCGTTCCGATAACATGGGAGATGCAGGCATTGCTTTATCCTTGCCATACTGCAGGGTGCAGTAATTTCCTGGGTAAGTTATTAATGCATCTTTCAAAATATGCCCCACGGAATGAAGAATGGCCATGTTAATTGGTGTTTCTGCACCAATTGCAGTAAGTGATTCCCACATTCTGGGCAATTTTCAACAGAACATTTTACAGGTTTTTCCTTGCAGGGTCAGTTTACCAGAACTCTTGTATGGCTTCTGAGATATTGTGTAAACTAATTTTCAAGGTCTATTTTACGCTCAGTTTTAAGGACTCTGACAAATGCAGTGACCTTGAGACTGTTTTTAAAAAAAAATAAAAAATTATTGGGATTTTACACTTTTCTCCCAAGATATCAGCACAGTAAAACTAGCAACGAAGACAGGGCTGCAGAAATGCAGGATTTTCAAGTAACAGTAAACAATGAGACTAGACTTGGGCAATATTACAATAGACAAGCAGCTAAACATACCAAAGACACATATTGCAGCCAATTATAGGAACAGAGAATATACCATAAATCAAATTAAACATAATTCAATTACATTCGACCAATTTATAACAGCCACATATTATGTTACCCCCATAATGATTTTCTAGTCAGTTCGATTCTATCCATCTTTTTATAGGGGCCCAGATATTCCGTCCCAGCAGTTTTGCTTTCTTTCCCCTTCTTTCATAGATCGCCCTCTCTAGATTATATATAGAAAGTAGTCTAACCAACCATTGCTCAAAGGTGGGGGGGGGGAGGATCCAGCCATGCAGAAGCAATGTTGATCCTCAAAACCGCCATGGCGTTAAAGAGAAATTGGGAGGCTATCTCATTTGGCCGTTTACTACTTAGTCCTAGCAGAATTAATTCTACTTTTAGGCCTAGTGAGTGATCTAAGAATTCCCTGATTGCTTCCAGGATCCCTTGTAGGTGAAGGCAAGATGCAAACATATGCACTAAGTCCGCTAAAATTCCCCCACATCGAGGACATGAGATCCCTGTTAGCCCATCCTACTGTGCTATTTTAGCCGGAGTGTAATATAAAGAAAAAGCAGTTCTATAGTGTTGGGCCTGAAGCCTGGCTGAGCACAGAGCGGTCTGGGCCATCTCTAAAGATTTTATAAGAGTATCTGGAGCAGCTCCCACACGTTCAACCCATTTAGTCCCATGCTTGCTTAGATCATCCGATTTCAAACTAATCAATTCTGCATATATTGACTTAATAGATTCCCTAGCACTGCATACCATAATATCGATAATTGCATTAGTATTAAACCCACTAGGCCCCCCGATTTTCTTACCAAAGAAGCTACACAGCTGCAAATATTTAACAAAATTACCCCTTTCCAACCCAAACTCCATCTGAAGATCTCTAAATTGGAGGAACCCTTCGATCCAGATTAGATCCCCAGCCTTTCGGACGCCCTTTGTAGCCCATCCTGCCATGGTCTCGTCCGAAAAGATTCCGGGAAGGGAAGGATTTTTATAGAGCACCTTGTAATGACAGAGTCTCCCCAGGCCTAGCTTCTTTTTTAAGTCCCACCATATCTTAAAAGCGGCTAGTAAAGTCTTAAATTTCGTCCTTTTGTAATGGCTGGGCTCTGTGAAATTCCAAAAGCAGTTCTTGGCATCTCCACCTAATAGTAATTTGTAAACATCTGGGAGCTCAGTTCCCCTTCCATCTCCCCTGAACATGACCCTGCTAAAATCCCCATATATTGCAGTGCGGATGCCCAATAATAACTGTGAAAATCAGGAACTGCGAAGCCCCCCTTCTCCTGTGGTAATGACATAAATCATAAGGCCTCCTAGTTTTCCCCTGTGCCCAAAGAAACCGATTAACTAAGCCCTCCAAAGTAATAACCAAGTTTTTTGAAATTCCAAAGGTATTGCCCTGAACAAATAAAGGATCTTTGGTAAAAACATCTTTTTGATAACATTACAGCGTCCGACCAAGGAAAGGTGAAGGTTATTTAGCCTATCAAAGTCCAGCCTTGCTTTCCGAATTAAAGGTTCGATATTTTTAGCAACCAGCTTATCCAAGTCAGAGGTAACCCTTATGCCTAAATATATTGCTGATTCCATGACACGAGAAACCTCGCAATCAACAAACCGATTCTTTAATATTTGAGTTTTGGATCTGTTGAGTGCTTATCCACTATTTATACCAAACGCTGATGCAATAGACTCTACAGCCTCCAATGCCCTACGTGGATCTGTGGGGAGAATAGCCACATCATCAGCATAGGCGAGGATCTTAGATTAAACCCCCTGGCTCACAACTGGGCAAATTCCGGTGCTGGACTCAAATAACCTTATTAGTGGGTCCATATAAATAGCAAATAATAATGGTGAAGACGGACACCCCTGTCATGTCCCTCTTTGTGTATCAAAAGGAAGAGTATACTTTCCGTTTAGCCTTAACCGAGCGGTAGGTGCCCCGAACAACATTTGTATAGATTTAAAAAACCCTTCCCGCAGCCCAAACCACCTCATTGATTCCCACAAGAAATGCCAGGAGACCCTATCAAATGCCTTCTCAGCATCTAATAATAAAGCCGCCATAGGGTCTCCTGAGATTTCCGTTACATCAAAGAGAGTGATCACCCGTCGCACATGCTGTGTGGTTCCCCGGCCCTGTATAAAGCCGTGTTGACAGGGGTGAATAGTGTTTTATAAAATCCCATTTAATCCTACTGCCAAGACTTTGGAGAAGATTTTTACATCGCTATTCAATAACGTAATAGGCCGATATGAACCCGGCGCTCTAGGTGGCTTGTCTTTCTTCACAAAGACAACAGCATCTGCTCCCGCCCAAGAATCAGAAACCGCTTCACCCTTTTGGGCTGAGAGCAGGACTGCTACAAAGTCTGGACCGATAGAATCTTTGAAGATCTTGTAAAATTCCAGCGGATCTGATCCGGACCAACTACTTTCCCAGAGGGCAGATCTTTCACAGCGTCCCATATCTCCTCCTGCGTGAACGCCTTCTCAAGTTCCTCCCTATTCGAAATGTCTACCTTTTGTATATCTACCTTAGCTAAAAATTTGCGAATGTCCGCAACCACCACTGCTGGTCCTCTACTATACAAATGTTGGTACAATAGCCTGAAGGTTTCCCGAATACCCAGTGCATCAGTTATCCGCTTTCTATTGAGACCGTAGGCTTCAGAGATCACCCTGGCTGCCATTTTTTGCCTGACCCTTACAGCCAGAGTATGTCCCACCCGCTCGTTAAATTCATAGCAGTTCTCTTTCTTAGACAGATATATCTCTGCTGCCCTCTTAGCAATATGTTCTCCCGCCTCAGCCTTCTTGCTAGCTAGTTGAAATAGTATACCATCAATCACTTCTCCCGTACCAATAGCTGTAGCTAAGGCTTCCTCAAGTTTATTTAACTCCTCCTGAACTGCCTGTGCCCAAAGTCGTTCAGTCTTTTGGCGACGCAAGCTATACCCTAACTTTTCTCCTCTCACCCCTGCTTAAAAGCGTCCCAGATAATTGTAAGACTGGTACTCCCACGATTAAAATCCCAGAATTCCTTAATCCACCCTTTCATAAATTCTACATAGTCCGGATCATATAGCAGCCTCCGCTCGAAAGTCCATGCCACACTTTCCTTCTCTATCATAATGGAATCAACGGTCAAAATTAGCGAATTATGATCCGATATAATGCGAGGGTGTCTCTCTATACTGGAGTTGGTGATAATTTGTTTTGAGACAAAAAAAGAATCCAGCCGGGAGTCTGCCTTATGGGGGGCGGAAAAAAATGTATTACCTGGCTCAGAGGGTTTCAGATTTGACCATAGGTCAGTCAGGCGTTGTGTCTAACTAAATTATTTAAGGCATAGCCAACCTTTCTTTTTTTCCCAGAATACTTACTACCAGGCGCACCCCAGTGTATACGAAACCATTGATATTGAAATCCCCACAGATAATTATCGGCATGGGCCATATTGCCAGGCTAGTATCTAAGGTTTCAAGAAGTTCCGGGTCGTCACATGTTGAGCCATACAGCGAGCATAATGTAAATCTAAAATTGTTAAACAAGCATTCAATCATTACCCACCGGCCCCATTTGTCAGCAAACTTTCTTAGGACCCTAACTTCCCTCCTCTGAGTAAGAATTGCCACCCCACGAGTTTGAGAGCCTTGTGTGGTGTGTGCCAGTAATTTAAACCCAAGCTGTTCCATTATCCGAGCTCTGCTGCCCTCTATATGTGTTTCTTGGACACAAAGGAAATCTACCCGTAGAGATTTCAACCAACTTGCTATTTTATTCCTCTTGTTCTGGTCATTAAGCCCACAGACGTTCACTGACAGAATCCGCAGACTCATTTCTTCAGCCTTCTCTGTTCCTTCCAGCAAAGCCTTCTTACAGTTCATCTCTTACAGCCTGCCTTTCCATTCGTACTCATTGTGTATGCCTCCTTGAGTAATCTGAACAAACCATTTCGTATCCAATTCTGCTGCCCCTTTATTAGCCCCACGATTTGAAATTCCTCAACCTGTGCTGAAACCCCACCCTGTTCCTTCAAGACACCCTGTCCCTACCCCTCCCACCCCCACCCCCACCCCCCAACCTCCCTTACAGGCAATTAGGTCATGTATGACCTAAGTGTGACCGAGAAGACTCCCCCCAACAGCGCCAAACTCTCCCCCCAAGTGACCCCAGTAACCAAACCACCTCAGATTCTTCAACCCCCAAACCAAACATCCGTGACTCATGGTAACAAATAAAGATAAACCCCGAGTCCTGCCCAGCAGTTTTCAAGAAGAAGAAAAAGATACATTCAAAGATGAGCAACCTAGAGTTATCTTACTTTGCCCCCTATACCTGTAGCCCAGACAGGTTTTTATCCAATTGAAATCTAACCATACTAGGTTAAGACATTTCTCCATTTATCAGTTTGGGGGAAACATTGTTATCTTCCAGGAGAACACTACAGACGTTTCCTGCTACCCCATTTCCCCTTTCTACAGCGTTGGCCAAGGCCCTCGCCCCGCGTGATTCAGATACTTGCGTAAGAAACTCTTGGGCTTTTATCTCGTAGAAGAACATTCAAACCCTGCCCTTGTGTATAACCTTGAGTCATGCAGGAAAAAGCAGAAAGGCATCGCACCCACCCCTTGAAAGGGAGTAATTAGCTGACGAAGCCTCCATCTGCATTTGACCGTTGTGTGGCAAAAGTCCGGCCGAGAGAAGAAGGTATGCCCCTCTGCTGTTCTTTTTGAGTCAGGTCTAGCACGATCTATAATTGCCTACCTTAGCAAAAAATTGCCAATGATGACCAAAATCGCTCTAGGTCGCTTTCCCTGATTTTTGGATTGAGCTTTTCTAAACATTGGGAAGCAATGTGCCCGTTGCACTTCCATTTCCAAGTTCCAGTGGGCCAGATCTGGGAAAGCAGCCTTCATTAATTTAATGACAAATGCCAGAACGTCCTCCCCTTCCACATTTTCCTCAAGGCCTAGCAATCGAACATTATTTCGGCGCTGCCGGTTCTCGAAATCCTCAAGTTTCCAGTCAATATCCTGTGAGTGTTTTTCCTGAGCAACTTTAAATATCTGCAATTTCTCGACCTACTCCTCCATGGCAACAGTTTGTTCTTCTACATGGGTTATCCGCTCCGACATATTTGAGCAAAGCTTGTTTGTCTTGCGAATAGCCCCTTGGAGATTCTTAGCAGCAAGTTGAGATCTCTTACTCTCCTGGGGGGCCTCACCCTGCATCTGTTTAAGAGTTGTATACAATAGCTTCAGTGTCATAGGTGGTGGTATACCCCCAGCACCATCAGATCCGCCTGTACCGCCGGTACCCACTGCAGGCCCACTGCCAGAGCAAGCTGTCAAAGTTGAAGCGGAGTAATCCCATTCAAGACGTCTACTAGTTGAATCCGAAGATCGGGCTTTTGTCCAAGTCCGCCGCCTAGAAGTCTTAGACTGGCTATGGCGCCGCTTCTGTGTAGCCGTGTAGCCGGGGATTCCTCTCCAGAAACACTCTGGTGCGATGATTCCTGCTCATTAATCTGGGCCTTGAGACTGCAATCAATCTTTAGGCATATGCCACACAGGGTACTCGTTTAAATGAAATTAGACCACATCTTTCTGCTTTAATGCCTCACATGTTTTTAAAAATAACCCTACACAAAATTCCACCAGATAACACCAGATCACACAATAGAATCCTGCACAATGACAACACACAAAAAGATACATTTTTGTCACATTACCACACATCCTTCGACAGCCTAAAAAACTCTCTAAGGCCCATAATGCAGAATGAACCAGATGTCATCTAAGAAATCATAAAACAGAATTCCAACAAGAATACGATTCTACTAAATTTTACTAAAAACCTATTTATTTGGACATGAAATTGACTAAAAGTGCACTCATTTATCCACACATGGTTTTTTCGATTTCCTGTACAGAATCTCATAAAGAGCTATCACTGACATACCAAATTACACCATACCAAAATGTATTTCAGGAAAATCTATATGTGGTAATATCAGATGTGATAACACCACACATCTCGTGACAACGATAGAGGTGCAAACTTCTGTTTCCACCCAAATAAGTATAAGATACTTGTGATGACAGCCTCAGTGGCAAGCAATCTAAAACCCCAGAGAGTGTCAGGACATAAGTAAGGCCTTTCAGATAAGAACCAAAAAGTGTTCATGGAGATGGGGAACTTGGGACTGATGTACTTATATTCAATTAGCAAAAGTGGTCACAAATTGCGGCTCAACTTTTTGCAAATTAAATAGTATTTAGCAAAACTGACCTATGGACTAATAGGTAGGTTCTGAAAATGCCAAATCACAGGGAGTCCCAGAACTACCTGCCTAATTAATATTCATTAGGCAGATCACAGCCTGTAGCCCCCGTGATTGGTTGCAGTCTTAGGGATGGTGACTTGCAAGAGACATTAAACCCCCATCCATGTGATTCCATCCAAAACTGATCATTTTTTTTACAGTACTTTGTGTTCCTTAAAAGAACCAGCGCTTCTTTTAAACAAAACGTTTCCTATTTTGGAAACCATCATGGAGCAGCCTGATGCAGCCAACCTCGAAGCAGCCAATAAGAATTCCAAATGGGAAAAGGAAGTCTCCTTCCCCTTTGAAAATCAGTTACCACTTCAACTCACGGGTTGGCAATTCATCCATCTTTTGTGAGGGAATTGTTATTGAAAATCATTGATACATTCCTTTCATAATCAGAAATATGAGGGGGTTGCTCTTTTCTTGCTCCTTCCTTTTTGTGTTACGGAAAGAGTAACAGAAGTTCTCTTAAGAGTCAGAAATAAATCTCGAACTCCTAAAAGATAGATTGTACAAAAATAAAAGCCGTTTTGAGGTAGCCAACCTTGTCAATATGAAAGTCACAATATATTGCAAAAGGGCTTTATACAAGAGGACCTATGTTCCTTGTGCCCTTAAGGAAAAAACATGCCCTGAATTAAAAAAAGCAACTCTAAATTTGATAGCCCACATATTTTGAATTGAACCTGACTAAAAGTGTACAACTTCACAAATAAATTGTAATCTGACTTGAAGTTCACAATAACAGTTCCCTGTGTTCATCAGAAGGGAAAATGTAGATTTTCCCCAACCTTGATGGTCAGAAAATCTGGATCATATTAAAGACACGGAGGCTAATATTATTGCAATCTTCTTTATTTAGCTAACCACAGCCACAGCCACTGTAAAGAACTTAGAGTGTTGTAAAACAAATAATTCCAACCCAAAAATAGGTCAGAGCATACATAACTCTTCCTTCTTTTTTCCCAAAAACATTCTTAAAGTGAGATAAACAAAAAACATGAAAGGAAGGTCGCAAAGGGTTCGGATTTATCTCTGCATCAGTAGGAAATACAACTTTTAAAAACTTCTCTTTTATTGTTGAGCACGACCTACAAATAAGCAAAGAAGGGATTTCTTCATGTAATTAAAATTCAACCTAAACTAGGGCATATTTTGCATGCTTTTCATTGTTGTTGTTGTTTTACCTGCAACTCTGTTTGTACCTGTGTCCCTCTGTAAAGCGCTCTGATACCCACTTGGGTCACGTTCGCGCTGTATATTAAACTTTATAAATAAAATAAAATAAAACAGAGGGTTGGGTTAGGAAAGGAATAGTATTAGCCTCCGCGTCTTTAATAAAATCCAGATTTTCTAACCATCAAGTTTGGGGAAAATCTTTATTTTATCTTAAGACTGGAGTTTCATCTTATTGCAAGTTTAAAGCATTTTCAGTAGTCATGAAGCAGCATTTTCAACAGGTCTAAAATAAAACTTGCGAAAAACCATATATTTTGACCAATCAGCACATTTAAGAATATCATTCAAAGGACCTCCTTGCAGAAAAGCTTGAGAAGCAGAAGTACAACAAACAGAGTGTGTGTCAAATATACTAACATCAAACATCAGACATTCTCATCACTTCTTTAACCCATCTTGCCAGAGTTGAAGATGACACACCTTTGTGAGGTTTCCTGAAAGAAATCAGTAACTGTTTGACGTTAGATCTTAATAGAGAAGTGTGTCCCCTCATACACTTTTACACATCTGACAACACATACGTTCACATATTCATCAAAATAAGGATAGAAAAAAATTGTTTTAGAAATAGTTTTGGTTCTGCTGTTTAAATAGAAACATATACCTTCAGCAGAAAAAACTCTGTTAGAGATTTCTAAAGTTTTGACATCGGAAACTCTTCTAAAAGAGACTAAGCAGAGAAGGGTTGTCAGATTGAAGGAACGTAATTTAAGAGATAGAAATTGTTTGTACCCAGACTATCTATAAGTTTCAAGACTTTAGAAAAATTCACACAGAGAATTGTACCTAGAAATCGGCGGTTTTGAGATCCTGCTGCTTCTTAATAATCTCTTAATAAGTACATTTTGACCTACAGAATAACCATTAACCAAAACATGACCAGAAGCAATAGCAGAGCGATGAACATTGATAGTTCTAAAGGCTAGACCTCTTGCAAACGATCGGGTTTGATAGTTGGGTATTTCAACAACATCCACCGAAATGGGATAACAATTCCTTTTGACACACCAGAAAAGCATTTTTGCCAAGCCAATCTATACATTTTACGTGTTCCTGGTGCCCAAGATCCTTTGATGAGGTTTGAGGCCTCTTCATAAATTCCTGCCACTTCCCATAGAATCCTTAAATTTTCCAAGCCCTCATTCTCAATTCCCCTCCTGGAACTAGATCGTGCAGCTCTACTGAAGGGCCTACAAGAATTTCCAGGAATACCGATAGTAAAACCAGATAATCGATTAGCATATGGTACCAAACTTGAGACTTCCAAAGGGAAGTCACAAGAACCAGTAAAACCTTCCATTTGCCAACCATTGCAGCTACTCGAGTAATCATTATAAAGGGAGAAAAAGCATATCCTTTCAGAAACCTCCAATCTTGTCTGAAAGCATCCACCCCTGCAGAGTCAGGATCTGGATGCCAACTGTAGAAAATCTCTAGTTGTGTATTGGGTCTGTCCGCAAAGAGATCTACCTGCAAGGACCCCAAATGTCCATCAGACCTAGAAAGACTTCCCTGTTCAGACACCAATTGCTAGTCCCTTTTGTTCCTTGAAAATCAATCTGCATCCATATTGTTCAAGCCAGGAATCTTTTCCGCCTAAACTACAATATTCTGTTTCAGACAATAGTCCCAAAATACTTTGCCTAAATCTGCAAAATCTTTCGATTTCAGGTCTCCTAGCTTGTTGACATATCTTACCGCTGAGACATTGTCCATAAGAGTATCGAACATCTTGCAGAGTTATTCGCACAACTTTTTATTGCAAAGGAGCCTGCTAGAAGCTCCAAACAGTTTATATGTAAACTTCTTTCTTGTTCCGTCCAAAGGCCACCAGTAGTATTTGAGCCACAGCTCGCTCCCCAACCTGACAATCTCGCATCCAATTCTATTACCAGATCCAGAAGAGAACCAAAATGTGCTCTCCAATTCCATGTCCATATGTTTAACCACCAATCTATTTCTTCTCTTGCTTCTTGAGAAAGGGTTACTTCCTCTGAGTAACTCAAGCCATCTCTTAGCTGTCTGCTCTTCAAACGCCGGAGCGCCCGATAATTCAAAGGACCAGGAAAAATGGCTTGAATCAGTGAGGATAGCAAGCCTATTACCCTTACTAGCATTCGAAGAGAAATCTTCCCCAAGATTAGGATATTCCTTAATTTCTTTTTTTATACGTTTTCATTTTTCTCTTGGGAGTTTTAGTTGACCTTGAACAGTGTCTATCATAAAACCTAGAAATTGAGTAACCTGGTTTGGAATTAGACAAGACTTCTGTCTGTTTACCACAAAACCTAGATCCTCTAAAAGGTTTATTGCCAAAGTAGTGTGATCTATCACTCTCGATTTTACCTGATCCATTATGAGTATGATGTCTTGATAGATAATTAGACGTACCCCTCATTCTCTTAGATAAGCTGCCACCGGCCAGGGGACCTTGGTGAAACACCAAGGGGCCAAAGAGAGACCGAAGGGTAGGCATACGAACTCCAAAGCCAGTGGGTCGGAGAATGCTGAGATAGAAGAAACGACACTGATGGGAGGGCACAGATGGATTAACTATGGTGCCTAGAAAGAAAAGGGGGGGAAAGGGACCTGTCAACAAAAGCTGATTAAGTCCTATCAGCCCACCTACTGGCGGAGCCTCATCATGTAGGACTTCCCAACCTCGGACAGTGTGCAATCGCCCTGTGTATATTAGCAATGCAACACTGGACCAGGGTACGGTTATCGCAGTTGTTCGTACAAAAGGTAGGGCTGATATGTGCAGTGCAAAAAAATTAAATCAAGTGAAGTGTACTAAAATGACTATCAAGGCAAACAAAGACCTTTAATAGTGTTCGCCTGGACGTCAGATTAAAAGATAGTGAGGGGACAGTGTGAAAGAATCACTGTCTGACTTGCTTGGAAAAAATCCAACACGATCTGTATAGGGCCAACATGTTTCTGCCTTTATGTAAAAAATCACTGGCATTCGTCAGGGCCAAGCTCATATATGCTACTGCATAACCACTATCATATGTGGTGAAATAATGGAAAAACAAATTTATCAACAGATAGAATAAGTGTGGTCAATTAAGACCATCCTACCGCATCTTCTTTATATTGCAAAATTTAATGCTACAGATCTTCCCTGTGTAAAAAGAAAAAAGAAAAAACAAAGAAGAAAAAACCATGTAGATATTATTCATACAAAATCCTCAATATTCAAATGTTATACAAGTAATACATGAGGTGTATGACTGTACCCAACCAGTGCCAATTCCCCTCAACTCAGACTGGGCCATCCCTGATTTTGGATAGCCACATTCACAGTGCATTACGTCACCACCAGTCAATCAGTATCCCAAAATTTTTTTGATTAACACTTACCCATCAATATGTGGGAAGTAAGCCTCACCTCACCCGGCAACTGCTCGGACGTGTAAGGCACCGCTCTAAACAAATAAACACAATCTCTTCAATAGATAATTGCTTAAAGGATAAGACCTTAGTGTATAGTTCAACAAAACCCAAACTGTTTTCTAATCTGTCAAACACCTATCCCCACCAGTGTCCCTGATGGCGGCATAAAACGACTTGGAATCGTAACCTATTTACAAATTTACAAAGAACATGAATGGCTGCCCAATGGTAATAATCTGGCACCTATTCTGTATCTCAATCCATGAATAAATGACTTGCTGCTAGCCAAAACGTTCTCTCAGCACTCAAACCAACTGGTCCAACCTTACCTGTCCGTCGGTACCTTGCGGCAGAATCACGAGCCGAAGGGGAGGCACCGGCGGACAGGCGGACCGTTTATTTATACTGTGGTAAAGTGAATGATTGTCTACAGCTGGTCCGTTCGACCGTAGATCCACACATGCGCGCTGCATGGACACTACATAGCACCCATGCGCACATGCCATTTAGTTGTGTGCCACGCGACTGGTCCGCTATTCTATCTCAATGCAGACTAAGTGCGCATGGGCAGACACGGGCACTAACCCCCGCGCATGCGCAGTGAATTTACTGCTAAACACTGATCTCCGCGAGTCAGCGCTAGCGCTGTACAAGGAGCCCCGCGGCTCGAATGTTATTAACGTTTATCCCTTATAGATAAACCCATCTGTAGTTGCCCATCACTGAAGACCAGCTCTAGCATAAGGCTCCAGTCTATTGTGAATTCTACTTTAGGCAGCACGTATTTACCCCTGAGTGGCTATGTGGTAGTACCCATAGGAGAGATCGATTTTCAACCTGCCCTCAAATAATTAATTCCTACTGTTCTTCTGTCAATAATGAATAGTTATGCAGAGTTCATCACCTCACCACCTAAGCACTCACCATGTCAAGCACTAGATACAAGGAGTGAAACAGTAGGTCATGGTAGACATTAATATACAATGCAGAAAACTACCTTGTCGCACTGTTGATAATTACAGAATCAATGTTGTGATGCTTTATCAAAACATGAGATCGAGTTAGAGAGATAGTATGTAGAAAAATAAGCCACTATTCGCTGCAGCGCCCAGTAGGCAGAATAGTTACCCCCAATAAGGGTGCTGAAATTTCCACGAATAGATACACCATATCGTGACAACAAAAAGCACCTACAGGCAAATGTTAGCACTCAAATAGACAACCATGGAATACTGTCATTCAGCCCGTTAACGTCAGATTTCAATCTAAAAATCCATCGTTGTTCCTTGACAAAGAGGAAACGGGTGACATCGGTGATGTGTGACGGAATGTGTGGCTGTTCAAGCACAACCCAGAACAAATCCTCTGCTTTGTGTGATGCTTCCAAAAAATGATTGGTTAGGCCTGTTGATTGCTTCCTGCATCGGATTGTGCTTTTATGCTCGCTGATGCGAGACTTGATCATTCTCGTTGTGTGACCCACATACTGTTTATTACAAGGACAGGTGATCAAGTATATCAATTTGTCTGAATTGCAATTTGTATGTTTAGTGAGCCTCCATGGTCTGTTAGTGCCAATGTCTACTGTCAGGGTCTTCCGTGTCTGCGGGCAAGCAGCACAATTGCCACAAGGATAGTGGCCTTGTACTGGATTGCTGTTCCAGAGAGTGTTGGTAATTGGTTTGGTCTCATTGCGTGGTCTGGTGTGGACCAGATTATCCCGAATGGATGGTCCTCTCTTGAATGCAAACAGCGGGCGAGGTATAGATCCGGCTGCTGTATTTAGAATTTTCCAGTGCTTGAGTATGGTTTTCTTCACTTGGTTCGAGGATGTAGTGAAAGTTTGTACCATCGTCATCTGATCTCTCGTGGCCTGTGGCTCCTTGGGTTGCAGTAGTGCCTCCCGATTATTGTTGAAGGCTCTCTTGCGTGCTCGGCGTATAAGATGTTTAGGATAATGCCGTTCTCTCAGGTTAGATGCCAATTCCTCAGCATGATGTTTATATAAACTGTTAGACGAACAATTCCGTCTAACCCTGAGAAATTGGCCCACCGGCAAGTTCTCCCGGAGCGATTGAGGGTGGAAACTCTGGAATGACAACAGCGAGTTGCGTGCCATTGGTTTCTTAAAAAGTTCACTATGTAAGCCTCCCTCAGCTGGAAAAATCTGGAGGTCAAGGTACGCTAGTTGTTCTTTGCTCGACTCCATTGTGAACTTAAGGAACCGGTTCCTGGAATTCAACCAAGCATGAAAGGACGACACCTCCGTGAACGTCCCTCTCCAAATCACCAAGATGTCGTCAATGTATCTTTTCCACAGTACCACCTGATGGATAAAGGGGTTACTGTGGTTCAATACATGATCGACTTCGAATTGGTGCATGTACAAGTTTGCCAGGCTAGGCGCAAAGACGCTCCCCATTGAGGTCCCTGAGACCTGGAGGTACAGATCATTTTGGTATTGGAAAAAGTTCTCCATCATGGCGATCCTAGCACACTCCATGATGAAAGCAACTGGAGTTATTGTGTCCATTTGTCTGGCCTCGAGAAGGACCCTGATGCAATCTAGTGTTTCTTGTTGCGGGATCGAAGTGTACAACGATTCGACATCGAAGCTTACCAGCAAATCTGTCTCTACGTTGAACTCAGCATCAGCTAAAAGTCTGAGCACATCCCCAGTGTCCTGCAGGTACGTGGGTGTTTCCTTCACGATCGGTTTCAAGAAGAAATCTACGAAAGTAGATAAAGGCTCGAGTAAGGACCCTATTCCTGAAATGATCGGCCTTCCAGGTGGCGGCCTCTGGGCCTTATGTATTTTGGGTAGACAGTAGAAATAGGGAATGACTGGATGTGTTGTAATAAGGTATCTTGCTTCATGAGCAGTAATCCAACCCTCCGCTGTCCCTTCTTCTATCAAACTCTTTATGTCATTCGAGATCCTCGGGGTGGGGTCTTCCTTTAGGCGGCGATAGGCTTTGGTATCACTAAGTTGTCTCTGGCATTCCTGATGGTAAGTGGTGGTGTCCTGTAGCACTATGGCGCCGCCCTTATCCGCTGGTTTGATGACAAGAGAACCATCATTTGCCAAGGCGGAAAGTGCTAGTTTTTCGGAGGTTGACATGTTGTGAAAGAACTTGCGTTGTTGATCGTTCTTCATCACCTCATGCGTCACCGCTTGCTCAAAGGCTAGAACATTTGCTGGTACTTGTTGATTCAAGGGTGTGAATGAGGATTTTGGTCTGAGGCCGGTGTTGTGTTCACCTAAAGCCTCATTCATATCGGGACTGGATGTTTTGAAAAAGAAAAACAGGCGTATCTTCCTAAAAAAGCTTTCCAGTTCGCACCTCAATTTGAATAAATCGCCTTTATTCGTGGGAACGAAGCCCAACCCTTTGTTCAGAACGATGTTTTCAGTGGGTGTGATGGTCCTTGAACTCAAGTTCACCACTAGGTCGCCGCTCCTGTTGTTGGGCCTGTCTGGTTGGTCTGCGGAGCCCAATTCACAGTTTGTCCTCCTCTCCTTTTGCCGCGGTTCCTGCCTCTGCCCTGCCATAAAAAAGACTGGTCATAGTAGAATGACGGGTTGGGAGGATACATGGGCATGGGGTGGCCCATAGGTGGAGGTCCCATTGCTCCGGGATGGTAATTCCATGGTCCCGGAGGCCACCATTGTCCTTGATTGGAATACTGGTTTGCTCCACGGCCTCTGTTAGGTCTCCTTTGGAAGTTCCCACCTCGTGTCCCGGTGTTTGGGCCAGTGTTGGAATTCCCTTGATCACTGGAGCCCGAATCTGATCCAGACGAAGAATAATTGGATCCATGTCTTTTCCCTTTAGAATTGGTGGAGGGTGCTACATAGGAATCGTTCAAGTAGGGATAAGCCAATTCCATAGAAAAGCGTGCTAAGTCTTTTTTAAACTTTTCCACTTTGTTCAAGAGAATATTGTCACGATACTCTTTATTCGTTTTATTTGCCTCGTCCAAGTTCTTCTTGTAGATCACGGGCCGAATTGCTGCATTGATTTGACCCTCCAAGACTTGGATCTCGATCAATAAGGCATCGGCTGTTTTTTTTGCAGTCTTAATTATTAAAATGAGCCAATCACGGGTGCACCGCCATGCTATCAATGCCCAGTTTTTCAAAAAATCTTTATCCTTCAAAAACAGACGTGGTGCCGTGGTGACAATCAGACCTGACGGTGCACATTTGCCATGTAGGTACTCGTTCATAATCACGCCGTGTAGGGAGATACGAGAATGGTTCTTTTTCAAATTTAAGAGTTTAACCCAATCATCCTCTGTCGTGGGGTTAGAGGTGGTGGGTAAATCATCTAATATACTAGGGTTGTCACTTAGGATAGTGTTCAACTCCTCATCGTCAAATGCCAAGCCGCCAAAGGCCTCCATAGTGAAGAACCGTGATCGACAAACGTCTAAATACACAGAATGGGTGAGCTAAATGGCACTACAACACATAGTGTGTGATGCCAAAATAAAAAGAACAAGGACCCGCAGCCGAAAGCTGCTCAAAACTATATCATAACAATTCGTAGGGGAGGGTCCGAGGGATGTGATTTAACGACCCTACTGGCTAATACCCCCTATATAGCTACATCAAAAACAACAAAGCCAGTGGGTCGGAGAATGCTGAGATAGAAGAAACGACACTGATGGGAGGGCCCAGATGGATTAACTATGGTGCCTAGAAAGAAAAGGGGGGGAAAGGGACCTGTCAACAAAAGCTGATTAAGTCCTATCAGCCCACCTACTGGCGGAGCCTCATCATGTAGGACTTCCCAACCTCGGACAGTGTGCAATCGCCCTGTGTATATTAGCAATGCAACACTGGACCAGGGTACGGTTATCGCAGTTGTTCGTACAAAAGGTAGGGCTGATATGTGCAGTGCAAAAAAATTAAATCAAGTGAAGTGTACTAAAATGACTATCAAGGCAAACAAAGACCTTTAATAGTGTTCGCCTGGACGTCAGATTAAAAGATAGTGAGGGGACAGTGTGAAAGAATCACTGTCTGACTTGCTTGGAAAAAATCCAACACGATCTGTATAGGGCCAACATGTTTCTGCCTTTATGTAAAAAATCACTGGCATTCGTCAGGGCCAAGCTCATATATGCTACTGCATAACCACTATCATATGTGGTGAAATAATGGAAAAACAAATTTATCAACAGATAGAATAAGTGTGGTCAATTAAGACCATCCTACCGCATCTTCTTTATATTGCAAAATTTAATGCAACAGATCTTCCCTGTGTAAAAAGAAAAAAGAAAAAACAAAGAAGAAAAAACCATGTAGATATTATTCATACAAAATCCTCAATATTCAAATGTTATACAAGTAATACATGAGGTGTATGACTGTACCCAACCAGTGCCAATTCCCCTCAACTCAGACTGGGCCATCCCTGATTTTGGATAGCCACATTCACAGTGCATTACGTCACCACCAGTCAATCAGTATCCCAAAATTTTTTTGATTAACACTTACCCATCAATATGTGGGAAGTAAGCCTCACCTCACCCGGCAACTGCTCGGACGTGTAAGGCACCGCTCTAAACAAATAAACACAATCTCTTCAATAGATAATTGCTTAAAGGATAAGACCTTAGTGTATAGTTCAACAAAACCCAAACTGTTTTCTAATCTGTCAAACACCTATCCCCACCAGTGTCCCTGATGGCGGCATAAAACGACTTGGAATCGTAACCTATTTACAAATTTACAAAGAACATGAATGGCTGCCCAATGGTAATAATCTGGCACCTATTCTGTATCTCAATCCATGAATAAATGACTTGCTGCTAGCCAAAACGTTCTCTCAGCACTAAAACCAACTGGTCCAACCTTACCTGTCCGTCGGTACCTTGCGGCAGAATCACGAGCCGAAGGGGAGGCACCGGCGGACAGGCGGACCGTTTATTTATACTGTGGTAAAGTGAATGATTGTCTACAGCTGGTCCGTTCGACCGTAGATCCACACATGCGCGCTGCATGGACACTACATAGCACGCATGCGCACATGCCATTTAGTTGTGTGCCACGCGACTGGTCCGCTATTCTATCTCAATGCAGACTAAGTGCGCATGGGCAGACACGGGCACTAACCCCCGCGCATGCGCAGTGAATTTACTGCTAAACACTGATCTCCGCGAGTCAGCGCTAGCGCTGTACAAGGAGCCCCGCGGCTCGAATGTTATTAACGTTTATCCCTTATAGATAAACCCATCTGTAGTTGCCCATCACTGAAGACCAGCTCTAGCATAAGGCTCCAGTCTATTGTGAATTCTACTTTAGGCAGCACGTATTTACCCCTGAGTGGCTATGTGGTAGTACCCATAGGAGAGATCGATTTTCAACCTGCCCTCAAATAATTAATTCCTACTGTTCTTCTGTCAATAATGAATAGTTATGCAGAGTTCATCACCTCACCACCTAAGCACTCACCATGTCAAGCACTAGATACAAGGAGTGAAACAGTAGGTCATGGTAGACATTAATATACAATGCAGAAAACTACCTTGTCGCACTGTTGATAATTACAGAATCAATGTTGTGATGCTTTATCAAAACATGAGATCGAGTTAGAGAGATAGTATGTAGAAAAATAAGCCACTATTCGCTGCAGCGCCCAGTAGGCAGAATAGTTACCCCCAATAAGGGTGCTGAAATTTCCACGAATAGATACACCATATCGTGACAACAAAAAGCACCTACAGGCAAATGTTAGCACTCAAATAGACAACCATGGAATACTGTCATTCAGCCCGTTAACGTCAGATTTCAATCTAAAAATCCATCGTTGTTCCTTGACAAAGAGGAAACGGGTGACATCGGTGATGTGTGACGGAATGTGTGGCTGTTCAAGCACAACCCAGAACAAATCCTCTGCTTTGTGTGATGCTTCCAAAAAATGATTGGTTAGGCCTGTTGATTGCTTCCTGCATCGGATTGTGCTTTTATGCTCGCTGATGCGAGACTTGATCATTCTCGTTGTGTGACCCACATACTGTTTATTACAAGGACAGGTGATCAAGTATATCAATTTGTCTGAATTGCAATTTGTATGTTTAGTGAGCCTCCATGGTCTGTTAGTGCCAATGTCTACTGTCAGGGTCTTCCGTGTCTGCGGGCAAGCAGCACAATTGCCACAAGGATAGTGGCCTTGTACTGGATTGCTGTTCCAGAGAGTGTTGGTAATTGGTTTGGTCTCATTGCGTGGTCTGGTGTGGACCAGATTATCCCGAATGGATGGTCCTCTCTTGAATGCAAACAGCGGGCGAGGTATAGATCCGGCTGCTGTATTTAGAATTTTCCAGTGCTTGAGTATGGTTTTCTTCACTTGGTTCGAGGATGTAGTGAAAGTTTGTACCATCGTCATCTGATCTCTCGTGGCCTGTGGCTCCTTGGGTTGCAGTAGTGCCTCCCGATTATTGTTGAAGGCTCTCTTGCGTGCTCGGCGTATAAGATGTTTAGGATAATGCCGTTCTCTCAGGTTAGATGCCAATTCCTCAGCATGATGTTTATATAAACTGTTAGACGAACAATTCCGTCTAACCCTGAGAAATTGGCCCACCGGCAAGTTCTCCCGGAGCGATTGAGGGTGGAAACTCTGGAATGACAACAGCGAGTTGCGTGCCATTGGTTTCTTAAAAAGTTCACTATGTAAGCCTCCCTCAGCTGGAAAAATCTGGAGGTCAAGGTACGCTAGTTGTTCTTTGCTCGACTCCATTGTGCTGCTCATGAAGCAAGATACCTTATTACAACACATCCAGTCATTCCCTATTTCTACTGTCTACCCAAAATACATAAGGCCCAGAGGCCGCCACCTGGAAGGCCGATCATTTCAGGAATAGGGTCCTTACTCGAGCCTTTATCTACTTTCGTAGATTTCTTCTTGAAACCGATCGTGAAGGAAACACCCACGTACCTGCAGGACACTGGGGATGTGCTCAGACTTTTAGCTGATGCTGAGTTCAACGTAGAGACAGATTTGCTGGTAAGCTTCGATGTCGAATCGTTGTACACTTCGATCCCGCAACAAGAAACACTAGATTGCATCAGGGTCCTTCTCGAGGCCAGACAAATGGACACAATAACTCCAGTTGCTTTCATCATGGAGTGTGCTAGGATCGCCATGATGGAGAACTTTTTCCAATACCAAAATGATCTGTACCTCCAGGTCTCAGGGACCTCAATGGGGAGCGTCTTTGCGCCTAGCCTGGCAAACTTGTACATGCACCAATTCGAAGTCGATCATGTATTGAACCACAGTAACCCCTTTATCCATCAGGTGGTACTGTGGAAAAGATACATTGACGACATCTTGGTGATTTGGAGAGGGACGTTCACGGAGGTGTCGTCCTTTCATGCTTGGTTGAATTCCAGGAACCGGTTCCTTAAGTTCACAATGGAGTCGAGCAAAGAACAACTAGCGTACCTTGACCTCCAGATTTTTCCAGCTGAGGGAGGCTTACATAGTGAACTTTTTAAGAAACCAATGGCACGCAACTCGCTGTTGTCATTCCAGAGTTTCCACCCTCAATCGCTCCGGGAGAACTTGCCGGTGGGCCAATTTCTCAGGGTTAGACGGAATTGTTCGTCTAACAGTTTATATAAACATCATGCTGAGGAATTGGCATCTAACCTGAGAGAACGGCATTATCCTAAACATCTTATACGCCGAGCACGCAAGAGAGCCTTCAACAATAATCGGGAGGCACTACTGCAACCCAAGGAGCCACAGGCCACGAGAGATCAGATGACGATGGTACAAACTTTCACTACATCCTCGAACCAAGTGAAGAAAACCATACTCAAGCACTGGAAAATTCTAAATACAGCAGCCGGATCTATACCTCGCCCGCTGTTTGCATTCAAGAGAGGACCATCCATTCGGGATAATCTGGTCCACACCAGACCACGCAATGAGACCAAACCAATTACCAACACTCTCTGGAACAGCAATCCAGTACAAGGCCACTATCCTTGTGGCAATTGTGCTGCTTGCCCGCAGACACGGAAGACCCTGACAGTAGACATTGGCACTAACAGACCATGGAGGCTCACTAAACATACAAATTGCAATTCAGACAAATTGATATACTTGATCACCTGTCCTTGTAATAAACAGTATGTGGGTCACACAACGAGAATGATCAAGTCTCGCATCAGCGAGCATAAAAGCACAATCCGATGCAGGAAGCAATCAACAGGCCTAACCAATCATTTTTTGGAAGCATCACACAAAGCAGAGGATTTGTTCTGGGTTGTGCTTGAACAGCCACACATTCCGTCACACATCACCGATGTCACCCGTTTCCTCTTTGTCAAGGAACAACGATGGATTTTTAGATTGAAATCTGACGTTAACGGGCTGAATGACAGTATTCCATGGTTGTCTATTTGAGTGCTAACATTTGCCTGTAGGTGCTTTTTGTTGTCACGATATGGTGTATCTATTCGTGGAAATTTCAGCACCCTTATTGGGGGTAACTATTCTGCCTACTGGGCGCTGCAGCGAATAGTGGCTTATTTTTCTACATACTATCTCTCTAACTCGATCTCATGTTTTGATAAAGCATCACAACATTGATTCTGTAATTATCAACAGTGCGACAAGGTAGTTTTCTGCATTGTATATTAATGTCTACCATGACCTACTGTTTCACTCCTTGTATCTAGTGCTTGACATGGTGAGTGCTTAGGTGGTGAGGTGATGAACTCTGCATAACTATTCATTATTGACAGAAGAACAGTAGGAATTAATTATTTGAGGGCAGGTTGAAAATCGATCTCTCCTATGGGTACTACCACATAGCCACTCAGGGGTAAATACGTGCTGCCTAAAGTAGAATTCACAATAGACTGGAGCCTTATGCTAGAGCTGGTCTTCAGTGATGGGCAACTACAGATGGGTTTATCTATAAGGGATAAACGTTAATAACATTCGAGCCGCGGGGCTCCTTGTACAGCGCTAGCGCTGACTCGCGGAGATCAGTGTTTAGCAGTAAATTCACTGCGCATGCGCGGGGGTTAGTGCCCGTGTCTGCCCATGCGCACTTAGTCTGCATTGAGATAGAATAGCGGACCAGTCGCGTGGCACACAACTAAATGGCATGTGCGCATGCGTGCTATGTAGTGTCCATGCAGCGCGCATGTGTGGATCTACGGTCGAACGGACCAGCTGTAGACAATCATTCACTTTACCACAGTATAAATAAACGGTCCGCCTGTCCGCCGGTGCCTCCCCTTCGGCTCGTGATTCTGCCGCAAGGTACCGACGGACAGGTAAGGTTGGACCAGTTGGTTTGAGTGCTGAGAGAACGTTTTGGCTAGCAGCAAGTCATTTATTCATGGATTGAGATACAGAATAGGTGCCAGATTATTACCATTGGGCAGCCATTCATGTTCTTTGTAAATTTGTAAATAGGTTACGATTCCAAGTCGTTTTATGCCGCCATCAGGGACACTGGTGGGGATAGGTGTTTGACAGATTAGAAAACAGTTTGGGTTTTGTTGAACTATACACTAAGGTCTTATCCTTTAAGCAATTATCTATTGAAGAGATTGTGTTTATTTGTTTAGAGCGGTGCCTTACACGTCCGAGCAGTTGCCGGGTGAGGTGAGGCTTACTTCCCACATATTGATGGGTAAGTGTTAATCAAAAAAATTTTGGGATACTGATTGACTGGTGGTGACGTAATGCACTGTGAATGTGGCTATCCAAAATCAGGGATGGCCCAGTCTGAGTTGAGGGGAATTGGCACTGGTTGGGTACAGTCATACACCTCATGTATTACTTGTATAACATTTGAATATTGAGGATTTTGTATGAATAATATCTACATGGTTTTTTCTTCTTTGTTTTTTCTTTTTTCTTTTTACACAGGGAAGATCTGTTGCATTAAATTTTGCAATATAAAGAAGATGCGGTAGGATGGTCTTAATTGACCACACTTATTCTATCTGTTGATAAATTTGTTTTTCCATTATTTCACCACATATGATAGTGGTTATGCAGTAGCATATATGAGCTTGGCCCTGACGAATGCCAGTGATTTTTTACATAAAGGCAGAAACATGTTGGCCCTATACAGATCGTGTTGGATTTTTTCCAAGCAAGTCAGACAGTGATTCTTTCACACTGTCCCCTCACTATCTTTTAATCTGACGTCCAGGCGAACACTATTAAAGGTCTTTGTTTGCCTTGATAGTCATTTTAGTACACTTCACTTGATTTAATTTTTTTGCACTGCACATATCAGCCCTACCTTTTGTACGAACAACTGCGATAACCGTACCCTGGTCCAGTGTTGCATTGCTAATATACACAGGGCGATTGCACACTGTCCGAGGTTGGGAAGTCCTACATGATGAGGCTCCGCCAGTAGGTGGGCTGATAGGACTTAATCAGCTTTTGTTGACAGGTCCCTTTCCCCCCCTTTTCTTTCTAGGCACCATAGTTAATCCATCTGTGCCCTCCCATCAGTGTCGTTTCTTCTATCTCAGCATTCTCCGACCCACTGGCTTTGTTGTTTTTGATGTAGCTATATAGGGGGTATTAGCCAGTAGGGTCGTTAAATCACATCCCTCGGACCCTCCCCTACGAATTGTTATGATATAGGCATACGAACTCCCACATCTTTCCTCCCCATCTGAGGCGGAGCTATTTTTGGTGATCTTTGCAAATAGAGATTGTTAAATATGCATCTTTTAGATCTAATCTTGTTAGCCAATCCCCTGGTTGTAGTATATCCCTTATTAAGTGTAGACCCTCCATTTTTAAGTGGTGGTACTCTACCCAATCGTTGAGACACTCTAAATTTATAACTGGTCTCATACCTTTCTCTTTTGTCTGGACCAGAAAAATATTGCTTATAAACCCGTTTGTCGATTTTAGTGATTCCCTGATGGCACCTTTCTCTAGTAGGTCTTGAACCTCTTTGTTTACTTGTTCTGTTAACTCTTCGTTGAACCTCATGATTTCCGGGATATGCTGTTGTACGGGTTCCCCCACAAAGTCTATCTGGTATCCCATAACGGTTTCCAACACCCAAGGGTCTTGTGTTATTGATAACCAATTTATTGCAAATTGTGCTAGCCTCCCACCTATTTTCATAGGGATAACAGAATGGTCTTGACTTACCCGAGCCTCTTGAACGACAATCACCTCGTGTTCCTCTTCCTCTAAACCCTTGCCTCTGAGGTTAGAAACCTGCATATGAATTCTGGGATTGGTAGAGGTTAGGTCTAAATCCTCTCTGAAAGGAGGTCCTTGAATTCCTTTGGCCTCAGCCTGGAAATCGACCTCTTGATCACCTGGCCCTGAAAAAAACACATATGTCGAATACCTTTTTGATCTCTCTTTGGGACTTTTGAATGGAGCTACAAGCTCCTACATATTTGGACATCTCTTTGATGAAGTTGTCCCCAAAAAGTAGCCCAATAGCCTCCTGCCCTCTTTCTTTGTTGACTAGTTCCACCAATTTCGGGTCAATTATAAGATGGATGCTCTTCCTTCTCGCAACACATTTGGCGATATTAGCATTTCCTAGGAGGCCTACTGCTCTTTGGATCCACTGCCATAGTTCTTCCACATTAAGGGTAGATTTGCCAACAAAGTCCTCTTCTATCATGTCAAAAATCTTAGTCAAGGGGCCTGAGAGGTCTAGAAGCCTGTCTTGGCCCATGCATATGCCTTTGTCTAGGCCTTATCTGGGATCTCTACCACCCTTGACAATAAAAGAAATTATTTTTGCGTCCAAATCAGCTGTTTGAGTGACTTTATTGGGGAGCAATGGTCTAGGACATTCAGATCTGAGGCGTAGCCTGACGTCCTTTGGTATTTGTTTCCTTCACCAGAACTGCATATAGTCCGCTACATGCGCAGCTGGTGACCATTCGGGAGATAAGGGGTGTTTCAATAGAGACATAAGGCCCCTGAAGGGGTCTGTTAGCTCCCCACAATCCTCCTTCTCCAAAACAAACCTATTGTTGTCCTTTGGTGGCAGTATCTCAGATCCGTCTGAGTCAAAGTCAGAGGAATAACAGCTCCCTATGTCCATCAGAAGGGGAAAATCAGGTTGTTAGGAGGCAACCTTTGCAGATTCATACTTTTTTCAAAAGGATCTGTTGAGAAGAAAGGTTGCAGCATCATAGGGCCCAGCTTAAAATAAACACAAAGAGCTAATTTCAAACTAAGGTACTCTATTAGATGTACAATGTATATGTTATACATCACATCTGATTTGATTCTACATGAACTTCTTCCTCCATACTGTGTTAATGATCACTCAGGATGGTACTAAATATATGATGTTTAATGTTTTTATTAGAAAAATTGGCTCAACACATTGTATCAACATTTTTACATAGACATCAGCAAATATAATTCATGAAGTTAAATAATCGAGTATGACAAATAGGCACACTTACAATGAATAAAAAATTAATGCCCCAGCATGATAACAAGGTAATAGAGCCCGATAACCAGTCTTGAACTTTGCTTAAGGTTTCTCATAATGCACAGCTTTGATTAGCATGGAGAATAGACATTTGTATACCACAAATAAATATGAATTCCATTGTATCTTAGGGATCAGGTTGACTCCAGTGTGTGGCAATGCACAGTCTAGCAGTTACAACTGCAAATTCAACTATTCAAGAGTATTTGGAGAAAGTGTTAGGAGCATGATCTAGCAGAACTTATTTAGAATTTAGGGAAAAGCTGGCTTCTTATAAATTATTGATCTCCCTAAACTCCTGGCTCCAGTTGAATTGTATTTAAGTACAAGCACAAATATGTGCGGGTGACCTGCTTCTTTATTTGTCCACTAGAAACACAAAGGAGACTCTTTAAGTTACCATACATTAAATCTGTTAGATGTGTAATAGAGGTCTGGAAGCATTTTATACTGATGTACTTTACCAATTGAAATATTCAGACCCTGTGGTTCATAATTATGCTTCAACAAATATCATCTATAGATGCCAGTTTTCTGACCTTAATGGTCTATTTTGTAACAAGATAACTTAAATTACCCATTTTTTCGTTTCCATAAGAACTTGGTACAAATATCAAATTACCCAATTACATGCCCTAATCAGCTCCGATTAAGCTGATCCCATTTTCAATGAACATCATTCATATCGACCAGAAAAATATCATAATTCAATCTAATAATATCCAAAACTTTAGTGGTGATCTTGATGCCTAAACAGGTGTTTGCCGACACATATCATTTATTCTTCTTGGTAGATAGCACATCACTAAGAAATTGAGTTTTTTCAGACTGTAAAAGATAGCATTATGCCCATCCACAGCTTTTAGCAAGTCTCTTAATCATACTAATAGCATTCAGGTGATCCAATGAAAAAATTGCTATATTGTCTGCAGAAGACAATATTTCAGCATCAGTCTTAAGAATGTTAAGTGAAGGTATTAGAGGTGAGCTTCCCCGAAGTTGCAAGAGGGTTCCAAATACTTGGCAAACAGTTGCATTGAAAGGAAGCAACCTTGCAAGATGGCGTCCACGCTGGACGCGTGAGCAAGCTGCTCCTGCCAGACCTCACGGGACACAGAGCTGCTTGAGCGAAGAGTGGACAGGAGGGAGGCTTTTAACAGCGCAGTCGATCTCCGTGACTGTATGCGTCTTTCGACTGAAGATAAAGATTAAAAAAAAAAACTTTCCCTGCGTGTAGATGTGCTGGATTCGATTAGCGGCGGCAAGCAGACCTGGAGCACGGAGCCCGCGGTGGCTGTGGGCGGTGCATTGGAGCCGGCTCACCTGGTCCAGCTGGTTCAGGGAAAACTGCTTCGCTGTTGGACGCGAGAATCTGAGTGTGTGAGGAGGGAGTGTCGGAAGGAGCAAAGGCTCCCAAAGGACGAAGAGGCTGTGGACAGGGAGCCACAATATCGGACCGCCGGACGGACAAGAGGCTTCAAAGACGACGGAGGCTGCTGCCCGCTCCGACACACGGAGCAAAGAGAAAGACAAAGTGGATAAAGCAGATAAAGCAGGGAGAGCGGCCCGAGGTAAGGAGGGCGGTGAGAGCATTTTGAGACCTGCATAAGGAATCCCGGAGTTATTTTCTTCGATTAAAAATAATAAGGAAAGACTTAAATCGGGTCAACTCGAAGAGGCTGTTTGTGAAGTGCCTGAGACATTGAATGGGGATGAAGGAGCCGGGCAGATGAATGAAGGCAATACAGCAGAAAGAATACAGGGGACTGGGATGGTGAGTGGGACAGTGACTGATTTGGAATATGTAATTACTTCCCCTGTATTAGAGAAAGACTTGAGTAATATTGAAGGCGCAAATGAGGAGATTGTGCTAGGCAGTGAGCAGGAGTCTGTCTCGGCTATATCCTTAAAGTCAAAATTAAGCACTATTCCGGCCACCAATATGGAGAGACCTAGCAGCGAGAGTGGCCTACAAGAGGGGGCTGCACACGGACCGCACATTCCTAATGTTACTGAGTCTGATTCTGCAGATTTTTACTCCCTATCTGAACAGTCTATGTCTTCCTCCGAGGATCTCGTCCAGCAATACGCTACATATATGAGTCTGGAAGATGGCAGTATCCATAGTAGCTTTGATCTAGAGGATCAGAGACCTGAATCTCGCACAGTTCGTAAACTGCAGTTAAATCAGACCGGAGAAATAAATGGAGGAGATGCCGAGAAGTAAGGAGATAACTCTACCGTCCCTACTGGGGGAGAGGAAACACCGGAAGAAATAACATTGGGGTTGATATATATAAGACTATGATGCAGCATTGGGATGAAAACCGGGAAGACAGCATGAGAGTGCAGAACTCTTGCAAGAAGCTACAGAACTCAGTTAGGCGTCTTGTTAAGTCACATGCTGAGTTTGTAGTAAGAGCTAATGAAGCTGAGGCACGCATATCTACTCTCGAGGACGAACTGGTACAACAAAAGAAAAAACTTGAACTACAACTTGCCCATAAGGAGGATGTTAATAGGAAATTGACCGATTTGGAGAATCGGTCACGTAGAAACAATTTAAGGTTTTTACAGATTCCGGAGGGCAAGGAAGGGTCTGATCCTCGAGGTTTTATCATTAAGCTGCTTAAAAAGTCATTTCCTGAGTCTACTAGTTGGGACTGGGAAAGGGAGGTGGCGTGGGCACATTGGTTTCCGTTTAATAACAGAGTAAACCAGCGGGATCAGAAACCAAGAGCTATCCTAGTGGCATTTAACAGCTTCTTGGCTCGTGAGGAAATTTTTACGAAAGCTCGGCCAGATAGAAAGAGAAGTGGGTTTGATTGTGAGTTCTTTGTGCGCCCCGATCTTTGTAAACAGTCAGTTGAATCAAGATGGCAGCTCCGGCAGCTAGATCCGGACTTTCAAAGTAAAGGTGCACAGGCCTACTTGATGTTTCCAGCTAAAATGAAAGTTATATTTAAGAGGCGCAATCATTTCCTCATGTCCGCAGTGGCTGCTAAGGAATTTTTGGGTACATGTAGTTAGATTAGTTGTTATATATATCTGTAAACTTAAGATATTAGGCCAGTAAGGGCACTCTTTCTCTGTTCCGCATTTTTCTTGAGCAGCAATAGACTTTATTCTTTCTTTTTTTTACTTCTAATGATATGTAGTAAGATGTTCCGTGGGCGAAGGTAGGAGGCTGGGGGCAAGCTCGCATCAACAGGACCATCAGTCCTAAAGCCTCTATTAAGGGTTCGGGGGAGGTGGGGGGTTAGGGGGGTTGGCGATAAGGGAGGATGGGTAAGGGGGTGCACGAGTGGGATGTGGGAGAAAATGGGAAAAATGTTCACAGCAAAACGCGCAGAAACTGTCATCTAGCTTTGAATATTAGAATGGATTGGGACGTATTGGAATATCTCTCTTTGGATTTGAGCAACATGATGTTTGTGAAATGCCCGCTAATATACAAGTATATAAAAAAAAATGTTTCTCTTTTTTGTTACTGAGGACACATGGCAACTAAAGGCTTAATAATTTGTTCATTGAATGTCTCCGGGTTGAACTATGTTAATAAGAGATGTAAGGTGGCGGCTGAGTTGAGATATATTTCACCACACTTACTTTGTCTTCAGGAAACCCATATTCCATGGGCAAAAAGGGAGGTGTTGAAAGAACTTGGATTTTCTTTAGTGGTTACAACACAACAATCTAGTATGATACGGGGAGGGACTATTCTTTGTAAGGGAAACAATGTTACTATTGGCCTGACACTAAGTGACAAGAAAGGACGGTGGGCGATAGCAGAATGTGGTGTAGAGGGGAAAAATGTGACGCTATGCACTGTGTATGGATCCAACTTAGATGATCTGGAAATCCTAAATGAAGTGAATCTGGAGTTGGCAACTTGGCTTCACCCAGTGATAGTATGCGGTGATATCAATATAAATTTGAATAACACTGCACTGTTGGATGGGTTTACTAAGTATAAGGGGCGTAAACCAAAAGTGTATAAGGCGATGTATAATTTAGTTGAGGACCACGGGCTGGTGGATGTGTGGGGTCATCTGAGACCACAGGTTAGCGGGTATACATTCTATTCTTATCCGCATAAGAAACTGGTTAGATTGGATTACTTTTTTGCCCCAGCTTCAGCACTGGATGGAGCGACTGTCAGTGTCTACCCCAGAATTTCGTCTGACCACGCTCCTATTGTAATGGAGATACAAGCTGATATAACTAGATCTAGATCTTTAAATTTCACATTTGACAGGAAGTTGGGGTTAAATAGCGATTTTGAAGCCCATATGGGAAGGTGGATCCAGTTTTTTTTAAGGAAAATAAGGGTACCGCCACGGTCCCTATAATTTAGGATACCTTTAAGGCGGAATTTCGTGGAGAATGCATGAGTTTTACGTTTCACCAACAAAAGAAGGCTAGACAAGAGTTAGATACATTATATCAGCATTTAATTCAGTCTGAAACTTTATTGATGAATGGGGTGGCCAGAGGTCAGAACGATCTGAGTAACTTGCAGGATAAAGTAGCAAAAGAGAGAGCGAAAGTTGTGGGTTTTTGGTGTGTGGAGAACGCAAGGAGGTTTTTACCATCAAAGATGGAAAAACATGAGTATGGTGAAACAATTGGAAAGAGGCTGGTGGTACAGCTTCGAATGAAGGAGTCGGCTAGAAACATTGTGGCAATGAAGGATGCTCGGGGGTGGCTCATTCTGATCCTCAAGAAATCTTTAAAAAAATTTGGCAATTTTACTCAGAACTATATGCTCAGCATAGAGGGATTGATGAGGACGGGTTAGACTGGCTAGAAATGTTTGAATTGGGTTTAAAAAAATTGGATCCAATTGTGGTGCAGGAATTGGAAGCCCCGATTATGGAGGAGGAGATGGAAAAGGCTGTAAAAAGTCTTGCTACCGGCAAAGCTGCTGGCCCCGATTGAATACCTAGTGAGGTCTACAGACAGTTTTACAATATTATTAAGAAGGAGCTTTTAGTAGTGATGCAGGTGGCTCAGCGGGGCTTCCCTCCTAGATCATGGGCTGACGCCACTATAGCTGTTTTTTGCAAGAAGGGAAAGCCCCCAGACTCAGTAGGGTCACATCGACCCATATGATTATTAAATGCTGGCAATAAAATGTATTCGAAAATACTAGCTGATCGAATATCTAACTGTATGGTCTCTCTAGTCTCACAGCATCAACATGGTTTCATATCAAAAAGATGGACGGTAGGGCATGTCAATAAAGTTATCACATTATTTGACATCGCGGCTGTTAAAAAAAATTACCTAGTGCTAATTTTACTTGATGCTGAAAAAGCATTTGACCGCGTTCAATGGGGATATTTGTGGAAATTGATGTATAAAATGGGTTTTGGTCAAAAATTTATGGTCGCTATACAATCTCTATATATTACCCCGATGGGCAAAATCTCTGCTATGGACTTACTTTCAGATTTTGATAATATTACACGTGGAACACGCCAAGGCTGCCCATGTTCCCCTCTTTTATTTGCCCTTTACATTAATCCTTTTATTGAACAGTTGAATCAGAGTACTTTGATCCCACCTTACCAAGTAGCTGAGCATTATTTTTCTGTGTTTGCTTATGCTGACGACATCGCGGTGACAACGATAAACCCCGGTATCGCAATTAAAGAAATTGAGCTGCTGGCCAAGGGGTTTGGGCGAGTGGCAGGATACAAACTGAATGAGTCAAAAATGCAGATTCTCTGTTCTGAAACTGTAGGATGGTTGGATGGGAGAGTAGTGAAGGAGGCAACATATTTAGGTATTCAACTGAGGGCAAATATGATGGAATTAGTCGAGGTTAATTGGAACACATTGATGAACAAAATTAGGCACTCGCTGGATAGGTGGGATCGCTTGTATTTAACTATTATTGGTCGCACTAATGTGATAAAAATGAACGTGTTACCAAAAGTGCTATATCTATTCAGGTCAATGCCCTTAGAAATTACTATGGATAAGATACAGGTCCTGCAGGCGAGGTGTGGTAAATTTATTTGGAGCCCATGGAAACCGAGGCGGGCAATGAAGTTCATGACTTTACCGTATATAAGGGGAAGAATGGGAGTCACAGACTTTTTTTTGTATTATGTAACTTGTTTTTTATTAAAGATGAGAGTGCTTATTACTGGAGAGATAGAAGCCAATGTGGCTAATATCCCTTCTATTTTTGAAATGCAACTTGGGCGATTTGTGAAGCAATCATTTTTCTTCAAATTTTTGCAAATTCGGGATTTTTTACATCGACGAAAAGTTACATTACAGCAGAATAAAATTGTAGAAGCAGTTAGGAGGTCAGCTAACATAGGAACAGTATACCAACTGTTACTTGCTGACAGGAGTGACGACTTAGAAAAAGTGAGGGTAAAATGGCTGGGTTTACTAGATGATCCAGAGATAGATGTGGAAGATCTCCTACTCCTCTCCAAGGAGGCATTAATGTCGTCAAATTTAAAGGCCCAGTTTTTTAAGACTATGTATGACTTATATTATACCCCGATTCGAATGGTGAAATGGGGAGGAGGCAATAACGGCAAGTGCTTTAGGTGCGGGGATGATGATGCTGGGGGAGTACATATCTTTGTTAGTTGTGTTAAACTTCAAGGTTTTATATTAGATCTTGAACATTTTTTATCCTTTGTAATAAGAATGCCGATACATATTACCCCTGCTATGTTGTTGTTGGGAAAAATACCGAAGGACAGGACTGCCGAGCCATTATATAAATATCGTCACTTCATATTTTTTGCAATGACCGTAGCTCGTCTATGCATAGCTACTGAGTGGCTTCAGGAAAAAACCCCTGTTTTTCACCAATGGCGTGTTAAAATGTTAAATTTGTATAATCTGGAGTGGGGCCTTTTTTCTGTTAAGGGACCAAGGAAAAGAAGACTGGGTATTAAAATTTGGAGTGCGTTCCGTGACTACTATGAGGACTGATAAATGTTTTTTTGCAATGTTTTTACGGAAAAGTATTTGAAATGTGATTGCTTTATTCTGGTCTGTAATTTTTGCTGTGAATACACAAATAAATAAAAAAAAAAAAGAAAGGAAGCAGCCTTGCTTACTTCTCCAAGTGATTTGTATGTGGCAGTAAGATGATAACATAAGATCAGAAATTGCTGGTAAAAAAGAGATCCAAAATCCATAATATTTAGTACTTGCCAAAGATATGGCTAGTAGGCCATATCTATTTGACATCCGGTAGGATTACACAGAATCATAAGTTCTTCTTTGACATCAAATAATAAAATGGCTAGTTTGATGTGCCCTAGGGTACCTCTCTTGGGAATAAAGTCATGTTGCATGGGATCTTCACGGCCAAGGATGTGTGATCTAGATCAGAGGATACATTTTTGATTTGCAGTTTATTGAAGATATGGTTCTACATGAGCCATATAATTTCGGATCCTTCCCTTTCTTCAAGAAAACTGCAATATAAGCCTTTTCAGGTATGGACTAGGAAATGAAAAAGGAACAGTTTTATAGACCTCCACAGGTACAGCGTCAGTCACTGATGCTTTAACTGCCAGCAGATACAAGATAGCACTGTACAGTTCAATAATGTGTCAATGTGTCTAATATCTTTTTTGTTGGTCTGTTCACATTGGGAAACATTCATCACTACGCGAGCATTGTATCACAATGCCTTAACATTACGGGTTTTACAACGGGGGTATTACAACGCAAGTCGTTACAACGACTTGCGCTGGATGTCGGTCTAACCTAATGAATAGTATGATTTACTATTCCAACACCTTCCCTACTGTACGTAGACTGGTGTTGGAATAGTAAATCATACTATTTCTAAGTCCAGCGCAAGCCGTTGTAATGACTTGCGTTGTAAAATCTGCGATGTAACATACCACGATCATTTTGATCACGTTGTAACGTCACATATTCCTTAACATTTTATGGCCAGTGCAAGACAAAAAATAACAATTTGTGCTAGCATTGCACATCCCGCTTCCCCTATATAAAACATAGTGGAAACGAATGAAAGAATGAAAAACTGGTATCATTGAATCCTTACCAATGACCCCAGTCACCAAGAGATCCACAATGACCTTATAGGATTAGTGCTAGCCCATTCTCTAATGTTGAGAGCTAGTAATCATCCCATATTTTCACTATTTTTGAAGCATCTTTGTTGCTTAAAGACTGCTCTGGTTGCATTCTTGCATGTTCTTCTACTGTTAGCTGTTTGTAATTCTACTAATTCAGGAAACAGAGCTTTCTCATAGTATTCAGGCATGTGTTCCTTTAAACATCTTCCATAACCAAATTCTAGATTTGACAGCTGTTGTTAAGGAAGATCTATTTTCTCTTCCTTATTTGCACTATAGTAATAGCAAAAAGTAGCTTCTCAGAAAGTGGCTTTTAAAGTGTTCCATGTTATGTCTAGTGGATCCTTCTTTATATACAACAAAATAGATAAGAATTTAGGGGCATATGTAGGTAATTTCCATTTTGCGATTCTAAAATAGCGATTTTTAAGGAATCGCTATTTGAGAATCGCAAAATGGAATGTAGGTAATAATTCGCAATTTTTTTGCGATTACCTAATATTCCTTAATTGCGATTGGCAAATTGTGAATCGCAATTAAGGAATGAGTGTCCCATTCATTCCTATGGGCCAAGAGGCCCATAGGAATGAAGGGGGATACATTCTCAAATTGCGATTTTCTATGAGAAAATTGCAATTTGAGAATCGCAATTCCAAGGGTGCCAGGGTGTCCAAAGGACATCTGTTGCACCCCTGGAATGTTCCTGTAAGTACATGTGGCGCACAGACATGCCCTAAGGGCATGTCTGTGCGCCACATGGTACTTTGAATTTCTTTTTTTTAATGCATTTTTAAAGGAAATCGCAAAATACCATCTACTTGGAGTAGGTGGTATCTTGCGATTCTTTAAGCCTGAATCGCATTTTTGAATTGACTCCTACATAGCATTTAAGGAATCGCAAAATTGCGATTCCTTAAATGCTTGAGCAAAATAAGGAATCACAATTTTTGCGATTCCTTATTTTGCTAATATGCACCTACATAGCAAAACGCCGTTTGCGATTCGCAATTGCCGAAATTCGCCGAATTTCGGCGTTTGCGAATCGCAAACGGCTACCTATATATGCCCCTTGGTAACTATCAATGAGATCATTTGGACCTAATATTACATTACGATCAAAAGTCCAGCATCTCAATATGAACTGTTGAGTGAAGAAGTGATTGGCTAACTAGAGAGAGAAATGGAATTATGATTTTATAAAATTCCCTGGTTTATTTTTATAGAGACAAATGGTAAGAGGATCAAATCAACCCGCAACAGTGTCTTGTGCAGAGATTAAGACTTCTTGCTGGTGCCTCTGGTCTAAGGTGCTGCCGAGCACCAGTCAGGCCATAGATGTCCCAGATTTCTAAAAATGCATTTCTATAATGCTGCAAAATTGGGCATCAGTTGAATATTTGGAGGAAGTTAGTAATAAATTAAAATTCCTACAAAATGAAGACCTTGCCAGGTACTCAATTTGATCTCAATACATTTCAGGATCAATATTCGGTACATATGCAAAACAAATAGTAATGCACAAATCACTTATATTTGCCTTTATAATTTGCCACCTCCAATGTGAGTCTCATTTTATCGAAGAGGTAGACCAAATGGTCTTCTTAGCAAGTAAAGCCACCTCGATTAGGTCAGTGGAATCTATAATAGCTAGAAAATTAAAACCCTCAACACATTGTTTTTCCTTCCTCATTCTTACTTCAATGAGTCTCTTTGAGGCAAATATTCTGAGCCCTTTGCTGTTTTAATTATTCTTGAATATATCTGATTTTAGTAAGGAAACGTATACAATTGATATTTGGAGGAAGTTAGTAATAAATTAAAATTCCCACAAAATATAAGCAGATCTTGCCATGTACTCAATTTGATCTCAATAAATTTCAGGATCAATGTTCGGTGCATATACAGAACAAATAGAAATGCACAAATCAACTTTATTTGCTTTTATAATTTGCCACCTCCAATGTGAGTCTAATTTTATCAAAGAGGTAGACCAAATGGTCTTTTAAGCCAGTAAATACACCTCGATTAGGTCAGTGGAATCTATAATAGCTAGAAAATTAAATCCTAGACGCATTATTTTTCCTTCCTCATTCTTACTTAAATTAGTCTCTTTGAGGCAAAAAATCGAAGCCCTCTGCTGTTTTAAATATTCTTGAATATATTTGATCTCAGTAAGAAAAAGTATACGACTGATATTTCAGGTAATGATTTGAATGCCCTATTACCATGATTATCCATACGAGAGACATTTATGGCACCGAAAGTGAGCCCAAATGAGATGACAGGCTAAGCATCTGCCAATAGCAAGACATTGTACATACATTTTCCCATGTTCCCCTTTAGTGCTCCCAAACATCAACTCCCACTGCAATTCCACTATTGCATGCACGATGCTGTAGCAACACCTGTCATGGATGAGAGAGCATTGTTGGGCAGTTCCCATTGAATATTTGTAATCTGCCCTATCTCAAAGGACAGTACAATTCATCGCCTTGGCTTGCAAACCCCAGAAGGGTTTAAGCAGGTCCTTCACCTCCCTTCACCTTCCTTCCCAGTTTCCTTTTTTCCTCATGCAGGAATTATATGTAGCTCTCCCACCAGTAACAGCACAACAGAAATGATCGACCCCACCACACAACCAGGTGATACACAAAAGAAGAAAATCTGAACAGATTAGCCATGAAAATCCCTCACCCTTCAAGAATTTAACTAAAATAAGTATTAAACATAACATTGAGTACATTGGGCTACACGTTTCTTTCCTCTGATGTCAGTTTGGCAGAAATACAAAATGCCACTACAACCAATGTTGAAGGTTACTGACTTCTGCAGCCTTTGCCAGGATGCTTGAACGAGCTACTTGATAGAATTGCTGATAAAAAATACAATTTTTGCTATAGCTGAGTATGAAACAGGGATAGTGACTGCCCTAGGTGGAGCATGTGATTTCTGAAAAGGAAAGCAATGTGCTCTTTGAACATAAGAACCAATAGTGCATGCAGAAAGTTGTGGAAAACCAGTTGCAAGAGCCACACAATATACCCTTTAGGATCATCAACACCTACACTCTTCAGAATGCTCAATATGCTAAGATTAATCTGCCACATTCCGTTCTTCATGTTCCAGTTTCAGAGCACGGACCTTTGTCTTGACTTCCAGCTGAGTGACATCCTCCTGATTAGCTTGAGTAGTTTCCTCCAACCACCTGGTACAATGTTCAACCTTATTCAATTGAGTCCCAAGAGTCCAGACTTGTTTGGAAATTTTGTCAAGAGCAATACACGTCTTTAAATATGATATTTTAAGGGTGCCACAATTGTTTTTATACTCCTCCCTATGATGGCTTAATAGGTTATAAATTGATGACAGAGTGGGCAGTTGAAAAGTGGAGGCAGATTCTGATGCCCTTGAAACTCGAGCTTTAGATGAGGATGCACTGGGAGCCATTAAGGTCAATTTTAATTCTCCAAAAAGGTAAATTCTGACAACTGCTCCTAATAAATCTGGGGTCACATCACAAAGTATGATGCCATTGTAGCTCACAATCATTGACAGTCAAATGTAAGACTCACTGCTTAACTGTGCTTTGTCCTTTAGAGCAGCTTGCTCCACCTCTTCCAGCAGTATCGAAGGTGGTGAAGAGAGGCTCTCTGAGCTTCTCCGAAAGGATTAACTGGATTCCGCCATGTCCTGTGGGCCTAGTCCTGGTCCCCACTGCTCTGTAGCAGCTGTCACATTGATGTCCTAGCTGTGGTATTGGAGGAGAAAGCCTGATGTTGTCTAGTGTCAGGCGTTTGTTGTTTTCAGCTCTCGATGCTTCTGCAGGGCCTCCATGAGGTAACTCACAAACAGACTTTGAGTAAGGGGAGGAGCAAGAGATCCATTGCGAGAAGTATCTGCTTCTATTTACAGGTCTGCCAGGACACTAGAGGATGTAGTAGTCATGACTCGGGCTAAGGCGGTGCTCTGGGGAGTCTACTGAGGTGTGGATGCCTTTGTGGAGGCCCTCATGAGCAATCTCTTATATATGCCAGCCAAAGTAGTAAGCAATTGGCGCAGAGTCCTCATGCTGCCCAGATCGCTTCTCAGCTCAATTGTCTCGAAGCTACTAGTGAAACAGTAGGTTTGCTTGAGTAAAACTGTATAGCCACTGGAAGCATTGAAGAGAAATGCTGCAGTTCATCTTTAATTTTGCTCTACTGGTGGAAAACTGGGAAAATGTTACTGTATGGTGATGTGGGAGGTTATCTCATGCGTGTTGGACTACAGTGAGCCACTAGCCACCATCTTGCCCCTCGGCTCAATGACCTTATTATAACAGAACAAATTGGCATTTGCTTTGATTTGGGAAAAGAGAGATGTTCATTTTACAATCCTATTGTGCAATTGGCACAAGACAGGCGTAATCTGGATCGCCCATTTCTTAGCAATTGTGAGAAATTGGGACACTGTTTGAGAGGGGTGTGGACCTCACTCATACAACAATCCTTGTCAAGGTGAACCACAAAAGTCACCTGTGATTAACCCACTTGTCAGCCCTGGTTTAAGCACTGGTGGAGCCGGGTACGACGATCATTTTCGCCCCTTCACACCCCATGACCGCCTCGCAGATTTTCTCGCTACCACAGGGCAAACGTGCCACTCACCTCTCCAATCATAAGTTATTACTAAACACATTGCCCCCCTGAGGTCAGCCCTCCTTCACAGGTCAGCACCCAGTGAAGCTGCACCAGTCGCACTGCCCTAAAGACAGCACTGCCTCTGGTAGCGTGGCACAAAGCAGTCAGACTTAACTCAGAGGCAATGTGTAAAGTATTTATGCAGCACACAAACAGTACTAAAGTGAGAAGACTAGAAAAAGGAAAATCCCAAACGAATCTTGAAAAATAGAGTGAATTTTAATAAATAAAATGATACCATATCAACAAAAAAAACAGAGATAGTCAGTTTTAAAGATTTAGTAAAAGTAGCACCTAGAAGCACAAAGCACCACTTGTGGTGATTTGATCATGCTAGACCGATGGAGAGTCACAAGTTCAGACCAACCGCATCAGAGCGCAGGTCGGATAAAGGGACCAAGTTAGTCCCGCTGAGGAGGTACCTTCTGAGTCAGGCACGAAAAGTTCTGTACGCATTCGAGGAGGTTGCAAAGATGAGACTGAGCATCAAAGACCATCATCACTGCAGCATGAAGAGCCAGTCGAGAGTCGCGGACGGTCATTGCTGTAGCTTCGCATAGCCGACTGTTGAGATCGTTGCTCCTGTAGCGTGAAGTGCATGTCTCGCATTGCTGATCACCCCGGACAGTCTTTGTCAGCATGAAAAGCAGGTTTCACTGGAGCTTTCTGTTGGTGGTCATCGCGGACAGCAAAGTCTTGGTGCAAACTGACCTATTTGTGGTCACAAGGTGGCCAAACTTCAGGATTTTCAGTTTTACGTCAGGAGGTGTATTTTCTGACGACAGCCAAGTGCCCAGGATCTGAGGAGGCAACTACTGCAATGAGGGAGTCACTCCAGCAGAGACAATCAGGGCCCATGAAGGTCCAGGTGTAGATCCATTCAGGCCCAGTTGTAGAACAAAAACAAATTCAGCAAAATAGGAGTGAAGGCAAAAGGTTTGGGTTAATACCACACCAAGGATTTCAGGTCTAACAGCAATGTAGTTTGAACACTGCAGCACTGCATCTTTTCCCCAAATAGCAGCTTACTCTTAGGAAATGCTCTTTCATTTTATAGTTTGTAGAGGGCCATTATGTATATTTTGATTAAATTGTTAGTGGTGTTATTATTAATCATTTTAATGTATTTTCTTTTTTAATTATTGCAATGTTTTAATGTTTATTTTTCAATTGTATTTTATTGTTTCAAATATTCAATGTATTTATTTTTTAATTGTATTGTTTTAGACTTTAATATCTAAATGTAATTAAATATGTTATACATAGTAAAATCAATACACTTATCTGTTTTTTGATTATATTTTTGTCTCAATGTTTTTGTAGTTTATGTAAAAAGCGATACTTTGGTTACCAATATTTTTATTCACAACAATTGTGTATCGCAATCTTTGTTGCGAATATTTTGTCATAAAAAAGTTTTTGTTGCTAAGTTTGCAAATGGCATGTGGCAGTATTCCTGACTAATAGTGCAAGTATCGATGTATAATGAGTATTGGTGAGAGACATGTAAAACCTCAGCATATACTAATTATTACTGAGTGATGGTGCAAATCTAAAGATGTACTAGGATTAATGAGTGATGGTGCAAATGTGCACATGTGGCCAACTTAGGTGAGAAACTGAACACATTTGGCCAGACACTCATGAGTGCTAAGCTGAACAAGCATTCAAGAAAAATAAGTGATGGTGCAAATCTGAACATGCACTAAAAATTTCTGAGTAAGGGCAAACATCAAAATATGCAGTTAAAATTAATTAGTAAAGGAGTAAATGTGTAAATCTGAACATGCAAAAAGAATGACTCAGTAATAGGGTAAATTCGAACATGCATAATAGTAGTCATTCTACATATTGTAAGCACTTTTGAAACAATGGTGCACACTCTTGGAGTAAGGCTTGCATTGGCGAAATGGTGGCACTTGTTTATAAACTGGTAAGCATTCTTGTCACAACGATCCCCAGCCCAGGCATATTGCTGCACTAGCATAATACTGGTCGTCCTCAGCATCTCTATATCATTATAGCCAATGCTGTCTGAGGCATTAGACTGTAAGATTCGTAATATACAAAGGTGCTGGAGAGAGGTCCTGAGCTGCATCTAGGCACTGGCCTTTGCTCGGACAGGGCAAATATTGTTGCACCACTTTAAGTGTATGGGCACTCTGACGAGTCTTATATTCATAGTCTATACAAAAGCCTGATTAATGTCTTTGTAGCATTGACAAAGTACAGCGTGAACCTCCTGCACCAATGCAGATTTTTGCACAAGTCCTGGTATTCACTTAGGAAACAAAGACACGTGAGGCAGACAGCACAACACATTGCTGGGCTGCCAGCACGCTAATGAACATTCAAGAGCGGCTGTGAGAGCAGCTCCTTCACATTCATTCATCTCCAGTCCCCAAACTGGAGGAAGAATAACGGTGGCTTGTCCTAGCAAACTATAGGCTGAGGACTACATACGTCTTCGCAGTTTTTATTTTAATTCATATGGAAGCTCACTAAACATATCCAGAAGTACAGTAGGCCCCCGATAACATAAAACAGGATAGATTGGAATTGGCTCAGTTCAAATGAAAAGAAATTGAGATCCGATCTTCATGCTAAGTTAGAGCAGACAAATAAAATGCACATTGCTGTACACGGCAGACATTCTGGAAGCTGGATCAAGCAAGCGTCACACTAAATACAGCAACAACTAATCCGAAGCTTCCACAAATACCACTTGTACAATGAACTCCAAAAAAGCACTACAGAAATTGCAAAAAATACCCGATTCAATATAGAAACTTAGGTTTTGTACAGAATCAGTCTTTATTAGGGACTTAGGGCCAGATGTAGGAGCCATTTACCGACCGTTACTGACCGGTAAATGGGTTTTTGGGATGTAGGGGCAAATTTTTACAGAATCGGTAAATGTACCGATTCAGTAAATTTACCAATTCTGTAAAATACCGAATCGGTATTTTCACCGATTCGGTAACTCTCAGATGTAGGTGGGACTCTTCTGAGTCCCAAAGGCCCTACAAATTCGGTATTTTACCACCCAATCCAATTGGGTGTTAAAATACCGAATTCAGGTGTGCATGCACATGTGTGCATGCACACCTATGCCATGTGACATACAGACATGCCCATAGGGCATGTCTGTGTGCCACATGGCGCACATGTCAATTTTTGGGGTGCCAGAGGGTGTCAAAGTGACACCCCCTGCACCCTTGCAGAATTCGGTATTTACCGATTCTGTAATTACCAAATCGGTATTTCCCATTGATTCCCATGGGCTTCACAGCCCATAGGAATCAATAGAAAATACCGATTCGGTATTTACCGAATCGGTAAATACCGAATATTACCGATTCGGTAATTCCACATCTGGAATTACCTACATCTCCCCCCCTCTATTTGACCACTTCTTAAATACCGAATCGGTAAAATTCGGTATTTAAGAAGTGGTAAAATAGATTTACCTACATCTAGCCCTTAGAGAAAAAAATAGTTGCTCCAGTAACAAGGCGTGCCTAACTGGTCATATTTAGCAGCCACAAGTCACACACATACTGTCGCCAATAGTGAAGAATAATGACGTGACTGAGCACTAATTGACGGTCAAATTCGCAACAAAAACAATACACAATATTGTAAACTGTAACCATAGTCCACCGTCTACAAATAATGACTATCCATCCATAATCACATGCCATAAAACTAGAAGTCTGGAAGAGACATCAATATTAGAGGTTGCATTAGCAGACACTGAAAACAAAAAGTTTATGAAAACACAATTCGATTCCCAAGCATGCTCAAAACCTAACGAGGAACAAATGACAAAAAGTTTCAGGTCAATCAACACATCTTTGCATGTTTATGGGTAGGCGTTCAGGACCACTTTTGTCCCCTTTCACACCATGTCTTGTGTTCTGGACAGGGGCGTGGTTTCGGGGAATTGGGAAGTTTTAGAGGTGTGCCCCTCCCACAAAATAAATCCATTCTTGGTTCGGTAGTTCGATCTGGTGGCCTGCAGTCTGGTTTGCTATGTCTGTTGGTTTTTCTTGCCATCCTTATTTCACTATGAGATTTTAAATTATATACTTTTTGGATCCGGAACGTAAATCTACTTAGGCCCACATTTGCAAAGATTTTGCATTGGGTTGTGTCGCTTTTGTGAAGAAGCCCTGATGCTAAATTCTATTTGATATTTACAAAGCCAAGCAAGTGTCAAAAAGAACAAGTAACTCAAAGCATTGTATTGTGCTGACTCGCGTTACTTTGCATCAGGTAGGCATTTCATGGGTGGTGCATGGGCATTCAGGTACACCCACCAATAAATTTTGCCACAAACACATATTTATAGACATGGGTTTGCAGCCAAATGGTGTATCTTCCTGAGGCTGGCATAACAAGGATAAGTATATTTATTTTTCCTTGTTATTTCCTCTCTGCATGTATGCTGCAGTGAACAGTCACAATATAAAAATAAAATAATGAATATCCAGAATATCGAGTTCTTTATATAGACTGGACAGAATATCAAATTGCCAAAATATAGAGGTGCAGAGTATTGAAATTCAGGTAAGAAATATCGATTTCCATAATATCGAAGTTGGTAATATCGACAGTCATAATATAGGTGTTAAAAATATCATTTTTTATAGTGTTTTAAGTGTTAATATATGGGTTTAAAGCATGTATTATTTTTGTAATGTAGGTTTACATTTTTTTTAAATAATGAATTTTATGTTATCTAATTTTTGTGTAATTTAATTCCATAGCGGATTGTGGGTTTTTAGGGGAGTAGGTTGGGAAGTAATTTAATTATAGTAAATTAAATATTAATTTTTAGGAATTAATAATTATTTTTTATTTAATTTTGCGTTTTAGTTCTGTAGCGGGTTGTGGGTTTATAGGGGAATAAAGTGGGAAGTAATTTAATTGTTATTAAGTAATTATTTGTTTTTATTTATTGGTATTGATAAATAATTTATTGTTAATTAATTATTAATTGGGAATAATTTTTTATTAATCTGTAATTCTTTGTTACTAATTGGTAATTAATTTTTATTAATTGAATAATTGATAATTATATAAATTTTATTAGTTTATTATTCGTAAACTGGTTGTTGGTTTATATGGGACTACGGTGGGAAGTAATTTAATTGTAATTAAGCAATTATTCAAATTATTTCTGTTTTTTGTTAATTATTTACTGTTAATTAATAATTAATTGGTAAAAAAGGTATTACTTAATAATTTTTGAGATTGAAAATTAATTGGTTGTTTATTAATTAATAAACGCTAATTAATTTTTAATAACTAATATTTATTGGTATTTAAAATTAATTAATTATTAAATATTTTGGAATAGGTAACTAATTTTAATTATTTTTTTATTGGCATTGGTTATTAATTTCTTTTTTTTAAATATTAAATCATTACTTTCCCTACGCTATCCAACACTTACCCTACTGTTGCACTCTCTGGAGTGGGAATAGTAATTTTTACCTCTACGCTATCCAGCACTTTCCTTACTGTTGCACTCACTGGAGTGGGAATAGTAATTTTTACCCCTAAGCTATCCAACGCTTTCCCTACTGTTGCACTCACTGGAGTGGGAGTAGTAATTTTAACCCTCCCGCTATCCAACTTTTTCCCTATTGTTGCACTCACTGAATGGGAATAGTAAATTTTACCTTCCCACTATCCTACGCTAAAAATATTGAATATTTTTTATTAATATGACGTTAATATATATGTATTAAAAAATTAAAATGCATGTTTATTTTTTTACTTACATTAATTATTTGTGAATTTTAAGGTTATTTAAGTATTTGTAAATATGTTTTAGTGAATTATATTTATTATTTCATTAATTTTACATTACTTTTAAGACATTTAAAAAATTCGATACATTGACTAACTATATTTTTTACAACGATATTTTGGATTCAATATTTTTGTACTTACCTGTTTGTAGATAGGAATTCAACATTCTGGCATTCTATATTTTTCCTCGATATTTTGGCAGGTCGATATTTTGCTCCTCGATATTCTGTCAGTGATCTGTATACTGCAGAATACAATGAGGAAATAGCCTCCAAGTATAGGTTTTGTGCAGGAAGGCACACCTTTCTGCACAAAAACTATCCTTCCTATAACATAGACACTCAATGGTGCAATGTTGCTTGGTTGGAGCTAGGCAGCCCAAAGTGTGCAATCTATTGAACAAAGCAAAACTGCTTTGATTTCTGTGAAGATACTACGCAGTTCTACTCTCTTCAGGTGAAGCAATATAGCACAGCAACTTTGCAACTGCGCTGTGGTGCGCCACTTTTTTCTAAATATGCTCAATAGTGACTGGTTTACCAAAAAAGTAACATATCGGCACCCATAGAAGTTGTCAGGCTTGGCGTCGGTTCTCTTCGGGGCTGTGTCGAATAGCCTGTAACCTCCCCCACACAACTCTTCTAGAGTCTGAAGCAATAAACACAGACTACCAAGACAGTCCCGTGAGGGCGGCAAAGGAAGGGGACAGCGGGGAGGGAGATCTGAAATGACAAGGAGAGAGATTTAGAAAACACCCCCAAAACCCCACAATAGTCTCTTCTACGATTCATCCTCACTCTTTCACAACATTTATCTAAACCCCTACCTGAAAAGGAAAATACAGCAGGCTTTGTGTTTGGGAGGTTCGATATGGGTCGAGACCAGGGATGGCAACCAACTGTAATGACAAACACACAGGAACACGATAAGCTTATAGTTTCATGTGAGGCTATGTTACTCACCAAGAATACATACTACATACCACTCTAATATTGTGTTCTTTCTAAGGTTGGACCAATCCCCCTGATCACGAACCCCTGATTCGTCTCCCCTGTGGTTTGGAAATAAAGCGTGGAAGAAATGTTGTGTAAATAAATCATAAAGGAAAACAGCAGGCTAGGTTAATTCACCCTTTCGTACGGTTTCCTGCCAACACGATTAGTTCATCCGATTATGAGGTGTTCTACGTCTTGCGAAACCTCAAGTGCCTGGACACAAAGTATCAATCTCAAAGAACAGTTTGAGCCCAAACCGTTCCGATATCCTTATTTAAGTAAGTAAAGAAATGTACAAAGTGCTTGTCTGACCAATAGTTCTGTTCCGATCGAGTCGGACAGTGAACAGACTTCCCCCTGCAATGAGGAAGCGGAATGCGTTCCTCGTCCAACAGGGAGAGAGACTCGTGTCTCAAACAGAGAGGTTCTTCGTGAGACCTCGATTATACACGCAGCCGCGAGCACAATGATTACAGATCCAACAAATCCTTCACCCGACCCAGAACGGGGTGAAAGAAACAAAAAACGTAGCAAATGTCTCCAATCAGGAGCTTACCGCAACTCCACCATACCAACCAGTATGACGACTTGGCAAGAATTATCGGCACTGCTGTTGGGTCTTGGCTGCGTCTTGTTTCCGGGAGTTTGCGTGACTGGCGTCGCTGCGTGACGTTGTCTCCCGAACCTTCTGGGAAGTGTAGTCTGGCGTGTGCGGTCGCCCTTTGTCCCGCAAAATGCGGACAGCGGCTCTCCACGGTTGCAACCCTGACAGAAATACTCCTTGAATTGATGCAAATTTACCACTTTTTAGATTTCACAAACCTTCCCAGTAGGAGGCTTAGATGCCAGTGTCAGGTTTCCTGGCATGCTACTGGCAATCAAACACCCAAAAGGTGATGGGATGAATGCTTGCTAATGGTCTAACCACTGGGGTAACATTTCTAACCATTGGTTTTTGCCCACTGTGGCAGTCTAGACAGAGGGCTGGATTTAGTATTCAACAAATGGAGAAAAGGCAGAAAGGCTAATGGAGAACTTTCCTGCCTTTACTCCACCCACCAAATATATTGGCAGGAACCGCTGTCATATTGGTTTCTGTCAATGTAGGAAAAGTTTAATGAATAGCTCCATCAAACATGATGGCTGTCTGTCAAAGTTTTTTATTTTTCAGAAAGAACCTCTCAAAGTGAAAGTTTGTTTTTTAAAAGAAAACAAACTAATAACCTCTACACCAGTTTCCTCCCATGCTGTGGGGGTTATTGTTCTTTTTTACGGCTATATATGCCTGGCAATGAGGGGCTGTAAAACAAATGCCACTTGACCGTCCAGTCAAAATAGGGTGAACAATCAAATGGCTTGCATTCTGATGACACATACTCTATCAGGCAGTCGTATTAAGTTTTACACTGACAGCATAAATTTTACTCAGTCGGAATAAAAATTGTGGTCCACCTGACTCAAATTTGACCAGACGGATGTTGAGTTTGACAGACAGGGTACTCCATTGCTGTGGCACGAAAGTGTTGGTGAGCCAATGGCAAAGCCTGTTCTGGAGACCAAGGCTTAACCTTGCACACGGGCTTGTATTGTGTGATTTGGTCACTGCCTCAAATCCACGTCAGTTCTTATGTCTCAGTTCCCGTGAGGCACAGGAACCGCTCGCCCAGAGAACACTTAAAATTATCACCACACACAATATGTATATGAGAGAATAATTAATTTAAAACACACCTAAATTAGATGAAAGTATATCTTTAAAAAAATTCATTAAACAGGCAGTCATGCTTCGGCAGTCATGCTTCCAGGTGTGAAAAGAAAACCTAATAGTGGCTAATTGAGCTAAAGGAGGACAGTTTCTGTCTGTCATTGCAGATTGTGAAGGCACAGCCAGCAGTGTACAGCCACGTCCCTTTAGAAAAAACCTACTTACTGAGTACCTTTGGCCAGTGAAGGACCGCAGATGCAGCCTTGTTTTATGTCTTCATTTGTATGGCTTCCATTGTCCTCAGGAATTCCATATACCACGGTGTGAGAGGCCATCACTTAAGTTGTCTATTCATGCAAATCAGGCGTAACAGAAACACAAACAAGCCACTAAACCAAACTCTATAATGTTCGTTAATTGTGCCAGATGAAAAACGCTTCTATTCAGCACCAACAGGTGAACACACTCTGTCTCGAATTATTAAGTGATCCCACTGGCGGGAACAATGCCGGATTCCGCTGGAGTCATTCTGGAAAAGACCGCTCTCTGATTGCATATTTAAATTGCCACACTTCCTGCTCGCGTGTTTTTCAATTTTCTTCCCACTTGACTATTTTATATTTTGAGTAACCTTCACCTTTCCCCCCACTGCTGTTCGCCATATATCTGTGCGTGACATCTTTAATGCGTTGCCAGGGAAACAAAGTTGACATTAAACGTCAAGCTAGCGGGAGTCACAAGTTTTCTCGTCTATGTCTAACTAGGACAGGGTTTAATGCACCTGGGTCGGAAGACTGTGTCAGACTCGCAACATATTTCACACTTACCAAAAAACACACACAGAGCATCCATTTAATAACTTTAAAGTGTTCGGCTTTGTCTACAGTTCAACCCATTTAAAAGACGTTGATGTAAAGGTTTGGTACGACATTAGCTTTTGATCATAAAGTCCACTGCACTGAAATGACGGACAATAATTTGTCTAGTATTTTTGTGCCAGTCTCTTACAGCCAGCCTGCAAAATGGAGACTTCCATTCCGAAGCATGAGTGAGGTGTATTTGGGAAAATATTCCACGAATTTGCAAGTTTTGAGTACTCATTATCATATACGTTAATTCGGCGAATAGGTGCCCAAATTACCATATTTTCTGTTGATAATGCGCTGTATCCCATATCGTACCCTTTGGGATATACATGACATGTGATATATATATATATATATATATATATATCCATTGCCACTGGAATTATGTGGCTGTCGAGGACCAAATTATGCTGCATGATTTTTGGAGGCCTGGTCAGAAAGGAAATGGGAGAGCCCCCCTAATTTGCATATGGCGTGACATCACATTAAATGCTATAAATTGACTATTAATCCTATGACATTTTTTAAGTGATTTTGCGTAACGCAACTTTACTTATGCAATATCAGGAAAAACAAGAAAAACATAAGTAATTGCCCTGATAAAATAATTTGAAATTTTTTAAAACTATATTAAGTGGAAATTGTATTGTATTGTATTGTATTAATTTTTGTATAGCGCGATTGCTGCCCAAAGGGCGTCCAAGCGCTGAGCATAAAGAACAGGGCTGTGAAAAGCGGGTTGGTTAGAGCTCAGTGGACCTTGCAAACAGGAGGGTCTTCAATTGTTTACGGAAGGAGAGCAAGTTCGAATTGGACCGGAGTTGTAAAGGCAGTGAGTTCCACAACTTCGAGGCGTTTGGGGAGAACATCCTTCCTCCGGTCCTAGCTCTCCTTACTTTAGGTACCACGGCCAAGAAGGCCTCCGTCGACCGAAGGGTTCTCTTTGGGTGGTAATGGGTGACTAAGCTGGCATTGATTGCGGGACCTGTTTTCCAGAAGGCCCGATGGGCAATGCATAATGCTTTGAATGCCACTCTTTGCCTTACTGGCAGCCAGTGTAGGCTTTTTAATGCGGGTCTGGCTGACTGAGTACGTGGGATTTGTAGCAGGGTGCGGGCTGCGCAGTTCTGTACCACTTGTAACTTTCGTAATGTCATCTCGGGGGCTCCCACGTAAAGGGCGTTGTTCGAGTCTAGCCGGGACTGAATCAAGCCTTGCATTGCTACTTGTTTGGCTTCCATTGGCAGAAGAGGTAGGACTTTCCTCAATATTCTGAGCAAGCCGAAGCATGTAGCAGAGAGCTTAGTGGCCTGAGTGGAGAAGGAAAGGTTTTTGTCGAGCCATACTCCTAGGCTTTTTACACTTTCCTTGGGAGTAGGAGGGGTCCCCAGGCAGGGGGGCCATAGGGAGGTGAAGGACACTGGCAGTGCTGGGCCCAGGAGCATGAGCTCAGTTTTATCTCCATTAAGTTTTAGTGAGGAGGATGTCATCCACTCCTTGACATCCTCTAGACACTTCATCAGACCTTCCGATGTTTGCCTGTTGCCCTCTTGAGCCAGGGAAACCACTAGATGGGTATCGTCAGCATATGATATGATTTTAATACCGTATGGTTCGACGACCCCAGCCAGTGGTCTCATGTATATGTTGAACAGTGCAGGGCTCAAAGAGGAGCCCTGCGGCACCCCACAGGTAAGTGATTTTCTAGCTGACACTGTTTCCCCATCGAAGATCTGGAAGGATCTGTTGGTCAAGAAGGAGTCAAGCCACTTCAATGCATCTCCTGTTACTCCGACATTGCGTAGACGGTTCAGCAATGTGGCATAGCTGACCGTGTCAAAGGCTGCACTTAGGTCAAGGAGGATCACTGCCACTGATCCTCCCTGATCTAGTACCCTTCGTGTTTCTTCGGTAACCGCTAGCAAGGCGGTCTCAGTACCATGTCTGGGTCTGAAGCCTGTCTGGGTCGAGTCCAATAACGAGTTGTTTTCAAGAAATTGGACTAATTGAGTGTTGATATACTTCTCCAGGACCTTGCTTATCCAGGGAAGTAGTGAGATAGGGCGGTAGCTGGAGTAATCGTCTGGGTTGAGATTGTTTTTTTTAAATATTGCCCGGACCATGGCTCTCTTCCATGCCTTGGGCACTATGCAGGAGGAGATGGAGGAATTTAGTAGGTCTAGAATGACGGGCAGGGTGGCTTGGCTTGCCTGGAGTAATATCTCAGGTGGGGCTGGGTCACGGGGGGAGCCAGATTTGACTTGGCGTGCCAATTGGTGGAGGAAATGCCTTATATTATATTTTGTCCAGGCTAGTATGTTATCATATGTATAGGCAGGGCATGATTCGGGGGTATACACAGGTGGAAAATGGGTGAAAGTGGGTTTACGTTGCCTGGGAAGAAAATTTAAGATTTACAAACAACCACCAGTGCACATCCTTTTTAGTCACTATTATCCAATGGGCATCCAGCCACGTCAGTCCAATATCTCAAGTGTTCTTTTTCATCCACAATATAGACGCACAATGTTCATTGATATTCAGTGTTCTTTTATTAATTCTTTTCTTGTCACAGCCGACTCGCGTTTCGCCCTCCGCGGGCTTTTTCAAGGCAAGTATATTTTAGGTGAGCAGCATGTATTCTAAGAATCGATAATTGATAAAAAAAACCTTTGGGCATTGTTCCTCCAAGCCTTTCACTTTCATACGTCACGGTACTGTGAGTGTAGTTCCTTAATCTAGGATCCATCTACATGTTATGTTTCAGAGTTTGGACGCGCTACTAGGAGCCTTGATAAGTTCCATCGCCATTAACGCGTTTGTTGGCGTCGGAAAAGGTAGCCTCCTTCCGCGTTTCCCGGAAGGAGGCTACCTTTTCCGACGCCATCAATGGGACCCTGAGGACTGTGGGATGCCGTGATACTGAGAATGCTGCGCCAATGGAAGTTATGTCCCTATATAAGAACTTTTATCAAATTTTCAGTGCCAAATTAAATCCACGTCTTTTTGAGTGTGTCAATAAGAGGTTGTTAGATTTCATTGCATATCTTTTTATGACAAATAACTGTTCCAACACTTTGTTAATTTAATGGCACTGTTATGTTGATTATTTATCTTTAAATGTTCTTACAGACCAGTCTTAGCACAGTGGGGCAGATTCTTTAAAGCATGTAAAAAGTACGTAAAAAAGCAACGTTTTAAAAAAGATGGGCACAGTATTGACATGAGTGTTAGGAAGAAAATATATTTGAACTCTATCACACCGGAGGATTTGCATCTATCTCTAGATGAACGACATACACTGCAATGTATTCGAAAGGCGATCGAGGCTGCACTTCAAAAGACACCAACATCTCAAGGTAATATTTAAGTGCCTATTTAGCTTATGTACCGCAACTTGGGAACTATAAGAGGTTTAACGAGTGAAGGCTATGCGCCATAGAGAGATGAACCCTCCAGAGACAGGCTTTGAGAGACAGTGAAGGAGGCACTGACAGATGAATGCTAGACCGCAGACATCAGGACATCCAACAACCGCTCTGTTTCTCTCATCATGAGCCGAAGAGTAATAATAATAGCATTAACTGCCCAATGCATTGCTATAAAGGACGCAAATGGTGTAAAACAATAAAATGAATTGTGAGTCGAAAAATAACCAATTTAGACACAATTACCTACATAATCATACATGTGAAGATGAGAAGTGAATATCTGAAAAAAAGAGAGGGGTGCACAGACACATGCACACATTTATGCCATGGCAGTGAAAATAAATGTAACCCAATAGCATAATATTTAGAGGACTATTACTAATAAACACGAATTCACACATTTATCACTAATGTGCAAAGGTTAAATTCAAGATTATTACCACAGTACAGCCAAAGTGGCATGAACAAAAGCCATTTTAACTGCCTCACAGATTGCATGTAGCAATTTACATAGGGAACCAACCCTCCCAACAGGTCAGGACTCAGGGCATCCCTTTTTTATTTTATTTCTTTATTGGCATTTATTCAGCAGTCATTACTTATTTGACTGAATGCAGACATAAGTAGACTAATAGAGTGAACAATCAAACATGGCCCACTTTGCATATAAAGACAGTGTCCTGCAAGTGCACCATACAATGAGAAGCAGGAAAGTATGGCATGCAAAACAATTAGGATATTGACCCAGGTCGACTGAGTGCATCTGATCTCGTAGAGGAGTAGCCAATATGTCTATGGCAAAAAAAAGCGAACTGACGACTAACAACACCCTTCAGCCCATGCCACTCTAGGCAGCCTTATCAGAAAGCGGTGGCAAGCATGACAGGAGCTCATTGCCACACAGTGTGCCAGCAGTTACCGTTGGGGTTGATGTATGGGGGCAGGGAGGGCGACACACCCACCCATGGGTCGCAAGGGCCTCACTGTAACTCTGTGTGCATGCACGCCTGATAGAGTGGGTGGCCACAAGGTCTACCCGACCGTATCCAAGGTGCTGTACAAGAGAGTCAGGGCCATATGTATCTAAATTCCGTTTTGCGATTCCTAGATAGCGATTTTTAAGAAATCGCTATTTAAAATTCGCAAAATGGTATGTATGTAGAAATTGGCTTCATTTTAACGATTTCTTAAGATTCCTTAATTGCGATTAGTAAATTGCTAATCGCAATTAAGGAATAATTTCCCATTCATTTCTATGGGCCAGGAGGCCCATAGGAATGAAGGGGAAATGTGCGATTCGCAATTTGCTAATCGCAAATTGAGAATTTTTTCAAGGGTGCAGGGGTGTCCAAAGGACACCCTGTTGCACCCCTCAAATCTGCATGGGTGCACATGTGGTACGCATACGTTATGTTATGTTATGTTATGTTACACACATTTGTATCGCGCACAGCTGCCCCAGCTAAGGGGCGTCCTGGCGCATGTCAGGTAGTATGCAACACCTACAGGGAAACACAACAGATAAAGAGACAGATAGCAGGTTTATTAAAACAAAAAGGTTTTTAAAGCTTTACGAAAAGCTAAAAGGTCATCTAGTAACCGCAACTCTACCGGAAGGGAGTTCCAGAGCTGGGCCGCTCTGACCCGGAAGGATCGGCCACCAGCCCGACACAACCTGTATCGAGGGACCACAGTAAGTGCGTGGCCCAAAGAGCTCAAGGACCGGGTAGGCACATACCAGGACAAAAGGTCCGCAAGGATTTGAGGACCCTCTCCCCTCAAAATCTTGAACGCCAGACACAGCACTTTAAACTGGATTCTGGCTCTGACAGGCAGCCAATGCAGTGATCTCAATGTGCCGGAGACGGAACTTGTACGGGGTAAGCCAACTATGGCTCTCGCCGCGGCGTTCTGAACGCGCTGGAGGCGGGTAACCTCAGCCAGATTGGAGCCTACCAGGAGAGAGCTTGCATAGTCCAGGCGAGATAACACCGTAGCCTGGACTATCAGCTGCCTGGTGCGATGGTCGAAGAACTTCAAAATGGGACGCAGCGACCGTAAGATGCCAAAGCAACAGGCCGCGTTTTTTTTTGAGTGGACCACAAAAGAAAGAGCAGGGTCCATCCATACTCCCAAGTTCTTTAATTCAGTGACCGGAAGAGGGGCCGGCCCCAGCTCCGCAGGCCACCACCTGTCGCCCCATAGGTCCGCCCTCCTACCGACGATCATGATCTCCGTCTTCTTAGCGTTGAGCTGGAGACAGTTGTTCTTCATCCAGCTCGCCACCGCCCTGAGTCCACTCTGAAACCTGGGGGCGTCCCGGTCCGGATCCCCGCTGATGGAAACCGCTAGCTGAGTATCGTCGGCATATGAGACCATAGTCATGTCCCATTGCTTGACGACCTCAGCCAACGGTCTCACGTATAGATTGAACAACGTGGGACTCAGCGATGAGCCTTGCGGCACCCCCTGTCTCAGAGGATGGAATTGGGACTGGAACGGTGGCACAGCAACGCTAAAGAAACGATCGTCAAGGAAGGACCGGAACCACTGGAGTGCAGGACCACCCAGCCCACTCTCCTCCAGGCGATGCAACAGGATGGGATGAGAGACAGTATCAAATGCGGCGCTCAGATCTAATAAAACGAGCGCCGCAGTCTGCCCCGCATCCATCACCGTGCGAAGATGTTCAGCCATGGAGAGAAGGGCGGTCTCCGTGCTGTGGCCAGCACGGAACCCGTTCTGGGTGGGGTCCAAGATGTTAGCATGGATGAGGTGGGCCGAAAGAGCTTTGTTGACATGGGCCTCTAACACTTTGGTCGGCCAAGGAAGCAGGGAAATAGGCCGATAGTTTTCAGGTTTGTCTGGGTCCAAAGAAGGTTTCTTTAAGATGGGAGAAACCACCGCCCGCTTCCAGCTAGCGGGTACCGTGCCGGACTCCAACGAGATGTTGATCAAGGAGTGTATCACGGCCCGACCCACAAACGACTGATCTCTGAAGAGAGTGGAGCTGAGCGGATCAGCGGGGGACCCAGACTTAACCTGCTGCGCCAGAAGGTCAAACCCTGCAGATGTCAACGGGGGCAATTCGTGCAAAACGGTATCTCCATAGATGTTAATCGGAGACTAAACTGGAGGCCCTATACAAGGGAATGTCTTATAGATGTTTTCGACCTTTTCCCGAAAAAACAGAGCAAGGGCCTCACAGTGAGTAGTGGAGCCAGTTGTCGGGCGCCAGTTCGTTTTGCTAAAAGATCCTTCATCAGTTTGAAGATGGTTTTGGAAGGGTTGGAGATGTTGCAAACTTCAGCAGTATAATAAGCTGCCCGAGCTTGGCAAACAGCCCGATGGTAGATTTTGATGGAAGCGAGATAAATAGCTTTTTTCCCAATATCGTACGCCTTCCGCCAAGCCCTCTCTGCACGCCTACAACTACCCTTGAGTGTACGTAAGGCGCCATCGTACCACGGGCTTGCGTCCCTCGAGCTGGTTTTGCAAGCGGTGATTGGAATGAGGGCGTCCAGCGCCTTGGAAATCCAAGCGCAGAACCCATCGTATCCTGTATCAACCGTAGTAGAAGGTTCCAATGGCTCCGCAGCGAGGACACGATGTAAGTCTTCCAGCCGTAATTTACTCCAATGCCGCCTCGCAACCAACTTTGCAGGGGGGGTGGTGATCCTACCCGGCAGGGGGGTACAGATGGCAACCAAAGAATGGCCTGTCCAGCCAAGGGGTGAGACGGCGGTAACAGAAGCATCTACCAAATTGGTGAAAAAAGGATCTAAAATGTGGCCACCGGTATGAGTAGACTGTTGAACCAGTTGCACAAGCTGAAGGGCCTCCAAATCCGCAAGAATACCAGATACTGAAGGGATGTTAGGTTTATCGAAATGTAAGTTAAGGTCACCCAAGATAGAGAAATTGGGACAACCTACCGCCAAGGAGCTAACCACATCGGGGAAGGCAGCTCTAAACGCCACTTCGCTCCCAGGGGGACGATAAACCACCATCCCCGAGAGTGAAAAATGTGGGGTGACAAGAATCTTGAACACCGCACTTTCACACCCCGCAATGGTCAAACCCGACCAGCTACAAGTAAAGCTGGATCGAATAGCAAGAGCAATGCCTCCTCCCCTCGTAGATCGATTAAGGGTAAAGACAGTGAAGTCAGGGGGGAATGCCAGGTTGATAATAGCCGCATCATCATCCTTCAGCCACGTCTCTGTAATGGCCACGATGTCCGGGGCCTCATCCTGTAACAGGTCAAACATGGCCTGATGATGCAACACCAGAGACCTGGCATTGAGACTGAAGATGCGGAGGGCATGCTCAGGGCGATTGCTCCGAGGAGCAGCCGCCGGGATTGGATGTCGGATTGAAGTGGGAGAATCCAAAGTCCACCTGCAGCAAGCGCAATGATAGGGACCAGCTAAAGGGTGTATAAGGGGAAGACGACAGCTTACGGTCAGGAGTCCAATATCCCGCAGGGTATCACTGGAGTACACCAACATGGCAGAACAAGAGGGCCCGCTCTCCCAACCAGCAGAGTCTAGCCTGAGCCCTGCGCGTCCCTAGCGCGAACGGGCGCAGACGGGCAGGACTCTGGCACGACTCCGGCCACGCGAGGACGCGCCCGCTGCGCGATCCCGCTGCGCTGGGAAGGAGCTTCAAATAGGCATCCCTCGCCGGCACCTGCGCACTGAGCGCACGTAGGGAGTGGCTCCTGCTGAGCCGGTCAACCCGCTCCAAGATGGCGGCGCCACAACTTCCCCCCACAGAGACCCCGGACCCGCCCAAGCGGCGGTGCTCAACGATTAGAGTGCAGGTAGGAGGGCAATTAAAAGCAGGGTAAAACAAACCAAAATAACAGAGATACAAAACGGGATTAATTAAAAACAATTGCGGAGCAAAGCGCGAAGCGCTTCCAGCATCAGAAGTTGAAAGCAAATATAGAATAAAGCGCGTAGCGCTTCCAGCAGCAATGCGCTACCTGACATGAGAGCCTCGAAGGGGAACTCGCCTCAAATAGGCGTCCCTCGCCGGCACCTGCGCACTGAGCGCACGTAGGGAGTGGCTCCTGCTGAGCCGGTCAACCCGCTCCAAGATGGCGGCGCCACAACTTCCCCCCACAGAGACCCCGGACCCGCCCAAGCGGCGGTGCTCAACGATTAGAGTGCAGGTAGGAGGGCAATTAAAAGCAGGGTAAAACAAACCAAAATAACAGAGATACAAAACGGGACTAATTAAAAACAATTGCGGAGCAAAGCGCCCTAAGGGCTTGTATGTGCGTCACATGGCACTTTGAAAAATGAAAAAATATGCATTTTGAAAGGAATTCGCAACTTACCACCAACTAGAAGTTGGTGGTAATTTGTGATTCCTTAAGGCCAATTTGCTATTTTTTTTCCTTGCTACATTGCATTTAAGGAACCTCAAAATTTGGAATTCCTTAAATGCAATCGCAAAATAAGGAATGGCAAATTTTGCGATTCCTTATTTTGCACCCAAATTGTTTCATACATACCATTTAGCGAAAATGGGTTCGCAAACGCTGGAATTCTGCGAATTTCCGCATTTGCGAACCCATTTGGCCTTGATACATATGGCCCTTTGTCTCTTAGGAGGGAGGGCTAGTGAAGGATGTAAAAAAGTTTGAGAACATAAGTGTCCTAGATCGTGGCTGCACCCTCATCTTCAGGCGGCAATGTTATGTTATGTTAAATGATTTGTAAAGCACAGCGTATACCCGAGGGCGTCTTGGCGCTGAAATAGTAAGCAATGAGGGTAGTGGAAACAACCTACTAATTGAAAAGCCAACTTTTAGAAGCTTCCTGAATTGTGATAGGGAAGGAGCTGATCTAAGAGTGAGTGTGAGAAAATTCCAAGCTGTTGCAGATCTAACCACACACCTGTTGCCATCCCATTTCAATTCCCTAAATTTAATGGTATTTACCCTGAAGAGCTTGCTGATCTTAGGTTTCTTGAGTGAGTGTACCATGAAAAAGCTTTCTTCAAAACGGAGGGTCCTTAGTCATGGAGGACTTTGTATGACAGGCAGAGGGCCTTAAATTTGATTCTGTTTTTGACGCTCACCCAGTGGGGATCCTTGAGGGCAGAGGAAACAGAGTGGTGTCTTGGCAAGTCCAGTAGGAGTCTGGCCACCGAATTCTGAAGAATCTGCAACGTATTCAAATATTGAGCCTGCAAGCTGATGTAAAGGCTGTTACAGTAATCAATCTTGGATAATAAAAGTGTGGAAATAACTGATTTCCTGACTGATATGGGCAGAAATATTGGAATTTTTTTAGTTATTCTCAAGATGTTGTATTGTATAATGAGGAGACCACTACGTTAACTCGATTGCCCAAGAGTAAGGGGTCATCAATCGTGACACCAAGGTTCTTGGCTTTCCTATTGGGTACGGGAAGGGGGCCCATCTCCCTAGGCCAGTACGGGGCAGAACAAAAGTTAGAGTAGTTCCCGAGTAAGATCACCTCAGTCTTTCCAGCATTAAGCTTAAGATGGTGTCTGTTCATTCAACCATTAATACAATTCATACAATCATGTATGTGAACACCAGTGTGGTTGGCATCATTGGGAGCTGATAATATGATTCACGTGTTGTCCGCATAGGAAGTAAAGGAGAATCAGAAGGATTTGATCAGGGGGGCAAGGTCTGTGACGTATAAATTGAAAAGTGTTAGACAAAGAGAAGATGCCTGTGGCACCCCGCAGGGAAAACGAACAAGCTTGATGAGAAGGCGTCAAAGTTGATTATGTTTTCCCTGTTTGACAGGAAGGATGAAAGTAATTTCAAGGCAAGGTTTTTAATAGCATTCGTTTCCAGACGGTCTATCAGGGTGGCATGATCCACTGTGTTAAACGCAGCAGATCCCCCCTTGTCTAGGATGAATTTGAGCTCATTAGTGGCCTTGATCAGAGCAGTCTCTGTACTATGTTCGGATCTGAATCTGAATTGACTAGGGTCCAGGCAATTGGAGTCCTTGATGAACTGATTTAATTGAGTGTTCATTACTTTCTCTACTATTTTTGCTGGGAAAGAAAGCCTAGAAATAGGTCCGTAGTTGGCCGGTTCCTCAGAATCTAGATTGGCTTTTTTCAATAAAGGCAAGGTGGAGGCTCGCTTCCATTGGGATGGATAGATGCCAGTTCTAAACATATTAATAAATATGCCGAGAGGTAGGTAGAAATAATGTCAGGGACTAGCTTTAAAGCTGAGGGCAGACAAGGATAGTCTGGAGAGCCTGACTTGGTGATTAAGATAAGGTCTTTTATTGATGCTGTGGAAATAGGGGAAAAAGACTCGAAGTTTTTAGTAGACAAATCCTTATCTGAAGCTGAGTTCACATTAGCTTGACCTGACCGTGGCGAAGGATTACCAAAGTGAACAAATGAGTAAAAAAATAGAATCAATTTTACCCCTGAGGTGTGAGGCAATATCATCGAAAAAGGACTGGTTGACCCAATCTCTTTTATGCTCTGGCTGTTTAGTCAATGTATTAATAACTTGATAGAGTTCTCTGAATGAGTTTTTTGAGGATTCGATCTACGAGGAGAAGTAGACAGCTTTTTCTTTTACCAATAGAGCTTTGTATTTAAATAATGGGCATTTACAAATTTCTGTATGTCATATTGGGCTCTCCATTTCCTCCCTTGGGGCCCGATTCACAGAACTAACTTAAGACAAAATCCTAAACTTACTACCATTTTGGTATTCACAGAAGGCACTTACTCATTTTGGTATTCACAGAAGGCACTTACTCATTTCGGTATTCACAGAAGTTAGGAGTCCTAACTTTAGGACTACTAAATGCCTTCTGTGAATACCGAAAATCTGAAAGTTAGGATTTTTCTAAGTTTAGGAGTAGTAAAGTTAGGACTCCTGACTTTAGAACTCTTAAATGCCTTCTGTGAATACCGAACGTCTTAAAGTTAGGATTTTTCTCAGTTTAGTAGTAGTAAAGTGAGGACTCCTAATTTTAGGACCCCTAAATGCCTTCTGTGAATATCGAAAGTCTTAAAGTTAGGATTTTTCTCAGTTGAGGAGTCCTAAAGACCTAAAGGTCTTGCCTATTTAGCAGATACCCAGAAGGTGTGGCTGCAAGCAGTTCGGGCATTGAGGTATTGGTGGCCCATGTTTCCATGATGAATAAAATGGGAGGGTTATATGAATCGATAAAATCTGCTACTTCAAAAGTATGTTTTACTAGAGAGCTAGCATTAATTAAAGTGCACGGTATACCCCTACTGTCCTTTATGACCGATGATATCTGGCTGGAGGCAAGCGATCTGGTAGAAACAAATCTGCCATGTAACTGGTAGCCACAAAAGGGACAGAAGCCATCCAACCCCTGACCAGGAGTTAAACTATTAGAACAGTGACAGTTAACCCCCTGCTTGTGTAATGCAGGAAGTTCGTTGCTTGTGAAGGACATTTTTGCTCTAGGGTCTAAGCCAAAACTGACATGTGGGCTGGCGCTGGGTGCAGTCGGGCACAAACCGTCTTGCCTTTGACGCGTCCCCTCAACCATGCCCAATAAGTAATGTTAGCAGTGTCAGCTGATTAACCCCTTGCCGGAAGTGAGGGGAGCCCGAGAGGAGGAGTTGCGTCTCTCCACACAATCGCCAGGAAATGTCGCAGCGGACCGGGGACTAACGAGCAAAAGTGCAAAGCTACAAGGAAAGTGCAAGTAAGTTAGCTTTGAAGCTATGAAAACGTTAAAAACAATCACTAAGGTGAGGGGCTATTGGAGTCAAATGAGGAAGTGTTACTACAGGTAGGTAGTCCTAGATCTGTGCAGAAGTTGGTCCAAGTGGGGGAGGGGGAACAACAGCCGCTCATAATAGTGAGTAAACACTTCATTGAAGTCAGCTTGTATATTCACCACGCGGTCCGTGCTGTCCCGTATGGTGCCAATCAGGGTCCTGGGAACCTCAGAGCTCAGCAACCATGCCAGTGTCCACCCTAGCTTATTGCCATTAACATGGTGATGGGTCAAGGAGGTCTTGTAATCAAGATCACATAGTAGCCCCACGTCTTCTTGGTATTGACGACGAAGGGCTGTAAGTTGGGGGCGGGCATCAGGCACCAACACTGCCACCATCTCAGTCTTCTGTAGGCGTCCTTCTATGGCCAGCACACTGCGAGTGAGCATTGTCCTAGCTCCCCATATCATGCTAATGTAGTGTCTTCTCATATCTACTGTTGTGTTATTCCATTCGAGCCCTTATGAGCCCACTGATCCTGCATTATCTTCAAAGTACTGGGTGAGATGTGTGGCAATAGTGTTGCTATACTCTGTGTCTTGTAGCCCTTCCATATGGAGCTGCCGATTAGGAATATTGGCCCTTATCCTATCCCACTAGAACATGACCCCGAGTGGGTTGTGGTCAGACAGAGTTGTGCCTAACTATTCAGAACTGTGTATAAGGGAACAGCAGTCTGTATTGCAAAAGAAATAGTCCAGCCGAGGGTGAACCTGGTGTCCTTGTGCATAGTAGGAGTACTCCGCCTCCCCAGGATGCCTCAAGCATTAAGACATTGCTGAAAGCGTTTTGTTACCTGTAAACTCTGTGTGCCTGGGAGTAGGGGGAAGGACCGGTCTACATTTTTATTGCTTACACGTTTTAAGTGGCCTTCCAACAACCCCGGAGCCTAAGGATCGAGCAACATAGTTGAAGAGAGGGTGTCCAGATACTCGCCCTATGAAGTACTGTAGAGAGATACCACATATAACGGGTGCCCGTCCAAGGTTCCCACAGAGTCACATAGCGGCCCTCTTTATCAACCAGGAGCCTATGTTTCACAAAAGGTACCTCCGGGGCAACCTAAACAAGGACACCTTGGGCATATGCAGAGTATCCCATGCCATATACCTGTCCACTCCACCGTTTACTAATTTCATCAAGTTCCACTCTGGTTAGGTGCATCTCCTGAAGACAGGCATATATTCTATGTCGTCTAGCGGGGATAGTCATACCCCAAATATACCAAGTGAAGACGTTATAGGTAACAGCCATAGTTGCAGATTATGCATTTCAAGATCCCCAAAATCGTCAATGCCCCCTTGCCCAACCCCCCACACCTGCCACAGCCACCCTACCGTCCACCCAGCCAGCCAAGGGGTTAACAACAAGCAAACAAGTGTGATAAACAACTCCTCTAACCCAGGCCTGAAAGTCTTTCAGCCCCATGCCACTCCAACATAAACAATGTAACTGATATGAAATATATGCCTGCAACAAAAACATGTCTGTGCGGAATACTCTGTCAGGAGTGGGCCAAGTGGAGCCCATCATTCAGTACCCACATCAGGCCCAGACACGCAGCTTACAGTTGTAGTGTCCCATGTCCATAATCAGTGACAACGATGGAGCTCCAGAGATAAACGAGTAGGCCACCAGGAGCCTCCCCACTTCCAACAAGTTCATCAATGACTCACGATCTATGGCACCTCGGGATCCAGGCGGCCTGCCAGGGGGAACCCACTGGTGTATGTAATGATCCCAACTCAGAGGCACCTAAACCAATAGTCCCAAGCTCCGAATCTAGGTCAGTGTCCAGGACCAACACCTAGTACCTGTTCCTGCTGTTTGTGGAGATATCCGCTATCACCCGTGCCCTCTCCAGGGTGGCCTGTTCCACTGAGGAATTAGATTTTGATCTGTGCGGGCATCGAAAACGACATTTTGACTTGCCCTTGGGCCAGCCCAGTTGATTATCCCCACAGGACTTCAGCTGCTCAGGCATCTTTTAAGTACGATGCCACTGCCCAGCCTCTTCTGGTGACATGAAGAAATGTGTGGCACCAGCTTCACCCATACACAGGCAGGCCAGAAAGAGTAAGGCATATGACAGATTTAGAGCATGAAGCTGGGCCTTAACTGCTTTGAAATTATGACGCCGCTTTTGAACCACCACAGTGTAATCCGGATAGGCCGTGATGTTGTTGGTGCCATTAAAAGTCCAGGGGCTTTTAGCTTGGAATAACTTCAGATCCCTGTCCTAGAAATTGAGTGAACATGCTTTAATTGGGCGCTGGGGGGCCCCCGGAAATTGGGGAAAGCCTGGGACCCTGTGCGCTCTCGCAATAGAAAAAAAACTCAGGACTTTTTATCTAGAACTGTGGTCTGCAGCCAATCTTCAAGGAACAGTTCAGTGTTTGGGCCCTCAGACCTTTCCAGGAAACCCATAAAGGGAACGTTGTTGAGACGGAAGCATCTCGCCTGGAGCACCTGCATCTCCACCTGAAGAGCCTTCAGCTGTTCCTGTACGTTTTTCATGGAAGGCGTGAGAGAGGCCAGCGAGGATTCTGCTTTATCTACACTCTCTACCAGCTTGGCATGGTCAGCTCGCATCAAGTCAGTTTTAACTTGTATGTCACCAAGCTGGGCTTCCATTGCCATTTTAGAATCCTGTATTGCCTGCAGAATTTTGTCAAACATGCTGATATACTTCGCCAGGGTACTCTTCAAGTGCTTGATCAGATCCGTGAGGGGTGGTGTGGCCCCTAGCATGGCCATGATTTACTTTTAGGGTGGAGGTTTGGCCACCTTAGGACGAACCATGCATGGGCAGCTGTTCCCTGCCACAGTCAGCAGGATGCACACCTCAGCACCTCAGGCAACACCAGCTACAGGGATGCACGGTACTGTCCTCAAACAGTCTCAGAAGTTCCATGAGGTGGGCAGTAATGAGGATGTGATGTCTAGGGGTGGAGAAGAATTCCGCTCTGCTGGCACAGTTCATTATAGTTTTCCCAACTTCGTCCGGAGTTCGGAAAAACTCCATGAAGTGATGCCGAACTAGTTTTTTTTCACATGCTAGACCTCCTCCCAGCGAGATTTGCAAACACAGGCGGTCACAGCACGCAGCTCGTGTTGGGAAGCTGCTTCTCAGGTAGAATATTTACTCAAGCGGCAGAAAGCAGTAGCGCCCTCTGATGCAACGCATAGAGCTGTTCATACTGATTTTACAGTGTGGGACAAACACAGCGCTAAAAATCATCGTGAGCAACGTAATTTAAGAGACTCTGCTGCTGGCAGAACTTTGTGGAGCGCAAGGGAGTTTTTCCAGCACTTTGTGGAGTTCCATGGAGTAAAACTCTGTGAATTCCGCCCAGGTCTAGTGTTGTCTGCCCTGGCCATGCCGAGTGCAGTCCAATCGTAGGTCCCACGTCTTCGGGGGCAACAGCTCACGGGCCTAGCATGGCCACACCACCCCGGGGTGGGGCTGGGGGGAGATGCTGTATGCACCGGATGCTCACCATGCCCTCTGTGACTACAGGCAACACCCCCAGGAAGGGCAACAATTCTGAAACAAGCGGGCACTTAATGCATATCACGCAGCTACCATGACTCACCTTTGGGCACCTCCCACAGTTCCAATTATCAATTACCCAGTGCCCCAAAAGTCATTGAAGGAGCTCTACTTCCTGGACACACTCGTCAACTCCAGGGGGTTGGCAGCAGGGGCTTCATATAACATACAGGCCACCTACTCAGGCACCCTCTTCATCCCCTGGGGTGTCCTTTGCATCCTCAAAAGACAATAGCACCACAGTCCACAAGTGCTACTGCCGCAGGTAGGCCACGCCCTCCAGCACCATGGTAACAAAGATGGAGTCCCATATGAGAGCTGCCAATTCGCTTCAGAACCCCGCTACCTCACCTGCACAGTAGGTGCTCACAGTGCAAAACGCGCACACCAATGCTCAGCACAGGTGCCACAGTACGCATTGCCACCACTCCGTTCTGCCCTACTTCCTTGTATTGAGAAATGTTATTTTGAATGTTTAGATGTGTTTTTTGCCATTCTGAAGTTTTGTCATGCAATCATGATTTATATATATATATATATATATATATATATATATATATATATATATATATATATATATATATATATAGTATGTATGTTGTTTGTAATAGTTTAAGTGTTGTGTTTAATGTACTTAGTGTGTTTTTTATCTTTGTGCCTTTTTAACCCTGCCAAAGTTCCAATGGAACGAAACGCGATGGCTATGGTTGAATTTGAAAAAACTGAAAGAATAAAGGACATTTTTGGGAAAATTGGAAGCTTTTTTTACTCCATTTTTTATGTGCACCGTCCTTATCTTCATGAATTTGTGTATCTGATCCTCAGTGAAGTGAAAGTGCGGCGAGCTCCGGACATGTGTGCACAGACAAAGGACTTATTTATTTACTTTGAAATTGAGGTGCTGAACCATGGTCAGCCGCATTGATCCTTTTTAACAATGGCATACACCATGTATGCAACTGTGCAGAGTAGAATATGCTTTTTGTTACCATTATTGAGGCAAGGGAGGGACATCATGAATCACTCGAAGCTTTTGACTCTCATGAACGGTGACCACCCCTCACAATCAACAGGGGTAACAAAAAAGATATTCCACACTGCACATCTGAATATATCAATTTATCTATATAGATATCTATATATTAATTAAAAAACAAAGGTTAGAGTAATGTTATAGTTAGGTATTGTAATAATATAAAAACTAATGTTTAAAAAGCAAAAACACAGAAATTCGCCATTTATTTTTTTCTGAACTAACTATAACTTGCACTGCTAATGATCTCACATATTACATTTTTTTAAATGACATCATTAAAGACATCACCGATTACATCTCAAATGAATTTCTACGATTCTTACACATAACCTAAAATCTTATGAAGTACCTAACTGTAATGTCACTTTAACCTTTCTTTTACTATAAAGTAAGATATACTATAATCAACTATGGGCCACATGTACAAAGCACTGGTCGTAAAATACTGTTTAAAATTTGCGACCAATTTGTTTTCGGCCAGTGCAGTGTTTTGTAAACCAACCTATATGCTAATAGATTGATTCACAGAAAAACGAATCACAGTGGATTGAAATTGCAAGTCCCTCATAAATATTAATGAGGTAGGTCAAAAATTGCGACTCAGGAATGTTGGCCTGCTGAGGTCATCAGACCACCATACCTGTGACTGATTTTTAATAAAGCAATTTTTTTTAAATGCAGCCCGTTTTCCATTAAGGAAACAGGACTATATGTAAGAGTAAACATTTATTTAATCTTTTTTATTTGTTTAAGAGACGGCAGTGGTCACATGGACCACTGTCTTCTCTTAAATGCTTTTTTTGCACATTCTCTAAGGGGAAGTGCTTTCAAGGGGGCCTCCTTTCTTTTTTCTAACGGGTTACCACCCCAACTTGGGGGGTCGGTGAAATATCAGTGCTTTGTGACTGGATCTACATTTGGCTCTATAGCCACCTGCATGCAGCACATAATAAAATAGCACTGCAGTTGTTCATACTGAAATGCCGCCTATAAACAGGCTGGTGAGGAGAGCAAGGGTACATGTTGGGGGCAACCCCCAAAAAAAAAACAGCAATCACTGCATGGCCAACACTGGGGTCGAGAGACAGCTGGTGTTTGCAACCGGTGTAACATTACCAAATCAGCAGTCCTAATGTAATTTTCCACCCTGATAGGAGTGTCTGCCTTCAAACTTTAAATCTGGCCTTAAATGTGATCTAATTCCAAGTATTATGCAGATGACAGTGCTGCGTCAACACGAAAGTTCAATATATGTTATAACTTTGCATGTTCATATGTGTCCGATGTTTACATTTAGGAATCACTTACTGAGGTTCACCTCAATAACAGGCTACTCAGGCCTGCATTTCAGTCTGATGTGACCAGTGTCATCAAGTTTGACTCCATCTGTAATGAATCTGCAGAGAGTTTCACCGCACAAGGTAAGTAGAGGTGACAACCTGAAAGAATGTCTGGTGAGAGCTGTCATTGTGAAAGAACACTGGGTTGCCAAAGAAGTACAGGAACAACTTTTTCAATAACATGGACTCGGTTGTGTTGAGGGCGCCCTGCTGGCCAATCTAGGTTGTTAAAGCAAGGTATGCAGGCACGGTACCCAACTCATCACAAGGTAGATTGTGACACAATCCGAAGTGTTTAGAAGTGTAGCAGGGTCATATTAGCAAGAACCTGGTTAAAATTATCGCAGTTTTAGCGGCAGGAAACTGCCGCTAAAACGGCGATAATGGGCTTGCTAATATGCATTATAGAATTCCAATAGAAGCCCAGGTTTGATGTCTTGCACATCGAACCTGGGCTTCTATTTGAATTCTATAACGCATATTATCAAGCCCATTATCGCCGTTTTAGCTGCAGTTTCCTGCCGCTTAAACAGTGATAATTTTAACGAGGTTCTTGCTAAGATGCCCCGCAGTTTCCTGAAGATTTGCTGACAAGCGTCACCACACTTTTACCATTCAATTCCTGCTGAGCCAACGACTGTTGTGAAGCTCGCACTTCTCACCCCTACTTTAAGGAATGCAAATAAAACACTACTAATGCATACAGGATTGTCCTTTTTCTTTTCCTCACACTTTCTAGGGCTTCGAGAGATGAGATGTTTTGTGTTTTCACTTGAAATAGCTAATCAATTAACTTTTTTCTGGCTGTTAGTGTAAGTGAAGCAGCTCTGCCTGTCCGCTGCACAGGCTCAATTTATCTCCAAGTGTTTCTTCCAAGCCCCTCCTCAAAGAATGAGAACATGGCTTTGGATCCAGACATATTTATTAGCATAGAGAGACATGAGGCCACCACGAACCGGGCAGGTGTGCAGCTCCTTCTAATTGACCAGAGTACATTCCAGTCCTCAATCCCAACATTTCATATAAAATCAGTGACTTTTTAATCCTGCAGCAAACCAGAAAGTAATTATAACACAGAGGGTAAGTCAACTAGGATTATAAAGTAAAGGATGACCAAATTATGTTACAAGTTTATTTAAGTTGTTCTACAGAAAAAAATTATTTATGCAGCACATTTTCTTGCAATAATATATGGTTCCTTTTAGGCTAGAACATTTTTTTCTCGTTTAAATTTGCAAATATGTGGATTGAGTGGCATGAGCAGTAAATACTTAATTATATGTTTTCAATTCCACTTTCATAACTATATTATTACGCGTTTGTCTATTTTTTTACTTCAATCAATCTATCAATCAGGATTTATAGAGTGCGTCTAATCACCCAATAGGGTATCCAGGCGTTTGCAGGTCCCGAAGACTCATTTGAACAGCTAGGTCTTGAGGTCCATTAGGAATTTTGTAAGTGAGGTGATGGGGCGTTTAAGTTTAAGGGCAAATGAGCCTCCCCGGGCTCCTGATAAATGTTAGACCTGGCATCTTTTGGCCTGCTTTTGCTGGTTTAGTGTCTCTGCGCACTTTCTGACTGCTGTTCATTGTTAAAGTGCAAGTGCTCCTACTATAAATTGCTTTATGGATTGGTTTTTCCATGATTGGCATATATGATTTACTGATAAGTCCTTAGTAAAATGCACTGAGAGTTCCAGGGCCTGTATATCAAATGCTGCTAGTGGGCCTGCAGAGCTGATTGTCCCACCCACAGAAGCAGCCTTTCAAAGGGTTCTCAGACATGCCACTGCGGTGTCTGCGTGCAGTTTTTACTGCCATGTCGACTTGGCAAGTGCACTCCCTTGCCAAGCCCCAACCTTCCCTTTTATTAAATGTGAGCCACCCCTAAGGTATGCCAAAGTTACCCCGTGGGCAGGGTGCAGTGTATTTGAAAGGTAGGGCATGTACTTGTGTGTGTGAAATGTCCTGATAGTGAAATACAGTATATTTCGTTCTTCACTTTTAACAGGCTATCTGTACCATAGGATGGAATGGGAAGTACTGGGTAACATGCTATGAGTATATCTTCCCATTGGGACAAGATAGGGAAATTGAGTTTAGTATGCGTGAACTCAGAATGTAGAAATGCATCTTTTAGTAAAGATGATTTTAATGTTCTGTGCTTTAAAATACCACTTTTAGAAAGTAGGCATTTTCTTGCTTAACTATCGTGTGTGCCTCTGCAGGGTTGTGGATTGACTGTCTGGCTTTGGAGTGACAGGGGCTGGGGATGTGCATTCTTTTCAGTCAGCCACTGGGGGGGTCGAGGTGTGTCCTGCCTTTCCTGGATGTGTCAGGGCTGCGTTGAATAGACCTGGGATGCAGTTAGAGTAGTGGGAGGAGATTCCCTGCACCTGAATGTGCCTGGTCTGCCTTGGGAAATGCTTTCTCCACCTCCTGCCAGGAAGCTAGACCAGAGAGGACCACACTAGTTTGGACTGAGCACTGACACTCTTTGCCCACGAAAACAAAGAGAAACTGAGTATAAATATTGGGGCCTCAACCCCAGAACTTTGGAACTTACTTGGATAAAGGAACCTGCCAAGAAGAAGGGATGGAAGAACTGCCAGGAGGAATACTGCCCCTTTGCTGTGTTGTTGCTTTCCTGGGTGGGCCTGCAGTCACTGCTTCTGTCTTGGGCAATGAATGGACTGGACTGAACCTTCTTCACTTGTTGCTGAGTATCTCCAAGGGCTTGAAACAGAGCATGTCTCCTGTTCACAAAGTCTCAGAGACAGCAAAGACTTCACTTACTGCTGGGTAACGCCTCTGGAACCGTGGGTTTCAGTTGCCACAGAGTGGGCACTTTGCTCCATCGCCCTGGTCTCAACAACCACGGTACTGCACACTGACCTCGACACCGGTGACTACACTGCTCATAAGTCACACAATGCACAGCCCTGCCCCACACCGCAGTGCTGGGCTGTCCGATGCCAGCTCCCATCAACCGGCACTGCTGCTTGTACTGTGACCTGTCAGCACCACAACGAGCATTGCCCCACTTCACACCACAGCCCTGGTCTCACTGATGTATCTGGACGACCTTTGCAGAGCTGATGCCTGCACTGCAACTTGAGGGAACCGCATGCTGTGCCGCTATGCTTCACATCACCACTGTGATGGTTGCCACAACTGGCCCGCTCCAACGCGATCGCTCGCAACCTAAGGTACTGTTTATGAGTCTTCTGACACTGACGCCAGTCCGCACCAAAGCTGTTGGCTGGAACTGTTGAAATCTGTTGCTTTCAGTACAGCGGTAGCCCGGAAGGAGCCATAGACTTAAAGGAAATGCATTTTTACGTCATTCTTGCCAAGTGCACATTTTTGATTACTGTATGTTGGTCTTTTATTGTTTTTGTCCTTTTTGCACAGATAAATATTAGTTATTTTTCTAAAACTGGTTGTAACGTTTTCACTGTTTTACTGTGTGTTATGCGCAAAAGCTTTACAAATTGTCTCTGAAATAAGCCTCACTGCTCATGCCAAGCCACCATGGGGGTGAGCAGGGGTTATTTTAGAATTGTATTCCTCTTATCCTGACTAGAAGGAACGTCCCTACTTGGGGCACAGGTGCAAACCATTGCAACTAGATACCCCCATTTCTAACAATAAGGCTCTTTTTTATTCTCTTGATTGTTGTTCTTTGGCAAAGCATAAGTTTGAAATATTTTATTTTATTTTGGACTATGCCCAACGTGCAATCTTCCTGAGAGAAACCTGGCTCGCCAAATATGTGGACCCTGATATTTTGCTGACTGTTCCTGAAGGCCATGCAATAACAAGATTAGATAGGCAAGCCCAATGGGAAGGGGGTATTGCAGTCATTTTTAAGCAATCCTTGTCATATATTTTTTCAAAATTAACTGTGGCTAGCTGGGAGACAGCTCTCTTCACTTTGGTCTGCTCAAGCAATTTTTCTCGCTCTGGAGTTTTGATTTATAGGCCACAAGGCCTGGCCTTGAGGTTCCTTTCTTCTCTGGAAGATGTTTTTCCTACTTTGGTATTGCATTACTCTAACTTCAACGTGATAGGGGATTTTAACCTTCGGTTTGCGAATTTATCATGCATGCTAGGGCCAGAGGTTCCTTCGGGATGAGGGGGAAGGGTTTCTAGTGTCATGGTCATGGTCTGAGATGTCATAGCGCGGGGACACTCCGTTGGGGTAACCATTGCGCTTTATAAACTTTAATCTAATCTATTCTCTAATCATCTTGCCCAATGAACACTGGGTTATGCACTGCTTTAACAGGGCTTCAGTTGTTGCAATTAGTTTCTTGGTCTACACATAAGGGTGGGCATACGCTTGACCTTATTTTTTCTAACTTAAGTGAGCAAGTGGTTGAACCTCCCTTGCCACTTTTATGGTCTGACCATCTAGCCATTCCCTTTCAGGTCCCTCTGAGCAAAATCCCTTCTAACCCTATCTCTGGTCAGAAGAATAGATTCAGGAAATAGGCCATGGTTTCTACCATTAACTTTACTAACACTTTGGCCACAACTTCCCCAAATCTTGACAACTGTGTCACCACAGCTATTAGGCAGGTGGATGACTGTATTTCTGGGGGTCTTGGTTCTATAGAAACCAAAGTGGGAGGGGTAGCTCGCAGGACCAAACCCTCTGCGGACTAGTTCAACGAGGAATTAGCCATGTTTAAAAGGAACTGCAAATGCTGTGAGCGCATTTGGCCCAGGAACTTTAATCAGGCTGGTAAGGAGATCTAACACTCAGCCCTGAAATCCTATAATTCGACAAGTGCAACGGTAATTTTATGCTTACAAACTTGAGTTGGTGCAAAACTCTTCTAAAGTTATTTTTGCGATTGTTAAAACCTTATCCTCGATGGATCAGATTTCCGCTGCAATTGCCCCTTTGGAGGACAGCTGCAACACTCTTGCTAAATATTTCTCTGATAAAGTAGCAGTTGTTTATTCTTCTTTCCTAGAGGCTGCTAGAAATGCCTCTTGCTTTGAACTTCGGTTTGAGTCTTCCACAGATTCTGATAGATTACTTCAATTTAAATCTATCAACTTTCAGAACTATAGTCCTGTATGCCATTAGTCAAGTCTGGCTTGCCTCTCAATCTGGCTTCTTCTGGTATTTTGGAGCATAGAGTGAATGAGCTCCTCCCTATTTTTAGAGATCTTTTAAATAATTCTTTCACTGTGGCCCAGGTACCTATGAGCTGGAAGCACACTTTTGTGGCCCCATTGCTTAAGAAGTGTTCTTTGGATCCCTCTAAACAACAAAACAATAGATCGATTTCTCTGCTTCCTTTTCTGTTAAAAGTGGCAGAAAAGTATATTAATCAGCAGCTTGCGCGGTTTATTGACAAAAGGAATCCCTTGCATAGATCTCAGTCAGGATTTAATCCAAGGTAGAGTTTTAATGTGCTCTTCTTCTCACCTCAGAGTCCATATGTCAGGTTATGGATAGAGGAGACACTGTAGCATTATTGCTGCTGGATCTGAGTGAGGCATTTGACACTGTATCTCACAACCATTTATTGAAATGGCTATGGAGATACCGGGTAGGTCACAGGGTTATAAAATGGCTGTCATCCTTCTTCCAGAGCCACACTTTTGAGGTTCTTCAGGAGCCTTTTCGATATCTGTTGGTCCTATTGACACAGGGGGTGCCTCAGGGCTTTTCCCTGAGCCCTACCTTATTAAACTTCTATATGGTCCCCTGGATGATGTCATTGAGCATTATGGCTTCGACATTATATCATATGCTGTTGACACTCAGCTCATTGCCACTTTATCTCAGAACTCCGTGAGAGCCTGTCTGTCTGACGTTGCCCAATGTATGGACCTCAACTGCCTGAAGTTAAAGGCAGGTAAAACTGAGATCCTTATCCTGTGCAATCTGCCTTCCTTCTGGTCCCCAAACAGGTGGCCAGCGCCACTTGGTTCCTTTCCAACACCAAGGACTAAGGTCTAAAACTTAGTTAGACATTTGGTTTGACCAAAGTCTTACCTTTGATGATCAAATTACGGATTTGGCAGGTCGTTGAAAAATATTATTGGCATTCTGCCAGTATGTGCTCAGAAGACGGCAATCCAAGCCTTAGTCATCTCAGCTGGATTACAGCAATGTTTTATTTCGGGGTGTCTCTCAGTCGCAGCTGACTTCAACGGGTCCATAATTCAGCAGTTCGGCCACCATGGGCTCAGCACTACTCAAACTTCACTGGCTTCCGGTGAGGAAGTGTGTTGCTTTTAAAGCTCTTTTTGACTGCTTTAGAATTTATAGTTAGGCAGGTGCAGGCTATCTGCATCACCTCATCACCCCTTATTCTTCTTTGAGACAACTCAGGTCCTCTGAAGCCTTGCTTGCTCACATCCCGCAAGATAAGACAGTGTGTATGGGTGGGAGCTCTTTCAGCTTCCTTGCACCCTAGTTAGGGAACTCTCCTCCTCTGCAGTTAAGGCAATCCAAGACAGAACTCCTGTTTCGGAAAAACTTAAAAACCTGGCTTTTTAAATAGGTGCTTTCTGTCCTTGGGCTATTTGTGACTTCTGTTAGGAGCTTGACCTTTTAGCGCTGGGACACTCCTGTTGGAGTAGTTATGTGCTTAATAAGCCTCTTTATTATTTTTCAATATTATTGTGGGAAAAGGAGCATCCTCCAATTCTGCTTTGGTAGATGTGTGGAGTATAGGCAAGTGAAAGGGAGGCATAGCGTAGTCTCCTCAATAGTTGGTGGAAGTTCTGGTGGTGGTTAATGTATGCCGGTCCTTGGTTGTGTAGGGCTTTGTGTGTGTTCATCAGCAGCCTGAATTGGCAAGTCTTCTGTACATGGAGCCAGTGGAGTACCCTGAGGTGTGGTGTGATGTGGGTTCATCGGGGAAAGCAGAGGATGAGTCAAGCTGCAGCGTTCTGTATGGTCTGAAGTCTCTGTCGGAGGTCTGTTATGATTCCTACTTAGACTGCTCTGACGTAGTCCAGTCGGCTTTTGATGAGGGCCTGTATCACGGTGCATGTTATATGCAGGGGTAGTAACTTCATAATCTTATTTAGCATGCATAGAATGAGGAAGCATGTGACGGAGACAGCGTTGATCTGTGATTTCATGGTGAGCTTGGTTTCAATGATGATTTTGAGGTTTATGGCGTGGTCAGAGGGAGTGGGTGTGGATTCTAGGTCTGTTGGCCTCCAGGAGTCATTCCATGTGCTGCTGCTGTTGCCAAAGATCAATACTTCCATCTTGTCTGTGTTCAGCTGTAGGTAATTGTTCTTCATCCAGTCGGCGACGTTTGTCATGCATCTATGGAAGATGATTCGGTAGTGGTGCGTTCATCAGTGAGTGAGAGGATTAGTTAGCTGTCATCTGCATAGGAAATTATGTGGAGACTGTGGGATCTGATGCTGTTGGCCAGCAGGGTCATATATAAGCCTGGGCGGTGTTCGCAGAGTTCAGCTATGCAGAACTACGCAAAGTGCAAAAAAAACTCAGACGCGCTACGAGGAGCTCTCCGAGCAGCAGAGTGCATTAGATAAATGCAGTTCGCAGTAATTTTCAGTGCCAGGTACTTGTCCACACTGTGCAATCATCATCAATGGCACCATGCACACCACAAGCAGAAGCTGCTTTCCTTCTGCCGCTTGAGTAGATTTTTACTCAAGCAGCAGCTTTCTCAACACAAACAGATGGTTTCTCAACACGAGTGGTCGCGAACATAGGTTATGTTATGATATTTGTATAGCTCCTGGCTACCCAAAAGCTTTCCAGCGCTAGCAGAGAGAGGGAGAGGTCAAAGCAGCTTACTAGGTGGGGTTTTGAAAAAAACTAGTTTTAAGAAGTTTATGGAATGAAAGGAGATTTGGTTCTGAGCGTAAGTGGAGAGTGTTCCAAAGCTTAGCAGAGGTATAACGCAAGGATCGACCACCACTTCTCATCCTGTTGATTTTCGGGACCGCAGGTAGGTAGAGACTGGTTGATCAAAGGCGTCTAGTGGGACGGTAAGGGGCGATGATAGCTTGGAGGATGGGGATCCTTTCTTCCTGAATGATTTGTGGGCAATGCATAAGGACTTGCATTTTATTCTGTCCACCACCGGGACCCACTGCAGGGGTTTCAGGGCAGGTTGTGTGGCTGTTGGGGGTCATTAAGAGCATCCAAGCTGCACAGTTCTGGATGACTTGCAGTCTGTTTGTGGTGGTCCTGGGAGCTGCTAAAGATAGAGCATTTCCATAGTCAAGGTGAGAGAGAATTATGGCCTGGACCATGAGTGGGAAAACTTTGCGGAGCATCCACAGAATGCCATAGCAGGATGCAGCCAATTTAGTTGTCTGATGATCAAAAGTGAGTGACTGATCTAGCCACACACCTAGACTTTGATCTGGTTTTTGGGAGTGGGTGGGGATCCAAGGCAGCTTGGCCATGCTGGACAAATGCCAGAAATAGATGGGTTGCCCAGCAGCCTCAGCTATTTTTTATCTCCATTAGTTTAAGGGAGGAGTGTTCCATCCATTGGTCATCTCTCTCCAAGCAAGGGCTCAGGCTAGTCAAGATGGATCCTGGATGGTTTAGGACCACCAGTAATTGGGTGTCATCGGCGTAGGTAACAATGTCTATCCCGAAGGGAAGGACGGCCTGTTCCAGTGGGCTCATATAGACATTTAACAATGTCGGACTCAAGGATGAGCCCGGAACGACGCCTGCATTCAAGTGGGATTTGGTCGGAAGAGTTATCTCCTTCAAAGACTTGAAAGCTTCTGTCCTTTAGAAAGGACTGTAGACGGGTGATGACACTACCTGATAGGCCAGCCTTCCTCAGCCTATAGATCAGGATGTCGTAGTTAACAGTATCAAAAGCAGCACTAAGGTCCAAAAGGATGATGGCCGTCGATCCTCCTTCATCCAGGATCTTTTTGGCCTTTTCCACCACTGCAAGAAGTGCAGTTTCAGTCCTGTGCTGGGGGCTAAATCCAGTTTGTGACAAGTGAAGTATGTTATTAAACTCCAGAAATGCGGAGACAACTGAGTTAACATACTTCTCAAGCATTTTACTGACCCCGGAGAGGAGGGAGATTGGGCAAAAGTTTCCAAATGTGTCAGAGTGAAGACTGGGTTTCTTCAAAAGCGCCCTCACCATGGCGTGTTTCCAGGGTGGGGATACTAGACTGGCCAGGATGGAGCAGTTTATCAGCTTCAGTAACACAGGGAAGATTGCATCCCCAGACTTAGTTAAGATTTGGGGAGGTGCTGTGTCATTGAGAGAGCCAGATTTTGCTGAGGCGCATGTCTTCACTAGGGTGTCCATGCCCATCAAGGGAATCTCTCTGAGAAGATTTGGTTAAGATTTGGGGAGGTGCTGGGTCATTGGGAGAGCCAGATTTTGCTGAGGCGCATGTCTTCACTAGGGTGTTCATGTCCATCAAGGGAATCTCTCTGAGAAGATGCTCACCAGACACGGGGTGCTCCGTAAGCCGCTGATTGATGGTTAGGTCGGAAGGGGGGAAGGAGTTGGAAATATCCATAATTTTATTGGAAAAGAAATGAGCAAGTTCATTACAATGTGTCTTTGAGCTGTTGAGAGGGATATCCCTGGCAGTTAGTTTTAGGAGGTGTTTAGCTATCTTAAAGATTTCACAGGGGAGTTTGAGGCAGAGTTTATTCTTTCCTCATAGTATACTGCTTGTGCCTCCTTCACTTTAGATTGTAACATTTCTATAGAGTCCCTGTAGTTTTCCTTACTTGTTGTGTCGTAGTTTCTTCTCCATTTCCTCTAAAGTCTTTTGCAGATTTGTTTGTATTATGCAGCTTAGAAGAGCACCATGGAAAGGGGTTGTTCCTGTTTTTTTTAATGGATATGTTTCCTAGGTAGAACTAGGTCCAGTGAGGAGTTGATCCACTGGTTCAATTGGTCATGTGTGACCATGGGGCAGGGATCAAAGATGGGTATGCTATTTTCTAGAGCTGCATTCCAAGAGTACAGTGGGAGGTTGGACCGAGAGTGCTACCAGCTGCTTATAGTGCCGGTGTAGGGGGTGTTTTGGTAGATCCCACCAGAAGGGGACCAGGAAATGGTTGGACCATGGTACTGGGACTGGGTCTCTGACTGAGAGTTCATTGCAGTTTGAAAAAATGGGGTCTAAAATATGCCCTTTTTTTGAGTGGGACTCGTAAAAAATTCTTATCTGAAGAACCAGACGATTTTGGGTTAGATCCATCACTACTGGGTCTGAGGGGTCATCAAAATGCCATCCCCTGGTATAGTAAAATTAGAAGGAGAGCTTGCCAACTTGTCAATGACTTCTGGCAAGGTTTTGAATAGTTGTCCATGTGATCCAGGGGGGGTTATATAAAAATGCCTGAGAAGGTGTGAGTAGACGAAAGTGAGATGGAAAAAGAAAGGTTCTCACAATCCGGGACGATGTTGGAGGTGATGCGGCATTTAAAGTCATCTTTTAGGATGGTGGCAATGCTTCCTCCCCTACCCTGTTCTCGGTCTTTCCTCAGAATATAATAACCTGGTGGGAGACATTGGACTAGGTCTGGTTCTGATTCAGCATTGAGCCAGGTTTCTGTGAGGAAAAGCACGACAGGGCATTCCTCTTGTAGTAGGATAGGGATTTTTGTGAACATGTTTGAGTAGTGATCTGCAGTTTATATACAGCATTTTGTAGACTAAGGAGGGGACAGGGACCCGACACGGTTTAGGTGGAGGAGGTGGGGTATAGGAGCATTGACGACAGCTCAGAGTGTCCATAAGTGGACAGATGAAGTGAAGGCAAATCTTACTAATAGATCTGCTTAGACTTCTCAGTAGCTCCGGGGAGTTTGTGAAGTGGTGTCAGTTAAAACCGACATGGGGGCGTGATCCCTGGCTCCGGCCAGATGCGTTACCACTCGCAATGCCTGCGTTGAGAAATCTCGCTGGGAGTTTCCACGCTCAAGCACGCCAACTTGATGTTGATGATCGTAACCGAGGAAAAATCTCACCGGGAGGTGGATTATTCTTGCTCGCCAATTTAACGTTGATGAACACGAGCGAGGAAAAAACTCTGCTCCGCTCTGCATAGTTTTTCGGAACTCCGCGAGCTCCACATAACACAGTGTGTAGAAAACTCTGCAAACTCCACAAGCGGAAAGGAGTTTACCGCCCAGACTTAGTCATATATGCGTTGAAGAGCATGAGGCTGCTAGATGACCCGTGGGGGACACCTCAAGTCATCTCCTTGGGTTCAGAGATGAAAGGTGGCAGGTGGATCCTCTGGGCTCTTCCAGTGAGGAAGGCGGTGATCCATCTGAGCGCATCCCCGTGGATGCCGGTGTGGTGGAGTCTTTCGATCACCATGAGGTGGGACACGGTGTCGATAGCTGCTAAGAGGTGGAGGAGGATCAAAGCTGCTGTTTTTCCTCGGTCGAGGAGGGTTCAGATCTTTTCAATGGCTGTGATCAGGGAGGTTTCAGTGCTGTGATTGGTGCTGTAATGGACTGGGAGGCATCAAGTAGCTGGTTCTGTTCCAGGTGTGTCATGAGTTGATTCTTGATAAGCTTTTTTCAGAACCTTTGTTGGCTGTTGTTGGTAGAGTGTTATTAAGTGCCGGTCTGACTTCAGCATTTTCAACAATCAAGGAATGTTGTTATGGTAATAGGGGTGTTGAGAAGGGTGGTGAGTTCCTGGCCAATTCTTTGGTTTTGGAGGTTGAAGATATGTTGCGGGCATGGGTCTGTGGGAGCTCCCGAGTAGATGAATTTCATGGTGGAGGTGGTGTCCTGGATCGAGAGGATCTTCCAGGTGGTCAGTGTGTGGTCGTGTTGATTACAGTGATGGTGTATCTGTCGAGGAAGTATGAAGGTGTGTGTTGGGTTCAAAGTTTCTGTATTTGGTTGCAATCTTGCTGTGAAAGAAGTGGGCGAGGTTGTCGTACAGCTCCTGTGAGTGTATGATGTTGTTTCCCCTCACAGCCGGGTTGGAGAATTACTTAACGATTTTGAAAAGTTTCTTAGTGTTGTTGGCTCTGGTTTCAATACTTGTGGCAAGGGCTGTCTTCTTTGTTGACCTCAGCAGGTGGTGGTAGAGGCTGAGGTAGAGCTTGAAGGCTGCCCTGTCAGAGGTGTCCTTGCTGGCGTGCCATCTCCTCTCCAACTGCTTGCTATCCCGTTTCACTGTTCTGAGTTCTTATGTGTACCAGCTGGTCTTTTTGTAGTATTTTCTCTGGATGTTGCTCTTGATGGAAACGATGCTGTCTGCACCATTGGTGATCCAGGAGTTGACGTTTTTCACTTCCTGTTCGATGTTGGTGGTGGTAGCAGGACTGTTTGTGTTGAGATCATTCACCCAGCTGGACTCTGAGATATTGTTCCACCTACTGTGGGGGGCGTTGATCATCTTTAAGGTGGAGATGAGGGGGCTGGAGATCCTGAAGTGGACGATGGAGTGATAGGTCCATGTGAGTTCTGTGACATTGCTGTATTTAAGTTGCTGGAGATGAAAATTCGGTCCAGTGTGTGTCTGCAGTGTATGTAGGGTTGTGGACGATCTGGATCAATAAGAGGCTGATCATACTTTGGAGGAGGTGTTTTTGTCATTGGTATGTCAATATGGAAATTTAGGTCACTGAGGAAGATGGGTCCTTTGAGCCTAAGGCTATGGGTGCAATGAAATATGCGATGGTGTTGCAGAAGCTGTAGTGCAGCCTTGTGGGTCAGTATGCAAAGGTGGCTCTGATGGTTGTCTTGTGTGTGTGGAGCTTGAAGTTGAGATGTTCCATAGGGGTGGTGTTGTTGACGGTGGTGGTGGTACACTGTATGGTCTCTTTGTGGATGATGGCTCTTCTCCTCCCGGCTTGTTAGCGAGTTATTTTATGTCCGCAGGGGATTCCTGTAGCACTGTCTAAGGCAGATGTGGGGTTTAGCCAGGTGTCAGTGAGTAAGACAATTTTGGATGCAAAGGTGCTGATGAGGTCTCATAATTCAGTGGAATGCTTGCATAGTGAGCTTGTATTGAGAAAGGAACTTTTACGAGTTGGTGTTCTTATTCAGGTGGTGTTTGTGGTGTGTTTGGGGTGGAGCTGGTTGGCTGGCTGATGTTTGTGAAGTGACAGTGGGTGCAGGTGAAAGGCCCTACGGTGAAGCTAGGGTCGGTGCAGTGGCAGTGTTTGTTGCGGCGACCATGGTGGAGGGTGTAGAGCTCGGCGATGGTGTATCTTTGGGGGAGTGGGAAGGCCAGGGGTCATGGCACTGAGTGTGGTCCAGGTGCAAACAGGTGCAGACGGGCTTGCTTGTAGAGCGTCTTCAGCGTGCGTGCTGCATGCATCAACTGTGCGGTCATACTGCAGCCTGCATTAAGTAGGTCCTGGGTTGGGTGGGGCTTCTATTGGCAGGAAAAACGGTGATTTGGAAAACCTGGTCAGGAATACCCCTGTGGGAAAACCCGGGCAGCTACAGTGTCACTGGACCAGTCTGAAACAAGCAGGAACTGAAGACCACAGGCAAGTGGCAAGCTAGGTGTTCAGGTTCCTACTCAGACAGCCAAATTGTGCAGTATTTTACTCACTACTTTCAATAAATGTTACTCTGCATGACAAAACACCCTTTTTGTACTACTTACCCACAAATAATCATGCTATATAAAAATACACAACTTATCATGTGTGTAATGTCTTCCTATACGGCCATCTGCAACTGCGAACATATGGTGGAGTTTAGGGAAAGGCACATCCACAGAAAGGTGTATGTTTGTAATGGTGTGGAGGCATGTCACATAGGTACAAGTGTTAATCATTCTTGAGGAGAGTTGGGTAGAGGATCTTTTGAGTACCCAGGTGTTTTCTCTGATTAAATCCAAGGTAAGTGCCATCCTTGTTAAGGAATTAGAGAGGACCTAGAAAAGAACAACTAGAAAAGAAGTTTTATCGTTTGCATAATCACAATAATACATCTCACTGAGTCATCTCTTTGGTTTTTCCCTTTGGTAGTAGTGCAAAATAAAGAGACCAGGGTCTGCATCAATGTACGCAGTCGTAATAGGTAGATATGGGTTGACTCTCATCACTGATAAAAATCAGTGAAATTCAATCCATGCTAAAAGGAGCTCAGTGGTTCTGCAAATTGGACCTTGCCTCCGCTTACCACCCAGTGGAACTCCAGTAAGAATCTCTCCACTTCTCCACCTTTGCGAACAAACCAATATTTTCAAATGCTAATTGGGTTCACCTCAACAACGTCCTTATTCTAAAGTGTTATAGATCAAATATTCAAGGATCTCAAAGTGGTGATCATCTTTCATGATGGTGTATTGGTCTTTGTGTGCATCGAGGGGAAGCATGAAAGCAAAATTCTAAGCCCTGGTCTTCTGTATTCTACAGTTCAGATGTGTTGTCTTAAAGGGCAAAAATTGAAAATTCTGGGAAGGGAAGTGGAGTATCTTTGGCATGTAGTCTCAAAGTGAGGAATACTTCCAAATCCTGGGTTAGTGTAGGCTATCCAAAATGTTTTTCCTCCGCTCAATACGTCTGAGGTAAAGTCCTTTTTAAGGGCTTTCTGAATTTTACTCGCAGTTCTTGTTTGAGTAAGGCACACATATGTGCTGTCTTAGTAACAGGCTATATACGTATTTCACATTTATTTGAGATCAAGATTGTGCAGAGGCTTTTGAGTGGGTTACACAGACCCCCAGGAAATTGGCAAAAACAGAGAAATTTTACTGTACAAAAATGAAAATTTAACAGCATTCTTGTTGCACTTTATTTACATCATGAATATTCCTTTTCATCTTTAAATCAATGGATTTATCAGAGTGTTCCACTTTGAAACAGGCATGTTCAAAGTTTCTGCAGCTGTATAGAAGCATAGCGCCAATTCTAACCTTGAAGGGGCCGTATTTCTCCCTGGCCTTTCTAGCTTCCATGTATGCACCCCTGTAGTTTCTTGAATATTATATTTCAGGGAGAGCAAGGCATTGGGGGATGGTTGAAGTGTTACCACCCCACAATGCATGTCAGCCATCAAGAGTTGTTCTGGATGATTTGGGACAAGTATTTTTCAATTTTATATATAAAGAATACTTTCAAGCCTTTTAAGGGACAGTTCTCACAGTAGAGTGTGTATGCGAGTAACAATTTCTGACTGTTTGTGGGAGAGGGATAGAAACAAGCACTGGGAGCTGCAGGCAGGCCACAGAAACTTCTTGGAGTTCACAGTGACTTAGCCTGCCCACACACCACAGGTTCCACCTCCTCCTCTGTTCAAGGTTAGTTTGCCATTTTACAGTGTAGCTTGTTTTTTAAAGGAGAGGGCTGGGGTGGTCCTCACTGCATGGGCTTCATGTCCTCTCTGGGTCATTTCCAGCCCGGGGGGGTCTGTGCCACCTTCCCTATATCACCTGCTCCACCATAGCCCTACTGTACCTCTCTTCACCTCAGTTACTGCCAGAGAGGTAGAGAGCAGAAAGTCTCCACAGCACCCTGCAGAGGAGTCCCTGGCCAACTCTGCTTCAGAACTAGACCAAGATCAGGGATCGACAGGGGGGCAACCTCCGCTAGGCTACTGCTGAAATACAGACTCAGCACAGACATTTGGTGTGCCAAGGCCTGCCTCGTCATCAACAACAACAAAAAATCAGATCACATTCTCCAAATTTCACAGGCAGTTTTGTAAAAAGTGCAACCTTTTTACAAAATTGATGATTTCAAAATTTTTGAGCAAATCGTAATATCCTGTAATGTCTGGTTAATGAGGAGCTTGTAGGTATCAGCACTTTCAAACCTGATGACCCTTCACCACCATACGTTGTCACAGTTGACATTAGTAATGTTGGACTAGAAGTGGTGCTGTCTCAGAAAAGTAGGGACTAAGGGGCATATTACCAACAACTAGCGATAATTATCGCTTTGTTGGCTTAGCGGCAATATTTTTATCGCCCAGCTGCGGCGATTTTTATCGCTTAGGAACCTTGCTATTATCAAGGTTTATCTCCTAAGCGATAAAAATCGGCCGAAAAGCATGAATATCGCTGAAAAGTCAGCGATATTCATGCATTACCGAGCTAATGCTCTTAGCCATGTTATCCACCTACCATTGGATAACATGGCTAAGAACTGCTCAGGGGCAGGTGTCAGCTTTTGGATATATTCGCGCTTAGCGAGAATATCTCCAAAAGTTGGTAATAGGAGATAGCGATGTTAGCGACTGTTTCCAGTCGCTAACATCTTGGCACGCCCACTTTGCATGTCATTAGTGATACATTTCTCTGACATGCAAAGCGGGGCCCAAGATGGCCGCTATCTCCTACTAGCTGTCGCTACCTGGTGTTAGCGACAGCTAGGTAATTGGGAGATCATTTTATTTCCGCTTTCTTGGCTTTTAAAGCCAAAAAAGTGGAGATAAACCCTCTTGATAATATGCCCCTAAGAGTTCACAGTAGGATATGACACATACAAGGTAGAGATGCTCTGCTCTGTTGTGAATAATGAGCTACTGTAATAGATGTGGGCTCTAGAAAACACTGGGGCATATCTGTGGTGCATTATATTTACTATACTCGCCAACCATGAACCACTTGTGTTCACTCTCAAGGGTGCGAACATTAAAAATTACATGCTGCACATTGGATGGCTCTCTTCCAAACAATTTTAGTATCGTTTTGATATTCACCACATTTCTGGGGGTAAGAATTGCAGACCTAAATTACCTCTCAAGGTTTCCTCTTCAAAATGTGTGTGAAAATGAGGACTGTGATGACCAGAGTATAGAGTACAGAGGACTGTGATGAGGTGGAAGTTGTCTTGTCTCAGCTGTAAATGTTGAATAACCTACTGCTATAATGGAAGGTGATTGGCAATAGGCTTCTGATTGTGATGCTTGGTTGTATGGACAGCCGAAAGAGAGAAACCTTCACATTAGTTTACAAAATTTCAGCAAGTGTGCTGAAGACCTGACTGTGAAAGATCATTTAGCTGACAAGTTTATATCCCCGGGAAATTGCGGCCGGCCATCATTCACAATACTCGCATGGTTGGTACTTAAGCAAAATGGAGGGTGAACAAGGAGATGGAGGAGGCTGTGAAATGGTGTATTGAATGATGTTTTTCTTGTTGAATACTATTCCAGGTGGTCGAATGTAATGTCTTAGCCAATCTAAACACTTCCTTTTTGCAGGGAGTGTCACCGAGGGCGAGGAAGGCTGAACATAGGTGTCTGGCGGGTTGGCGGTATTTCAAGAGGTGGTTGATGCATGCTGGTCCATGGTCGAGGTTGATTTACTTTAGGAAGTCAAGCGAGTGAGTTTCCTGCTCCAATTATTCTGGTTGCAGTGCAATATCATTTCTATTGCAAGTAGCAGAAAGGGATTACAATTACAAAGGACTCTCTCACTTTGCTCTTATAACCCAACACTGGATACAAGAGGAAAGAGAAATTGTTGCTCCAAGGCAAAATGGGTTTCTCTGTGTTCAGTGGTAGTAGAGCAGGGGTACTCATAGTACGGCCCGCGGGCCGGTGGCGGCCCGGCAAGCCTTCCATGGCGGCCCGCGGACCTTGCAGACATCGTACCGAGTATTTTTTTTTTTTTTAAGAGTGTCTGCAACCAGAGCGCGACTCAGACTCTGCTGCTCTGTGGGGGCCGGGCGATTCCCGCCATAGTCAGAGTGGGGCTGCAGGGGCGCTGAGAGGTGACCAAAGCCTCATTAACATGCCAATGGTCTTTTAAAGACCTGTGAAGTGCTAGGGTGCGGCTGTGTGTGTGTGCCTGGAAGCTGTCACAGCCCGGGCACACACAGGCAGGATGACAAGGGAGAGCGAGGGAGGGAGGGAGAGCAAGCGAGGGAGCGAGGGAGAGCGAGGGAGGGAGGGAGAGCAAAGGAGGGAGGGAGAGCAAGCGAGGGAGGGAGGGAGAGCAAGCGAGGGAGTGAGGGAGAGTGAGGGAGTGAGAGGGAGGGAGGGAGCGAGGGAGAGTGAGGGAGGGAGAGCAAGTGAGGGAGGGAGGGAGAGCAAGCGAGGGAGCGAGGGAGAGTGAGGGAGGGAGAGCAAGCGAGGGAGAGCAAGGGAGGGAGAGCGAGGGAGGGAGGGAGGGAGAGTGAGGGAGGGAGAGCGAAGGAGAGCGAGGGAGGGCAAGCGAGGGAGTGAGGGAGGGAGGGAGAGCAAGGGAGAGCAAGCGAGGGAGGGAGAGCAAGCGAGGGAGCAAGCGAGGGAGGGAGAGCAAGCGAGGGAGGGAGGGAGAGCAAGCGAGGGAGGGAGAGCGAGGGAGGGAGAGGGAGAGCGAGGGAGGGAAGGAGGGAGCGCGAGGGAGGGAGAGCGAGAGAGGGAGAGCAAGCGAGGGAGAGTGAGAGAGAGGGAGGGAGGGAAAGTGAGGGAGGGAGAGAGAGCGAGGGAGCGAGGGAGAGCGAGGGAGGGAGAGTGAGCGAGGGAGGGAGAGCGAGGGAGGGAGGGAGAGTGAAGGAGACAGAGCGAGGGTGACAGAGCAAAGGAGGGAGGGAGAGCAAGCGAGGGAGGGAGGGAGAGCAAGCGAGGGAGTGAGGGAGAGTGAGGGAGTGAGAGGGAGGGAGGGAGCGAGGGAGAGTGAGGGAGGGAGAGCAAGTGAGGGAGGGAGGGAGAGCAAGCGAGGGAGCGAGGGAGAGTGAGGGAGGGAGAGCAAGCGAGGGAGAGCAAGGGAGGGAGAGCGAGGGAGGGAGGGAGGGAGAGTGAGGGAGGGAGAGCGAAGGAGAGCGAGGGAGGGCAAGCGAGGGAGTGAGGGAGGGAGGGAGAGCAAGGGAGAGCAAGCGAGGGAGGGAGAGCAAGCGAGGGAGCAAGCGAGGGAGGGAGGGAGAGCAAGCGAGGGAGGGAGAGCGAGGGAGGGAGAGGGAGAGCGAGGGAGGGAAGGAGGGAGCGCGAGGGAGGGAGAGCGAGAGAGGGAGAGCAAGCGAGGGAGAGTGAGAGAGAGGGAGGGAGGGAAAGTGAGGGAGGGAGAGAGAGCGAGGGAGCGAGGGAGAGCGAGGGAGGGAGAGTGAGCGAGGGAGGGAGAGCGAGGGAGGGAGGGAGAGTGAAGGAGACAGAGCGAGGGTGACAGAGCGAGGGAGACAGAGGGAGGGAGACAGAGGGAGGGAGAGGAAAGGGAGACCTCAGAGAGAGGGAGACCTCAGAGGGAGGGAGACCTCAGAGTGAGGGGGAGGGAACGAGAGAGAGGGAGACCTCAGAGTGAGGGAGACAGAGGGAAGGAGAGAGAGGGAGACCTCAGAGTGAGAGAGACAGAGTGAGGGAAACAGAGGGAGGGAGACATAGGGAGGGAGACAAAGGGAGGGAAAGAGACCTCAGAGTGAGGGAGAGGGAAAGAGAGAGAGGGAGACCTCAGAGAGAGGGAGAGCTCAGAGTGAGGGGGGGAAGGAGAGAGAGGGAGAACTCAGAGTGAGGGAGAGGGAAGGGGAGAGAGGGAGACCTCAGAGTGAGGTAGACCTCAAAGTGAGGGAGAAGGAAGGAGGGAGAGGGAGGCAGAGGGAATGAGGGAGAGGGAAGGAGACAGAGGGAAGGAGGGAGAAAGAAGGAGGGAGAGGGTAAGAGAGAGAGGGAAGGAGAGAGAGGGAAGGAGAGAGAGGGAAGGAGAGAGAGGGAAATAGAGTGAGGGAGAGGGAAATAGAGTGAGGGAGAGGGAAATAGATGGAGGGAGAAGGAAACAGAGAGAGAGGGAGACAGAGAGAGAGGGAGACAGAGAGTGAGAGTGAGACAGTCAGGGTGAATGAGACAGAGGAAGAGAGAGAGTGAGACAGTCAGGGTGAGTGAGACAGAGGAAGGGAGGGAGAGATGGTGAGGGAGAGGGGGAGGGAGGGGGAAAGGGAGGAGGAGGGGAGGGGGTGTGATGACCATGACAGACTATGGACAGTGGACACTAGGACCCTGTGGGTCACAGGGTGGTGACCAGGTCACCGGACACCACTTCCTGTCTCCGGACAGGAAAGGGGTAGTGGACAGTAGGAAGACGACACGGACGGACGTGCCCAGACGAATTGCTCAACAAGACAAATAAAAGAAGTACCTTTGTAACTTCACCAGTGTCCTGAGTAATTACTGCATGCCGCAAGAAAGCAAACACGACATCTGGCGACGAAGGATCCGATCCCTGCGTGCAGGAATCGCGATTTGAAACCAGGAGCCCACCCTGGATCGCGTTGCGGCGAAAAGGAAGAGGGAAGAGTGAAGCGCCGTCCTGAAAGAAGTAGCGACGTGGGAGCCCACCCCGACCGCCGCAAAGGAAAGAAGCAACAACAGCCGGTAAGCGCCAGTGGGAAGAGCGCGGAAAATTCGAAGGGCTGAACGGCCAGCGCGAGCTCTCCCGAGAGTCTCGGCGGCCATATTAAGAACAGGCGTGAGAGCCAATAGAAACGAGATACAAGCGCGGCGGCCGTTTTGAAGTCAGGCAGCGCTCGGATTGGCTTAGAAGTCTCGCGAGAGTCTCGGCGGCCATCTTGGGGTCAGGCGCGAGGGCCAATCAGCGAGCAGGAAAATCGGGCGGCCATCTTAAAGTCAGAAAAATATCGAAAACAAGAGAAAAAGCGCTGATTGCAAGGAAAAAGAAGAAAGAAAGCACAGGCAAAGCGAAGTTGTGTCCTGTGCAGCAGAAAAACTGAAAAAGGGACAATATTGTCACCACAGTATAAGAAAATACAAATTGAAAATAAATAAAGAAATAAATAGATAAATAAATAAAGGAACTAGAAAGAAAAGAGAGTGAAGAAAATGCCAGACACAAAATCACCGAGTGCACAGTACCGCGTACCAGTGCCTTTCAGTGTATCGGAGCCACAAGTGGGCATCCGGTGGGAAAAGTGGATCATGAAATTTGAACGATACATGAAGGCAACTGACGTGGTGAAGGAAAAACAACTAGATCTATTCTTAAATCTCACGGGGGATGAGATAGATGACCTCCTCATAACACTGCCACAGGGTGAACTGGAAACTTATGAGAAGCTAAAAAAGTGTCTGACGGCCAAATTCGACCCGCAAAGAAACGTCGACTTTGAGAGATATTCTTTTCACATGGCATATCAGCAACCAGACGAGTCAATGGATGACTTCGCAACGAGGCTGAGAAAACTAGTAGCACACTGCGCATTTCAAGAATACGACAACGAACAGGCACTTCGTCTCAAGCTGATAGAAGGATGCCGGGACACGGAATTTCGCACAAGGCTACTAAAAGAACCGACCACTGTAGAGAAAATTCTGGATCTTGCAAGGGCAGAAGCAAGAGCGATGATACAGGCGAAACAGATGGACAGAAAGGGAGAACAAATACACAGAATGGCTGACACCGGCAGGAAAGGGAACTGGAGAGGAGGACACAAGGAGCAGGTGGCGAAGAAACAAAGCTCCCAATGCTACAGGTGCGGCCTGGAATTCCCTCACAGAGGACCATGCCCAGCATTTGGTCAAACGTGCAGAAAATGCAACAGAAGCAACCACTTTGCTACCATGTGCCAAGGTGGACAATTCAAAGGTGAACGTGGCAGACCAGGAAAGCCACGAACAACAACAACAAAACATGTGCGGCACATGGAAGCGACGGAGAGGAGCTCGTCGAGGGAATCAGGAGAAGAAGAGGAGGAGGAAGAAAAAACAAGGAAAGTGGAACGCCTATATCTCATGACCACAGATGAAGGGCATGAAGAGGAATACATCAGGCTACTAGACAGGAAATCAATAAAGAAAACGGATTGGGTGACAATTGACGTAGGGCCCCATAAAACACAATTTGTACTAGACAGCGGAGCCACGTGCAACATCATGTGTGCCACAGAATATGACAAGATGAAGAAGAAGCCACCACTACAACCATCAAGCGTAAGAGTATTTACATGGGGCGCACAAAATCCTGTAACCAACATGGGAAAATTCACGGACACAATGACGCACAAAGGCACGACGGTGGTAGAAGAAATCCATGTGTTACGAGGAGACATCCCAGCGCCATGTCTAATAAGCAATGTAACGGCAAAAGTAATGGGACTCCTGAAAATGATGTATCACATGTCAGAAAAAGAGAGCATACTACAGGAATTCCCGAAACTAACGGAAGGACTAGGGAAGTTAAAAGGAAAACAGATAACATTACACATAAATGAAGCTGTCAGGCCAGTTGCACAGAACCACCGAAGGGTACCAATTCACCTACAACCTCAAGTGGAGGAGGAAATCAAGGTCTTACTGGCACAGGACATCATTGAGCCCGCAGAAGGACCAACGCCATGGGTGTCCCCAATAGTGGCTGTACCGAAGAAAGACAGTAAGCAGATAAGAATCTGTGTGGACATGAGAGTTCCAAACACAGCCATCGAAAGAGAAAGGCACCCAGGGCCACATCTGGACGACATGATAAGCTGTCTGACAGGGATGAAAAAAATTTCCAAACTCGACCTGTGCAAAGGATATCATCAACTGGAGCTGGATGAACAATCCAGATACATAACTACATTCTCAACGCACCTCGGACTGTTTCGCTACAAAAGGCTGAGCTTTGGAATATCGTCAGCAGCAGAAATATTCCAAGAAACGATCCGGCAGATAATAAGACCGATAACAAACAGTTTAAACTACAGCGATAACATTCTGGTCTTTGGGAAGTCAGATGGAGAACATGACACGGCACTGAGAGAAGTCTGCTCACGGCTAGTAGAGGTGGGCCTGACAGTAAATGAGAAGAAATGTGAGCTGGGAAGAGAAGAACTAGTGTTCTTCGGGCACATATTCTCAAGAAAAGGGATGAGGCCAGACCGGAGCAAGATAGACACGCTCGAGAAGACGAGTGAACCAAAGGACGTTGCCGACGTGCGCTCATTCCTTGGCCTCGCCAGTTACTGCGCGAGGTACATAAAAGATTTCGCAACGGTGAGCACACCATTGAGAGAACTGACAAAACAAGGACACCCATTCAAATGGACAGCAGAATGCACAAAAGCATTTGAAGAAATAAGAGCGTCAGTGACGGCAGTGGACCATTTAGCATACTTCGACCCGAATCTATGCACAGAACTAACAGTAGACGCCAGCCCGGTAGGCCTGGGCGCAATTCTGGCACAACACCAACCTGGGAAGGATTCGCCTAGACAAGTAGTAGCGTACGGAAGCAAAAGCCTGTCCGATGTTGAGAGAGCATACTCTCAACCAGAGAAGGAGAGCCTGGCGGTAGTATGGGCATGTGAGCACTACCACATGTTCGTCTATGGGAAACGATTCACGATAGTGACAGACCATCAAGCGCTAGTGACTATCTATGGCAACCCAAAAGCGAAAATACCACCAAGAATAGAGAGGTGGGGAATAAGACTGATGGACTATGACTTCAAAATAATACACAAGCCAGGCAAAGACCAAAACCCAGCCGACTACATGTCGCGACACCCGCTCCCGTTTCGAAATGGTGGTACCACAATGGCGGAGGAATACCTGAACTTCATCGTGAAACAAAACACTCCAGCGTCAATAACAAGCGAGGAACTGGAGCGAGAGACAAAAAGGGACCCGACAATGAAGACAATAGGAACGATAGTGAGGCTACAGAGATGGAGACACATCAACAGCAATACCGTCACAGAAGAAGGGGTTGACAAAGAAGAACTGTTGGCCTTCAAAAAGATAGGCGAAGAACTGTCGGAAACCGAGAATGGAGTCCTGATGAGAGGTTCAAGGATTGTAATACCACATCGACTAAGGAAGAGAACAATCAAGATAGCACATGAATCACACAGAGGAATAGTAGCGACAAAGAAGATGTTGAGAGAAAGAGTGTGGTTCCCAGGACTGGACAGCATGGTGGAGGAAGAAGTGTCACAATGCCACACATGTCAAGTCACTGGATCCTCCAGTAAACCCACACCGCTCAGGATGTCAGAACTACCAGTAGCTGTCTGGACTGAACTAGCGGCAGACTTCTATGGACCACTGGAGACTGGAAGGTACCTGCTGGTAGTCATTGATGAATTTTCAAGATTCCCGGTAGTGAGGGAAGTGTCATCGACATCGGCAAATGCCACTTTACCAGTGCTGGATGACATATTTGCTGCGTGGGGCTCGCCAGAAACACTGAAAACTGACAATGGTCCCCCATTCTCAGGTGAAGAATTCCGTAGATTCATGGACTACTTGGGGATCAAGCACAGGAAAATAACTCCACTGTGGCCACAAGCAAATGGGATGGCAGAACGATTCATGGGGACCATCAAAAAAGCAATCCAGCGAGCAAAACTGACACAGATCTCGATTGGACAGGCGCTGTGCCAAGTACTACGAGACTATAGGAACACCCCTCACAGCACCACGGGCAAATGTCCAGCAGAACTGGTGTTGGGAAGAAAAAGCAAAACAAGGCTCCCACAGAGAGAAGCCATGGCAGACACCAACAGACAGGAGATCGCAGAAAAGGACGACAAGGAGAAAAAGAAAATGAAAGAATATGCTGACAAAAAGAGACATGCAGCTGAACACCAATTAAAAGAAGGAGTGATAGTGATAGTGAAGCAAAACCAGCAAAGAAAATCAGACAGCCCTTTTTCAAAAGATCCGCTGGTAGTGACTGGAGTGAATGGTTCAATGGTGACGGCGGTCTCAGACCGTCGGAAGATAACAAGAAACAGCTCCCACTTCAAGGAGTTCAAAACGGAAGAAGGAGAAAGAGCGATAACAACCCCGGAAGTGGAGGAAAGAGAGCAAGGAACAAACGGAGAGGTGACAACATACAAAGAAGAAGATGGAGGGCCAGAACAGAGCGGAGAACAAAGATCAAGAAGGGAGTGCAAAAAGACAAAGAGACTGATAGAGGAAATATAGAGACTCTCTCTCTCTCTCTCTCTCTCTCTCTCTCTCTCTCTCTCTCTCTCTCTCTATCTCCCTCCCTCTTACTCTGTGTGGACAATATCGCCAAGATGTGTGCATGGGGAAAGTACTTGCATTTTGTTGTAACAAAGGGGGAGATGTGATGACCATGACAGACTATGGACAGTGGACACTAGGACCCTGTGGGTCACAGGGTGGTGACCAGGTCACCGGACACCACTTCCTGTCTCCGGACAGGAAAGGGGTAGTGGACAGTAGGAAGACGACACGGACGGACGTGCCCAGACGAATTGCTCAACAAGACAAATAAAAGAAGTACCTTTGTAACTTCACCAGTGTCCTGAGTAATTACTGCATGCCGCAAGAAAGCAAACACGACAGGGGGAGGGGGAGGGAGAGGGAGAGGGAGAGGGAGAAGGAGAGGGAGAGGGAGAGGGAGAGGGAGAGGGAGAAGGAGAGGGAGAGGGAGAAGGAGAAGGAGAGGGAGAGGGAGAGGGGTAGGGAGAGGGAGAGGGAGAGGGAGAGAGATGTGTGTATGTCGGGTCTGGTGGCTCAGTGGACAAAGGCGTCCGCTGCAGGGATCTGTGATCAACCTCATGGTCACAGTTTTATTTTTACTCTAGCCCCGCCACCTTCCCCACTGACCCCGCCCCCACCGGTGTGGCCCTCGGACACAAACCACACTGTAAATTTGGCCCCCGAGAGAAAGTTTGTGAGTACCCATGCAGTAGAGGGACATTAAGGTGACAATGCGCACCTAAAAAGCATCGACCCGTCCATGGATAGAAAGGCCAAGAAACGGTGGAACCTAGGTAGGCATGGTTGCCAGGCACTTAATCTCTGGTACTGAGTGAACCTTGTAATAGGAATGCATCAATTCTACAGGCTAAGCTGCACAGAAGGCCAATGCCTCATTAATATGATGAAACATCTTGTAATATCTTTCTCTCGCCACTGCCTTTGTAAGTGCTTGCCCTGCAGCGCCTATGCCACAGTCTGCTCCACAGCTGATTTGCAGGTGAACTGCTGGGGGGCTCATGTCACACACACCCACCTCTCAGAGCCCATCTGGCATGGACATCAATTTCAAATGTGCAAGTCAAGTTCAATTGCTTCAATGAAAACAAACCAACTTCCTCACTAATAAGGTTGTCAGATGGCAGGCCAGAAACTGATATGAATAATCCTGATGGAGTAGAGTACGGTGGCTCGCATGTACCCAGATCCTGCAGCGAACTGTTAGTTTCACTTTATCCACCTTCCACTTGCCCAGAACGGTGAAGAGCCCAGATTGCTTCCAGACAGAGTACAGAACCTGCAAATAAAATTTGAAACCACAGAAAGAGTCTATGTTCTTAAATAAAAACAAACATTACTTTGGAAGCACATGTTATCTGACTTTGCACTAAGAATGGAAAAACAATCTGATTGCTGGTGGTGACTGAGGGGCATATTTATCGAGGGTTTTGCATTGCCCTTGCACCACGCGAGGTTGTGCAGGGTGAGGCAAACTCTATAATGATATTTACCAAGATATGCAAGGCCACCTTCTGTAGCCCTGTGTGGCTTAGTAAATCTTTAATAAAGCAAGGAAGCACAAGTCGCTGCCTTCTTTTAATTCTTTTATTTTTTCTTGTGTTCAATGGTCAATGTGGGGAAGATGCAAGGAGCACGGCTCAACGCGCGCCCAAACATTTTACGTTTTGCCTACAAAATCTTTTGTATTTAAAAAAATAAAATCTTAAAAGGTGCCCTTTTCCTACCTATATTTACCACTGGCTGGCTCTCACTTGGTTCCTACGTCACTTTAAACCATTGGCTGGCTCTCAAGAAAGCTGCCACGTCACTCTCATTTACTTTGCTGGTCAGTGCTTCCTCCTTGCATCCATCATCCTGCCATGGAGCCTGGACCAAGTACTCCTTCTGGTGGAGAGTGTCCATGCATCTGCAAAGGTACTCTATCAGAGTGCATCCTTTCCATGCTCTCTCTGTGCCCAGATTTGTTGTGCATTGGCGTGCATGTGTGACACCGAGCTACATGCTTTTGTGTTGAGGTGAGCCCAACAAGAAATATTGTGTCTTGGCTTTTGTCGTCACACGCACACACACGCTCTCTCTCTCTCTCTCTCTTGAGCTTTCTACTTCTGCTCTGGAGCTTTTGGCTGTCCCCCCACCATGTGCTAGTCCAGACACACTGGCGGCTCTGCGCTGCACTGATTGTTGACCAAACAGCCTCTAAGGAAAACTCATCCCTTCCACCCTCACCCCAGAATCCTCCTCTCACTCTGGTAAAGAACACAAGGGAGGAAAAGGAAAGAGCTGACCTGCCCTTTCCCTGACTAGCACCTCATTACTTTTTAGGTTTATCTGTGTTTTTATTATTAAATAAGGGATACCGCAATTAACTGGAATTCTGTCTTTTCTGACTTCTTCACCCACCTACTTTTATGTTTTATTTTTGTGTATTTTTTAATCTGTTTGACATCACTTCTCAATGCCAACAAAGTAATTTTATCAGGTTGCATCGAAGCAGTTCACACCTCCACTCATTCAGTCACACGAGGTTCACCTCGAACTGAAGAATGAGCATGAGGAAAATTCTGAATATTTACGGGCTCATCTTTATATCACACTGACTTTAAAGTCACCTCTCGGTGCTCTAGGATGGGCGTGGGAGATCTCGAACAGGTAGCAATGTCTTTACGCATTTGCTGAGAGCCACGGGTATAAATATTACTACCTCACTGATGCACGGATACATGCTGGCCGAATCATATTGCTTTAAAAAAAAGAGTCAACACTTGTTGCACAACAGCTGCTGTACAACATGTAAAAAACATTGACAAAGACAATAGGTTTCTCATGGCCAAAACCTATTGGCTTTGCCAATGCGTGTTTAATTTAAAAAAAAAACGCTTCCACTACTTTTTGTGAAAAGACAACCAGCCTGGGACAGGTAATTCCTATGGTTGAAATGCTTGAGCTGAAGTAGAAGGCAGCGAGACGCCTCTGTTGTGAAATCGAGGGATCGAGGGAGGGACATACAGCTAAACAAGCCTTCTTGCCACGGTTCCTGCTTCCCTAAAAGAAATGTAAATACGCGCAACTGGTCAGTCTACAAACGCAAAGGGTGCTTGGAAGCCAGAATTGGCTTCAATCAATGGAATCACTTGAAGCTTCCTGATGACACACATTTATTCTTTTTGAAAAGTATTGTAAGGGAGGTACTAGCTAAGCTGTGAACTGTGTATTTTTAAATAACCGTTATTAAAAAAATTGCACTACGTACATTCTGGCTATTAATAAAATCTATATTTTGGAATCACGGTGTGTATGCAAGTTTAAAATAATGACTTACATGTTCACAGTGCTTTCTGTCTCTGAGGTTCTGTGAATTCTGAACCCTTGGGTTCCATTTTGTGCATGGTAGCCATTTTGTGGTTGCCCTCACATAGGCCATGATTGTGGCTGAAACAAGTCTTTTAAGGACATGTAGACCTTAGCTTGAGTTTGTGCTGACTCCTGTTTGACCTGAGTGAACTGACCCTGTTGCCTGAAGCTGACCTTGTTAAACCAGTTCCTGCCCTTTAGCTGATCAAGATTGAGGATCAAAGCACAGGACATTGTAGAGTTTGGTATGCACACACACACCCCTTATCTGTTTTCTGTTCCTTCTTTTATGGTCTGTTTATGATATGGGTTGTGGTCCTTTTATTATGGGTTTGTCCGGCTTGTGTAAGAATGAATGTTAGGCATTGTGCATGCTTGCAAAAGCTAGGACTGCCCCTTACTTGTATGCTGAAGTTTGCATATAAAAGGCCTCTGTTCTCTGTATTCCTCAGACTACCTCATTCAGTTGCTACGGCTTCTGTGTGACGTGGCCTCACTTATTAAATTTAATAAAGATGTCTTTTCATATTTTCAGCTTCTGTGCCAAGTTCTTTTTATTAGTAAGTATTCCCTGAGAATGAAGATTACAGTTCTTCAAATGGCGCGGCCAAAGTGGGCTTCATCAGAGAAGTGACTTTCTGTGGGAGTGATCTGGTCAGAGGACTGAAATCTACTGAGGAGGACAGAACAGGATTCTACTAAGGAGGTACTCTGTGCACAGGGATTCTGGAGATTCTTTGATTCTGCAGCCCAGTATATTTCTGATCTTCCTGATTTTGATCCTCCACATGATGTCACTCCTGACTGAGAACCTTTTTGGCGTGAGTATTCTAAAAAAGACCGTTAGGTCATGTAGAACTTGACAGTTAGAATTTGGATAACCTTTTGATTAGTAAGAATAAGAAGTACAAGTGGGTCGCTCCCACGACTTTGTTTGGTTTCTTGGTTTTGATTTGGTTATTGCAATTACCAAAGCCGAGGGGTTTGGTTTCTTGGTTTTTGATTTGGTTATTGCAAATTACCAAAGCCGAGGGGCTCGTATATTTGCGAGTGTATTGGTAGAGATAACCCCTTGAAGTTTGAAGCTAGATTAGTGAGCTATAAAATGCCTAATCTTAGCAAATTTGGGACTGTAGCTTTGGAACTTTGGAATTTGTGTTGGCCAACTTTGGATTTGTATAGGTTTGGATATGGGAATTGCAATTTGTGTAGGCAGGTAATGAGGAGATATTTTTCCATTTGGTTTAGTTGAACGGTGCACGTACGAAAAGTACCTTAAGCACCACTTTGATTATAATACTTGCGTATTCCGCAGTATTTTTTGGCATGCCTGTTCTCAAGCTCACATGGAAAAATGTGTTGCTTTTTTGGAAGGTACCATAGTGTGATGTGAAGTAAATTAGCCGGCCCCCCTAAAGGGAATATCTAAATAGGTTTAGATTTACAAACATATTTCTTCCTTGGTGATTTTGTATCCCCAGGGAATTAAAATACGACATAATACATATAAGGATCCTTTGTTCTGCGCAATGTTATGAAGGAAGATATGCAGAGTGATTTTGTTTGGTGTTCTGCTAGCCAAAGCTAGTGAATTGTGTGTATTTTCGCTTCTTGGACATACATCAGTCTGTTGGGCTGTTTTTGCAGTCTTTTTGAAACACAATTGAGAAGCGTTTCTTGTAAATATGACTTACAACTAGTATTTACAAATTTTTTGGTTTAAGTACAGTCTGTGGGCTGTCCTTCGTTTCTGTCCTAAATATTGATTTGTGGGTTAAATGTGTGTTTAAATGTCTATGTGGGTTTCCCATTAGTGCAACTTCTGTAAGTACATAGCGATGGCGCTATTCACGAGATGCATGGCTAAAGCGCGCTGTATTGTGTGTCCTGAGTGTTTTGACCCCTTTCTGTTTATGTCTGAAATGAGCTCAATGTCTGTTCGTGGTTTTTCTTGATGTTTTCAGTCTATTAAGCAACATTTTGTAAGCATATTCTTGGGTCTGTTGCTAAATAAAATTGTCCTTTTTAGAAAGAAACAAATGGCGCAAACATTTTGTCATGTTTCAAGTTAGGCGTCTGTGCTTGGGCTTATAAATGAATGCGTCTAAAAATGATAGGCAAGGGATGCAGCTTGCTCTTATATGTGGAATTATCAAAAATAATTGGGTTTATTAAAAAAAATTGTTAATTATGAAAAATAATTATTAAAAATAAGTGCTACAAAATTCGTTTTTTACTATTCATGAAGCTTAATGCTCATACTATGACATCCTAGCATAAAAATTTAATTTAAGTTGTGCTATACCACATAATGAGAACATTAGCATATGGAATTTCACTTAGCGCAGGCGTAAAAAACTAATTTTTCTAAAGATTTACATGGGATATATCTGATTAAAAATCTCTGTAATTTGTAAAGAACATTCTGAGGATGATTAATATGTATCACAAGTATAGGATATTTATTTTTAAGTGCCCCAAACATCAAAGTCGAATTTGGGTAAAATAGACCATTTAAAACAGCATTCTTGCCATTTATGATAGCTTTAAAGTGCTTTAGGCTTCAGTAAATGCATACATTTAGGTGTAATACAAATTTGCAGACTGTCCCCATTTGGGGTTTGCTTTTAAATGGCCCAGTGAGATTCATTTAATGTTGCTGAAATGAGTACCATTGCATAGGGTAATAGCAAACATCAGTTCTAAAGATGGTATGTTATGTTGTTATGTTTTGCGAATTAGTCACAGTAACTGTTTTAATAATCTAAGTATAGAAATAAATTGTAGCCCCTAACAGGAGTAATATATATATCATGTGTTTTAAATAGGGTTGGTTATTGCAGGTTAGAAAGAGTTGGGAAGGTTTTTTGTCTTTTTTCAGCCTTAAGAGTGAGGAAGAGATAGAGGGCTGAGGAGCCCGCAAGGCAGATTTTGACATTAAGGTCAGTAAGGTGGGAGTTAGGAGTAAGTGTAAACAGATGGAGAAATGATTGCTTGGAAAAGCAGGGCCTCAAAGGGTGTTGGCGCACGGGACACGCAGAGTGTCAGTGAAAGAATTTTACTTTTGGAAAGTTAAAAGGGCTTGGTGTTGCAAGCTGACTGACAAGATGGTAACAGTTAAGTAATGGAATTTTTTTTGTGTCTGTTAATGTGTATCATGTTTTGTTTTCTGATTAAAAGTTATAATTGATGTCTGTTTGTCATGAGAAATGTCTCTCTTTTGTGTGTTTTGTATTTTTTCTTTTTGCTTCTGCTCACAGATCATTCATGGATTGTTCTGGGTGATTTTAAGGCTGACAAGACACGTGAGTTTGGTTGGTCGAAAAGAGATGTGTTTTTGCGTAATTTCTTTGAAAAGAAATGTTTGTGCATTTTACATATTCTTGCATTTTATCCTTTTATGAATTGTTCCTGCTGGTCCTGTGTGTCAGAAGTGACACACAGTAAGTTGTATTTGACAGTCAAATCTCCACTACCTGGTGATTTGCTGTCAAAAGGAGGGTGAGGATTTTAAACCTGACAAATTAAGCAGGCCCGAATATTGTTACTACATGACCTGTTGTTGTGTGTCACCGCTCATTTATATATGCTATTGTTTTGTCTATGCTTTTTTTGCTTGATATACAGTGAGTATATATGATGGGTTGACATGTCCATTTTGTGCGTTTTTTTTGCATGTTTTTGTTTTATGTTGCTGCTTATAATACTATTACAAGTTTACCTGTGTTGTGAAGGGATATACATGACGATGTGTATCCTGCAAACAGTTGGGTAGATTTGCTTTGACACTAAATTTCACAGAAAAACAGACAACACTTCATCAGTGTATGTCAAATTTGGTTTTAATGGTATTTGAAGGAAAATAAAAAAGAGATATACAGAACCGAAGTGTGTCACATGCTGTTAGTCATGTACTGCCCCTCCCCTTAAGGAACAGGCAGCCCTAAAATTATGTATCCTGAATTGGACGTAAGGATAAATTATAGATCTGTGACTTTTGTGCATGGTGACCTAATTTTTATATTACATTAGTCAGTTTTGTTCTGCTTCCTAAGTAGTGTATGGCCTTGTACCATAAAGGAAACCAGGTTTCATTTTTCCCTGAAGAAGGAACTGGAACATTAGCTGAGATTACCATATATGGTGTAGCGGCCAGTGATAGAGTTTAAATTTGTGTAATATTTTGACCTTTTGTGTATCACCCATACTCTTGGTATTGTGTCACATGCCTGACTATCACCCAAGTGCATCGTGCCTAGTTATTGGGATTTTAGCTGTGTCCTAGTTCCATTTCCCTTTTCCATATACTTTTCACCAGTTAGCCCATTTCTTTATTGTTGGTGAACTATTCAGGTTCACACTTTCAGATTGCAGTAATGTACCATGGACCCCCATCTTATGTATAATTCCCTTTTGTATAACCAGACTGTTGATAAGGAATTTAGGAACACCTATATGTAATCATTGAGATAAAATGTGTTTACCCCATTAGACGATGCCACTATGTGTGAGGACATCCATTCAGATAGAATTCCCATGTCGCTACCTACCCTTAGATGGTGAAGGATATGCTCTCACACAGAAACCCAATTGAAGAGCCTAGAGGCACTGTTTTGCCTACTGCCTTTGTTTTTGTATTACCTTTGAGAATGACAGTGTATTTCAACGCAGAATTGTCCCATGGCGTATGGCCACTCCTTTGAAGATTGCAGGCCACCTGTTTTCAGTCCCCTTGTTATACAAGGAACTGTTTAAAGCATCGCACTTGCTCCATCAGACAGCATTGGACATCACAGAACCAGAATTTCAGTGCAAAAGAGCGCCTGTCATGTACTGGTAACCTCTGACAGTGTTCAGTCCCTTGAGTCCCTTGGCCTGAGTTTTGGCCACCCCCCCCTTTTCCTTTGCTCCAACGGAAGTGCAGTGCACCGGAGGATCCAAGATTGGAAAAAGGCACTACATTCTGGTGCCCATGAAAGAGCAGCCTGAGCATTCTCTGACACTGAGTAATGAGTGTTGGAGCCGGAGAATGTAGACCCGGATCTGCATAAGATGATCTGTGCCCTTGATCAATGAAGAGCACACTATCTGTAGTGCCTGCCGCAGAGGAGAGATATTGGTACACTGCCTTGAGACACTGAGACTTTCAAATGAGCTGTGAGTGTTTGCCAGGAGGGCACTCCAACGGATACTGAAAAACACTATTTTTTAATGGGAGGCATGAATCAAGAGGCCCATGCAACAACTGGAGCAGATAAGATGGACAATAGAAGCCTGCCAGAGAGGCTTTTGAACGAACTCTGAGCATAGTTGGTTTCACAAGTGGTTTCCGTGTGATTGCATAAAATGGGTTTGAGGAGACTGATCACTATTGTTTTACTGGCATTGTTTTAAAGTAGTATTCTGTTTAGTAAAAGCAGAATAAAGTCCATTCTCTGTGGAAGAGTATTCCCTTTTCACCTCTCGCCACTGTTTCACCTGAACATATAATAAGTTACTAAAATGCATAGGAGCCATAGAGCCATAAAAATGTTACTAGATAATTTTAGGATCTGCTTTCTGCTTAGGGTTGTGAAAAATTATAATTTTGTTTGTAATAGTGGTCATTACTTTCCCCTGTTGTCTATATGTTCTTAATAACGTGTTTTCTAGTATTTTTAAGCATGATGTCTCTGATGGGTGGGATTATTTTTTCTACCCAGTTGACATCTGTACCCACCTCCCAACCTATGTCTCTTCCTACTACTACTTCTTTGTATTCTTTCCATACTTTACCTGAACATGAACTGGTTAGGAGGTCAGAGTTTACTAATAATTCCTTTGTACAGCTTCTGCATCAACACCAGTTAGTAATGAACACCACAAATTGTTGGGTGTGTGGTTTTATGCCACATACTACAGATAGAGGTATTCCCTATTTGGTTCTGTCATTTAGTTACAATGGGTCTGTATGGGTATATCAGACGATGTTTATTTATGCCAACGAAGTCTATCCCTTGTGTTCCATGAAAGATAACTCGAGTAATAGTGCCTTAGTGAAGGGAATAATGGATAATATTGATATCGATTCAGACACAGACTGAGTGATTGCCTATGTAAGGGCAAAAGGAGGGGCTGAGGTTCTGTGAATTCTGAACCCCTGGGTTCCATTTTGTGCATGGTAGCCATTATGTGGTTGCCCTCACATAGGCCATGATTGTGGCTGAAACAAGTCTTTTAAGGACATGTAGACCTTAGCTTGAGTTTGTGCTGACTCCTGTTTGACCTGAGTGAACTGACCCTGTTGCCTGAAGCTAACCTTGTTAAACCAGTTCCTGCCCTTTAGCTGATCAAGATTGAGGATCAAAGCACAGGACATTGTAGAATTTGGTATGCACAGACACACCCCTTATCTGCTTTCTTTTCCTTCTTTTATGGTCTGTTTATGATATGGGTTGTGGTCCTTTTATTATGGGTTTGTCCGGCTTGTGTAAGAATGAAATTTAGGCATTTTGCATGCTTGCAAAAGCTAGGACTGCCCCTTACTTGTATGCTGAAGTTTGCATATAAAAGGCCTTTGTTCTCTGTATTCCTCAGACTACCTCATTCAGTTGCTACGGCTTCTGTGTGACGTGGCCTCACTTATTAAATTTAATAAAGAATTCTTTTCATATTTTCAGCTTCTGTGCCAAGTTCTTTTTATTAGTAAGTATTCCCTGAGAATGAAGATTACAGTTCTTCATCACAGACTACAAGCTTGTAGCACTAAACGTATACAAGTTACTATTCTCCACTGCACAAACCAGGATTCAATGCTGTGGCTCGCTGGTGCAGTGCATGAGCTAATAGATGTTACATAATGTACAATAGTGCATTTCCCTCTGACTAACATAACTTGCATCTTTATTTTCATTTACGCTGTGCATTATTATAAAAGTAGCTACCTTAAGGTGAAAGACCAAAAAAAGTTACAGAATATTTTGTTTTTTTAGCCACGCCTTTAACCATGCCCCCATGCTCATTCACCCAGCCCCCATTGAGTCGAGCATCACAGTTCCCATGTTTTTTTTAATGCACTTCAACCACTGCTTGCGTTACTCTGCCCCAGAGAGGCGTTCCATGGGTGGAGAGTGGGAATTCCCATATTCCACCCATGGATTCTGAAGCCTTCTCAGATTTACCAATACTGGTAGACCTGGTAATACGTCAGAATGCTTCACCTCCTCAAGCGAGGTGTAATGAGGAGAAATATCTTTATTTCTCCTTGTTTTTTCCTTTTCTAAGTAGAAAGAGGAAAAAGCCTTAGAGGATGTTTTTGATCATGAAGGTGGGCCCTCCTGCACAAAAGCAATGCGGTCTGTAATGTAGGCACACTTGCTCCATGGTGCAGGGGTGTCTGCGTTGGCGCTAGTCAGCAGTTTGTCCACCAACATAGGCAGAGAACAAGAATGTGCCATATCTTAATAGATACAGTGAATTCCTACCCTTTCCCTTTCACGCAGCGCCATTGCGTGAAATAATGATAAATATGGACTTGACTATAAAAATCATGTTGAAGGTGATAATTTTTGAGTGTAGTTGCCTGTCTCTAGTAGTGACTCTTCTTCATGTAACATGGACTTTGATGAGGAAAAAGAGTGATTTAGAAGTCTAAGGCTGAAAAACGGGAGTCCAAGTAACACAAAGTAATCTTATTGCCTTAGACATCAATAAAAATGTCGTTTTTTTAAGCTGACCCTGAACTTTGATAGAAAAGGTTACATTGCATCAGCTCCTAGCTCCTCCCATTTGTGAAGACAGCTATTCTAACAGTTCCATAGCATGGTCTACCAATAACATTTCTGTGGATAGAACAAGAGCCCTGCCTAGTCAATCACGTCGAAGATACAAAGGGTCTAACTCCACCCTTCTGCTTTGACAATAACTATTCGTGGAGAAAACTGAGCAGTGTGAGTAGTCAGGGCCTGGCAATATCGTCCTGCATGTCCTAAGCACAATTGATATTTCCACTTTAACGTGTAGGTCACTTGTGCCTGCAGCTGAGTGCAAGAACTACTTCCAGGGCGTGGCAACCAGCAGTGGCTCACATGATACTGCGTCTCCAAAAGGAGATGGAAAGGTTCGCTGCAGGCTATAAAACCTTGGCCACGAGCAAACTATCTTCCTTATTCTGTTCCCTTTCGCCCCCAGAAACGTATAGCATTGTGGACCCCGGCTCACTGCAGCTGTAGTTCCCACCAACACATCCTCTTTATTCAATTAGTTGGTGATGTACTTACAAACGATCAAACAGTAACCTGGTACACTGTGTTTTATTTCCCATTGAGGAGTGGAAATTGAGGCAGCATTCAAGAACAATGGATCAGGCCTTTTTTGGAGTATCACAATTCATATTTTTTTCCAGAAACGTTCCTTCTGTTTGGGATATTCTCCCCTTTAGAAGGGGCGTTTGGGCCCTTGCCTGTGGCTCTTTTGTTCCACAGGACAAGGGTGGGGCTAGGGCTTGGCCAATGAAGCAGTGTTTGAACGGATCGCCAGAACTGTCCGCCAACTGGTCGCCTGGGGACTTTATGGGCATTTAAATACAATCTTGAATGCAACTATTTATTCTCCGGCAGCGCTGGTCAGTTTTGCGTGGGATATAGACTGGCAATGTCTGGTGAAGTATTAGCCAATGCTAAACATAAAATGGATTTGTGGAGTTGTTTGTGCACCATTTTTTTGATTTTTACACATAAACAAAAATATAAGTGTGGTCTTTAAATTTCTTTTGGCGGGGAGGCAATCCACAGTGTCGCCAGGTCGACAGCCAGTTCCATTGACCTAATGTAAGCCCTTTGGGGAATTAGGAAGCCTGCTTGGTTTCACTCTCACTGGCTTCTTACATGGAGTCTCTACTCTTGAGGCAAGAAGAGACCGCCAGCGACGTTGCTTTTGTTCTTTAAAGTCCAGATGGGGAAGAAAGAAAGTTGCAATCCAGCTCCAGCGCTGTGGGTGATTAACATTATTTGACTATCAGTATTTTACTGTAGTTTTATAATTAGATAGATTAGTTAATTAGACTCAATGAACATTGTGTGATTAGAACAATTAACACGCTATTTTATACGGCTACTTGCGAGGCAGCTGTAATTTGCACTAATAAAACACTCAATAAATTAATCACTTCTTAATGCCCGACAACAGATTCTGAACAAGTGCCAGAAAGAACAGGAACATGCGAGTCCCAGGTGTCCGGAGTCTTGGGTCTGTGAATGGTGTCAACATTTTTCTATTAAAAGTATCCTCGGGGAGCTACGTGCAGCGCACCACCATCCACGCGCCTCTACTCCTTTGCAAACATTAGTATCTCAAATGCGTAATTTGTCATTTGTTGATCTATTCGTGATTGAAGTTTCCAGATCATTCCATGCCTTAAGGTAAACTGCACTCTAATCCATTTTTAACCTACAAACACTTTCATTCGAATTTGTGTGCCCGATTGTTTGCAAAATGTATCAGGTAACTTGAATTCCCAGGACTGGAACATTGGTTGCCTATCTGGTGGCACGGAATCCTCTGATAATCATAGCCCTTATCCCATTACAGCGTCAAATCGCATTGTTTGACTGCTAACCATCTCTTACAGCCCCAGTCAATAATGTCTTCTGTCCTCTGACTCCTCCCTTAACTTCCCCAAATCCTCTGCAACCTTGTACAGCTTCTTTTACGCCCGAGAAATAGTAGCAGGCGTAGAGGGGGAAGATGTAGGGAAACGCTGTGGCCTAGCAAGGCCAAAGAGCTGCACACACGCACACTGTTACACTGGTACGGGCGGAAGACCACAAGCGATCTTCGCCCCTCTATTTATACTCTCGGGCCACGACTGGCCAGAGGGTGATACATTGTGTGCAGGCCCCTCTGGGCCACACTCAGGTTCTACGGGACTCGGGTCATTACAGCAGGGATGGCTAGCAGTGGGGACTTCACAATCAACAAGAGAGAATAATTTCCCACAAATTACAAATCTGCTTTCAAAGGCTTGAGACCGATAGCATAAATAACCATAGCTGAATCTGTTTATTATAGGTGCGGCTCCTCCACTAAGGCGGAGGAGTGTCGACCTACTCTTCTCTCCGAGCAGGAAAAACAATAACAATAAAATAATCATAACCTCATTATTATAATTTTATTCGTCTTCGCTATGATTGATTGATTGATTGAGGGTTTCTAAAGCGCTAGAATCGACTCCCGAAGGAGTATCTCTGCACTGTAGACCGCTGGGGAACCCGTCCTGGCTTTCCCTGTGAGATGGTCCCTACTGGGTATCTCCAAGGTGAAACCAGGCATCCCCGGAATATGTGGGGGGCCGTTGTGGAGATGAGGCAAGCTAATGCCCAGAGTTGCTGAGTGTGATCCCTGGTTAGAGTAGGCAAGAATTATCAAGTCCGCTGACCCTGGTCCTCGACCCTGCCGCATCGGGAATAGAACCCTGGACCCGGGCTGTCCTCTGCTTCCGGGTCTTCCGCCTCTAACCAGTGAGCCACACCACTCCACCTATGGCGCTGGTTTAGGGAGGCCGGGGGCTGGCGTCACAGGGGGGAGGAGTGATGGGCACTAAGTGCGCATAATGGTTTGGCCGTCCGCCTTATCCCGGCAAAACAGTTATGCGCACTTTGCATGTTCCCCACCAGGCTGTTATACCCAGCCTGGTGAGGGACATGCCCAGGATCCCTGTCCCCATCTGAGCACTGAATCATGGCGCTCAGACCAATCACAACGTCAAATTGCAGCATTCTGATTGGCTTAGGGGAGCCTGTGTGCTTCCGGAACTCATCAGGAAGCAATAACGGATGAGAGACAGAGGCGGCCATGAGGAGGTAAGAGTTTTTTTGTTTTGTTTATTTTATGATATATGCTGACAGGTGACTCTCACACACCTTGACATCACTACTTGATGTCACTCAGAATCCATTGGTGAATAACTTCCCAATTATTCACTATTACCAGCCTATAACGCTGTATGTAATATTTGTTGGCGCTCCAGCCAGCTTTTTGTATCCATTGTTGTATCATTCACATGTGTCTCCCACACACTACAACATACAGCATGTCAGTCCGTTTCAGCTGTTGGCTAACCACTGTGAGTGACACATTCTGCTCTTTCACAAGGGGCAAATATGCACGCAAACTAGTTCCCTTCAGAGCTGGGGATGACTGCGTCAATGTGCACTTTTTGCAAATAAAAATTGTTTTACTTTTAGACATGTATTGAATTGGCAGCTTCGCCAACATACAGTTTTAGAAAAAACATAACAAAAACAAAACGAGCATTGAGAAAGTCAAATGGTGGGCGTTTCCAATGCTTGTTGTGTTATGGGTACTCCTCATTGTTCTAACAAAACTTTAGAAAGTTAGTTACAATTCTTGGTAGTACGTGAGCACAATCACTTTTACGCGTGATCATGACTCAATAGTTTTGACGCTTGCTTGACACGTTTCTGATGTACATTGTGTATGTACAAAATGATTAATCTGTCCACATGGAAAAGGAATAGGGGGTGGGGGTTACAAACAGTTAAAAAATAGCTTCAGAGTGATTAAAAAGTCAGGAAAGGTGGTGCGCAGCAGCTGTTGCAGGAGACCAAATCAAAGATAACATTTAAGAAATAAACATGAAGGGGGAATCTAAAAATTGCTGCTCACTAAACCGGCCTCGCTTTTATTCCCTAAAGAAGAATATCATGTACTGGCAGGAGTTGCTTTCATTATGCGATGGCTTCCTGTTGTTTATACAAAGCGAAAGACGAACTAGCACGTTTTACTGTAAAACATATTAACTTGTACCACTGTATCTTTATTTAATAGTGTAACTTTTTCTTTATTAGTTTGTGTCACTCGCTATTGTTAAACAATGAGAACTAATGAGTTGAACAAACGCTTTCCTAATCACCGAAAAAATACTTCAAGGAACATTCACAGGAACACAAGAGAACATAAAAAAAGCAAACCTAATGTAGTGATTCACTTCACAGCGTGCAATTGGTATAACATATTTAGGGAATTCATCTCGCAATAACTCCACTCCACTCCACTCTGTTATTTGAAGTGGAAAAGGCCATTTTATTAAGACAAGGTTGCATTCATTAAGACTTTATTAACAGTATATAATTACAAGAAATATACTATTTCCATCCCATACCGACTCATTCTCCTGTCAGCCTTCTCAAAATCATCTCACATGTTTGACTCTACCCTGTTCACTCTGTGACCTCCTTCCTCTCTCCATTCTCACCTTCACTTGCCCTCCAAGCATCCTCTTTTGAATTTCCTTCATTGCCTCCCGTGCCCCGCTATCAGTCACCTGTGTACCGTTCTCCCCCCCTGAGGGGTGGATCTGCCCATATAGTACTCACCACTCCTCCAAAGTAGTGTCAACCAGGGAACCCCCGTAGGGAGGTTACCTGCTCCCTTCCCAGTTCCTGTGCACCTTTCGTCTCCTGTCAGCTGACCTTGTGGCACCATGTGAATGACCATCCACCACATAAAACTTGCGTCCCATGTTCCAATAATATTTCTGTGACATTCCTCGACCGCGAAAGGTGCACCATCTCTAAGCAAGACCACTTATTCCTCCCTAAAACGTTCCCGTTACCTGCTGGCCGTTTCCCTTGAAGCATGATAAACAGCCCCATTCCATCCTCTGCGAGGCACAATTCATTCACATAACCAACTACCCCAAGTTCCTTTTTCATGGAACCATATCCCCTTCCATGTATCTGTGTATAATGGGTCCCTCTCTCTGCCTGCTGCTGCTGTTGGGGACTGCCTACACATCCCAGAATTCACCGGGTGTCCTGCCCTCCCCCCAGGATCGAGGAGCTTCACTGCCTCGCAGCGCTAAAAACCGCATCTCACCACAGCCGCGTGGGTACCTCTCTCTGCCTGCTGCTGCTGTTGGGGACTGCCTACATGTCCTAGAATCCACCGGGTGTCCAGTGCTTCCCCCAGGAGGGAGGAGCTTGCCTGCCTCGCAGCACTGAAAAGCGCATCTCACCACCACCGCGGGGGACTCGCGCTGGCGGAGCCCAGGCAAAGCTCGGGCCAAGGGCGGGCCCATCTGTGTCTGTCAGTGACCGAAGGAGGCTGGGGTGGGCCATCCCCCTTGGTCCTGCTGTATTTGCCTGCCGTTTGTGAACAGACTGGCCCGGTGAGTACCTCATTCTAACTAAGCTAATTAGCTAGAAATCTATCCCCATGGAAGTCCTTTGTGGAACTGATTTGTTGACTCCATAGAAGCTTCTTTTTGCAATTTTGTTTACCTAAAGTCGGTGATTAATCGAAAGTGTTCCAGCATTACTCCCCGCTCTATCACTATGGGGAAATGAAAAACAGAATCCGGCAAAGTGCAACTGATTCAGCCAGATCAAAAAAAGGACCAGGAAAACTGATCCTCGTTACTGAATTATATAACGGGTGCTGTGGGGGCTAAAGAAAAGCAAATAAGTACTGCAGAAGAGACACTCAATGCTGAAGCCAGGGGAGAGATACAAACACCAAATATGCAGGGCACAATGGAACAAGTAAATGTAAATGTAGGTGTACTTATATAGCGCAAACCTGTCACCCAAAGGGCATCCTGGCGCTTGCTTAGGGAACCCGTCCTGGTATTCCCCTGTGAGAAACCCCAGCAGGGTGTCCACAAGGTGAAAGCCAGGCATCCCGCCGCGAGGGGCCGTAGTGGAGATTAAGCAAGCTATTGCCCAGAGTTGCAGAGTGTGACCCCATGATTCGAGTAGGCACCGGAGCGAGAATTGTCGAGTCCGTGGAATTTTTGAGCCCGAGACCCGCCGAGGCGGGGAATCGAACCCTGGTCCACGGTCGATCTCAGCTTCTGGGTCTGCCGCCTCTAACCACTGAGCCACGCTTCTCCATACTCACAAAGAAAACACCTCCTCGAAATGGGTGTATACAGTTAATAACTGACGAAGATGGGTTAGTGAAGACGATGAGGAAGGTTATCAACCTCCCTCAAAGCGTGTGAGACACTATGAGGGTGGGAATGAGTCTAAAAATGGGAAAATCCCAGAACTTTATACACTGACCCCAAGACAAGAAAAAAAAAACACCAACGCGGAAAAAGCCTACAAATCAGCCTCAACTAAGACAGACAGGGAAAAAATCAACACAGAAGGAGCAAAGTCATAATAATAGCGACGCAAAAGAAATACCTTCTATCATTAAGGAATTGGAAATGTCGATAACGGAAGCTTTAATTAAAATGGAGGACAGATTGAAAAACATCGAAACCATTCGAGGGAAGATTCAGGAGATAAAAATGGTTTGCAATGATCAGGAGAATAGTAAAAAAGAGGCTGTTAGGGGTTCAAGATTGCATAAAACAACAACAACTAGCTCGATAGTAACATCAAGCACCCTAATAAACAAGAAGAATGTAGATACAAGAGATAGAGGGGACCTAGGACATGAAAGGCAGCACTGTCCTATAGGTATAACGCTCCCAAGAATTCCAACAGGTCCAGACTTGCTGCCACTGTATAACATAAGACAAGGGAATGGTAGGTATAACCTGCTGAGTACACAAATAAATGAAAGTATCACAGATTACCTTCGAGCTAGCCAACCTTTTTTACGTCCTATAGAAATCAAAAACGGGCAAAACATTAATTATCTATAACTTCCTTCGGAAGCAACCCCACACATTATTATTCTAACAAATGTCCCGCAGTTAAAAGAACAAGAAAGTGAATCTTGGGAGACCTTGAGAAATAGATTGTTACCATGGCTAAATACTAGGACCGGCTTGGACAGAGTTTTATTCTCAGAATTCAAAATGGCCAGAAGAATAGCTTGGGTGGGGAAAACCCCAAAAAGCCTAGTAGGGGACTGCGTAGTTTTAACCAATCCCTCCACATATTTAGTACAAACCATATTGGAACGTCTTGGGAGCTCTCTAATAAATCCCACAAGCATAAATGTGGTCCCACAGGGGTATTTTTATAAACCACCATATGAAGGGGAAAATACGACCTGTGCCTATCTGATAAATACAAACTTTTGTTGTAATAATCCTCTATCAAACAGATTTGAAAGTTTGCATAGCCTGGAAGAACAAGACTGACTGGTAGAAAACATAGTACCACAAACGCAATGTACAAAGATTTGTCCTTTGAAAAAAACGGAAGAAGGTTGTCTTGTGATAGATCCTAAGATAACTAACTCTGTGGTAGAGGTAAATGGCCCAGTTGGAACACATAATGAGGATAGCAATTTGCTAAAAGTGACCTTTTGGAATGTGACGGGCTTACAAACTAAGATAGATCTGATAGAGTAGCGCAAATTTGTAGAAACGTTCCAAATAGTATTTTTACAGGAAACGTGGTTAAAGGAGCCCATACACTTGAGTGGTTATCGTACCCATCACACACCCACAGTGAGAGGAAAATATGGAAGGGCAAAGGCAGGGTTAGCTATATATGTGTCTAATATGCTACATACTGGTAAAATTATATTGAAATGTGAAGATGTAAATGATCAAGTGATGTAGATGCATATGGGAAGTAAGCAAAGAGTTATATTGGTAAATTTCTATAATAATGCACCCTCAGATAAGATAGAGGGTATCCTTAAGAACCTACTAAATGTTTTAGGAAAATTGTCAAGAGAAGAGAGAGGGAATATGTGCATCATATGGGGGGGGATTTTAACATTGCTTTGTGTTAAAAAAATGGTACCAATGTATGTGGGATTATGAACGAAGATGGAGAGTGTGAAACGCACTTCACACACACACAATATGGGAATGCTTTAAATGAAATGGCATGTGAGATTGATTTAGGCTATACAAATTAACAAAATAATGATCAGGAGCCTTTTAAGAGTACATTTAATGGGGGAGCTCTTCGCTAATAGATTATATATTACTTTCTTCGAATCTGGCGCCAAAAACGAAGTAATTTGTCACACACAACATCATACTGAGTGGTCACTTCCCGTTGAGTTTTTATCACTGAACCTGCTGACTACTAAAGCCAACCAAGACGATAATATTGCATATCCCCCCGAACAACTGATAATGAACAGGAAAAATGGCTATGCATTAAAATGGCAGATGGTCGATCCAGTAGTAGTAACACATAAAGTAGTGATAAAAAGTAGCTCATCAATAGAAGCCATATTAAAGGAAAACGCAATGCATGAAACAGTCCTGACATCTTTCCAAGAGATTACCAGAGTCATAAATGAAGTATTATGGAAAACTAATTATAACTCTGTGAAAAAAGCCAAAGGCTGGTTTGTCACAAACTATACTAAAGCAAACGCTATATTAAAAAAAGAGACCCACAATATTCCTAAGAACCCTACTGCACTAAGGGAGGCAAGAAAGAATGATATAATTGCAATAAAAGAACGCAAAAGAGTACTTAAAGAGGAGCTCTGGCAAACCCTACAAGAAGCAGCTAAGTCTAAGGATGGGGCTGCTTTCTGGAAGGCGGTGCGGGCACCCTTTTTAGACCAATGGGACATACCAAACATAGAAATAGCCATAACGGAAGATCAGTAGGTAGATCACTTCACCACCATCTTTAGTAATCAAGATTTTACTAATTTGATAGACACTATAGATGAGGGAGGTGATAAGAATAATTTTCCACAGCGAATGCATTTAAACAATCGCCACATCACTCTAGAAGAGATTAACAGGGCAATAATGGCAAGCAAGGGGGGTAAGGCTCCCCGCCCTGATGAGATTCCTGTAGACCTGTCTAAGGAAAATGTAGACTTATGGGGCCCAATATTGACTCAAACACTAAGGGCTAGCTGTACCTCTAAGTATTTTGAGACTTGGACTGAATCTATTCTGGTCCCAATCTTTAAAAAGGGTAATACACATGACCCAGCATGTTATCGCCCAATATCTTTATCGGATTCCTCTGCAATAATTGTAGGCCGCATTATATTAGAAATATTACAAGAATGGGGTAAGGAGAAATAATTCCTGTCAGATCTATAATACGGATTTCGTAAAGGTTGGGAACCGTTAAGCAACGCCTCAACTTGAGCATACTAATTGGGAAGTATGCCAACTTAAAGAAAGGAAGACTACTTTAGCCTTCATAGACTTAACCGTAGACTTTGACTGTGTGGTACATGAGAGGATGTGGGGGGGTCCTTCACGAACTAGGGGCGGATGATTCCATCATACACTTTCTGCAAGATACTTATCAGAATGCTAAGGCCAGAGTACGATACGGCAATGCCTGAGAATGTACAGGATCCTTCCCAATAAAAAAAGGGGTTAGGCAAGGATGTGTCCTGGCCCCCTATCTTTTTGATCTTTAAACAAATGGCTTAGAAAAAGCGTTGCTCCAAACAGGCCAAGATTTCCCAGTAATTAATGGACGATCCATCCCATCTCTAATATATGCGGATGACGCCTTCTTAATGTATCAGACTCAAGTGGGGCTACAAAGATTACTAGATGGTTATGTGGTATTTATGCGTAAGCTGGGCTTAAGGGTAAATAGGTCTAAAACCTTTGTCATGAGATGTGGTATAGGGAGCAGAAAATGTAGAGACATCTTCATAGATAAACATTACATTAATTTTGTCAACACTTTTACCTACCTAGGTATACTACTTGACCAAAATTCAACATGGGTTCAGGTGGTGCAAATGAGAAGACTTGCGTTTATAAAAACTATCGATGCCCTGTTTAATTTCTCAAAAAAATTAGGTACAAGGCCCCCACAAATATTACTACAAATCTATAGGGCTAAATGCATATCTACAGCCATGTATGGCTTTGGTCTATGGGGGCATTGTAATGTTCAACCACTCCAGATGATAGAAAATCAGTTTCTAAGATATATATTGGCTCCTCCTAGAAGCACATCATCATACGTCTGCCGTTGCAGAATTGGGTGTCCCATTTCTAACAGACTTAATTAAAACAGAACCGGTTATGTTGTGGCATGGAGTACACAAAATAATCCAGAACTCCAACAAATGGTATAAACTCTTATAACAAACACATTTTCAGAGAGAAATCAGCAGGTCGAGATGTAACTTCTTTATTCAGTATTCTTTTCTTTAAAATTTACGACATGGAGTAGCCAACGCGTTTCATCCTTACGGACTTCTTCAGGACGAGATTATTCCTGTAATATCCTTTTTAACGATTCTACTTCTAATTTTCTTTTTAACATGTAGGAAAAGTACAATATTTCACAGCGATTCCATAGGGAACGGAACATAAATATGAATAATAAGGTAACATTTTTCCAATGTGCTCCTGTGAAAAACTTCAAATTGTAGTGTTCATTTATCTATAATTGTCCAGATTTGTGTAAAAACGCCATGTAGGCAAGGATCGTCTCGGCCGGATTCCGCGTACCCCATACCCTTTGTGCTTTCATTAATATGTGTTGGCATGGACTCTGGACAAATGAGGAAACCCATGTAAACCAGGAGGTTTTGAAGGATGTCATGGAAATGACGGATGTGATGAACTTGAAGTGGTTAAGATATGTCCGGGATTTTCTGAATGATTTAGGTCATCCTAATTTTTATAATACACCCACCACTATGAGAGCAATATCTAGAAAAGAGCTAAAAGGAAATTGTATGGCACTACTAGACTCACGAAGAATATCTAAAGACCTAGCAAAGCCCACAGTAGCGCACCACCAGATGATAATGAGAACATATAGTATGCAACCCTACCTCATACTTGTACACAGCCAATATGAAAGATTACTGCTAGCAAGATTTAGATTAAATATTTTCCATTGCCTTATGATAATGATGATGATAATGATAATGATATTTATAAAGCGCGCAAATACCAGAAATGGTGTCTCCGCGCTAGAACCGTGAGAAGACCCCAACCAACACCCCTCACTGAAACAACCAAGTTTTCAAGTTTTTTCTAAAGCTCGTAAGAGAGCTAGCCTTCCTAATCTCAGGTGGCAGCAGATTCCACAGTTTACAAGTGCCGTGCTGGAGTTTCACAAAAATGAAGGAATGGACGCGAGAGATGCAATTGTGCCCTTGTGATGACATTTCAGAGCAGTCTACAATCCATACTGTATTCTTTTGTAAATTTTATGATTTGCTAAGAAAAAAATGGCTGTTACCAATTCTAAAGAAATTAGATTTTAAGAGATGCTGACCGGCGTTTTTAGCATTGCAATTTTTAAATAATGAATTTGTTATATGGTGTTTGATAACATTTTTGAAAAACGTGGTTAAATGTAGGAAATCCATTACAATATGATTGAGTATGAATTTCAAAACAGTTGAAATTTGCAGGGCAAAATGCGATTCCTTTCTAAACTGTGTAATCCGTGTATAATAATGAATTATTCGCTATGTGCTTTAATGATTCTCGTTTGAAGAAATCGAATAAAGCTTTTAACCAACCAACCTGTGTGTATTGCCAGTCCTGACATTCAAGAATACTTTCTCTCAGATATGTATCTTCATATCGGGGCTATTCCTTTTTCTGTTTGACACGGTTCCACCCGCAATGGCAACAACGCCCTCCCATTGCATTCCACTTTTTCCCCACCATATCACATCCTGGTGGCTGTGTTCCCAGCCCGGTGACTTCTGTACACCTGCTTGTCTGCATCCTTTGCCGCCCAATGCCCGGGAAAATGGCCACCTATCCAGGCAACCATCCTTGTTCCCAGTCTACCCCCACATCCTGAAATAGAAAAAATATTGATTAGTCCTGCAAGAAATTCTTACCCTTTCCCATAGCCCACTTCACCATTTGTTCCCAACCCAGTCCTAAAACCCCCTTTCCAGTATCCATATCTTTACAGAACACATTTTCTGTACTTCCATTCCCCCATCCTTCAACTTCCTTCACTCCATGGTCCATCCTGCCACTATTGCCGCTACAGCCCTAATGCATAGGGATTGTATGTCTCCATAGGTTGGCCCCACCCATTATACATGGGCCTTGTATGAGACCTTTAATGGTTGGCAGAACTCTCACTCTCCCTACCAAATTTGGAAAAACGAATTCCCCCAGCCAGAGGACTTCCCTTTCTTGACATCATCGCCACTGCATCATTACCTCTCCTTGCCTACCCCTTGTCTATGAAACAAGCTCCACTTTCTCTGGCGGCAGCATCCAAAATAAACAACTCAACCATCCCAAATCGCCCTTGTCCCAGGCACACCTCTCCATCCTTACCAACGCCTCGAAGGAGCCGACCCCGTTCTGCCCGAGAACCCTATATCTCATTTTCCAACTCAAACACACCAGGCTCACCAAACAACCCTTTCATCTCAGCCGATACCCCTTGCCTGCTCTCCATATTGAACCATATAGTCCAGTCTCCATGCTACGCACCCCCAGACACCCAGTTCCACCAAACCTTTGGAACACTTACCATACTGGCATAGTTCTTTTCAAGTCGACCACTGTGTGATGGCCCCACCCTCCATACATCCTCAACCATTCCCACACAAACCCTACTTCACAAATTCTTGTGGCTTACACCATTTTTTGCACCTGCCAAAACAACGTCCCCCTCCACTACATCCCATGGCACCCTTGCACTCTGCCCCACTTTCCCCACACCCCAAAACTGTTCTCCCCCACCAAGAACCACACTCTATGGTACAGCAAACCTGCCCCCATGCCTGGGCATCAACACTCTGTCCCTGTTACCTCCTCCCCGCTTACCCTTTGTGGAACTCCCCCCAGCCCCTTATACACTTGCTCACTTTGCCACTGGATTCAAGCTAGTCTGGCTGATGAGGGCTGTTAGCCCAAAACCGGTCCCAGGATGCTTCTATCCGGTCCAGGGAAGACATAGCCTGGCAGTTCTGCCTGGACCGTTCCCATGAGACACAGGGTCAAGACTGGTTTGCATATAGCTGTGTCTGAACTGGGGTGGTGAAGTGAGCTAAAAAATGATGATGGATTCAACCCAGATCTTTGACTTGGGGTGAGTGTCTGAAAAGTTTTGGCGCTCCATCCATCATCTCCTTGTGTTTACACAGCCAAGCTGAACTTGAAAACAAAATGGCTGCCTTTCAGTAATGGCATTGTGGTAGGGCGGGGGGGGGGGAACACAAAAATACAAAACAAAACAAGTATAAATAAAGAAAATAAAACTTACCTGCTCTGACGGCTGCCGCCTTGCTGCTGATCTTCACATCCTTGTCACTAGCCTGCTGCACACTGCACAGGCTGCAATCTCCCAATACCAATGCTGCCCACATGCTGGGAATCCTATTGGTCTGATACCCTGATTGGTTTGAGCGCCTCTGTTTGGCGCACAGACATTGACTGGGACCATGTGACCGTTTCTCCACCCAGTTGTACAACACAGCTTGGTGGAGAAACGCTAAGTGTACAGGAAGGTTTGGTCGCCCCATAGGGCCAGCCAAACCTTCATGTACACTTGGCAGTGCCTACCACTCCCCCCTTCTTCCTCACTGGTGCTACTGCTGCAGTGTCAGTATAGGAGGCCACACCCCTCCCTCGACTCGCAGCCTGCAGGGCTAAAAATAAAATGATAAACATGTTTACTATCATTTTATTTTTGTCCTTTGCCTCTGCTGCCTTTCAGCTGAGGGGGTGATGGTCCTCCCCCATAAAAGAGGAGCTGCCCATGCTGCCTTTAACTTTTTTAAATGCAGTCATTATCACACCATATGCAGTAATGGTTTCCCATATATCTGAGGGTGACTTTTAATGTGAACTAGGATACCGGTGAAGTGTATTGTATAAGGCAAATGTGGCACATAACTCAAACTTGCTTCAACTAAGGGAGTTATGAGTAAAGAGTACAAAAGAAGCTTAGAAGCTTGGATGATGTCATCCATGATGCTATCAGTAATGTCATGAATAATGTCATAGAACTTCTCATGAATAAGGTAATATGTAAGCTCATAAGCAGTGTATGGTGGGGCACAGGTTATAGCTAGCTCTGCTAAATATAACTGGCGAATTTCTATGGATTTTTGAGTTGAAATCGTTAATGATACTCACCTAACTATAACATCACTTTAACCTTTGTTTTTTCGGTGAATTTGAAGGTTTTTTAAAAATGAAAACAGATCTTTTTATCACACCTAACAACAAAGTTACTTCATTCTGTGAATTTCTAGGGTTTGTTCAAGGGGAAATATTACTACACTGAAAGCGAACCCCCCCTATCTGTGTACATTAGGGGGTTGGCAACAGGTCCTGGCCTGTGGTCAGACCCTGTTGCCAACCTACCCAGAGGCAACCAACCCCCCCAAAGGCAGCTAATCCCACGCTACTCACAGCCTTTGGTCATGCATGGTGTGAGGTTCACCACAGGGCCTGCATGCAACACCCACCAGGTAGTCAACCACTCACTGCACATGGCCCCTGGGTGTACTTGTACTCCATAAATCAATAAATACATACGTTGGAAAAGTCTACCTGAAACACTTTTCTTAATTACTACTATTCCACTAACATAGTTCGATGCACATAAAAAACACTTTGTAATAGTGAGAGAAATTGCAGACTTTTTTGGCGGAGGAAAGAGAATTAAGAAAGGAAGCCTCTTTATCTCAGCATAGCTTGGATTGGCTTTGAACAAACTAAAAAAAAGACTCCACTCTGTGTCTCCTCATGGAAAAGATTTTCTTCTCTCCTCAGACCCAGTCACAGAAGTAACAAAATGTTGTATAAAAAATATCATGAGTCAGAATGAAGAAGGCAAGAATATTGTGCTTTTAGTATTTTAATATTGTTTCTAAAATATAGTTTTTTAATTAGTTTAATTATTATTACATACATTAGTATTGTGAGTTACTAGTATTATATGATATTTGTGTTTCAGTTAGTTTAATATATATTATTTTATTATTTAATTAGAATGTCTCAGTTTTTTAGTAGGTTGTTGGATTTGTCAGGGATTAGAGTGGGAAGTTTTTTTCAAATGTTTTGGAATTAGGCTTGTGAATCAGTTGTGGTTGAGTGAAATAATTCATGCCCACAATTTTAGCAAAGGCGCTAGAGTGCTGCAGGAGCCGACAATGCAGAAGAAATCGAGAATGCCAAGAACATCAAACAATCTGTGGCATTTGAAACACCCAGCTAGGGGTCAGTCTTGAGCCAAGGCCAGAGAGGGGGGACTCTGAGCTGATTTTGCTTGATTCCCCATGCCCGGTAGTCTATTAATCAGAAAAGGGGAATGAAGTACATATGTTGATTTAATAGAATCTCAGGAATGATTGTCTCGGAGACCTTCAACCACAGATTCACAGTTTGCGGTGTATATTACCTCCACTCGCGTGGTTTGGTGGATAGTGCTATCATTGGGCCTGTCTCTTAAGCGTTCTGTTTTCCATGTGACCCACTTTCTCCACCAGAAAGGAGACTGTCCGGATGTTGACAGTAGTGAGGGGTTAAAATTATCTCCTATCCTTCACCAGAAAGCTTATTGAACAAAGAGATTAATAATAGAGATAAGGCTAAAATAAAGAGTCGGTGTTCAGTGGATAAGTTACTGGTTCCCAACAGATAGTGAAAGGGTCGACATGTTTCAGCCAGGTATTGCCCCCTACGGGTCTGTTGGCCTTCATCAGGACTGAGGGAGTGGATGGTCTACAATTTGAGCACTCTACACATAATATGTTCACACAACAATCTTCATCACTGAGCACAATCTGCTCATGACATGTGTTATATTACAGACTTTGGTCCATAGTTGCAAAGAAATCAGGAAAGAAAATCACAGCACTGTGTTATGTGTGGCACTATAGTAGGCTGATTCCCATATCACCAAGTAAGACACTGTTAGTAAAATGACTGTAAATATCACTTATACATATTAAATACAATATGTTCCTTAATAGAGAAAAAGTAAAGCAATTAAAGTGACCCTCCCATACTGGTGGTATCTGCATAATTCTAAGCAGTGCCTGGGGCCCATAGTTGGGTAACGCTAAAGGTAACCCTTAAAATACTAGACAGCATCTGTACAGACCTGTGCATAATTAACATAATTTGGTTTAGAGTCACCTGTGCACTAGGAAATTCTTGGAAAATGTGAGTGCACTTAGAATATTATGAAGCAACATTGTGAATAACATGAGTATTAGATTTAGCAAACAAGAAATTGAACTAATAGGAAGTATATAGTTTAGAAAGAATAGTCCTCCAATAGATTATTGAAAAATGTATGTGCAAGTGCGATATAGAAAATTGAAAATAGAGAACAAAAAAAACAGCAAAATATACCTTAGGGAGTATGCATTACCCGAAGGGAACCAGCATTCAGATGGGGTATTTTAGCCTTAGGAAAAAGAATGGGAAACAGAATATGGCTTGGGGGTACAGTAATATGGTAGTAAAAAAGCTGCGTAAAGACTTGAAAGTTTTTTGCAAGAAAATATGTACCCATACATTAAGGAGGACTACACTCCCCTGCACACCAAAGAGCCTATGACTCCTCGAGAGGAAGCTCCACGGATACAACAAATTGTAGCAGCGGGGAAGAAAATCGGAGCTGAGGTTGTAGTAGGTTCAGAGGGAGAAGAAGAGGACGCAGAAGGCAACCCGGATGACAAGGTCCATTCTTCGAAAAACATACAGTACCTTTTTCTTCACCCTTTCCACCTCAATTTGGAGGATGGAGTCATCCTTATATGACGGAACCCCACTCCACCTTTCCCCCATGCTCTGGCCCCCTTTTTTTTAAAGAGCAGCAAGAATCAACAGCGGAGGTAGAAGAAAACAAAGTACTATTGGTCGAACAAGGAGTACGTCCAAGGATCAGGAGAAACCTGGAATCAGCACATGCAGTTGCTAGTGTTTAACATGTCCGATATCGACTTGACTGATGTAAATGTAAATGTAGGTATACTTGTAAAGCGTACTGCCGCCCCATCTCGGGGCATCCTGGCGCTGTATACCGCTGTGGAACCCTTCCTGGCTTTCCCTGTGAGATGCTCCCTACTGGGCACCCCCAAGGTGAAGCCAGGCATCCCAGCGCTAATGGGGCCGTTGTGGAGATTAAGCAAGCTATTGCCCAGAGTTGCAGAGTGGGACCCATGATTAGAGTAGGCACCGAGGCGAGAATTATCGAGACCGCGGACATTGAGCCGAAGACCCTGCCGCGTCAGGAATTGAACCCTGGTCCCGGGTCAGACCTCTCCATCAGGGACTGCCGCTTCTAACCAGTGAGCCACAAATCGTGCTAATCAAGGGACTAGTGTTTGTGCCCACTCCAACTTTGGATCAATTTAAACTCCATTGTTAGATAGAGGAATTTGTCAGCAAGATTAAGTTTAAAGCATACTTCAAGAACCAATAGTCCCTGCCACCAGAAGATGATGAATGCCTCAACAGAAAATCTTCCTCCTGTCCACATAACTCCTCAATACATATTGAGATCCTTGCATTCGAACAGGCCATATTTAGAGAAGTAGAAACCATTAATAAAGCACACAATAAGTATTTTTATATTGTAATGCAGCAGGAACAACGAGCACTTAACAAATTGAGGAACAACCAAGATTTGGTCATCAAAACAACTGAAAGTGGCAGAAGTATCCGGTTGCTTAAATCTACTGACTATGGGACGAAATGCACCAACTGGTAAACAACCTTTACAACGCAACTTTTACATCGCAGAGCCTTTACAACGCAACCATTACAACGCAAACTATTACAACGCATTGCTCTGGGGGCGCTCTAGGATAGGGAATAGGTTAATTTACTATCCAATAACCTTCCCTAGTGTCCACGGGGACTGGAGTTGGAAGAGTAAATTAAACTATTCACTATCCAGCACCCCAAAGCACTATGCGTTGTAATGGACTGCGTTGTAATACTTGCGTTGTAAAGGCATGCGATGTAAAAGCATGCGTTGTAATGTAATACATTCACACCAACTTACTGTCAGAAAACAGATACTACAAACAATTAACAGAAGGTCCCACACCCAGCCTACGCAGAACCATAAACATCATAGATGAAGAGGCAGAGACCAATCTCTGGATTTTCAAAAAAGAGACAGATTTCATCAGACCAAAGGGCCCAAAACACCATATTTTTATTCCGTGCCAAGTATGCATTAGAACAAACTACTGCCTACAGGCCACCCTATCATGTCCAGAATAGACTCAATCCTAAACCACTGTCTCAAATCATAGACGATTTCCTAAGACCTATAGTACAGAAGATGTCTACATATCTAAAAGATGCCATGTATCTCTTCAACCATCTTGAAGATTTAACATACGACCCAAACAGCAATATACATGTTGGCTTGGACATGGAGAGCCTCTACAGTAGTCTCCCACGCTGCAAACTATTGAAGACATTCTCTTCCAAGACGAATGGCAATTTAACACACACAGACACTTCATTTTTGGAAGGCTGACGACTGGCACTGATAACCTTTTGAGTTTGAAGTTAAATTATAGCTCCAGACCCATGGAACCTACATGGGGAGTACTTTTGCCCCAAGTCTGGCAGGACTCTATGTCAGTTCCTTTGAAGACCAACACATTTTCAACAATATCAATCCCTACAAAATGAAGATTATTTTTTGGAAAAGATACATAGGTAATATCTTGATGATCTGGCAGGGATCAGCTGACACCATGTCAGATTGCTGAATATGCAAGATACATTTCTCAAATTTACTTGCACCACACATGAGAATACACTAGATTTTCTAGATGTCACCATTTTTGCCGAATGCACCAACCTTAAAACAAGGACTTACTACAAACCAGCTGCCAGAAAAAGCCTTCTTTCATTTAATAGTTTCCACCCTTGACCACTAAGAGAAAATCTCCCCTCCACCACTTCCTGCGCATATTCCGCAATTGGAGTGACATGCAGGACTACAACCAGGTCCGGGATTTAACCCCTTGCATGCTGGTGATGAACCCCAGCCGTCACGCTCCGTGGTGCTCGTGTGCGGATGACGACTGGGGTTCGTCACGGCCTCGCCCTGTTCGTTTGTTTACCGCACAGTGGAGGAAATGGGCCAGCATCGAAGGGGTTAACAAACAAATTGAAAGAGAGAGATTCTCCAGTCCAGATTATTACCAATTTCCAATAGAAAGCAAGGAATCAGAACCGCCAATAGCTACTGGAGCCATTAGAGAAGGCATCAGATGAAAACGTCCTTACATGAGTGACAACGTTCTGTACAGCCTCCAACATCATCAAAAAAGCCATCAACAAACACTGCAGCATTATAACATCACTCACCCTTAAATGGCCCAAGCCTAGATTAGCCCACAAAAGGAACAAGAGCATCCAAGATTTTCTGATCCATACTCGTCCTCAAATGGCACAAGTAAAAACCAATATGTTGCTCACAAATGGGGCTTAGAACCAGTAACAGGACATTACCCATGTGGAGCCTGCTTTGGTGTCACCTTACAAAAGCACCACAGGTCCTAACATTAAGCGCTGATCGTTAATGGACCCTAAAATGACATACAAATTGTAATTCCTACACATGATCATGTGCCCTTGAAAATTAAGGTACATCAGCATGTTATGTTATGTTAAATGGATATTTGTAAAGCACGCAGCTACTCAATTGAGTGTCCCGGCGCTGAGGCATGCTGACATGTTAGCTGTGCACTATGACCACCAAATTCAGTATTATAGCTGGAACAACCAGGTTTTCAGTGATTTGCAAGAAGATCCTGCATCAGTCTTAATTCCACTGGCAGATTGTTCCACAATTGCGCCGCTTTAACCTGAAAGGAGCGCCTCCCGATCAGCGCTCGGTGGTATTTAGGGGTTCGTGCCAACTGAAGTGCTGAGGACCTTAGTGTGTGGTGAGGGCAGTGAAATTGGACTCTCCTCACAATGTACCTGGCACCTATGCAGTGGAGAGCCTTAAAAGCCAGAAAATGGATCATCTTGCGGACTGAAAGCTAATGCAGGGATTTCAACTGTGTGGACAGCCGCGCTCTGGGGCCAAGCATAAGTATTGCTCTGGCTGCTGCATTCTGGGTCACCTGTAGCCTTGTCAATAAACACTCTGGAAACCCTAAATATAGTGCATTCATGTAGTCTAACCTGGAGACTATTAGTGCTTGGACCACAATTTTCTGTGGGTCATAGGCAGGCGATGTCAAAGCAGGATCCAGCCACTGCCTGGATCTGTGCCTGCATGGAGAGATTCTCACCCAACTTCACCCCTAGATTTTTCACTGTCTTTACGGAAGTTGGAGGGGGGACATGTCAGTTGGCCACCAGTTACGCCAGGCGTTACTGGGGGGGTGGCCAAAGAAGATTATCTCTGACTTTTCAGGATTGTATTTGAGCTGATTACACTGGAGCCAGGAGAACACTTCTGTTAGGCAGCTGTTAATTATGTCTCCATTAAAATCGGCATCTTTATTGTAGGTGAAGAGCAACTGCGTATCATCCTCATACAACACTATATTTTGCTCCATGGCCCTCGGCCAGAGTCGCTAAGGGTGTCATATATATATATATATATATTAAAAAAATTGAGGGGCTCAAAATAGAACCCTAAGGCACACCCATCTCCAGAGGAGGGATAGGGTCAGCAAAAGGTGGAGACCACACTGTTTGCTGGTGAACTTTTATAAAGGCGGCAAACCAGTTGAATACCATACCCCTGAAACCGCACTCCCGAAATCTGAGCAGGAGTCAGTCATGGGGGACGGTATCAAAAGCCGCAGATAAGTCCAGCAATATCAGTACAGCCTTGCCACCCCTATCCACAATGTCCTTTATGGCTTTCAATACTTCCAGCGGCGCCGTCTCAGTGCTGAAATTTGCCCTGAATCTGGACTGACTCTGGTGGAGTAATGAATTTGTTTCGACAAATGCGGTGGGGACATGATTCACCACTTTTTCCAGGGCCTTAGAAAAGAAAGGAAGCAGAGATATTGGCCTGTAATTAGAGGCTAACTCTGGGTCCAATGTTGTTTTTTTATATAAGGGCAGAATTTTCGCCCTTTTCCACCTGTCTGGGACCCGACCTGTCTCCAGAGAGAGGTTAGGGATCTGGTTGACTGCTGGATTATTAATCTCTGCTATTGATGCCAGAATGAAGGCAGGGCATGGGTCAGCGGGATAACCGGATTAGAGGCCTTTCATGATTTCTGAGGATTTTTCCATGGAGACCGATTGATACCATTCCAAAGGAGGTTCTCACTAACTTGGGTTAAGGAGGAGTCAGGCTCACCACTGTCAGTGAGCGCCGGAGATGTTGGGAAAGTCTCCTGAATATTTTTGATCTTATCATGAAAATAGGAGGCCATATGGCCAGTCCATGCCTCAGTAGGAATGAATGGCTTGGCTGCCGCTGCGGGGGAGGAAAATTCGCTAACTATTTTTAAAAATGTCCTTATTTTTGTTTGTTGCAAGTTCAATTTTATTTGGAGAAAAAAAGTTTTTTTCTCCTCAAGAACTTGTTTATAGTAAGCCATCAGTGCCTGTTTATAAATAATTTTATTGTTAGGGTCAAAATGCTTCCGCCAGATCCTTTCTAGGTGTTTGTAAATCCTCTTACTTACTTTAAGGGCAGGCGTAAACAAAGGAGCAGAGGACCGGACAGTCTTCCCAGGACTTAAAACAGGGGGTGCAAGTTCCTCTACCCAGTACAGCAGCCAATTATCCAGGCCCACAGCATCTGCCTCTAAATCCCAGCTAAGAGAGATTGGATGCTTATTGATGTCAGTACTCAGTGCCTCAGGCCTAAAATTACTAATCTGGGACTTCCCGGAGGATTAGATTCCTTCTTAATTAAAAAATCCAGAAGAAAGTGGTCAGACCACACAAGGGGAAGTGGTAGTCTCATTCCTATTTTGACAGTGGAGAAGATCTGATCTAAGATATGGCCCTATTCATGAGTGGGAAAATGTACATTAGGGGCCAATTCTAACATATCCAACGACTCTTGTATTCTGATCTAATCTAAGTCATTCAGTATATCCATGTGCATGTTAAAATCACCTAATACCAAGCAATGTTTATCTTTCATAACAAAAGGTGAAACAGCATCACCAATGGAGGCTAAAAACCTCCCGCAGGGCCCAGGGGTCTATATCTTAGAATACCGGCCAGTGATTGGTGTGAAGACACCCCCAAATTGAAGCCAAGACATTCTGCTCCCTCTACGTCAACCGAAAGGACTATTGTGCAAGAAAAGTGGTTTTTAAAAATGATAGCGATATCACCCCGATGCCCACCGGACGGTCATTCCTAGTAATCTGATAGCCCGTTGGGATAGCAGAGGCAATGTTAGGGTTTGAGGCCTCGCTCAGCCATGTCTCTGCAAGGAATAAAAAATATGTGGATTTCTCCAGCTAGGTGATATGGAAATCAGCCTACTATAGTGCCATGCACAATGCACAATTGTGATTTACTTTCCTGATTTCTTTTCAGTTATGGGCCAAGTCTGCACCTATAACACCAGTCATGAGCAGATCGTGCGCAGGACAAAGATCGGTGAGCAAACATACTGTAGTGTAGCTCCTATCTTCCCAATAGGCTCTGCGCATTGGAATAGTACCTACAGCAGTAAAGGCCTAGGCCAGACGTTAACTAGGCCTACTACTGTCGATGCTAGACTTAATTTTTGGGTTTGCCAGCTAAGCTCAGAGTTCGCTAGAAACTTTCTCGAATGTTCAAGGAAGGAAATAACTCCCCTGATTAGACAAGAAGGGATTTAGTTTCTGACAACCATAGAACATGACAACTTTGCTCTCCCCTAATCAAGAGTCAATCTCGAGAGTCGTGTGAGCACAAGGCAATTATTTTACTCAGTCAGTACGTGCATTCTTAGTCTCATCAGAATGTAGAGAAAAGGAAGAGACGGGCGTGTTCAATAAAAAGGTGTTATTTATTGATCAGTCTCTTTTCTCATACATGAGAAATGGATCGATATTATTGCAATACTTATAGTTAAGTAAAGTGCATACATTAAAAGCAATAGTATAAAATAATACTGTAAAAACATTGATATGGTTTCTGAGCCATATGATGTTTGAAATGATTAAAATATGTTTACATACACATATACATTTGACTAAACGTACTCAACTGGTGTTTCTAAATACGCCTACCCCGTGTACCTGACCTAAGTCTAATGCGTGGGCGGGAATAGGAAGTTACAGTTTAAGTTAAGTTTGTTTTTGCCAAATGAATAACTAAAGAATTCTCTGTGAGGGGTTATTCAGTTCTGTACCTGGAATTTAGGATGGATGAGGAATGGTATCTCTTTCTCTGCTCTCGATATTCCAGGCTGCCTGCGAGGGCTACCCGGAAGCGCCGGTGCTGGGTCTCTCGGCTTGAGATAGCAGCGCGTCTCTCAGCGCGTCAGGAAGGCGGGGCTGCTGTCAGCGGGGTCTGCTTCTGCTCTCGGCTTCGGCAAGTATGGCTGCTCCGTCTTGTCACCACGCGTGTGTTTGCATAGGGCAAGGTCGGCAATATTTATACCTTAAAGGTGCCGAGATTGACGTAAGGATGGACATAGGTACGTCAATAAAGATGTCATACGACTTGCTCGTTAGCACATTCTTTTGCAAAAGTTCTCTGTGAAATCAAAACAATGGCCGCACGGATTTTCCAGGTTGTCATAGATTTGATTTGTTATGAGAACGTCGTATGCCTTATCAGGGGCTGGAGGAATGTCGCTTGTCTAATTAGATCTCAAGCGTTATGACCTAATCAGATAACACGTTCCTGTGCCGTAGTGTGACTGCGTCAGATAACGGTATCTGCATCATGGGGGATTTCTTGCCTCATGGGCTGACTGTTAGTTAACTTGATAGTTAGTTTAACCAGAATAGGGTCAGGAATAGGGGGACTGATTCAGAACCTATAGAAATACACGACAATACTTATCTATATTTTGTGTGGAGTACTCAAACTGTAGGCCCTCCACTTCCTCTATCCTGACGAAGGCCAAAAGGCTCATAGGGGCAATTCACAGCCAAAATATGTTGACCCTTTCACTAGGTGTTAATCAATCAATTAATTAATCAATCAATCAATCAGCATTTTTATAGCACAGCACTGTCACCCCTAGGGGTATCTGGGTGCTGTGGATGTGATATGTCCATCAAATAGCCAGGTCATAAATGAGCAGAAAGATAAAAAATAAAGGTCAGAATTGAGCAGAAAGAGCAACAATTAGGTGCAGAAACAGGCAAAATAAAGGTCGGAAAAGAGCAGAAACAGGCATAATAACGGGCAGAAAGATCAGAGAGAGGCAAAAATAGAGGCAGACGTGGGCAGAAAAATTCGTACAAACCAAGCAGAAGGATGGCAGAAAACTAGTAGAGGAGGCACAAACCTAAGGTAGTAGAGAGAAGCAGACTGCGGGAAAGCTGGACATGAGAATTATCGCAGGGGGAGCTGGCACAAGGTGTTGTGGACCAGTTACTTATCCACTGAACACCGACTCTTTATTTTAGTCTTATCCCTATCCTTATTTTCTTTGTTCAATAAACGATTTAGGATAGAAGATAGTTTACTATTCACTACTGTTATCATCAAGATGGTGGTGGAGGACAGTGGATCACTTGGAGAATAGAACTCTCAAGTGACTGGCCCAGCGATGACACTATACACCAAACCACAGGAGCTGAGATAATGTACACTGCAAACTGTGAATGTGGGGTTGAGGGTCTCCAAGACAATCATCGCTGAGACTCTGGCATATTGACATATATGGTCCATCCCCCCCTTTTTTGATTAATATACTACTGCTAGTCAGAAGCTGAACCAACCTCTGCTTCTTTCACCCCAACCATATCTGAATCCCGATTCACCATACTCTAAAAATGTGGAAGCAGTCAGGCTGCCCTTAGCAATGTATCACATTTAGCATATAATGTTCCCTGAAAACATTGAGGTCCTAACATTTGGGAGATAGATATTCAGATTTCACACAGCGCAACACTCCATATAGCCATATGAACATCCCCAATCCTGCTTGGTACAAGCGATAAAGCCAGTCAGAGATTGTATATCCACAAGCCAAGACACATTTGAAGGTTTATAGTGTCCCTGATTATCTATGAAATAAGGATGTGGGATTATTAGAGTCCCATTGGGCAAGCACATCAGACCTCTCTATCCTGTGCATATTTAGATTTCCTTGTACTGATGAGTGTATACACTGACATATGATCGCTATAGTTCTGCATCTCACTGCCTCATGCATGTCACCAGTCAGTGAATTTTAAAACACTATAGCAGATGAACCAGCAATTGGCTAATGCACACTGGCCAAGATGTTGGCACCGATGCTGATAGCAGCAGTGATGTTTACACTCTCATTTCACAGTATGACCAGCAGTTACCAATGGGAACTGTTGTACAGTCACTGCATGTACTGTGCACTCTATGTCATGTCACAAGTAACAGGGATACCATCACATGGGAGACAATAGTGTGGGAACAGCACCCCTCACAAAAGGAAGACGTTGCCTGTGCGGTACAATTGTGCCCCAGATTTACTAAGAACATTAAGGGGTCGATTCCGATTCGGGGAAAAAAACATCCGTACGATTTGTATCCGGCGCCCTCTCTGTATGAATGGTACCCGTCCGTCCAAGTCGCGAAGTACGATCCGTATTCCGTGAATCCGTCCGAATCGTCGCGATCCGTATGCATTGCAAGGCTGAAACCGTGAACCGTACGACTCGTACACATACCGTACGACTCGTACACATGCCGTACGACCCGACGAGTACGATCAGGACTGGGGTATGAGGACGCGATTCGTACGGTCCACGTCAGGTAAGGGCGAGTCATATGGAAAAGCGCACAAACACATACACACCGTACGGTCCGTACCCCCCATAATCGCAGGGGTACGTAACATACCCCTGCGATCAGGGGGTGTACGAGCCGTACCCCCATTGTACGATCGGTGTACGAGCCGTACCCCCATTGTACGATTGGTGTACAAGCCGTACCCCATGTACGATAGGTGTACGAGCCGTACCCCCATTGTACGATCGGTGTATGAGCCGTACCCCCATTGTACGATCGGTGTACGAGCCGTACCCCTATTGTGCGATCGGTGTACGAGCTGTACCCCTTGTACGATCGGTGTACGAGCCATACCCCCATTGTATGATCGGTGTACGAGACGTACCCCCATTGTACGATCGGTGTACGAGCCGTACCCCATGTACGACCGGTGTACGAGCCGTACACCCATCGTACAATGAGGATTACGGCTCGTACACCAATCGTACAATGGGGGTAGGCTCATACACCGATCGTACAATGGGGGTACGGCACGTACACCGATCGTACAATGGGGGTACGGCTTGTACACCGATCATACAATGGGGGTACGGCTCATACACCGATCCTACATGGGGTACGGCTTGTACACCGATCGTACAATGGGGGTATGGCTCGTACACCAATTGTACAATGGGGTACGGCTCGTACACCGATCGTACAATGAGGGTACGGCTCGGACACCCCATGATCGCAGGGGTACAGTGCGTACCCCTGCAATCATGGGGGGTATGCACCGTACCCGGGGGGGCCGACCCGTACCTGTTTCAGCGCGAACTCTGCTTTTACGGCTGTTTTCAGCTCCCGTAGAAAAAGGGTCGTACGGTGCGTACCCGACACATATCGTACTTGCTGGGTCGTAAAAACCAGCCTGGAACCATACAGATGTCGCGTACAGCGGGTTCCGAGGGAGAATCGTACGGAGATTAGAGTCGTACGGTGTCTTGTACGACTCGTACGGAGTACGGCTCCTGGTACGAATCATACTTCGTCGTATGTACGGGACATTTACAGGTACGATTCGTACGGGGAAAAAACGCTCTGTACGACGATTTGGAGCGCTTTTTACCGGATCGGAATCGACCCCTAAATGTTACTCACTTCCCTCAGCCAGGTGTCTGCTTAAAATGAGAAAATTGAATATAGACATGACTCTGCTCTGTTCCAGGTTAGAAAGACAATAGGCACAGCACCGCACCATGCACCTACTACCAGACCTACACTAACAATGACTCATCTTGTATGTGGCACATGAGCTACCACAAATATGGTTGGTGAAATGCCTGTCTGTAACACTGAAAGTTGGCATTTTAAAATGCATGACTTTGGCCAGGACTCACCCCCATATACCTGCTGTTGGGCCTTCAACTGCCCATCAAGCTCTGGGTAGGCCAACATCAGTATGCAGGGCATTAGAGGGTTCACGGTCAGATGCAACTCCCATTTCCACATTTGGGGACTTCCACAGTTGGACTTCAACGATCTTCTGAATCCATCGCTGAAGGTCCTCCTACCTCTTTATGCAATGGATGCAATGCCAGTTGAAGACCCCCATGGTCCGCACCTTCCGGGCGATGGCTCTCCAAATGGTCTTTTTCTGATGGGTGTTGACATGTATGGATTCAATAGATGTAGCAACAGATCGTAACTGGAAGTATAAGGATAGTTTAAGGGTTGAAAAACAATTTGTTGACATCTAGCACAAGCATTCATCAAGAGTCAGCATAATACATGTGTCCGTGTCACATGCTAAGCACATCAAAAGCATGGATGCACACTTTTTTGGTCATCTGATGACTAGCCTTAACCCTTGTCATGACCCACATTGACCAAGGCAACCCATTATTATCATGTAGGCAAGGCCCATCCTACATGCAATGTGATGTGAGGTACCATGACACATAGCACACCATTTGGATCTTCTAAAATGTAAATTACCTGTGCATGACTGTCTAGACACCATTACTGTCAGGCCCATTGCATTAATGCATATGGTCCTTAGAAGTAAGTATGGTAACATACACAACATCCTAAGCATAAGTTCACAATGTAAGAACTGGTATGTGTGTCACTGAGAGCTACCTCTCTGGGGATGTGTGTACATGTTGACTACTTATTGGGATATCATTGTACGTTAGAATAAGTTTGTGTGGTATGTACTGGCAGCACAGGACACACCTTTTGCCATATATGGCAATTTATAACAGGGATGACAGTCAATATAACATTGTATGTGTTGCGTGATAGGAAATATTGTAACCGAAGCAGATGATTCACATGTTCTCAGATGTGCAATAGGCTTGTAAACTGGAAGCAACACCATTGGAAAAGAGTCAACAGACCTGTGTGAGTGAGTGGACTAATATTAGTGAAAGACATACATTGACACTGTGGGTCAATGGAAAGAAGTATAAAGGCAGGGGGTCACCTCAGTCACCATTCCTTATATTATCTGTTTTACAGATACCAGGGCTTCTAGTGGGACAGTTAACTTTTTTTTGGGCACATCCATGGATCAGCAAGTATGCAGGGACATTACTCAATGCATCACTACTCCTGGCACTGTAACTCAGCACTAGGCTGAGCCATGGCATAGACTGCCACATCTCATTGTCAGGCCTTCCTCTCTGCATGCTATGTCTACTAATCCCACATGTACCTCACATTTCCACCAATTCAATACATAAAAGTGAATATTCTGTCCATCTCAGATTCCGGAAACATCTGAAAACGTATCTTTTCCCAGAATAACTGCAGCTCCTCTGTTTCCTATTAGAAAGCCTGCTCTTGGTTTCTTTAAGCGCTGGGATGCCCTAGGGTAACCGTGCGCGGTACAAAATTCAATAATAATGTGAGCATATGGTTGTGTGGCACTATGGAGGGGTCCGTGAGGTATAGCTACCTCCCAGACAACTGTTTTACAAAGCCGGATGTGGTGATCTGTGGGACGGTATACATGGCTACCATCATCCTCAAAAGCTTATAACGGTGTAGAGACAGAATATTGAGTACAAAATGTCGAGGTGCACAAAAATTGAGTTGGAAATATCGGGGGTCAGAAATATCGACCGCAAGAATATCTAGGTTAAGAATATCTAATTCAGATAAGTAATATTGATTATTAAAATATTGAAGTGTTTAATATTGTTTGCAAAAATATAGTTGTTAAAAATATCTTTTTTATTATTGGTATGTATTTAGTGTATATTTTATATGGATGTGATGTATGTTTTTATGTATAAAAATGTTTTGTATTTTTAATATGTGAGTTAAAATTGTAATAGTTATAAGAAAATGTTTTGCTTTTAGTTCTGTAGCGGGTTGTGGGTTTATAGGGGAATAGGGTGGGAAGTTATTTAATTATATTACATTTATTGATTAATTTATATTTATTATTATTCGTTTTATTGATATTTTATAGTGTTAAATCTGTAAATGAATTCATTATTAATTAATTAATATTTCATTGGTAATGGATTTTTTTCATTTAATTATTCATTCATTATGGTAATTATGTAATTAATTTTAGGTGTGTGCTGTGGTGTTTGTGGTTGTAAATGGTTGGAAGTAATTTATTTTTAATTTATGAATTATTAATTGGTTGCTAATTAATTTTAATTAAATAATTGTTAATTAATTATGGTAATTGTGTAGTTAATTTTAGGTGTGTGTTGTGTTTGTAGGTGTACATGGTTGGAAGTCATTTATTTTTAATTTATGAATTATTGGTTGTTAATTAATTTTAATTAATTAATTGTTAATTAATTATGGAAATTGTGTAATAAATTGTAGCTGTGCATTGTGGTGTTTATAGGTGTAAATGATGGGAAGTAATTTGTGTTTAATTACTATATAGTTGTCATTAATGTCAGTTAATACACAAATATTTTCGGTTATTTAAAAAACATATTTTTGTTATATTTATTTTTAAAAAGGGTGAAGGTTGGGTATTAAATATAGTTTAATCATTTAATTATTAGTTGTTATAGTAATTGATTGAAATTTTAAGATAAGTTTTAAATGTGTTTTATTGTTTGATAGTATAATTTGGTTTGTGTTGTGCAAATTATATCATTAAAGTGTGTGTAGTAGATCAATGTTTATAATTTTTTATTAGTAAAACTGTTTTAATTGTTTATTAATTATGTAAAATATGTAAATACATTTAATTAAGAAATGTGAAGTGTTTTATTATTGGTGTGGTGTTATAGGTTGGAAATTAAATAAAAAAATCATTTTGTCATTATTATTTTTTTGTAAATATTTTGTATTTTCAAAAATAATATTTTATGGTAAATGTATTAATTATTTTATTATATATTGGGGTCGATTCCGATAAAAAAAAACGTCTGTACGAATCGTATCCGGAGCCCTCTCCGTATGACTCGTACACACACCGTACGACACACCGTACAGATCTTGCGTACAGTGGGATCCGACGGATACTCGTACGGGGATTCGAGTCGTACGAACTCTGTACGATTCGTACGGAGTCCGGCTCCTGGTACGAACCGTACTTTGACGTACGTACGCGGGACGTTGCAGGGTACGATTCGTACGAGAAAAATGCTGTGAAACGGCTATTCGGAGCGGTTTTTCCCAAATCGGAATCGACCCCCATGTACGCTGGGTGTACAGGGCGTACCCCTGCGATCATGGGGGGTACGCACCGTACCCAGGGGTGGCAGTTCCGTGCCTGTTTCGGAGCAAACTCTGCTTTTACGGCTGTTTTAAGCTCCCGTAAAAAAAGGGTCGTACGGTGTGTACCCGACACGTTTCATACTTGCTCGGTCGTATAAACCAGCCGCGAGCCGTACAGATCTCACGTACAGTGGGTTCCGACGGAGACTCGTACGGGGATTCAAGTCGTACGTTCTCTGTACGATTCGTACGGAGTCCGGCTCCTGGTACGAAACGTACTTCAACGTACGTACGCGGGACGCTGCAGGGTACGATTCGTACATTTTTTCCCGAATCGGAATCGACCCCATAGTATTTGAAAGATTTTTTGGGATGTAATTGCTGATATTGTATGTGTTATTTTTATATGTTTTAAACATTTAATTTTACGTTTTAAAATATTGATTATTAATTTTATTTTATTGATTTTTTAATATATATATATATATTTTTCAGTGTTTCAGTGTAAATGGTAATTTTTTACTCTCCGCTATCCAACACGTTCCATACTGTTGCACTCACTGCAGTGGGAATAGTAATTTTTACTCCTCTGGTATATAACACTTTAACTACTGTTGCACTTACTGGAGGGTAATAGTAAATATTACCCCTCCACTATCCAACACTTTCCTTACTGTTGCAGTCCTTTGAGTGGGAATAGTACTTTCACCTCTCCGCTATCCAGCACTTTCCCTACTGTTGCACTCACTGGAGTGGGAACAGTAATTTTTACCCCTGCACTATCCAGCACTTTCCCTACTGTGGCACACACTGGAGTGAGGAAAGTAATTTTTACCCCTCTGCAATTCAACACTTTCACTACTGTTGCACTCTCCGGAGCAGGAATATTAAATTTTACCCATCTGCTATCAAACACTTTCCATACTGTTGCACTCACTGGAGTGGGAATAGTATTTTTTACCCTTCTGCTATCCCACCCTTTCCCTATTGTTGCATTCTTTGCAGTGGGAATAGTAATTTTTAACCCTCTTAAATCCAACACTTTCACTACTGTTGCACTGTCTGGGGTGTGAATAGTAAATTTTACCCTCCGCTATCAAACGCTTTCCCTACGGTTGCACTGACTGGAGTGTGAATAGTAATTATTACCCCTCCGCTATCCAGCATTTCCCCCTATTGTTGCACTTACTGGAGTAGGAATGTTAATTTTTACCCATCCGCTATACAGCAGTTTCCTTACTGTTGTACTCACTGGAGTGGGAATATACATGTTTACCCCTCTGCTATCCAACACTTACCTACTGTTTCACACACTGGAGTGGGAAAAGTAATTGTTACCCCTACGCTAACCAGCACTCTCCCTACTGTTGCACTCGCTGGAGTGGGAATAGTAGTTTTTACCCCTCCTGTATATGTATATATATATATATTCAGATCAATTTACTTTTGTTTCATAAAATTTGACTAACGCTGTTGCACTGCACTTGAGCATATTACTTGATTTTTTGCATAACATGGATATTTGGATTGTTTACAAGTAGACATTGGGTCGACACTCTTTTACATAGACATAATTATTTGTCATGTTTTGATACAATTTCTATTGGTTCGTGTTGTGTAAATTTGCTTGTATATTTATTAACTAAATCATTGGTTTTATTGAATGTAAAATATTTGGGGAAAATTACATGTTTCCTAAAAGCTTTCTTTCATTGATTGCACAACTACAGCGTTATTATGTATAGTATTTTTACCATTTTATGAATCATTCTGATGCACTGTCACTTTAAATGCCCCGCTCAATGACGAGCAGTTTGTCATGTGATCAAGCCTTTCCGAAGGCGAAATGCGTCATGGCGGCAGCGCTGGCTTTATTTTAATAAACCACCTTTGCACCAGCACTCCTTTGGGTCGACTCTTTGTCGCTACGGATCCGGCAGTTCTCTGTCTTCTAAGTGACGAGCCTCGCAAATACTAAGGTACCAATGCTCTCCAGGTACGAGTAGGACCCCTTCCCAACTAAAGGCAAAGTGGCAGGAAGCTGTTGTTCCGGAATCTGTTCGGGACCAATGTTTACAATCTCCGGCGAGGAGAAAGCCGCAAAGCCCCTGCTTTACCGTCAATGTGCTTTTGTGGGACGGCAACCAGAGCCTTTTGTCTTTGGCGTCACGGAGCTGGTATCTGAGTTTTGAACCCCGGAAGATGCTTTGGAAACAGCAGTGGGAAGTGTGCACGACATGTGGTAGGACATTCATTCCGATTTACCAGTTGGTCGTTTTCAAGTGCATTATAAATATCAGCCACAACATTTAAGCGCTTACAATTATGGCCGCCGACAGACTGCACAGTCGAGCTGAGGCAGCAGATTCCATGTTTTTGGATTCCCCGGCTGGGGGATCATCGAGCACCACACCCTCTATTCAGGAAACAGGAACTACGACCACTAAAGATTTATTCAAGAAATTAGAGCGCACCATGCGCGCAGAACAATCAAAGTGGTGGGAACATCGATCTCTTTCCCGTTACTTAGAGGTGGGACGAGTGCCAAGGGGGTTGAGAAGTACCATCGCTCCAAGCTATGAAAACCTGGATCCGGCTATGTTAGCGGAATGGGCGGAAGCAAATCTCAATTCCTCTAGTGTATATTTGCGCATATTGGTAAAATACGCTGACAGTGATCGTATTAAACTACAAACAGAGATTGACACTTTGGAGGAAGAAATATCCAAAATAGAAGTCACTGATCAAATTGTCAAACTGAGAGCTGACATGATGACCCGCCTAACTAAAGAGGAGGAAACTATTAAAAAAAGAAAAGCTTATAAATTTGAGAGGGACCGTTTTTACTTTCGCTAAAAGATATGAGGCTGTGAAAGCGAAAGCACGTTCTAACATAACGACCCAACAGGCAAGAGAAGACACGCTACTACCAGCAACCTCATTCTCTAGTTTAAGTTCTGCTGTGGAAAGCGATCCAGAATTAGATCCAACCCGTGAGGCTAACTTGGGGTTTACCAAACTTTCCCTGGCTCAAGAAGTCGACTGTCTGTGCCAGGACCGACGCGAAACCCTGAGATCACACAAGACCCGCGCACCAAAAAACAGCGGGCAAGCTACAAACACTGGCAGCGTAGGAAATGCCGCGCCCGGAACCTCAAGCGGCAACAATCCGACCAAACAGGGTCACTGGAAACGCTACCCAAAAGAAAACAAGGAAAACACAGCCAAGTCAGTAGTCAACCTCTCAAGTCTAAAATTAACATCTGCGGAAACAGCCGTGCTCAATTTGGGGCTGTCATATTGTCCGCCGTGTAATATGAACTATGCTGACACCCGCATGGACATATATAGATTTACACGGAAATTAAAACAAAAAAAGTTTTTTGAACAACATCCGAAAAAGAATATTCCCCTCAAGGCGACATCAAGTCCCAACATGACCAGCAGCCAGAGTCAGGCCACTTTTGACACCATATGGGATCTACAAAATGAGCCAACCATTGGCAATACAATTGAAATGCCACATAACTCAAGAGGGCAACAGATCACTCCTTTCAAGGCTAAATCCACCTTTCAACCCATCATGGTCCATGATAACTTGGATACGTTCCAGGAGAGTGTGGTACAGGACATAAAAAAACTTTATACCGCCACAAACAAAAAGAAGTTTCACATATCCAAACAGAACTGGTGTTATAAACAACTAATTACAAAACTCCAGAAAGATCACAACATCATCGTAAAACAGGCCGATAAGGGCGGAAATGTAGTCCTTTGGCCCAAAGATATGTATCTTAAAGAGGCGGAACTACAACTCAATGACATTTCTTGTTATCGCAGGAGCAATATCCAGGTCGTAAAAACTATGTGGGTTGAACAATATCAAAAATTACAAGCCTGGAGAAGTGCTGGACTTCTTACACATGAGGAGTTCAGATATCTAAGAAAAGATCATCCCGTTATCCCCTCATTTTATTTGATCCCAAAGATTCACAAAGACATTGACACACCACTGGGCCGACCCATTATTTCGGCTATTGATAGCTCCTTGGAACATGTTTCCAAATATATAGACTTTTTTTTGCAAGACTATGTTAAGACTCTCAACTCATATGTCAAGGACTCCTTTGACTTCCTAAGCAAAATTGAGCACTTTATTTGGGAAGAGGATATGATACTAATGACTCTGGATGTTTCATCCCTTTACAACTCAATAAAACACTGTGATGGACTCAAAGCTTTGGATTACTACTTATACAAAGGCCCCCCACATTCGATGGCACATAACAAAATGTTACTGGATATTCGCCATTGGGCTTCACCTGCTCTCAAGGCCGTCACGCCGCTTGGCGCCACAGCGGGAATGTACTGCGGCGTGACGGCCTTGGGAGCAGGTGAAGCCCAATGGCGAATTGTGAACAGCATCGCTAGCGGAGGTGATGTTACAACGCTACCCACTGTGGAAAAACAAGGTGAAAACTTGGGTCCAGTCACTTGCGACCCACTTGGGAAAACAATAGCACTACAAAGTCCAGTGTGCCATGCGAATGGATACGCCCACCAGGGCGGGGACTGAGTATTTGAGTGGTGCTAAAACAACAGCTTTGACTGGAACTCTTTTAGAAGCCCGCAGCCCATGATTAAGTGCTTCGCACGAAACGCGTCAGGCAGGACTTAATGCAATGCGAAGTTCATTTCTCTGCCTGCAATGCAATTCCTCATTAAAGAAGTTGGCAAATGCAAGTAATCTGTGTGGACTCCTCACTACAGGCAACTTTGGTGCTTGGATTGAGTGCGGCGCAGCCTGAGCCGCGAGGGAGGTCCCGCTGTACCGTAGTACAGTCCCGCTGTGGCGCCAAGCGGCGTGACGGCCTTGGGAGCAGGTGAAGCCCAATGGCGAATTGTGAACAGCATCGCTAGCGGAGGTGATGTTACGACGCTACCCACTGTGGAAAAACAAGGTGAAAACTTGGGTCCAGTCACTTGCGACCCACTTGGGAAAACAATAGCACTACAAAGTCCAGTGTGCCATGCGAATGGATACGCCCACCAGGGCGGGGACTGAGTATTTGAGTGGTGCTAAAACAACAGCTGTGACTGGAACTCTTTTAGAAGCCCGCAGCCCATGATTAAGTGCTTCGCACGAAACGCGTCGGGCAGGACTTAATGCAATGCGAAGTTCATTTCTCTGCCTGCAATGCAATTCCTCATTAAAGAAGTTGGCAAATGCAAGTAATCTGTGTGGACTCCTCACTACAGGCAACTTTGGTGCTTGGATATATATATATATATATATATATATATATATATATATATTTTTTTTTTTTATAAATACAATTATAAAATACATTTACATAAATAGTCTATTAATTGTTTTAAAGTAAATATATATTACATTTTATATAAATATGTTTATACTTATTATTTGTTATATCTAATAAAATGTAGATTAATTTTGTTAATGTAAGTTACTCTTTTATTATATTTAATATTTTTATATGTATATTAAAATCGAAATTTTGTACAACTATATTTTTTACGTCGATATTTTTCTCTCAATATGTTTGTATTTACAATAATAAGTATAGGATGTCGATATTTTTTAAATCGATATTAAAAACTTTATATTTAAATCAATCAATCAATCAATCAATCAATCAAGGATTGATAAAGCATGCTACTCACCCGTGAGGTTCTCTAGGCGCTAGGGAGGTCAATCCAAGAGCCAGGTTTTGAGGTTGTTCCTCAAGGTGTGTAGGGTAGGGAAGCCCCTGATATTTCCAGGGAGCTCATTCCAGGCCTTGACTGCGATGTAGGAGAAGGCTCTTCTGCCTGCTCTGTTTCTGCTGATGTGTCGGGTTTTTGCCAGGATGAGGTCAGTGAAGCCGAGGTTCCTTTTGAATACGTGGAAGGAGAATCTCTCATTGAGGTATTTGAGTCCGATGTTGTGTAGGGATTTGTAGGCATGTGTGAGTAATTTGAAGGTTACACTCTTCTCGACGGGTTGCCAATGGAGGTCTCATAGGTTTTGGGTCATGTGTTTGTGCCGTGGTGTTCCGAGGACCAGTCTGGCTGTGGTGTTCTTGATGGTTTGGAGTTTGTGTAGGAGAGTTTTGTTGATTCCGGCATAGAGGGCGTTGCCGTAGTCCAGTCTGCTTGTTATGAGTGCGTGGGTGACGGTCTTTCTGCAATCTGGGGGGATCCATTTGGAAGTCTTGCGGAGGATGCAGAGGTAGTTGGAGCTGGTGGAGGGGAAAGATTTGATCTGGCGGGTCATGGTGATGGAGGAGTCAAGGATGATGCCGAGGGTTCGCGGATGGTCTGATGGGGTGGGTGGACTTCCAAGGGCAGACAGCCACCAGGTGTTGTCCCAAGCAGAGGAGGAGGGACCGAGGACGAGGACCTAGGTCCTCCCTGAGTTGAGCCTGAAGCAGCTGTTGTTTATCCAGGCTGCGATGTCCTTCATTCCTTCCTGGAAGCAGAGTCTGGTGTCATCAGGGTTCTTCGTGAGGTAGAGGATGAGCTGAGTGTTGTCTGCGTATGATACTATACTGAGTCCATGCTGTCTGATGATGGCGGTGAGGGTGGCCATGTAGATGTTGAACAGCGTGGGGCTGAGCGATGATCCTTGGGGTACTCTGCAGTTGATCTCTATGGGTTTAGAGAGGAAGGGTGGGAGTCTAACCCTCTGGGTTCTGCCAGAGAGAAAGGATCGGTTCCAGTTGAGGGCAGTTCCTCATATCCCAGTGTTGTGAAGTCTGGCTGCGAAAGTGCGATGTGAGATGGTATCGAAGGCTGCAGAGAGTTCTAGAAGGATGAGGGCTGCAGTGTGTCTCTGATCAAGTAGCATCCGTATGTCATTGTGGTGGTGAGGAGGGCGGACTCGGTGCTGTGGTTGCTGCTAAATCTGGACTGGGAGGGGTCTAGGATGGTGTTCTCTTCAATGAAGGCGGCCAGCTGGTAGTTTACAAATCTCTCTGTGAATTTTGTGTATAGGGATATTTTGGGGGTTGATAATATGTCAGTGAACCATATGAGGAATCATTATGGCTACTATGAACATGAGCCCTGCATAGATAAATGAATCTCACAAAATCACCCTTATCACACATTACTATGATGTTCTCTCCACAAGTACAGGCCCCCATAATCCAATGCATGTGTGTCCTTTGTAGGCACCAAACAATATATGTAATCAACATAGTGCTTAAGTTCTGGTACTTAGAGGTACATTGCAACCTATGGAAATTGAAAGGATAAAGTTAAATAGGGTTACACATGTATTGTAGATTATTACATGTTCCTCTGGTAAGCCACTGAGCAGACCATACTGGGGAAGAACATCATCTACCTAGGTATCCAGCTCCTATACTCTGGAGTAAAGGGATGGGCCCTCTTTTTTTTTACAGAGTTTTATATAGCGCAAACTTGACCTGAAGGTATCGGGTATCAGAGCGCTTTACACGAGCACCAGTTGCGTTACTTGAGGACACATTCATTTTTGTTAGGCACAGGGAGATTGAGGGGGTCATTAGGATGGCAGGCGGACTTTGCCCGCCCGCCATCCTCACGGGGATTGGGACCACCCGCTATAAGGGGGGGTCCCGTGGGGGGTATTAGGATGTGCCCGCCACAGTGGCGGGAACATCCTGAATTTTTAGCATTGTGTCAGGCGGTGCTCCCAGCACCGCCCGCCACAATGCTAACAATGCATTAATGCATTTGCATAGACAAAGCGGCAGGCACTATGCAAATGCAAATGCAAATGCAGGGGGGTACCACAGGTACCCCCCCGTGTGCACCCCCCACCTCTCCTTCACTCTGGGGGCCCAAAGAGTGAAGACCGCATGCCTTTCCGTGGCAGCATCGATGCCGTGGAAAGGCATCTAAAGCAGCCCATCATAATATGGCTGGCGGTGTCTATTAGACACCGCCACCATATGAAACCTTTTCCACCCCGGGCGCCTTGCGACCGGGGCGGAAAAGCGGCGGACTAATTTTCTGTCCGCCGCGGTCCCCCCCCCCGTGATCCTAATATGGTGGGGGGGAATATAGGTGCAGATGGCAGGCGGATTGCCCCCGCCAGGCTGGCGGTGACTACTAGGAAAAATGTGTGTGGTGCACTGTCCACTGTGATTGACTGTATTATACATGAAATGTAATAATACCCTCACTACAGCACCAATTACTATTTTTATATGATTATGTACACAGCTCTGTTACAGACCAGTGAAGGTCACGTTGGGGATGACTGGAGGAATGTTCAGCATTTGACAATGATGATGTGAAATGTGTAATGCTTCATGAAGAATCAATGTTCAGACACATGGCTTTTGCGAGGCTCTTCATATATGTCACTCTGTACACTGTGACCAATATACATTTTTGTGTTACTCCTCATATAGGTACCCGAGAGAGGGAGGCGATGCCAGATTCCAGTGTACCGCCCATTTCCAGACCTTCAAGCTATGGAAGAGAGACATGTAATACAGCAACTTTGTTTGAATTGTCAAACAGTACTGGACTTATGTCATCAGTTGGAGCCTGATCTCATACTTCACATCATTTATACTGCATCAATCCCACCGCTTGTGAAAATCATGTCTTAATTGTATTTTTTGGACCCAGGCTAGTATTAATTTGCTGTCATTTTTTCAAGTGGAATGTCAGAACCTTTCTTCAGTAAGGCACTCCAAGAGGTGCAAGCAGCACTGCTGAGACACGTGAACAGTCTCATCCAGTGCCCCACTGTGAAGGTGAAGGTGGATATTTATGCTTTTGGTCACATTCCACATGTGATTGGATCCATTGATGGCACCCATATTGCATAAGTACCGCCACAAGCCAGGCAACAAGTGTATTATTCAATCAATCAGGGGAATTGTTAGCACGCTACTCTCCCGTGTGGGTCTTAAAGCGCTAGAATGGAAGTGCTTCCTGTTGCAATACACTTGCAACAGGAAGCACTTCCATTTTATCAAAGTGTAAGTTGTCTGATTACCGGATTTGTACATCTCAAACATCTGTGCCTGGTTCCCAGGATCTACACATGATTCCTTCATACTGTAGAACAGTACCGTACTCCAGCTGATGTCACAACTACTACCAGAGAGGGCTTCGTGCGTAGCTAATTGCGATCTGCCCTAACACTTTGTGGGTAATGTCAGGTAGCATAATCTGAAAGTGGGTAACCCATTGTTGCACTTCTGCCTGTCTCGCATCTGAGAGACTTATTGTATCCCAACCAGCCATGGTTGTTGGAACCGCGGAAAAATCCCACAACGTCAGTGAAAGTCCTCACCAATGATGCCCATGGAAGAACATGGTGGTCCCTGGAGCGGGCTTTCGGGCTCCTGAAAGCCATATTCAGATGGCTGGACAGGACTGGGGGAGACCTCCTCTACTCACCTTGAAAGGTGTGCAAGATCATCGTGGCCTGCGGCATGATCCACAACATTGCCCTGCAACGGAACATCCCTTACATTATAGACGATGTAGGCCATGAAGAGCCACCAGGTGAAGAAGCTGAAATGCCACAATGAGGATGATGATAGTGGTGTAAGGGAAGGAATAGACTTGTATTGAGATTTTATCCAAATCTTCTCCTGAGTGTAAGTATGGTGTGATATGTGATGACTTTAATTATTATTTAAACTTTTTGTGCAATGTTGTGAGGAGGATGTTAATGCTACACACTAGGAATATATGGGTCTGGCAACATCTGGTTTATTTTTTTATTTGTAGCTTTGTTCAGTTGTAAATGTTGTTTGGGACTAAGTTCACTAAGAGTTGACAATGTGATTTGTGCCATATGTATGATTTCTCTGCTAATCCCTCTCTGTGTTGGTCTGTTTTGGATTCCTTTACCATGGCATCTTCATTTGAACATCTCAGAGTTGTGACATTAGCAGGTGTATGATGCTGTTCAGATGTACGAAGTGGACATGGATTGGTCCTAAGAATGTCTGTCACAGACTTTGTACCAAGACAGCTTGCACACCATGTGAGGGAGAAAAGGCGGAGTAATGATGTCAGGGGAGAAAGGCGTCTGAAGATAGGGAGAAGAGTATTGGTAGAGAACCGGAAATACAGCATTCGAGAAGTTGGTATTAATTTATATAGCATAGCAAAGATATGCAATGGAAGTGATATGTGCTGGCATGAGAGCAAACATTAATAGCAATGAATCAAAAACAATAGAAAATGGGGAAGTGGGGAGAAAAGAGGTGCATAAATTGCAACTCAAATTTATATGGATAGGGGGTGAGTTAATTGACACAAAATAGCATGAAAAATGAATAAAAACCAGGTCAAGTAATCATAAACATGCATAAAAACAATTATCATATGACATTGATGATATATTGAATAATAAAATACATACGAGATCCAGTAACACAGGTCAGAGTTCAGAAGAAATATGCAGCGACATCTTAGGTTTATTAGTCCAATGTGGCATAGCTTGGCTTGAACTGACCCAAGGTACTAGGGAATTATCGAACTCCTGTGATGAAAGAATTTTAAGTATGGCCCGAAAATCCATTCGGCTTGCGGAATTCGCGGATTTTTGGAAATTTTGCGATCCGCGAATCTCGCGAAATTGCCGAAAAATCAGCAAATCCGCTCGCGGGCATATATATATATTTTTTTACATACATTTATTTACCCAACGAGGTAGCACTTACTGATTAGCCAGTAGAAAGTACTCCAGTTGAGTATAGGTATGGTACAACACTGTGGCATCTTCGTGGATAAATATGCAGGCAGGATTTATTCTGGCACGATGCTCCTGTCACAAAAATTAAACCTCAACAGGAAGCACTTACAGATATAAATAAAGCAGGTGCCCAAGTTGAAGCTCAAATTCAGTAACGCATTATAATCAGCCCAAAAAACTAGTCAGTACGGTCGAGTCTATGCAGGTGTGCTTTTTCCCCAGATCTACCATCTACAATTAGTTGTAATCCTTGATGGAGTTCTTTGTATCCATGAGTTTCTTGAGCGCAATCCCTGTGTTCTTCCTGTGACCAGAAGGCTTCTTTCTCCTCATCTGCTGCTCTGATCGGCCTCTGACCCTTTATAAACAAGAGGCATGTGAACTCGCATAGAAGCCCCGCCCATTTGGCACCGCACCACACACACTAGGGTATGCAACATCTTCCCGCCCTTTTCCCCACTGTGATGTACAGCTCACTCGAGGGACCTCGGCGCCTATTGGCACGGTGGCAAAGGTACAGACACACGTGGTCACTGGAGACAACTCTTCTGGCCCTTTGACCAGCTGTATTGTAGGAAAAGCACTATACATTTACCCAATTTGTGCAAATCCGCGAGTTCGCGAACTGTTTCGCAAACTCGTGGATTTTTTTGCGATTTCGTGAGATTTCGCGGTCTGCAAATCTACAAAATTCACCCATACTCAAAGAATTTCCTATGGCCTGTGTGGGTGGTCACTTTTCAAAAAGTAAAAGCACACCAAATAATGCTAGTCACACCGTCAACTCTAGGTAGTCCTAGATCTCCATTGGAGAACAATACAAACCCACCCCATATGACATGGGTTTCGGAGTCAAATTAGAACAATGTCCCTTAATTGTAAGTTTCAACGGATTCAAAGATCCAAGCCAAGGAATGTTCTTCAAATTCTTTATTAAAAGTTCATGAATAAATACGACTTCTCGGCTCACACCGCCGACACATGTTTCGTCTCTTTCTGAGACTTTTTCAAGGCAGAAAATATATGGTGGTCTTGCACTAGTATCTAGCTGGTCAGCCCTTCCGTTCAGTATCCAATCGGTGAATCCACCCAGACTTAATGGCGTTGATATGGTAACCACACAACGTTCCTCTATTAAGTAGTCCTGTGCCAGGCAATATTGCCAGAATAGTATGGCTCCACCGCCTATAACACGGTAACAACTTGAATTTTGGGGTGCCCTCCAGTAGTAGAGGCAAAGCTGTAGCATACAGTTGAATTCAGACTATGGTGCAACAAATGGACATCCCTCTTGTAATGTAATCTCTTGCCGTGTGAATGATATAGACCAAAGACCTTGATAAGTCTCAAAGTGGAAACGTGTATCGTACACCCAGCAAGGCAGTCGTCTACCATAACCCAAGACCCTGATAAGTCTTGATGTGGAAACATGTGTTCCACACCCAGCATAGCAGCCGTCTATTGTGGGTCGTCACTTTTATCGTAGAGTGGGATAGGCCTTTTATATTTGGTAGGGATGGGTGTATGGGTTTACGCAAACCAAGTGTAATGGGGGAAATAATCAAAAGGTCATGAGTGACAAGAAAGAAAACTTGGCCTGTGTGCCAGAACAGCGCTTACCGTTGGGAATAGTTAGCTGGGTTGGGAGTGAAATTTGGTCTTTTCCCAGTAAGCCGTGAAGCAGCAGCACTAGAGAGCTGGGAGCGGAGAAACCATCGCAATCAGGTTTGGGTCTGGAAAAAGTTAAGGACTGGTCTCACAACTTGTCAGAGACCACGATTCGTGATATGTTCTGTAAGAGTCTAGCACTGACCTAGTCTGGATGGCGCAAGCTGCCACTTACTTGTGTGGCGAAGAGAGCTGCGGAATTCAGTTGCGATCCGTCAGCATGGGCAAAATGCCCAGGGAGCAATGCGCTTTAGAAGAAAACGTGTTTTCCAGTGCTTCCAGTTCCGGGTCAGGGGGTAAAAGTCTGGGCCAAAAAACATCTTGTAATGGTGTGGTTCTCAATATAATGAGCTGGATGTTCTAAAGATTAAGTAAAGCACTGATCAGAGTGCAATATTAAGGTATGATGGACAGTAAGGATATGGCATTTAGGTCGCGTAGCATTGTGGATGCTGAAAGACGAGATCTGATCAATAGTCAGATATCTTACGGGTAAATTAGTTTCAACCTGACAGGAGCCTGGCATAGGCAGAAGAGGTCACAGGGTAGCAACCTTTGGATACAAAGATCATCCGAGGAAAAGTGGCTGTGGTTTTAACCTTGAAGTATTAGTTCAGAAGGAACATTGAGAAAAATAATCTCTGCTGTGAGCGATGTTGTAACAAGCTCTCTGGATTAAGTGCTATTGGTAGGACCAAAAAGCCCAGGTGAGAGAATATCTGGACCATGGAATCAGTGTTGTGGCCCATGGGATCAGTGGGGTCCAGAATGGAGGTGGATCACCTCGCAGGGGGGGTATGTTGCAGGGAGGTATGTCGGTATGGTGTAAATACAAGTGGAAAGGGCCCTTGTACTAAGATGGGCTCCTCTATACATTGTTACAAATCAGCTGGTGTCACGATAAAGGGGGGATCACAGAGTTACTCCTCCCCCAGCTACACATGCATTTCTCCATCTTTGATAAGACCAAGTTTCACAGTGTTACTTTGAAGAATTAGTTCACTCTCTCTTCTTTGTAGTCTGAGTTCCCTGTTCCCACCTCTTTTCAGTGGGTGGACCTATGTGGGCGGGCACTGTGAAAGTGATCTGTTAGCAGGTGGCCTGTGTTGTACTTGTTGATATTTCTGTAGTGTTCCTGTATTCTTGTACGCAAAGGTCGAATGGTACTACCAATGTGTGGTCAATTTCATGGACAGAAAATCATGTAGATGGTAAACTTGCTGTTGCAATCATTCCATTCTTTGATTGTGATCTGTTTGTTTAGTGGCATGGGTATGGAGATGGTTTTGTTGACCTCCAATTTGTGTATGCTACAGTTGTGGCATATGTGAAAGCCTGTAGGTCTCTCTAAGAAAGTGGTTGTCTTCTTCCTGTTGTCCACAAATTCTGATTTGCAAAGCATTCTTTTCAGATTAGGTGCTCTTCTGAAGCTGACTTCAGGATAGTTGCGACAATGATCATTAAGCCCTGGTGTGTATTGAAATAGATGCCAGTAGTGTTTGAGTATTTGTCAATTATTGTAATGGCCATTGTGGTGGTCCGTCATGAATCTGATCCTATTGTCATTTCCTTGTTTATGTAGAGATTTTGGGTTTTGAGTGCTTGCTCTCTCAGTTCTTGCTATATCTGTTAGTGTTTTCTGCAGAGCACATGGATCATATCCTCGTTGTTCTAAGCGAAATATTGCTTCTTGTCCTTTAAGTTTGGACATTTGTTCTTCAATGCAGTTCCTTCTGATTCAAAGTAATTCCCCTTTGGGCATGATCTTGATGTTGTGTTTAAGGTGACAACTCTCTGCCCGTAAGATGGCATTCACAGCAATCTCTTTCCTGTACAGTTTGCTGTGCAGCAGGTTGTCCTTCACGTAGAATGTGAGATCCAAAAAATGAATTTCAGTTTTGGAGAAACTGTGGGTTGTCATGATTTTCCATGGGTTGAGATCCAGTTGACATAGAAACCTTTCTAGTAGGTGTTGATCTCTCTGCCAGATGCAGAGAATGTTGTCTATATATCAACGCCAGAGAACAATGTGCGTGCGAAGCTCAGCGAAGCTTGGATCCCATAGCCAGAACTTTTCCACTTTGCTCATAAAGATACAGGCATATGGAGGAGCGAATTTTGCACCCATTGCGGTTCCGCGTGTTTGTTTAAAGACCTTTTGATTGAAGCTAAAGATGTTGTAGACTTGTTGCTGCCTTCCCAGACCTGGTAAGACCGGTCTTCGAGAAATGAACAAAGCCATTTCAAGGCATCCCCTGCCACCCCCACCTCTGACAGTCGTTGAGTCAACACCCGATAGTTCACGGTGTCGAACGCAGCACTCAGATCCAGGAGGATCACTGCCACTGATCCTCCCGAGTCTAAGATGCGTCTAGATTCTTCAACGACTGCCAGGAGGGCCGTGTCAGTACCTTGACCCGGGCGAAAACCGGTCTGCGAGTCTCGAAGCAGACCATTCGACTCTAAAAAATTGGACAGTCGATGGTTTGCAAGCTTCTCAGCGATTTTGCCGAGGCCTGGCAGCAGAGAAATAGGCCTGTAGTTGGCCAGCTCCGCCGTGTCAAGGTTAGATTTTTTTAACAGGGCCTTAACCACAGCTTTTTTCCAGCTAGGTGGCACCAGACCATGAGAAAAAGAGGCATTTATCAGGTCCGTAATGGGCCCTACCACAGCGGTTGCTGCTTGCTTTAAGATTTTAAAAGGAACTGGGTCCATAGGGGAGCCGCTTTTTATGGAGGTTATGGCTTTTAGCGTTTCAGCTTCTGAAACTGGGCCAAACGTGTCCAGGTAGATCAGACGCTCCTTCCCCTGGGTTGGGGGAAGCTCTTCTTGGGTCCCTTGAGGTTTAGTAGCCTGAGGTAGGGAATTGAGTATTTTCACGATTTTGATGTGGAAAAAATCGGCCAACTCCTTGCACTTCTGAAGGTCATGAGTGGCTTCTGGTTCGGGGACCTTAAGGAGTTCTTGCACCACCTTAAAAGTTTCCCTGGACGAATTTGAGGCAAGTTGTATTCGTTCCTCGAAAAATTGCGTTTTTGCCAAGCGGAGGGCTGCTTTATAGCCTCTCATCGCTATCCAGTAGTCCTTACGCTTGGCAGCATCAAATTTCCTCCTCCAGGCCCTTTCAAGTTTCTTGCATCCTTTTTTTAGCAGGCGGAGCTCAGCCGTGAACCAAGGAGCAGAACCAATTCTTTTCTCCCTCTTCTGTATAGTTTTCATGGGAATGAGGGCGTCAAGCGAGGCATTCAGCCATCTGTTAAGGTCAGCATCTCCTTTAATCCCTGTGTTCTTCCTGTGACCAGAAGGCTACTTTCTCCTCATCTGCTGCTCTGATCGGCCTCTGACCCTTTATAAACAAGAGGCATGTGAACTCGCAAAGAAGCCCCGCCCATTTGGCACCGCACCACACACACTAGGGTATGCAACATCTTCCCGCCCTTTTCCCCACTGTGATGTACAGCTCACTCGAGGGACCTCGGCGCCTATTGGCACGGTGGCAAAGGTACAGACACACGTGGTCACTGGAGACAACTCTTCTGGCCCTTTGACCAGCTGTATTGTAGGAAAAGCACTATACATTTACCCAATTTGTGCAAATCCGCGAGTTCGCGAACTGTTTCGCAAACTCGTGGATTTTTTTGCGATTTCGTGAGATTTCGCGGTCTGCAAATCTACAAAATTCACCCATACTCAAAGAATTTCCTATGGCCTGTGTGGGTGGTCACTTTTCAAAAAGTAAAAGCACACCAAATAATGCTAGTCACACCGTCAACTCTAGGTAGTCCTAGATCTCCATTGGAGAACAATACAAACCCACCCCATATGACATGGGTTTCGGAGTCAAATTAGAACAATGTCCCTTAATTGTAAGTTTCAACGGATTCAAAGATCCAAGCCAAGGAATGTTCTTCAAATTCTTTATTAAAAGTTCATGAATAAATACGACTTCTCGGCTCACACCGCCGACACATGTTTCGTCTCTTTCTGAGACTTTTTCAAGGCAGAAAATATATGGTGGTCTTGCACTAGTATCTAGCTGGTCAGCCCTTCCGTTCAGTATCCAATCGGTGAATCCACCCAGACTTAATGGCGTTGATATGGTAACCACACAACGTTCCTCTATTAAGTAGTCCTGTGCCAGGCAATATTGCCAGAATAGTATGGCTCCACCGCCTATAACACGGTAACAACTTGAATTTTGGGGTGCCCTCCAGTAGTATAGGCAAAGCTGTAGCATACAGTTGAATTCAGACTATGGTGCAACAAATGGACATCCCTCTTGTAATGTAATCTCTTGCCGTGTGAATGATATAGACCAAAGACCTTGATAAGTCTCAAAGTGGACACGTGTATCGTACACCCAGCAAGGCAGTCGTCTACCATAACCCAAGACCCTGATAAGTCTTGATGTGGAAACATGTGTTCCACACCCAGCATAGCAGCCGTCTATTGTGGGTCGTCACTTTTATCGTAGAGTGGGATAGGCCTTTTATATTTGGTAGGGATGGGTGTATGGGTTTACGCAAACCAAGTGTAATGGGGGAAATAATCAAAAGGTCATGAGTGACAAGAAAGAAAACTTGGCCTGTGTGCCAGAACAGCGCTTACCGTTGGGAATAGTTAGCTGGGTTGGGAGTGAAATTTGGTCTTTTCCCAGTAAGCCGTGAAGCAGCAGCACTAGAGAGCTGGGAGCGGAGAAACCATCGCAATCAGGTTTGGGTCTGGAAAAAGTTAAGGACTGGTCTCACAACTTGTCAGAGACCACGATTCGTGATATGTTCTGTAAGAGTCTAGCACTGACCTAGTCTGGATGGCGCAAGCTGCCACTTACTTTTGTGGCGAAGAGAGCTGCGGAATTCAGTTGCGATCCGTCAGCATGGGCAAAATGCCCAGGGAGCAATGCGCTTTAGAAGAAAACGTGTTTTCCAGTGCTTCCAGTTCCGGGTCAGGGGGTAAAAGTCTGGGCCAAAAAACATCTTGTAATGGTGTGGTTCTCAATATAATGAGCTGGATGTTCTAAAGATTAAGTAAAGCACTGATCAGAGTGCAATATTAAGGTATGATGGACAGTAAGGATATGGCATTTAGGTCGCGTAGCATTGTGGATGCTGAAAGACGAGATCTGATCAATAGTCAGATATCTTACGGGTAAATTAGTTTCAACCTGACAGGAGCCTGGCATAGGCAGAAGAGGTCACAGGGTAGCAACCTTTGGATACAAAGATCATCCGAGGAAAAGTGGCTGTGGTTTTAACCTTGAAGTATTAGTTCAGAAGGAACATTGAGAAAAATAATCTCTGCTGTGAGCGATGTTGTAACAAGCTCTCTGGATTAAGTGCTATTGGTAGGACCAAAAAGCCCAGGTGAGAGAATATCTGGCCCATGGAATCAGTGTTGTGGCCCATGGGATCAGTGGGGTCCAGAATGGAGGTGGATCACCTCGCAGGGGGGGTATGTTGCAGGGAGGTATGTCAGTATGGTGTAAATACAAGTGGAAAGGGCCCTTGTACTAAGATGGGCTCCTCTATACATTGTTACAAATCAGCTGGTGTCACGATAAAGGGGGGATCACAGAGGGTCTGGGATTGTGAGTTACTCCTCCCCCAGCTACACATGCATTTCTCCATCTTTGATAAGACCAAGTTTCACAGTGTTACTTTGAAGAATTAGTTCACTCTCTCTTCTTTGTAGTCTGAGTTCCCTGTTCCCACCTCTTTTCAGTGGGTGGACCTATGTGGGTGGGCACTGTGAAAGTGATCTGTTAGCAGGTGGCCTGTGTTGTACTTGTTGATATTTCTGTAGTGTTCCTGTATTCTTGTACGCAAAGGTCGAATGGTACTACCAATGTGTGGTCAATTTCATGGACAGAAAATCATGTAGATGGTAAACTTGCTGTTGCAATCATTCCATTCTTTGATTGTGATCTGTTTGTTTAGTGGCATGGGTATGGAGATGGTTTTGTTGACCTCCAATTTGTGTATGCTACAGTTGTGGCATATGTGAAAGCCTGTAGGTCTCTCTAAGAAAGTGGTTGTCTTCTTCCTGTTGTCCACAAATTCTGATTTGCAAAGCATTCTTTTCAGATTAGGTGCTCTTCTGAAGCTGACTTCAGGATAGTTGCGACAATGATCATTAAGCCCTGGTGTGTATTGAAATAGATGCCAGTAGTGTTTGAGTATTTGTCAATTATTGTAATGGCCATTGTGGTGGTCCGTCATGAATCTGATCCTATTGTCATTTCCTTGTTTATGTAGAGATTTGTGGTTTTGAGTGCTTGCTCTCTCAGTTCTTGCTATATCTGTTAGTGTTTTCTGCAGAGCACATGGATCATATCCTCGTTGTTCTAAGCGAAATATTGCTTCTTGTCCTTTAAGTTTGGACATTTGTTCTTCAATGCAGTTCCTTCTGATTCAAAGTAATTCCCCTTTGGGCATGATCTTGATGTTGTGTTTAAGGTGACAACTCTCTGCCCGTAAGATGGCATTCACAGCAATCTCTTTCCTGTACAGTTTGCTGTGCAGCAGGTTGTCCTTCACGTAGAATGTGAGATCCAAAAAATGAATTTCAGTTTTGGAGAAACTGTGGGATGTCATGATTTTCCATGGGTTGAGATCCAGTTGACATAGAAACCTTTCTAGTAGGTGTTGATCTCTCTGCCAGATGCAGAGAATGTTGTCTATATATCAACGCCAGAGAACAATGTGCGTGCGAAGCTCAGCGAAGCTTGGATCCCATAGCCAGAACTTTTCCACTTTGCTCATAAAGATACAGGCATATGGAGGAGCGAATTTTGCACCCATTGCGGTTCCGCGTGTTTGTTTAAAGACCTTTTGATTGAAGCTAAAGATGTTGTTATTCGGACAGAAATCTAGCATGTCCAGTTTCATTTTGTTCATTTCCAGGTAATTCGCTGGTTGTGCCCAGAGTGTTTGTTGCACAGATTTTATCCCATCATGATGTTCTACTGATTAGGCCTGAGAGGTAAATTCCGTTTTTGGGTTTTTGGGTAATTTCGCGTTCCACAGAGAACGCGGAATTGCCAAAAATATTGCGATCCGTGGCTTCGCTGAATTTTTTGCTTGTTTGCGCATTCAAAATGCGTGTTTGCAAGATATTTTTCCCCAAGCACGCAAACAGCGGTTACGAACAGGAAAAATGCATCGCGAATAGGCGGAACAAGCAATTCCGCGTGTTCATGGAGCTTTGCGTGCTCGTGGACATTTTTTACTGTTTCACAGAGCTTTGTGTAGTGCGACTATGCAAATTCCGCCCGGCCCTACTACTGTTGTGCATAGGCTAACAATATCAATGCATACTAGGAAAAAGTCAGGTTCCCAGGTGATGTCTTTGACTTTCAGTAGGATGTCTTTACTATCGTGTACGAAAGATGGAATGTATTTCATCAGTTCTTGTAGCTTTTGTCAATAAATTCTCCAACCCTCGAACAAGGTGAGTTGATGCCCGCAATGATAGGTCTTCCGGGAGGTCATTAAACCATCTATCGTATTTTTGGAAGGAGATAGAAAGTGGGCATAGTGGAATCTTCAATTAAAAGAAAACCTTTTCCTTCATAGGAGATGAGTCCTAGTTCATACCATTTGTTCAGTTTCCCTCTGAGTATCCTTAGTATACCTTGAGTTGGGTCTTGTTGGAGGAGTTGGTAGCATGCTTCATCAGATAGTTGGCAATATGCCTCGCTGATGTAGTCATCCACATCTAAGGCCACACCATGCCGGTGGCTGCAGCTACAGAAAGAGAAGATGTGCTTGATATTCCTTTTGCTATCTTGCCTGATAAAATTAAAATAGGGTGCGAGGATAGTTTCAGACTTCTTGAAAGAACATGATTACCTCACTGTAAATGAAAATGTAGAAAATGATAGTCCTGCAAATTTAACTCACTGCAGTAGTAAGGGTCACAATATAATTGTTATGTAATTGTGTCGTATTCCATCTTTGGTCTCCTAACTGATATGAATATTATTGATAACTCTTTTAACGGTCACAAAGTTTTATCTTTTTGATTGAGCTTCATTAGAAGAGATATCAACCTGGTATCAGAGGAAAGCGATGATAATCCTTTCCCTGAAGTGATAGCTCTATGGCCCCATACACACAAAAAGAGGTAAGAATGTATATTTCACATTTATTACGTTTAAGTGGCATGTGCCCTATGTGTAAAAACGGCCCTCACCCACAAATTGTGGCATGCTTCATCTTTGGCTAGCTAACTAACACCCCTGCACAGACCAATGCCGGGGTGGAGCAAAGGGAAGGGAAAGACAATACAAACATAAAACATAGAAATAATAAAAGGGATCAAAAATATAAATGTGCAGATTGTGAAATCTAAAACTGACTTGGATATTTCCGCCCTTTATGCTTTATTCCTGATTTATCCAGCCAGGATTAAAAAAGAGAAAAATGGGATGGTGGTATCAGGGATTATTAGCAGCCCTCTCACCCCTCCTCACTGCATACTTGTCACCATGTTTCATCCTGTTGATTAGGCTTCACAGTTGTCTATACAGTTTTCTTCAGGATCCTTGATCCCATGTATATGTACCTTCTCTCCTACCTGGATTCTGTAGGAGTGGTTAATTGTCCCTTCTAATATCGAGTTTCATAGTTGTGTGTGCTCAAATTGACATGGGAGCAGGAGCGGGCGCAGCTCAATGGCTCACTTGAGGAAGAGGTAACTATCTTACATACTTATATTACTCTGTTTAGCTATATCATTTCCATCCCCACAGGTTACAATATGCTTCTGAGTTCCAGAGTGAAGTCTGATTACTGTTTTAACATTTTGCGGTCCCTACATAGGGCAATTATGTAATGGATACTGAGCACTGTACATTGGGTACTTAACATCACCATTGTGATGTGTGATGAGCCCTAGATTCTACTTGTGGTACAGGCACATATCAATGCATGTATTATTATTATTATTATTATTATTAAACTTATATAGCGCACAGCTACCCTGAGGCATCCCGGCGCTTTGAACAGTGCATCAACCGTGAAACCATAAGATGGTTGGATCACCTCATGCAGGAAACAGATGTGTTTTCAGGCCCCTTCGAAAGCGCAAGATGCAGGTCTCAGCACGATGTTTTAGGGGCAGAGAGTTCCAGAGCGTTGCTGTATGCACGGAGAAACGTCTCCCGCCCGTACGCGATCTTTTTACTCTCGGGACATGGAGCAAGCATTTCTGATCGGACCTCAGCGCTCTGGTCGCTTTATAAGGCACTGCCAAATTCTTCAGGATAGATGGTCCGTTACCCTGAAGAATTTTGTGTGCGATGCAGAGTGCCTTAAACCTCACTCTCTCCCGCACCGGTAACCAGTGCAGAGCCTTAAGGGCGGGTCTAGCCGATTCTGTTCTGGGGATGCCCATGAGTAGTCTAGCCGCCGCGTTTTGCACCTGCTGAAGTTTGTTAAAAGTGGATTCAGGGGCGCCCAGAAAAAGACCATTACTGTAGTCAAGGCGAGATGTTATCAAACCCTGAATCAACAACTTCTTCGATGGAAAAGGTAGGAGCGGGAAGATTTTACGAGCGGCCCGCAGCAGGGCAAAACATACTCCCGCAGTTCTTTTAGCGTGAGTTTTAAAGGAGAGATCTTGCTCCAGCCAGACTCCCAGGCTCTTAATCTCCTCTTTCATGATGGGGAAATCACCCATACAACTTGGCCAGCATGTTAAAGGCAATGGGGGAGCTTTGTTTCCAAGCAGCATAATCTCTGTTTTAGAGCCGTTCAGCTTCAGAGCTGAGCTGCTCATCCAGGTGTAGACGTCCACCAGGCATGAGTGCAACAAGTCAGGGTTCTCCACCAGTTGAGGAAGGGCGACCACCAGCTGAGTATCATCAGCGTAGCTGATGATCTTGATGTTATAAGGGGCCACCACATCCTCCAGGGGGGCCATGTAGACATTAAATAATGTCGGGCTCAAGGACGAGCCCTGCGGCACCCCCCACTGGAGAGAGATGGATGTAGACTTGTTGCTGCCTTCCCAGACCTGGTAAGACCGGTCTTCGAGAAATGAACAAAGCCATTTCAAGGCATCCCCTGCCACCCCCACCTCTGACAGTCGTTGAGTCAACACCCGATAGTTCACGGTGTCGAACGCAGCACTCAGATCCAGGAGGATCACTGCCACTGATCCTCCCGAGTCTAAGATGCGTCTAGATTCTTCAACGACTGCCAGGAGGGCCGTGTCAGTACCTTGACCCGGGCGAAAACCGGTCTGCGAGTCTCGAAGCAGACCATTCGACTCTAAAAAATTGGACAGTCGATGGTTTGCAAGCTTCTCAGCGATTTTGCCGAGGCCTGGCAGCAGAGAAATAGGCCTGTAGTTGGCCAGCTCCGCCGTGTCAAGGTTAGATTTTTTTAACAGGGCCTTAACCACAGCTTTTTTCCAGCTAGGTGGCACCAGACCATGAGAAAAAGAGGCATTTATCAGGTCCGTAATGGGCCCTACCACAGCGGTTGCTGCTTGCTTTAAGATTTTAAAAGGAACTGGGTCCATAGGGGAGCCGCTTTTTATGGAGGTTATGGCTTTTAGCGTTTCAGCTTCTGAAACTGGGCCAAACATGTCCAGGTAAATCAGACGCTCTTTCCCCTGGGTTGGGGGAAGCTCTTCTTGGGTCCCTTGAGGTTTAGTAGCCTGAGGTAGGGAATTGAGTATTTTCACGATTTTGATGTGGAAAAAATCGGCCAACTCCTTGCACTTCTGAAGGTCATGAGTGGCTTCTGGTTCGGGGACCTTAAGGAGTTCTTGCACCACCTTAAAAGTTTCCCTGGACGAATTTGAGGCAAGTTGTATTCGTTCCTCGAAAAATTGCGTTTTTGCCAAGCGGAGGGCTGCTTTATAGCCTCTCATCGCTATCCAGTAGTCCTTACGCTTGGCAGCATCAAATTTCCTCCTCCAGGCCCTTTCAAGTTTCTTGCATCCTTTTTTTAGCAGGCGGAGCTCAGCCGTGAACCAAGGAGCAGAACCAATTCTTTTCTCCCTCTTCTGTATAGTTTTCATGGGAATGAGGGCGTCAAGCGAGGCATTCAGCCATCTGTTAAGGTCAGCATCTCCTTTAATCGGGTCTGACTCAGATGGAGGTTGTGACTTTGCCAGGTTGTGGGTCCAGTCCCTGATCGATAATCTGGACCATACACGGTCCACCACAACCGCTTGATGTGTCGGTGTTAAGGGCAATATGACTTGCCATTCCACCGAAACTAAAGAATGGTCTGACCATGGGAGAGGGAGGGCTGGTCTGGCCTTAAGCCGGAGGATGTTAGAAAAGACTGGGTCCAATAAGTGGCCCCTCTCATGGGTGGCTCCTGCGTTAATTAGCTGGAGCTCACAAGCACTCAAATCGCCTTTAAGGTCTGTAGCAGTTGTGTCTGCTGTGTCATTGAAGTGCAAATTCAAATCCCCTAAGACAGTGAAAGTGGAAGTGGATGTAGCCAGCGATGTTACTGTTTCCATCACAGAACTTACAAAATTGCCCACACTGCCAGGGGGCCGGTAAATCAGCAGGCCTGCCAGTGTCACCGTAGGAGATATCTGTAGTGAAAAGTGGCAGCTCTCACAGTCGGCCACAAGTCCCTTCCAGGCCCTACATTTAAGATTATCTCGGTAAATAATGGCAAGACCGCCTCCTCGCCCCTCAGGCCTATCCAAATGAAATATGAGAAAGCCTGGTGGGAGGGCTAATACGATATCAGCGTCGGAACTGGAAGTAATCCAAGTTTCTGTCAGAAACAGGATATCCAGTTCCTGATCTTGAATAAGGGAATTGAGTTCCACAGCGTGACGCGGAAGTGACCTACAATTGAGCAGGCCCCAGAGTAAAGTGCTTTTACCTGAATGAGGAGGAACTAATGCGTCCAGTCCTCGTGGAGATGACGGTGAGAAACCCTTGTTAATAACAGGGTGGTTTTCGATGGGCAGGATGCTTAGTGCTAGTAGCTCCTCCCGGGAGTAGGTACAACGCAGTGGTAGTATATTTGGCATAGTGCCAGGCCCCAGGCCCGTCTGAGCCCGGACGAGCCCAGACGGGCAGGACTCTGGCTGGACTCCGGCGTGAGTCCGGCGACTCCGCTGCGCGTCTCCGCTGCGCGTCTTCATGGCGAGCTTTAAGTAGGGCGTGAAGTCCTGTCTGCGAGGCTAGTGCGCTGGCCGAAATGGCGCCGCAAAGAATCCCTGCCCCACCCAAGATGGCGGTGACAGTCTGTTGTAAATTGAAGACTCACACACCATTTAAGGTAGATAGGTGAGTTTAATAGGAGCGCAACAGTTTAGGACCCAACGCCTGCTGAGCGATCCATCAACTGCCCTGAAAGAATACAGAGTCTACAGGCGTAATAGCATTCTAGAATAGCGGGGAGGGAAGAACATGGAAGTAATGTAAAACACAGATAAGTTAAGTATACAGTTTACAACACATCTCCTTTCCTTATAAATCAAACAACTGAAAAGAAAACATATTAATTACAAAGATAATCATTTAAATAATTGGGAGGTTTGCGGTACCTTGGAAATCTGGAAGTAGTAAGAGGAGGAGGAAGAGAAGAAGAAGATTCAATAATTGTTGATGAAGTGACAGAAGATCTAGAATCTGATGTATCACCACCTCCAGAGCAGAACCTGTCCAAAGAGGAGGAGGGAGCAGATTCATGGGATTCATGGGATAAAAGCATATAACCACTACTATCCCCTTCCTTAGTGGAGAAAGGAGAAACAGGAACAACAGAAACAGGAGTATTTTGTTTACATTTCTGGTATATAGCAACACGTCTCAGATTCCATTTCTCCCCATTATCCAAGAGTACATAATTAGAAAAAACCTTTTTTACAGTAAATGGCCCTCGAAATTTGGACAAACCTTTAGCACATCTCCCAGGTTTAACTTTAACCATATCCCCTTTTGAAATAGTACTGCCCTCAGTTGGAGAAGACTTAGGAATAACAGACCCTTGGTTTAACAAGAGTTGCTTGAACCAAGAAGGAACTAGCTTAGTGCTCGGTGGTCTTCCCCGTAAAATTTCAAAAGGAGACTTCATGGAATTTCCATGCATTGTCGTACGATGAGCATAAACCATCTGCTGAACAATATCAGACACATTGCACCCTCCAGAGACAGCTAATTGTATTGTTCCCTTCACCAGTCTATTTATCCTCTCACACAAACCGTTTCCTTGAGGATTGTAGAGTGAGGTACGGTGATGGGACACACCTGAATTAGAAAGAAAATTCTGCATTTTCTGCGAGACCAACTGAGTCCCATTGTCGGTGACAATCACATTTGGAAAGCCCTCAGAATGAAACAAGGATTTAAGGAACATAATGGTGGTCTCGGTAGTGATGTCGTTGACAAAGTTAACAACAACCCATTTGGAAAATGCATCAACACATACAATGGCAAAACGTTGAGGTAGGGGAAGTTCAGACATGGGTCCAATGAAGTCCATACATATGGTATGCCACGGTACTTCAGGACACGCTATCTCGCCCATGCTAGAGCCTACAGCTACTTTCAAACGTTTTTCTCCTTCCTTGCACAACCCACACTGTTCAACCCACATTGTAATTTGTGCATCCATTCCAGGCCACCAGAAATTGTTTTTGAGTCTTTGTTGAGTTAACGTCTGCCCAAGGTGCCCTTCATGTGCAATGTCAAAAAGTTTGTGTCTGAGGTCACATGGTGGAACAAACTTGTCATTCCGTAAAATTATGTTTTCTCCACATGTAGATAGTTTGTCTAATATCTTAATGTAAGGACGAACAGAGATTCGCACAGAACTCTCTCTCCTAGGACCATCCTTAAGTAATTTGATCACCTCTTTAAGCACCTCATCACTCTCCATGGCATCAACCCAATCTTGATGTGAGAATGAACCTATTCCAAAAGAGGTGACGTCCTGTACCCATGCAACACTCTCATCTAATAGATCAACTTGAAGGTCAGTATCCGTTGCTGCTAAAGGTAATCTTGAAAAACAATCTGCTTGGAGATTTCTCCAACCTTGAATGTGTTCTACATGAAAATGGAAATCTTGCAATTTTGAAGCCAACCTGGCTAATCTAGGAGAACCTCTAACAGCTCCACCTGGAGCAAGAATCCTGAGTAAAGGTTTATGATCAGTTTTGATAGTAAAACTAATGCCCCAAAGATATGTCCGGAAATAGTGCGCACCCCACACTACAGCCAAAGCTTCCTTCTCTATTACACTGTAATTTTTCTCAGCTTCTGATAGTGTCTTAGAAGCGAAGGCAACAGACCTCTCTAAGGAACCATGTTTCTGAACTAGTACAGCACCCAATCCAAATGCACTAGCATCAACCACGAGAATCGTTGGAAGCCTTGTGTCAAAGGGAGCTAATACACCTGCCTTACAAATTTGTTCCTTGATCATTTCAAAGGCATAATCCTGGTTTACGCCCCAAACAAATTTGCAACCCTTCTTGAGTAAACTCCTCAACTCAATTGTCTTTTCTGAGAAATTGATAACAAATTTAGAATAGTATTCTATAAGACCTACAAAGGATCTCAATTGGTCTTTATCATTAGGGCGAGGGGCTGACCTTATTGCTTGTAATAAATCTTTCTTAGGTCTAATTCCATCTGCAGAGATCTCATGTCCTAGGTATTCAATCTGTTGAACAAGAAATATACACTTTTCCTTTCGTAATGTAAGTCCGGCATGACCTATTCTATGCAGTACTTGTCTAATCAATTTGTTGTGTTCCTCTACAGAACTGCCAAACACTAGGATGTCATCTTGAAAATATATTACTTTTACAAGATCTTTAAACAACTCATGTACTAAACGCTGGAATACACTTGCCGCCGAAATTAAACCAAATGGTAAACGAGTGAATTGAAAGACACCCTCTGTGGTGATGAATGAAGTGATGAATTTGCATTTGTCATGTAATTTAACCTGGTGGTAAGCGCTTTTGAGATCAAGTTTCGAAAAATATTTGGCGCCCTGTAGCGTAGACACTAATTCATTGATGTTTGGGAGTGGAAAAATGTCTGCAGCTACGCATTTATTTACAGACCTAAGGTCAATGCAGAAGCGTAGCTTGCCATCCGATTTTTTTGAAATCACTACTGGCGAAACCCACGGTGACGCTTCTACAGGTTCGATGACCCCACTCTGTAACATTTCTTCCAATATCGCTCTCACCTCATCCCTAATAGCGAGAGGAACCCTCCTGAGTTTGTGTTGTATAGGTATGCACCCATCTTTCATTTTAATCAAGTGTGAATAGCCTTTCAATTCGCCCAATTCACTCCTGAAAACAGACGCAAACTCACTCAAAATCATATCTATCGAGTCATCCTCCAAAACCATGACTTGGTCAGGAGCTCTCGGATTAATGATTATGTAGAGATCGTATTGATGAATCCATCCTAAAATAGGTGGTCCATCAAGCGACACATACACCTTCCCCATTATGGACCTTTTCTTGAACACAATGCTAGATTCAAAGTAGCCAATAATGTCTATGGTTTCTCCCTGGAATCCTTTGGGAGAAATGTCACTTTCAAGTAGAGTTTTGTTGGACCATAGTTCTTTAAATGTTGATTGGGGAATAATAGTATGGCGGGATCCAGTGTCTACCATAAGCGATACTTCGCGTTTGTCAATTGTAAAGATCGCCTTGGGTCTGTTCATCCTTTGGTCATTGACAATCACAACATCCGAGTCTCTAATTACTAATAATTTGTCTCCTCCATATTCACTTGAGGAATCTTCTACGACAGCAACTTTCTGCTTACTCTTAGTTTTACACATTTTAGAGAAATGTCCTACTTTGCCGCACTTTAAACACTCTTTGTTTGTGGCGAAGCAAAATCTGGCCTCTGAGGAATGCGAATAACTGCCACATCTACTGCAAAACTTGTTTTGAGGAGTGGTTTTCTTAGGAAGAGTTTTCCATTTATTCCTGATGACAGCAACAGAGTCTTCTACACCAGATTGGGAATCATAATCCCCATCCCTGTCTGAAACTATAGACACTTCCTGATCCATTTGTTTCTTTTTTGAGTTCTCAATGACCCTGATGCATTTCTCCGATTCTTCGATGACTTGTGCTAATTCGATGGCAACTTTGAGGGTTGGATTTTTGGCTGCCCAAAGTCTCTCTTGTATTTTCCGACTACTACACTGCACTATCAGCTGGTCACGAATGAGTTCTTCCGCCATATTTCCAAACTTGCACTTTATTGATAACTCTCTGAGACGTGTGACAAAGTCATCTATGCCCTCCTCTGACCTCTGTTTTTGGGTATAGAATTTGTACCGGTGCATCACAAGGTTTTCCTCCTTGGCAAACTTAACTTCTAATCTGGAGATTGCTTCTTTATACATATCAGGAATTGCTTCACCATTTGCTTGTAAAGCGATTGGTAAAAATCTAAAAATCCTTTGCCCCTCCTTCCCAAGTGTACTCAATAGTATTGCTTTCTTCCTTTTTGATGAGAATTCCTGCCCATCTATAGCCTCTAAGTAGTTATCAAAAATAATGAACCAATCCTCCCATGGTACAGGGGGATTTCCTGGTTCATTTAGGAAAGGTGGAGGAGACGTAATATTTATATTCTGAGCTGTTGCCATTATGAAACAAAATGTGTTATTATGACAATATGTTTAGAATAAATACCTCCGTTTCACAATCGAGTGAAAAACCGACGTGTAAGGTTCCTGTCTGAAAATGAGGAGATCGGTAATTTCAGCGCGTTCAATTTGGACCTTCAAAATGGCTGCCCAATTGAAAACGAGGCTTGAAGCGCACGTCTGACTTCCTAGCGTGCTGACATCATTATGGCCGGAAGTCATGTAGAGGCGCTGAGTACGTCAGGCATCTGCGTTCTGGGCTCTGGGCTCGAGTACACGGGAGGGGTTTTGAAGCCTGTTGCTAGGATACAGCTTTACTCACGGTTACAAATAAGAGAAACCGGTCAAATGTCCAAAAACAGCTCTGGAGTACACCGATGAGGCGATGAGGTGTCCGTTCTTCGAAATCTCACGGTAGGAGATTTTCATAATCACTGGGTTCGTCGTTGCTGGGTCCTTCTGCGCTCCGTTCCGACAGAGAATTTCTCTACCACGTCTTCGGGTGTCGGATAGCTGGGTACGATGGGATCAGCAGGCACAAATCGTCGCCAAATTGTTGTAAATTGAAGACTCACACACCATTTAAGGTAGATAGGTGAGTTTAATAGGAGCGCAACAGTTTAGGACCCAACGCCTGCTGAGCGATCCATCAACTGCCCTGAAAGAATACAGAGTCTACAGGCGTAATAGCATTCTAGAATAGCGGGGAGGGAAGAACATGGAAGAAATGTAAAACACAGATAAGTTAAGTATACAGTTTACAACACAGTCCCCGAGTGTGTTCAAGGGTCTACGTGTTCCGCTCCCAACAGCGGTGCTTGTAGCCTTTTAAATGCGGTAAGCACTATGTGTGAGGGACAAAATTAAAATTAAACTATTAAAATGCAAACGATTTTAAAAAGCGCGAAAAGCGCTGCAAATGTCCTGCGAGCGCGCCTGTGATCTCCTGTGCAGCGCGGTTCAAGTGCCTTAGTTCAAGGCTGGCCGAGCCTGAGTACTCGCCTTAAGTAGGGCGTGAAGTCCTGTCTGCGAGGCTAGTGCGCTGGCCGAAATGGCGCCGCATACCTGTTGGTATTGTGTGCTTCTCCAAACCAAAGGAACCACCAGTGATGGATCTGTCCGTCGGTACCCCTTGACTGATCCCGATACATGTAATGGTACCTAGGATATATTTAAAATCAGATAATGGTAAATGTGCAAACCAATACACAGCCTTTACTGCATGAGCTGTGTATGCATACTGTAAGAAGCAGTCGTGGTTGATTATAGCTATGTGCACAGTCTCACATATCACTCAGCCCAGATAAGGGCTCGCCAAACTGCTGAATGGGAGCCAACTATACCTCACAGACCCCTTCAGAGTGCCATCCAACCTTGAGGTCATGTATCAGATGACCACAAGATGCACTTTTATTTATTGAAGTGGTAAAAATGTGATGTACATGTGGGATCAGTATGTTCAGCCTGCAGAGAGCAAGGCCTGATATGAAATGTGCCCCGTCTAGGCCATGGGCCAAGCTGATACTGAGTTACTGTGGCAATACAACTGAAGCACAGAGTAATGTCTCTATAGACCTGCAGATTCTTGGATGCTCCCACAATGAGTTTTCAGAACCAATAGTAGCCTGATTGCTTATACATGGACTACCTTTGGAAGGGTGACTGCGGTAATCCCCTGACCTGATACTTCTTGCCACTGACCTACATTGTCAATTTGTGTGATTTACTTATGACAGACACCTCACTCCCACATGTCTGGTTTCACTTTTCTATAAGTCATGCTTGCACTGTTCAGGCCTATTGCACATGTGACCCATTAACCCCTTAACTGCTGGGCCTCCCCCCTCAGTGGTGAGCCCTTTTTAGGCTATTTGTAGTAGTTCACGATTAGGCCTCTGTAACATTTTGACCACATAAGGTATTCACGCCAAATGTGCGTCCTTTTCTTCCAACATCATGGGGATTCTAAAGATACACAGGGCCTGTGGATTCCCCTGGAGGGGTCCCAGAAATTAGCCAAAATAAAGCGATATCTTTTTTTTATGGGGGGGAAATGGGAAAAAAGTGCTGCAATGAAAAGCGTCTGGGTCTTGCCCTGTAAATGGTATCAGAAAAGGGTTTGTGGGGCATAGCCTATTTTTCTATACATTTTAGAAAAGTAGACAAAATGCTGAATTCATCAAGGTGTCATTTGTGTAAATCCATCAAGGTTTCTTTATAGAAACTAACAGTTAAATATAGGAAACATGAAAAATTAGTTGAAAAGAGCAGCCTTTTATGTCAACATTTTCACCTGTAACCTCTTCTTATTATGACAGCTCTTTAAAAGCAATATACTGTTACATCCACTAGACCTTACTGGTTGAGGGGATATATAGGATTTGTAGGTTCACCAAGAACTCGACGAACCCAGAGCCAAAAATTCTGGGAAAATATATACATGGAAAATTCAGTATGAAAGATTCCTATGTATTTCTGAAATGGGAACAAGATATAGAGTTTAGAAACAGTAGATATTTGCACATTTCCGAAATTGGGAATACTCATACCAGCATGAGAACTATCGGTCATTTTTCAAAGTGACTACTTTTTTACACATTGTCTTTCATTAGGAAGGCAGAAATGCATCGAAAGTCAATAGGTAATAACAGTTGCTTGACAAATCTGAATTACCCTAAGTCTCCCGATAAACATGGTACCTCACTTGTGTGGGTAGGCATAGTGTCGACAACAGGTAACGGTTATAAACGCAACGTAAACACACCACATTTTCACAATGAAAAATTACTCTTTTTTTGCAAAGTGCCTAGCTGTAGTTTTCAACCCTAGCTGTGTCAGCACCTAGGGAAACCTAGCAAACCTATCCATTTTTGAAAACTAGACACCCAGGGGAATCCAGGATGGGGTGACTTGACTGCCTCTCATTGCAAACCTAAAAAATAAAACTAATTTCCCTCACATTTCTCTGGTGGAATGTTCTGAAATCTGCGTGGATCCACAAATTTCCACCCACCTCGCTTTCCCCCAAGAAAAATGGTACCTCACTTGTGGGGGTAGGCCTAGTTCCCACGACAAGAAACGGTGCAAAATGCAACATGGACACACCAAAATTTCACAGTGAAAAATTACACTTTTTGGAAAAGTGCCTAGCTGTTGTTTTTTAACCCTAGCTCTGCCGACACCTAGGGAAACCTAGCAAACCTATACATTCTTTAATGCTAGACACCCAGGGAAATCCAGGATGGGGTAACTTGACTGCCTCTCACCAGGTTCTGTTACCCAGAATCCCTTGCAAACCTAGAAATTTGTCAAAAAAAGACATAGGTTTCCCTAGCTGGCCGCTGAGCATGGGGCCAAAAACAAAGGTGACCCCCCTTGCAAAATCAGGTTGTTTAGTGATAGGCAATTTTGATGTCGCACAATACATTTTGGGCCCTAGCCTGTCGCAGGTACTTCGGCCTCCCACACGAGTGAGGCACCATTTTTATTGGGAGACCTGGGGTAACGCTTGGTGGTAGGACATTTGTGTCAGCCCAGTGATCCCACAATTTTCCCACACAAAAATGTGTGGAAAATGAGTTTTTTTCAACTAAACGTGAGGCTAGCAGGGCATGTTGGGTAAAAAAAAAAGCAGTGAGAGCCACGCAAGTCATTCACCTTTGTACTTCCCACTTTGTCTACTACTAAAAAATGTGAAGGTTTGCCTCGGTGATGACTGAGCTAGGGCAGAAAGGCCCCTGCTACCCATTTTGACAAAAAATATAAATATTACAAAAGGCATGAAACCGCCACAATTATAAATCGAACACTAATTTGATACAGCCAATCCACCACTTACTCTGGTTGGTATTAGCACCTCCAGAAACGCTGCCTTCCATGCACAAATACTTGTCAAAGTATAAAAATATTGAAGCCAAGCCTTCTGAAGGTGAGCCACGGCGCCAACTGCTTTATGGTCCATTTACACGCCATTCACATCCCACGCACAAGACTTCCATATCGCCAGCCACGGGCCCAAACAACCAAATCACTTCCACTCACACAAACATACCGCCGCCATGCAAGGGCCCAACACATTCATATCCCACAAGACATAATGAGTTTGACTACATTTTACCACCTGTTAAGTCTCCCCCTCCTTCTTCCTGAACATTACCGAACGCATGCCGAGTGAGCCTTTACTGCTGGCTTTCAAGACAGCCACATGAGGCTTCAGAAAACAAGTCTTTCATGAGCCTTGGCGTACTCACTATGCTAAATCCAACTCCTTCCAGTTTGTAGATGCAAGTTGGGGGGTGTTCGAGTATCCTTATAGGCCATATCTCAAACTGAGCGAGCATATCTACCTTTGAAACTAAGGCAAACATGGTGGAACTTTTCAAAAGATAACATCATAAACTATGAAGAATGGATGAATGTGAAACACGGGTAGTCTGTGACAATGTAGCATTTGTCCAACCCACCGTTATGTGCAGTGACTGCAATGCACTTATCATACAACAAACTGACCATCTGCTAAGTTCTAATGGAGAATGAACATGACAAGCAGCATTGAACCATAAGTACTACAGTAAATTCAGTGTGAGTGTGGCAGCAATGGGCTTGAATCTATGGGTGAAGATGAAGTCAGGACGTCTATCTATTCTACCTTTACTATCTGCCTTCTACCTTTGCAATATTCCTTGGAAAGAGTACCTATCGTAAGCTGTTCTAACCCGTTTGTGTGTCTGTTCTCAGAGTCCTAACTAATCCTGTCCAATTGCTAAGAGACCCTATACTAATGCCTTACATCTCTAGCTACTTGAAGGTTGAGTGAACTTTTCCTTCACGTGCTAAAAATGCTCTATCCAACTCCTTCCAGTTTGTGGATACAAGTTGGGGGGTGCCCAAGTATGCCACAAAAACATTTCTCGAGCTGAGCAAGCAAATCTACCTTTGAAACTAAGGCAAACATGCTGAACATTTCTAAAAGCTTCCTAAAGAGAACAACATAAACTACGAAGAGCGGTTGAATGTGAAACACGGGTACTCCATGACAACGTGGCATTTGGTCTGTCCACCAGTATGTGCAGCATGGGGACTATAATGCACTTGTCAATTGGTGAACAGAACAACTACCACGTTCTGAAAGCAGATAAAGGTGTTGAGCAGTCCATGATTTCCTGAGGTGGAGAAGAAATATTCTACAGCTGCTTGTGCAGTGAAGGAGTGGCCCACAGACAGTAGGTATCTATTCACACCAACATAAAGCAAGTAGGAAAACAGACGGCAGGCTTACTTGAGCACTGGGGACAGTAAACACGAGTCTCCTGCCTCTTTCCCTGCATCGAGCACACTTATTAACAACGACATGGTCACTCCTTTTTGGGTGTTGCAGGAATTATATCGGCAAAATGTCAGTCCTGCAGCCTTGCTACATCCTCCAGAACACATGAAGTGGAGACTGCAGCTTCTGTAGCAGTAAGACTTTCAATCACAGACAACTGAAAGTCATGACATGACATGAGTCTTCCTGTGGTGGTCTCACGATAAACAACATGCGCATTGTATGTTGCCATCTGGATCAGGTGCGTAAATAGTTTCTTATACCATGTGAGAGTTTTACGACTCACATTGTATGGCTGAAGAACCTGGTCGTTCTTGTCCACGCCGCCCATGTACTTGTTGTAATTAAGTATACAGGTGGGCTTGTGGACTTTGGCCATCTGATCCCAAACCGTGACAGGGGAAGTGCTCTCAGCATGAATTGTAATGAGCACGTACATGTCACGCCTATCTGAGAACTCGACTGTGAACAGTTTATTAGAATGCAACGCAGTGCTCTGGGATTTCTGGAGCTTCTTGCAAACAAGCTCCTGCGGGAATCCTTTGCGGCAACAACAAAATGTACCACAAGCCACGGTGCCAGCTTTGTAGAGCTCACTGAACAGCTCTACTCCTGTATACAAATTGTCCACATAAAGGTTATAACCTTTGTGAAGAAGTGGCTGGACAAGCTCCCATACGATCTTTCCTGTGACCGTCTCCTCTATAAATGCCTTGCATGTTGTAACGCAAGTTGTTGTGGTATATAGAACCCATACCATAGTCTCTGAGGAAAGCAGAAACAGACTTATTCACATGTTTCCTTGCTTTCTCAATCTGTGGACAATATTGGTTGGACCAGTTCCATTTTTGCCTTTGGCATATATTAGAATATACAAAGGCAGTTTGTGGAAAAAGTGACATCAATTGCCCAAAGGTGTTCTTTAAAAGCATTTCCAGACCTACCCTAGTCAAAGTGCCTAGGCCATTGCCACCACAGTGCACAATTATGAGGTAAGGGTGTGGGAGATGCAAAAAGGATTTTACCAATGGCATCAATTGGTGACATCTTAATCCTCTCTGGCCAATCCACATAATATCCACATTTGGTAAATCAAGGTTGAGAAAGCATCTATTTGCTGCATACCTTTCACTCCAGAAAATATAGCTGTGTCCTACAATCCACACTCTAAGCATCTTGAAGGGAGATCTGGTTGTACTCAGATGGGCTCTGGAAATGAAATGGCAGTTTGAAAAGTAGGTGTTTAGAAAAAAATGTGGATGAGATTCAGTGCACTTGAAAAAATGAAATGATTGGTGGTTTCTGAAAATTCAACATTGAAAACTAGGGTGCATGCTACTGGTTTTTTTTAAGGAGAAATGCTAATGGTTGAGAGAAAGTGATTGAAAGGAACATTGCACAGGATACGCTGCTTAATTGAAAAGTCAAACACCCTTTCTGGTTTGCTTTGCAGATGAACTTTTCACCTGTGTGTTCAGTTAGGTGTTCTATGGAGTGTTACCATGGTAACAGGCAGAGAGAGCAGCGGGGGAAGGTTGAATATTATGTGAGATTGAAAGTGTTCCAATGTAGAACCAATTAAAATGTTAGTTTGGTTTTGAATTTGACACTGTTCTAAAACTACAAAAACATTTTTAAATGTGAGTTGTTAATTTGTAAGGGGATCTATGTTGTGCACTTTAAGGTACATTGAAAAATGTATTATAATGTGGAAGCAGGAGTTTATTTGTATAGAGTCTGATTTTGAATTTGTCTACTTTGGGAAAAACATTGCGAAAGGAGGATTTGGTATGTTGATGTGTTTGAGGAGATATTTTTTTGTAGTACAGTGCTGTTGTTAAAAATGTAAAGTGTGTACATGAAGTGGTCTAACCACTTACACACTTGTATATCAGGGTTAGAATTCTCAGATAGTCTCCTTGCAGTCTAGTAAACATTCTGGGTGTGCTGCACAAATGTCATAGAAAATCTTTCAGTAGCAGATAGTAATCATTTTACTGAATTGCAAGGGATACTGTCATGTGTCTAAGATCACAGTGTGAGTCAGTATTCATTTCAGAAAAATGTGGCAGAATAATGTGCTTAGTTGATGTGTTTAAAAATATGGGAATACATGTACTTATGAAGTGAGTCAGGCTTTAGGACATGTACTGGTAGAAAGTCCTATGCAGCATGTGTGGCAGGCCTCTCAATTCCCAAATAGTCTCCATGCTGTGTAATAAAGATCCAGGGTGTCCTGTAGAAATGCCATAGCAACTCTCTCTGTAGCATGTAGTAATCATTTCAGTGAATTTTCATTTCTACATTCTCAGTGCCACCTTGACCCACTACACTGTCTGAACACCACTGCACTGTCCTAAACCCTTAAACACCATCCCTACCAAAACCTGCTAAACTCTTTCAACACTACTGCAATGCTCTAAACCCTGAAACAGCACTCCCAGTAAGATCCCCTTCCACTGTATTAATCATTTTACTGAATTGCAAAGGATACTGTCATGTGTCTAAGATCACAGTGAGAGTCAGAATTCATTTCAGAAAAATGTGGCAGAATAATGTGTTTAGTTGATGTGTTTAAAAATATGGAAATACATGTACTCATGAAGTGAGTCAGGCTTTAGGACATGTACTGGTAGAAAGTCCTATGCAGCATGTGTGTCAGGCCTCTCAATTCCCAAATAGTCTCCATGCTGTGTAATACAGATCCTGGGAGTGCTGTAAAAATGCCATAGCAACTCTCTCTGTAGCATGTAGTAATCATTTCAGTGAATTTTCATTCCTACATTCTCAGTTCCACCTTGAACCCCTACACTGTTTGAACACCACTGCACTGTCCTAAACCCTGAAATACCATCTCTAGCAAAATCTGCTAAACTCTTTCAACACTACCTCACTGCTCTAAACCCTGAAACAGCACTCCCAGCAAAACCCCCTTCCACTGTAGTAATCATTTTACTGAATTGCAAGGGATATTGTCATGTGTCTAAGATCACAGTGAGAGTCAGAATTAATTTCAGAAAAATGTGGCAAAATAATTTGTTTAGTTGATGTGTTGACATGTACTGGTAGAAAGTCCTATGCAGCATGTGTGTCAGGCCTCTCAATTCCCAAATAGTCTCCATGCTGTGTAATACAGATCCTGGGAGTGCTGTAAAAATGCCATAGCAACTCTCTCTGTAGCATGTAGTAATCATTTCAGTGAATTTTCATTCCTACATTCTCAGTTTTACATCACACAGATATAGAGACATTGAATCATACATGTAAATCAGTGTGTATATAAAATGTTTAAAGAGTGCTTGGTCTGAAAAAGCACAAACTCAGGATTCAGAACATAACACAGTGGCTAGCACTGACTTAAACATTAAAAATGTATTTCCACCCAAATAAATCTTTCTAGCAGCATCAGGTTAATGAATAACTGGGAAAAACATAAGTTACTAACTGGAACCATGCAGTTTGCAAGCAGCTCTTTGATGACAGTTTATAGGTCCCTCTACTATATTACGATTGTCAATTATGAAGTGCACATTAACGAAAGAATCTCTGTAACAAAAGCAGTAACCACGTACCTATGCACATAAAATACTGCTTTTTAAAATTCATGTTACACGTTCATTGCAGTAGGCACATTAACCCTCTGTGCTACATTATTTAAGTCAAAGCTGTCACTGACCAAAACTCTCCTCACCTCCAGCAGGTACATTAATCACTGGTATTATCTTGACACTTTTATTGTTGCTGGAAAGCTACTAATTATACAAGAAACTTTTCTGTGCTTTTACAACTGTTTCCTACGGACCCCCTGGGAATGTGTCACGGACCCCTGGGGGTCGCGGACCCCAGTTTGGGAAACACTGGTCTGGATGATCAAAATATTTCTTACACACCCCCTTTATACGTGTTGAACACTTATCCCACTATTTTCTAGATCCTCGCTTCTACCGAGGCACAAAATAGCTGCCAACAATTCCTGGTCTCGAATATTAACAACCACTTGACAGCTAATTAGTATTCAGCGCGTGATCGGGACAGTGCACTTAGAGTGCACCCAGGATGCGCGGATCCACCGAGGTCATAGATATTTATGTATTTTTAATTGTAATTTTCTCAGGAACTACTGAACGGATTTACACCATTTAAGCAAAAGACACGAGTCTGAACCAAGGACTACCACTTTGCCGAATTTGGTGTAATTCCGTTCAGCCGTTCGGGCTGTAACTCTGATGAACAATACCTATGGAAAATTGCACGGGGAAAACATGTTTTGGGACCCCCCTTTTTTCTTGGCCCCTGCTTCACATGCAATATTTTAGACCCCGCGATTTCTCCTTCCCAGGTAGCTTATTTTTAAACAAGCACAGGAGCCCGCGCTTCGTTTTTATTTATTTATTTATTATTTATTTAAGCTGAGGTAACTCCTGAATGGGGAAGCACGGGGGCAGCAGATTAGTGGCTGGGAGGTTAACCTTTAGGAAACAGCCAGGTTTTGACCTGTCTCCTGAAAGGGAGGAGTTCTTTCGTTTGACGGATGTCTAGGGGCAAGCTGTTCCATAGTTTAGCAGCCGCAACTCTGAAAGATCTGTCTCCGGTCCTAACTTTTTTGAATCGTGGTACTTTTACAAGGCAAGCCGTTGTAGAGCGAAGGGCTCTGGTTGGGAGGTACCACTCAAACAAGGTTTGTAGAGAGCTGGGCCCAAGTCCCTACAGGGCTTTGAAAACCAGACAGAGGGACTTGAAAGCCACTCGTTGTTTCAACGGGAGCCAGTGTAGTTTGGCCATCGCTGCAGTGGCCGATGCTCTCCTAGGCCAACCAAGGGCTAATTTAGCAGCGGCAGATTGTACTCTTTGGAGTCTGTCTAACAGTGTGGCTGGAGACTCGAGTAGCAGCGCATTGCAATAGTCAAGGCGACTAAGAATAGTACACCTGACTATTAAGGCCCGGGCCTGTAAGGGAAGTAGTGGCAGGATCTTACGTAGGGAACGAATGAGGGCCGAGCACGTGGATACTGTTTTCACAACCTGGGATTCCATGCTAAGCTTATTGTCCATCATAACACCCAGATTGCGGACAGTGGTGACCGGTTGGGGTTTTTCTGAGGATTCAGGGGGCCAAAAATCCTGAACAGAACAGAACCTCGGTTTTGGAGGTGTTGAACTGTAGCGAGTTGTTGTGTAGCCAGCCAGCTGTGTCTCTTAAACAGTCATGAAAGGATTCCAAAGGGATCGATTCCTCACCCTCCCAAGAGAGGATGAGTTGAGTGTCATCGGCGTAATTGATCGCCTCTAGCCTATGAGACTTTATCAACGTAATCAATGGTTTAAGATGTACGTTAAATAAAATCGGGCTAATGGACGAGCCTTGGGGCACCCCGTGAGATACAGGGGAAAAAGCCGATTGAAACGGAGGAAGGGACACAGCCTGCTTCCTGTCCCGCAGGAAGTAACGAAACCAATGCAGGGCAGTGCCACCTACCCCAGCCTCCCTCAGTCTCCCCAACAGAATCTCGTGATTGACCGTATCGAATGCGGCAGACAGGTCCAGCAGAATCAGAGCAACAGCCTGACCCCTGTCCGCACGCATTCGAAGGTCCTCCATGGTGGTAAGAAGAGCTGTTTCGGTGCCATGGGCTGGGCGGAACCCAAATTGTATTTCGTCGAGGAAATGGTACTGCTCCAAATGTTTGGAGAGACATGAGCTCACCCAGCGCTTAGCAATTTTTGCTGGGAATGGTAGCAGGGAGGTAGGTCTATAATTCTGTAGACACTCAGGATTTAGGGAGTTTTTTTTTAGCAGTGGCGAAACAAGGGCCTGCTTCCAAGAAGCAGGGACTGAGCCGCTCCGCAGAGATTGGTTGCAAATCCTGCAGAGAGTGGGGAAAAGTTCCTCACCAGAGGCCTTCCAGATTTTGTGGGGGATAGGATCCAGAGGAGATCCAGATGAAATACCGCGATCCAGTCTGTCTCAGAAATAGGGGGGAGCTCCAGCAGACAATCCTCAAGCTGCCAGCCTGGATACTCAGCTCCGATGTCTATTGTGCCTTCCCCAGAGCAGGGGGGGCTGAACGGTGTGGGGGAGATGTTCAGGTTACGAATGATGGCTGCTATTTTTTTGTTAAAAAACAGAGCAAGGTTGTCACAGAGGGCCTGTGTGGGAGGGGTCGAATTTTTAGAGCAGTCAGGGTGAGTAAGGCTATTCAAAATCTGAAAAATGCTTTTGGAGCTGTTCGCGGCTGTGCATATTGTGGAGCAAAAATAATTAGATTTAGTTTTCTGGATCAAAGATTTATATTCGGAAAGTTTATTTTTCCAGAGTAGCTTGTTGGCATCAAGGTAGTCATGCCTCCATTTCCATTCCGCCTGTTTACAGGCAAGTTTTAGAGCCTTTAGAGAGTCATTAAACCACGGAGACGACACTCTGCCCTTAAGGTTGCGATATTTTTGTGGAGCAAGAGAGTCCACTCTCGTGGTAATCCTGAGACATAAAGCCTCATAATTATCATCGACTGGACAGTCCGGAGAGAAGCTGTCATCCACTTGGAACACAGCATCAGTGGTTCTCAGCCTGTCAAGGGCTCTCCAGTCTCTATACATAAATTCAGAGGTGGTGCCGTGTACCAGCGTTCTGACCCCCTTACTGTTAATATGGAATTTAAGAAGGGAATGGTCAGTCCAACCCATGGGCAAGATTTCATCCAGATGTACTAGCTGTGGGACTGAAAAAATAAGGTCAAGTCGGTGTCCTGCTCTGTGAGGGGAGTCCTTAACTAATTGATGGAGCCCCACACTTTCACAAGAGAGCAGGAGATTGTGCAGTCCAGTATCGAAAGTGCCATTCGGCCAAAGGTTAAAGTCGCCGAGGATGATCAATTTGTGGCGGGAGGTCGCCATGTTGGTGAGGGTGTTAAGAAGAGATTGTTGATGCTGGGAGCTAAAGGTCCCGGGAGGACGATAACAGATAATCACCGCGAAAATCGCCCCTGTGTGGCTGTCAATAGAGAGGCCAAGGAGTTCAGTCCCAATGACCGGGTCCAAATCTAGAATGTTAATATGCCAGGAGGCTCTGTAAATAACTTCCACTCCACCACCTCGGCCTTTCGGTCTGGGCAGGTGTAAAATTTTGTAATCCTGCGGGCAGGCCCAGCCCAGTTTGATTACACAATCAAGGTGGGTCCAAGTCTCAGTGAGGAACAGGGCGTCTAACTGATGAGTGTCCACCAGTAGTTGAATTTCTTCGGCGTGCCTAGGCAGTGATCTGACATTCAGAAGTCCACATGATAGTAGACCCCTGATCACAAAGTCTTGCAGTGGGAGAGCGCTATCGGCGAATAAGAGGTGACCCTCGTGCGCTTACTCAGCTAGATTAAGCAGAGTCTCCCGGGAGTAAGGTGAAGGGGATGAGCCTGAACTCGCGGAGAAATGAGCAGAGTGGCCCGCGCTCGTTGCGGCCGGGTCGCAGGCGGGCTTGCCTTAGGCGCGCCCGCTGCGCTCGTCCGCAGCGCTTCCGATTCGTGTGCATAATTGAGGGGGAAGGGGAGGGGCATGGCTAGGTGATTGGGGGCGTGGCCTAGCGTCTCGTGGGTGATGGCAGCCCTCCCCGCGGCAGCGCTGGAACAGCTGCGCGATGTGACCCCAGACCCAGAAACAGCAGTGGACTAGTCACTCATCAAGGTGAGCACACAATGTTATAAAATCAACAAGTAGTGCAAATTATAGCATTTAAAAGTGGAGCACACAATGTTATTAAAATCAACAGGTAGTGCAAATTTTAGCAAGTTAAAAAGTTGAGAATCGAGGCTCCCGGCTTCCGCCTCAGGAGTAGCTTGTCTAAGGTGGATCCATGCGGCCAGCGCACATTCCTCCTTTTAAAAAAAAAAAATATATCTTTTTTGGGCCCTAGGGGTCCTTGAAGGACCCCCTAAGCAGGTCTAGAGGGACAAAATATTTCTTACCTGCCCACTTTATACGTTTTAAACACTTGTTCCACTAATTTCTAATTCCTCGCTTCTACCGAGGCACAAAATGACTGCCAACACTTCCTGGCTTTGAATGTTGACAACCACATGACAGCCAATCAGCATTCAGCGCTTTGTTGGGACGGTGCCCTTATAATCCGTGAGAGATGCGCGGATCCACCGAGGCCATAGATATATATGTACTTTTAATTGTAATTTTCTCAGGAACTACTGAACAGATTTACACCATATAAGCAAAAGGCACGAGTCTGAACCAAGGACTAGAACTTTGCCAAATTTCGTGTAATTACTTTCAGCCATTCAGGCTGTAGCCGCGATGAATGGTACCTATGGAAAATTGCATGGGGAAAACACGTTTTGGGACCCCCCTTTTTTCTCAGCCCCCACTTCACGAATCACCCTAAGACTTTTAGGATTGGAGCAGACTGGGTTGCCCCACCAGTTTTGAAACTTTCGCGAAGATTCATCAACGGGCACCAAAGTTATTCTAAATAGAATGTTGACCGCTAGTTGGTAATAAATATGTATGATTTTTTCATAGTGGAGGGATGGTGTTTATATATATATGTTTATATATATGGATATATATATGACCGATCCCTGTGTTGTGTGTCATCATCGCCTCCAGCGGCCGGACGAGGGGTTCGACTGAGGTAACCAGCGCGACATTGACTTTAGAAAAATGGGGAGGACAAGGAAGATCTTTTGTTTGCTGGCGCACTACATCAAATGCCTATACATGGAACAATAAGAAACGTTTGATTTTGCATGGTGCGCTTTCACACAGAATAAAATCTGAATATCGAACTGATGGGACAATCCCCTTCCTCCTACCATAAAAGGCAACCAATGACAACCCAGGATGCAAAAATCTAAGTACGGACATGCCAGTGCCATTTTTAATACAAAGCAAGCAGGAAGAAGGCCCATTGCCGAAATGCGTCCTTGCGTATTAAAATTAAGTTACCTGAGCAGACCCCATGAGTGCAGTGTTTTCTTTGAAGCAAGAGCGTGCATTTTAACATGGACCCACCACCAGGCCGGGCACCCGTCCTCAAGAGTGCAGTTGCGCCCTTTGGAGGATCAGGAAGCAAAGTACGAGGTACAAGGCGCCTTGCACCACCGTATGGATATCTGTGACACCACCACCGACATAGTCGACAGCCATACAGACTGTTGGGAAACCGGCCCTTTGACCGATCCCTGTGTTGTTTTGTCATCGCCTCCAGCGGCCGTTCGAGGGGTTCAACTGAGGTAACCAGCACGACATTGATTTTACAAAAATGGGGAGGACAAGGAAGATCTTTTGTTTGCTGGCACACTACATCAAATGCCTATACATGGAACAATAAGAAACGTCTGATTTTGCATGGTGCGCTTTCACACAGAATAAATTCTGAATTTCGAAGTGATGGGGCAAAGCCATTGGCCCCAAGGCAACCAATCCCCTTCCTCCTACCATAAAAGGCAACCAATGACGACACAGGATGCAAAAATCTATGTACGGACATGCCAGTGCAGTTTTTAATACAAAGCAAGCAGGAAGAAGGCCCATTGCCGAAACGCGTCCTTGTGTATTAAAATTAAGTTACCTGAGCGGACCCCATGAGTGCCGTGTTTTCTTTGAAGCAGGAGCGTGCATATATATATATATATATATATATATATATATATATATATATATCAAATTTTCAGAATCACCGCAAATCCACACTCTCAGAAGCAGCCAAAGAATACGTCAGCCAGGAAAGTCCAAGGGTGTTTAATCACTCGCTACATGTTTCGGCTTCTCACAAGCCTTGATCACGCAAGTGAACATCGTGTGCACAAAGTTTAAATAACGTGAATAAACAGTGATAGAAAGGGGACTGCGGGAAGGGCAGACATGTTGAGTAGATCACAGGATACCAGTGAGAGCTACATACGACCTGTAAACCTTAACATACAATGTAAATAAATGTAAGTATGAGGCAACAAAGCACAAGATATTACTGTCATATCTAAATGCAAGTGTAAATCTAAATTGCAAAATACAATAAATTGAAATGTTCGCACAGCGCGCCTGAGTGTAGTTCAAAATAAAACCGAACATAAGAATTATCTAAAGTAAACACCACAAATAACAGGCGATCACATAACAATGCGAGTGCAATGAAAAGGCAAAGCGCCGCAAAGGAGCGTCATAGTCAGTTGCTGCACGTGACCCCCGGGGAAGCAGAGAGAAAAAAATACATGTGCTGTCTCTGTTTCTTAAAGGAAAACACCAGATAGTGTGTCAACCAAATTCATGCTCAAGTAGACAACCGGGGCAAATAAGTGCAGCAACCATGGAAGCATTCAAATGATTTCAAATGGCACAAAAAAATGAAAAACCCAACTGGGATGCCAATGAGCGTAAAATACTTGCAAGACAGCCACAGTGAAGATCAGGTCAGCCTGGCATGCCCAAAGCCCGTAAATAGTCCAAAAAGTGTCCAGTGATGCCCAAGTGGGCGTGCTCTTAGAGTGTAAGCAGGAACAAGAATGACAACACGCCCTGTGCAAAGTGCTGTGAAGGGCTAGGTTCCCAAAGTGCTCTAGAAAAAAGAGAAAACAAAATTAACAATCATGACACATCATGTGCACGTATGATAAACAAGTTCAACAACATGGAAAATGCAGAGTCTATATTAAAACTATGCAAAAACAGTACATATACTGAACGGAAGAGAGCAGCAGAGCTAGGTATAGTCATCTTTCAGATGTACAGCAAGTTCTTCATCGTGATTTAACCCTGCGGGGGACTTGGTATGGAAGAATATGATGTACTTGGACTCCTTCTGTCTCAGTTTGAGAAGTCTGTTGCCGCCCCTAGGGTTGGTGTTCACCTGTTCTAAGATGAAAAATTTCATCAATGAAGGGTTAGAGAAATGGTGTTCGCTGAAATGCCTGGCCACGGGGTACTTGGCATCCTTGTGGATGATGGCACGGTAATGTTCAAGAATGCGTTTTTTGGCAAATGCGGTGGTACTACCAATGTACCACAGTCCACAAGGACATGTGATGACATAGACAACAAACATGGTATGACACGTGAGGAATTGATTGATTTCTTTGCTTACCCCATTGTAAGTAGCTTTCTTAACAGTAGTGCTAGATCTGCAGGCCTTGCAATGGCTACATGGAAAGAACCCTTTCAAGCCAAGATCATGGCTATTGGGGTACACCGAGATGTCACTGTGGACACAAATATCCCTGATGTTTCTGCCTTTCCTGTAGGTAATACTCGGCTTATCGGCAATAAGGTGGCCAATGGTTGTGTCACTTTTCAAGATGTTCCAGTTCTTGGCTACAATTTTGCCGATATTCCTGGACTCCCTATTGTATGTCAAAATAAGTCGAGTGTTGTTATCATCATCAGACATCTCTTCAACAGGTTCATCGCGTAAGGTATCAATGCGTGGAACAGAGTCAGCTTTCATTCTGGCTTTCTTCAAAACCCAGGCCGGATAATGCCTGAGTTTGAATCGTTCCATCATTTCGGAAGCAGCTAGTTGATAGCTACTTTCAGTATTACAGTTTCTTTTCGCCCTCAGCAGTTCACCGTAGGGAATGCTCCATTTCAGAGGTTCCGGGTGGCTGCTGAGGGCATGAAGAATACTGTTGCCAGCAGTGGCTTTTCTGAAAAGAGAAGTCGTGATATTGTTATCATGGATCTCAATCCTGACATCCAAGTACTCTGCCATAACCCTACTGATGTTGCTGGTCAGTCTAATGTTGTATCTATTGGTGTTCAAGATATCAATAAAGCATGAAGCCTCATCTTCAGTGCCATTCCAAACTAGGAAGAGGTCATCGATATACCTCCACCAGGTGATGACATGGCTGATGTGTTCAGTCAAAGATGGGTCCCTGAAGATGGTCTGCTCCCAGAATCCCATGAAGAGATTGGCAAAGCTTGGGGCAAAGCAAGAACCCATCGCGGTGCCAATCTCTTGTTTGTAGATGGCCCCGTCAAAGAGGAAGAAATTGTTTTTTAGGCAGAATTCCATCATTTCCAGGAGCATTTTGCTATGTTCCCGGAAACGTAAAGGACGTTCATCAAGGAAGTGTCGGCAAGCGTCCAAACCTTGTTCATGGTCAATGATGGTGTATAGTGCTTGGACATCCATGGTGATGAGTAAATACTTCTCATCCCAGGTGAGCTTGGACAATTTAGACAAAAAGTCCTTGGTGTCCCTGATGTAGCTGGTAAGACCCTGCACCCAATCTCTGAGATAGTGGTCCACATATTTTGAAACATGTTCGGCCACACTCCCACGGGAAGACACAATAGGTCTGCCCGGTGGGTGGTCTAAGCTTTTGTGGACTTTGGGTAGTAGGTACAGCACAGGAAGGGTAGGGTTATCATTTCTCAAAAACCTGTATTCTTCCCACTCCAGGATGCCCTTATCTTTCCACCCACTCAATTTATCCCACAGTTCAATAATACTGTTGTTATAGAGTTCAAAAGTGCTGGTGATATAATAATCGCCATCCGTGAGTTGTCTTTGGGCTTCTGCCACGTATTGCTCTCTGTCCATAATAACAATATTGCCCCCTTTGTCAGCTGGGCAGATAACGATGGTCTTATCTTCTGTGAGGGACTTCAAGGCTTTTCTCTGATTAAATGTCAAGTTGTCATGGCTGGATCTGGAGTTTCTTTTCTTGTTGTTTCTAAAGGTATTTAGCTCTTTATTGACACATTCATGGAATGTGTCAATCGCATCATGTGCCATCAATGGGATAAAAGTGGATTTTGGCTTGAAACCAGATGCAGCACTGGAGTCAGTTTGGAAATTAGCTTCACCAAGAAGCTGAGTGTCACTCACGATCAATGCATTGCCATCTAACGCATTGGCGCTTTCATTCTCCAGCTCAATGATATGGATAAGTGCATCAACTTCACCTATCCTGAAGTGATCTGTTTCGTGAGTCTCAGGCCTGCAAATGCGCTGCTGTCCCCTCCAACCCCTGAGTTTGTGCCATTTTTTTAGTTTAAGTTTACGAACATATTTAAAAACATCAATCCTGGATTCACTGTAATTAAAGTGCATGGAAGGACAAAACGAGAGACCCAAACTGAGGGTAGTCAATTCAATCTCCGAAATAGTTCTTTTGGAAAGGTTGATAACAGTTTTATTTACCATGTCCTTATCCATTATTGGTATTTTTTGGAGCGAGTATTTCTTCCCACGTTGCCCCTTGTATTGCCTCCTCTCCCAGCGTTGGCGGAGCCTCTTCCCGCGGTTCCTACGTTTCCGCGTCCCCTGGGTCGTCCTCGGCCTCTCGGTGTGTTGGATGGTTGTGGTGCCGGAGTAGCTTGATTCGTCCGTCTGCTCCGGCGCAGATGACGATATTCGTCTAAAATATTCGGCTTCCGTGCCGGGGTGTTAACTTGCGTTGTTTCTTCAGTGGATATGTTCGAGACATCAGATTCTGTTTCACTCATAACTGTAGAGTCTTCTTCACCTCCTGTGATGCCTGCCGCCTGCAGGTTGTTGGCAGTATTGGTATAGAGATGATCATACTTTCTGCTGAATGTCAGAATCCTCCCTGTATCATAGTCTTTATAGTCTCTCTCGAGTTTCCTCTCCTTACGGGCCTTAATGTCCTCTTCGTAGCGCCTAAGACGCTCTTTCATATCTGTCACCAATTTCTTGACATTCTCATCATCTGCGTGTTTACTGATATCATCCATAAGATCCGCAATATCTTTTAATAAGACATCTCTGTCAAGCCACGCATATTTGACGAGGATTTCCAGCATCTTTCTGGAACTATTAGCTGAGTTGACTGACCATTCAGCCAACATGTCAGGGTTCGGCGCTTCATAAGTGGGAGTGATGAAAATTCGCAGCCCCCTCGGTACCATTTCTTGATCTATATAATTCTGTAGCGAGGTTGCCTCCCACCACTTGGAGATTTCTCCCTTCTTGAGTTTTTCCAGTTTGTTGATTTTATCCTTCATGGTTTGTGGAGGGTCTTGTCTGACCACACTGCTAGTAGGAGCTTCCTTCCTTAGCCTGGCAAACAGCTGATGAGCTGCCGCCCTTCTTTCGTCTTCTTCCTCCATGTTAGAACGCCCTCGGACAGAGTGTCGTCCCTGAAACGTATAGTGGCAACCTCCCTTTGTGAAATACAAAGTTCCTCCTGCTATATGACACTGGACGTCAGATTGTGGGAGAATCGATATCGGCAGAAACAGAGTATTGCTGCAGGCGTGTAAAAGCCAAATGGTCTTGAATAGAATGCCAAATGCTGTAACAAAGGGAGCGGGAACGCACGCAGGACAAAGCGCACCGTGCCGTTAACCCAGGGGAAACGCGATGCAAGATAGCGTGAGCCACCCGACACCCGCACTCCTAGGACGGACACAGAACCCACAGCCCGCGGCCCCACACTCACCGATGCAAACGCCTTCTCCTGCACAAAACGAACGCCGTCCAGTAGATGAAAATGCCGGGCCAAGCGCAACCTTCAATAAATGTTCCAAGAAAGTGCTCTACGGGTTGCCGGAGGCCCCGAGGGAGGTGGTGTGTACTCCGGTCGAGCGAGCCGGAAATCGAATCAAATTTTCAGAATCACCGCAAATCCACACTCTCAGAAGCAGCCAAAGAATACGTCAGCCAGGAAAGTCCAAGGGTGTTTAATCACTCGCTACATGTTTCGGCTTCTCACAAGCCTTGATCACGCAAGTGAACATCGTGTGCACAAAGTTTAAATAACGTGAATAAACAGTGATAGAAAGGGGACTGCGGGAAGGGCAGACATGTTGAGTAGATCACAGGATACCAGTGAGAGCTACATACGACCTGTAAACCTTAACATACAATGTAAATAAATGTAAGTATGAGGCAACAAAGCACAAGATATGACCACCCACCGGGCAGACCTATTGTGTCTTCCCGTGGGAGTGTGGCCGAACATGTTTCAAAATATGTGGACCACTATCTCAGAGATTGGGTGCAGGGTCTTACCAGCTACATCAGGGACACCAAGGACTTTTTGTCTAAATTGTCCAAGCTCACCTGGGATGAGAAGTATTTACTCATCACCATGGATGTCCAAGCACTATACACCATCATTGACCATGAACAAGGTTTGGACGCTTGCCGACACTTCCTTGATGAACGTCCTTTACGTTTCCGGGAACATAGCAAAATGCTCCTGGAAATGATGGAATTCTGCCTAAAAAACAATTTCTTCCTCTTTGACGGGGCCATCTACAAACAAGAGATTGGCACCGCGATGGGTTCTTGCTTTGCCCCAAGCTTTGCCAATCTCTTCATGGGATTCTGGGAGCAGACCATCTTCAGGGACCCATCTTTGACTGAACACATCAGCCATGTCATCACCTGGTGGAGGTATATCGATGACCTCTTCCTGGTTTGGAATGGCACTGAAGATGAGGCTTCATGCTTTATTGATATCTTGAACACCAATAGATACAACATTAGACTGACCAGCAACATCAGTAGGGTTATGGCAGAGTACTTGGATGTCAGGATTGAGATCCATGATAACAATATCACGACTTCTCTTTTCAGAAAAGCCACTGCTGGCAACAGTATTCTTCATGCCCTCAGCAGCCACCCGGAACCTCTGAAATGGAGCATTCCCTACGGTGAACTGCTGAGGGCGAAAAGAAACTGTAATACTGAAAGTAGCTATCAACTAGCTGCTTCCGAAATGATGGAACGATTCAAACTCAGGCATTATCCGGCCTGGGTTTTGAAGAAAGCCAGAATGAAAGCTGACTCTGTTCCACGCATTGATACCTTACGCGATGAACCTGTTGAAGAGATGTCTGATGATGATAACAACACTCGACTTATTTTGACATACAATAGGGAGTCCAGGAATATCGGCAAAATTGTAGCCAAGAACTGGAACATCTTGAAAAGTGACACAACCATTGGCCACCTTATTGCCGATAAGCCGAGTATTACCTACAGGAAAGGCAGAAACATCAGGGATATTTGTGTCCACAGTGACATCTCGGTGTACCCCAATAGCCATGATCTTGGCTTGAAAGGGTTCTTTCCATGTAGCCATTGCAAGGCCTGCAGATCTAGCACTACTGTTAAGAAAGCTACTTACAATGGGGTAAGCAAAGAAATCAATCAATTCCTCACGTGTCATACCATGTTTGTTGTCTATGTCATCACATGTCCTTGTGGACTGTGGTACATTGGTAGTACCACCGCATTTGCCAAAAAACGCATTCTTGAACATTACCGTGCCATCATCCACAAGGATGCCAAGTACCCCGTGGCCAGGCATTTCAGCGAACACCATTTCTCTAACCCTTCATTGATGAAATTTTTCATCTTAGAACAGGTGAACACCAACCCTAGGGGCGGCAACAGACTTCTCAAACTGAGACAGAAGGAGTCCAAGTACATCATATTCTTCCATACCAAGTCCCCCGCAGGGTTAAATCACGATGAAGAACTTGCTGTACATCTGAAAGATGACTATACCTAGCTCTGCTGCTCTCTTCCGTTCAGTATATGTACTGTTTTTGCATAGTTTTAATATAGACTCTGCATTTTCCATGTTGTTGAACTTGTTTATCATACGTGCACATGATGTGTCATGATTGTTAATTTTGTTTTCTCTTTTTTCTAGAGCACTTTGGGAACCTAGCCCTTCACAGCACTTTGCACAGGGCGTGTTGTCATTCTTGTTCCTGCTTACACTCTAAGAGCACGCCCACTTGGGCATCACTGGACACTTTTTGGACTATTTACGGGCTTTGGGCATGCCAGGCTGACCTGATCTTCACTGTGGCTGTCTTGCAAGTATTTTACGCTCATTGGCATCCCAGTTGGGTTTTTCATTTTTTTGTGCCATTTGAAATCATTTGAATGCTTCCATGGTTGCTGCACTTATTTGCCCCGGTTGTCTACTTGAGCATGAATTTGGTTGACACACTATCTGGTGTTTTCCTTTAAGAAACAGAGACAGCACATGTATTTTTTTCTCTCTGCTTCCCCGGGGGTCACGTGCAGCAACTGACTATGACGCTCCTTTGCGGCGCTTTGCCTTTTCATTGCACTCGCATTGTTATGTGATCGCCTGTTATTTGTGGTGTTTACTTTAGATAATTCTTATGTTCGGTTTTATTTTGAACTACACTCAGGCGCGCTGTGCGAACATTTCAATTTATTGTATTTTGCAATTTAGATTTACACTTGCATTTAGATATGACAGTAATATCTTGTGCTTTGTTGCCTCATACTTACATTTATTTACATTGTATGTTAAGGTTTACAGGTCGTATGTAGCTCTCACTGGTATCCTGTGATCTACTCAACATGTCTGCCCTTCCCGCAGTCCCCTTTCTATCACTGTTTATTCACGTTATTTAAACTTTGTGCACACGATGTTCACTTGCGTGATCAAGGCTTGTGAGAAGCCGAAACATGTAGCGAGTGATTAAACACCCTTGGACTTTCCTGGCTGACGTATTCTTTGGCTGCTTCTGAGAGTGTGGATTTGCGGTGATTCTGAAAATTTGATTCGATTTCCGGCTCGCTCGACCGGAGTACACACCACCTCCCTCGGGGCCTCCGGCAACCCGTAGAGCACTTTCTTGGAACATATATATATATATATATATATATATATATATATATATATATATATATATATATATTACCTACTGGCGGTCGCCAGTAGGTATATATAGTTAGGATTTTTTCTCTATGGGATTTTTGAAAATTCTATGTCTAATAACTTTGGCGTTTGTGGACGGAATTGGCTGAAATTTTCAGGAAAATTGAACATTTTGTTTCTGGGCAGGCCCTGAAAATTTGGGGGGGGTTCGTCAAGGGGGGGCCGAGAAAAAAGGGGGGTCCCAAAACGCGTTTTTCCCATGTTAGTTTCCATAGGGCGGTTGGCCTCACTTTTAGCCCGAACGGCTGAATGGATTTGCACGAAACTTGGCAAAATTGTAGGGACTGTTAGCCCGATGTGCCTTTGCTAGGTCTCAATATATGTGCTCCAGTGGATTTTGAGAAATTAACATTCAAAAAAAGATATATATCTGTAAGCGCGCTCCGGGCAGCGCCCCGGTTCGCGTACTTGACGCGTAACGGAACTTCGCGAAGCGAAGCTGATTGGCTCTTCGGTGTCTGTCAACATTCTAAACAGTCCGGAGCGGCCGCCATCTTGTCTCTCGGTAGGATCGAGAGACAAGAGGAGGTCAAAACAAAGGCGAAAATGACCATAAGGGGGCATAGTAGATCCTCCCTGACCCCCTAGGTTTGATGTGGAGGCTTTAAAAGGGCCCCGCGGGGCAACAAAAAAAAAAAATTTTTTTTTTTTGCGTGGATAGCGCCCGGTTCGCGAACCGGGAAGCGGCCCGGGGAGCGTACTATGAGGAAAAAAGAATGATAGACTTTTCAAATACTGTATGTTAATTGATTGTTGGTTTTGTTCATTATTATTTTTTTTTTTTTTTTAAGCAATTATTTATTGTGTTTCAAAATTTAATAAAATGTCTAACATTTCACTGTCTGAAATGTCGTTATTTTCATTGAACATAGCTTGTAATGTTTGAGTGTGTAAAATGTCCTCATTTTCAAGGAGGACATCTACTGCTTGCACACATTGCAGTAGTTCTTGGTCCCAAGTTTCATCCATAAATTCAATGTCATTTGGATCAATGATTTCTTGGTTGGTCTCTGCAAGGACAATTTCAAATGAAACTTTCTGTTCGCCTTCCATTTTGCCTGAAATTTGCATTAAAAAAATATATATTAGTAGAGATAGGGCACTGTTGGGATTAATTTTAGATAGGCAGTTTTTAACAGTGAATTTATCTTTGGGCAGTGTATAGTATCAGAGTGGAAGTAGGAATATAGAAAAGTGTATGTGATTTAACGTAAGTAAATTCATAATTATACAAGAGAAACCTAACTCCATCCATAACTATAACAGAGAAGTCTATCTAAATCTATAACTACTACAGAGGGATAGTATATAACTATCAGAAAAAGTTTACCATATTAACTTATAGTGCACAATATACTTCAGTTTTTAAAATAACAACTTACCTTTACAAAGAAGTTGAAGTGATTAGTGAAAATCCTATTGAAATGTACACCAGGAAGTAGTAGTCAAAATGGCTGTGTTTCCTTCTCTTCCTTTATATATATTCAGGTACATAACCAATCAAATGTCAGGTAAAAAAAAAATAGAAAATGAAAGTAACATTTTAATTGGTTGTGAATTCCAACACTTCAGATGTGTTTTGTGAAGTAATTTACCTCAGTGTATTTAGAGAGGTCTACAGGCTAAATGGCTAAATTGAATTTCAACCAAATTTGTGAAAATGGTAGGGATTGGTATGTAGTATGAGCAAATCTATATTTGGTGAAAGTGTCTCAAGGGTTTCTTCTGTAAATTACTTTCCCACCTTTTTTAATGGAGCGCTTCTCGGGGGGCGCCCCGTTACGCGAACTGGCGAGCGCCCCGGTACGCGAACCTTAAGCGTTACGGGAGTCCACCATTTTGTGTTTCGGTCGAATTAAGATACAAGATGGAGGGCACATAATGTTCAGAATGGGTAGAAGGGGACACGGTAGACTTATTTTGACCCCCTAGGTTTTCTGAGGATGGCTGAGGAGGCACATATGTGAGAAAAAAAAAAATGTTTTAAAAATTTCGCGCGGTTAGCTTCCGGTTCGCGTACCGGGTAGCGCTCCGGGGAGCGTACTTTGTTGAAAATTAGTAAAAAAAGTTAGAGTAAAATAATAATTGTGAGTGATCAGATGTAGGGTAGCTCTGAGAAGAGCTTTTGGGTTTATGGTACATTTAGGTACTTATAAGTAGGTACCAATGCACATTTTTAAATTCAGAATGAAAACTCTGTTCCCTTCATCTGAGAAGTGAACTCCATCTCCTCTGTAGATATCTTGCATGTAGTAACGCAAGTTATTGTTGTACACGGAGCCCATTCCATGGTCTCTCATGTAAGCTGAAACAGATTTGTTTACATGCTTCCTCGACTTCTCAATTTGTGGACAAAAATGGTTCGACCACCTCCATTTCTGTCTTTGGCATATATTTGAATATACCAAGGCAGTTTGAGGAAAAAGTGCCATTAATTGCTCAAAGGTGTCTTTTAAAAGCATTTCCAGACCTACTCCAGTCAAAGTGCCCAAATCATTACCTCCACAGTGCACAATTAACAGGTCAGGTCTTGGCAAATGCATAAAGGTTTTCACCAATGGTATCAATTGGTGACATTTTAATCCTCTGTGGCCAAACCACTTAATTTCCACATCTTGTAAATTGAGGTTAGGTAAATTTCTGTTCTCAGCATACCTCTGAGCCCAATAGATGTTACTATGTCCAACAATCCAGACAGAAAACATGGTGAGAGAAGGTTCTGCTGCAGTCAGATGAAGTGTGGTAATGAAATGGCAGTTGAAAAAATAAGAGTTTAAAATGAAAAAAACTGTGGAGTTTCTGTGTTAATGAAGCAGTAACAGTGATTGGTGGATTTTGATTGCTGAAAACAGAAAGTTAGGGTGCATGGATGAGTTCTTTGAAAGATGTAATTTGAATGGTCCAAAACAAATCATTTAATGAAAGATTGCACTAGATACGCAGGTGCACTGAGAGTTCAGAGTTCAATTGAAACATTGTTGTGTGAACTTGCAAACACCAGAGGTCTTCCAGGAGGTGGTTGCTATGCAAAAAAGGCAGAGAGGGCAGAGGGGGGAAGGTTTTTGATTTGAAAAAAGTGAGGGAAGAGTTTTGATTGGGTGACATGAGAGATATGTGTGAAGAATTACAGCATTTCTGTGCTTTCTATAGCTGCAGCCTCTGGAGTGCATACCCTTTGTTCTGCTGAAGACAAATTGGTGTATTTCTGAGACTGTTTTGAAACTCATAAAGTATTTGCTAAGGTGAGAAAAGATTTATTTAATTTAGATAGAGAATAGTATGCTTTAAGGAGAAAATTATGAAGAAAGTTGTGTTTTTAAAATGTTGCTTTGTCTCAAGTGTTTTACAAATAGATTTTGTTTCTTTGAGAAATTGTAATTGGAGATAATGTGAAGTATTAGTACTGACAGGGTGTTTTTGTACATAGGAGCTGTGCAGTGTTTTCAAATTATGACTTGAAAATCGTTTTTGAGGAAAAGGAATGCTTTTAAAATTTATGACAAGGAAATAATGGTGTCTGCTTCCTTATAAGGCATTTGAGTGTCTCTGATGTTATTTTTCCCATTTTAATTTAAGACCTTTCTCCGTGGGGCAAGTTCCTTGTAAATATGCTCCCACCTGTGCTTGGCAAATTTAGATTTTGATTCTTTGAGTTACATAGCCATGTTAAAAGTAACCCAAAAATGGTGCAAGGGCAATCAAAAAACGCTTTCATGTGTCTTAAGGACATTTTAAGTCATTTTCCCATGAATGTAGGTATACAATTGATTTATATGTTGTGTTTAAAAACGTTTTTTGAAATCAATTACATTTCTGGATATGTACTGCTAGAGCTTCATAGGTTGTTTGGGGCATATTTATAAGGCATTTGAGTGTCTCTGATGTTATTTTTCCCATTTTAAATTAAAAGACCTTTCTCCGTGGGGAAAGTTCCTTGTAAGTATGCTCCCACCTGTGCTTGGCAAATTTAGATTTTGATTCTTTGAGTTACATAGCCATGTTAAAAGTAACCCAAAAATGGTGCAAGGGCAATCAAAAAACGCTTTCATGTGTCTTAAGGACATTTTAAGTCATTTCCCCATGAATGTAGGTATACGATTAATTTATATGTTGTGTTTAAAAACGTTTTTTGAAATCAATTACATTTCTGGATATGTACTGCTAGAGCTTCATAGGTTGTTTGGGGCATATTTATAAGGCATGTGAGTGTCTCTGATGTTATTTTTCCCATTTTAATTTAAGACCTTTCCCCGTGGTGCAAATTCATTGTAAATATGCTCGCACCTGTGCTTGGCAAATTTAGATTTTGATTCTTTGAGTTACATAGTCATGACCCAAAAATGGTGCAAAGGCTTTAAAAAAACACTTTCATCACTTGGTTTCCTAAGTTTACGAATGACATTGTGCAGATGAAGTTCAGCTCTGTCCACGGACACAAAAGAGGTCTGGCCTTTGTTCAAGAGTGAAGTGGACATGACTTACTTCATTGGTAGGCTTTCACATGTATTATCTCCTTTGTATTCTTCAACAAGCGTAAATTTGATCTGCAACCCTGAGTAGGCCTCACCTTAAACAAACCTTTGGAGAGGCCACACCTTATCGTCATCCTGAATTAATCATTTAAAATGTTAGGGACAGATTTATGATAGGTGTATTACTCTTTTGCGCCACTGTGCGTCACTTTTGTGACGCAGTGGCGGCGCAAAAGATTTGCTATGAGGCGACAAAATTACAAATTGATGCATCTAGGCAGATGTGTCATGCTGTAAAAAACCCGTGCCACATGAAACCGATGCAGCAGTGATGCAAAAGATGCACCATGTTGCAAGACAGGCCTCACTTCATCTCCAACAAGATAAGAAGCTGAGTCTTCAATGTTCAGACACATGGCTTTTGCTTTTGCGAGGCTCTTCATATATGTTACTCTGTACACTGTGACCAATATACATTTTTGTGTTACTCCTCATATAGGTACCCGAGAGAGGGAGGCGATGCCAGATTCCAGTGTACCGCCCATTTCCAGACCTTCAAGCTATGGAAGAGAGACATGTAATACAGCAACTTTGTTTGAATTGTCAAACAGTACTGGACTTATGTCATCAGTTGGAGCCTGATCTCATACTTCACATCATTTATACTGCATCAATCCCACCGCTTGTGAAAATCATGTCTTAATTGTATTTTTTGGACCCAGGCTAGTATTAATTTGCTGTCATTTTTTCAAGTGGAATGTCAGAACCTTTCTTCAGTAAGGCACTCCAAGAGGTGCAAGCAGCACTGCTGAGACACGTGAACAGTCTCATCCAGTGCCCCACTGTGAAGGTAAAGGTGGATATTTATGCTTTTGGTCACATTCCACATGTGATTGGATCCATTGATGGCACCCATATTGCATAAGTACCGCCACAAGCCAGGCAACAAGTGTATTATTCAATCAATCAGGGGAATTGTTAGCACGCTACTCTCCCGTGTGGGTCTTAAAGCGCTAGAATGGAAGTGCTTCCTGTTACAATAAACTTGCAACAGGAAGCACTTCCATTTTATCAAAGTGTAAGTTGTCTGATTACCGGATTTGTACATCTCAAACATCTGTGCCTGGTTCCCAGGATCTACACATGATTCCTTCATACTGTAGAACAGTACCGTACTCCAGCTGATGTCACAACTACTACCAGAGAGGGCTTCGTGCGTAGCTAATTGTGATCTGCCCTAACTCTTTGTGGGTAATGTCAGGTAGCATAATCTGAAAGTGGGTAACCCATTGTTGCACTTCTGCCTGTCTCGCATCTGAGAGACATGGAAGAACATGGTGGTCCCTGGAGCGGGCTTTCGGGCTCCTGAAAGCCATATTCAGATGGCTGGACAGGACTGGGGGAGACCTCCTCTACTCACCTTGAAAGGTGTGCAAGATCATCGTGGCCTGCGCCATGATCCACAACATTGCCCTGCAACGGAACATCCCTTACATTATAGACGATGTAAGCCATGAAGAGCCACCAGGTGAAGAAGCTGAAATGCCACAATGATGATGATGATAGTGGTGTAAGGGAAGGAATAGACTTGTATTGAGATTTTATCCAAATCTTCTCCTGAGTGTAAGTATGGTGTGATATGTGATGACTTTAATTATTATTTAAACTTTTTGTGCAATGTTGTGAGGAGGATGTTAATGCTACACACTAGGAATATATGGGTCTGGCAACATCTGGTTTATTTTTTTATTTGTAGCTTTGTTCAGTTGTAAATGTTGTTTGGGACTAAGTTCACTAAGAGTTGACAATGTGATTTGTGCCATATGTATGATTTCTCTGCTAATCCCTCTCTGTGTTGGTCTGTTTTGGATTCCTTTACCATGGCATCTTCATTTGAACATCTCAGAGTTGTGACATTAGCAGGTGTATGATGCTGTTCAGATGTACGAAGTGGACATGGATTGGTCCTAAGAATGTCTGTCACAGACTTTGTACCAAGACAGCTTGCACACCATGTGAGGGAGAAAAGGCGGAGTAATGATGTCAGGGGAGAAAGGCGTCTGAAGATAGGGAGAAGAGTATTGGTAGAGAACCGGAAATACAGCATTCGAGAAGTTTGTATTAATTTATATAGCATAGCAAAGATATGCAATGGAAGTGATATGTGCTGGCATGAGAGCAAACATTAATAGCAATGAATCAAAAACAATAGAAAATGGGGAAGTGGGGAGAAAAGAGGTGCATAAATTGCAACTCAAATTTATATGGATAGGGGGTGAGTTAATTGACACAAAATAGCATGAAAAATGAATAAAAACCAGGTCAAATAATCATAAACATGCATAAAAACAATTATCATATGACATTGATGATATATTGAATAATAAAATACATACGAGATACAGTAACAAAGGTCAGAGTTCAGAAGAAATATGCAGCGACATCTTAGGTTTATTAGTCCAATGTGGCATAGCTTGGCTTGAACTGACCCAAGGTACTAGGGAATTATCGAACTCCTGTGATGAAAGAATTTTAAGTATGGCCCAAAAATCCATTCGGCTCGCGGAATTTGCGGATTTTTGGAAATTTTGCGATCCGCGAATCTCGCTAAATTGACGAAAAATCCGCAAATCCGCTCGCGGGCATATATATATATTTTTTTACATACATTTATTTACCCAACGAGGTAGCACTTACTGATTAGCCAGTAGAAAGTACTCCAGTTGAGTATAGGTATGGTACAACACTGTGGCATCTTCGTGGATAAATATGCAGGCAGGATTTATTCTGGCACGATGCTCCTGTCACAAAAATTAAACCTCAACAGGAAGCACTTACAGATATAAATAAAGCAGGTGCCCAAGTTGAAGCTCAAATTCAGTAACGCATTATAATCAGCGCAAAAAACTAGTCAGTACGGTCGAGTCTATGCAGGTGTGCTTTTTCCCCAGATCTACCATCTACAATTAGTTGTAATCCTTGATGGAGTTCTTTGTATCCATGAGTTTCTTGAGCGCAATCCCTGTGTTCTTCCTGTGACCAGAAGGCTTCTTTCTCCTCATCTGCTGCTCTGATCGGCCTCTGACCCTTTATAAACAAGAGGCATGTGAACTCGCATAGAAGCCCCGCCCATTTGGCACCGCACCACACACACTAGGGTATGCAACATCTTCCCGCCCTTTTCCCCACTGTGATGTACAGCTCACTCGAGGGACCTCGGCGCCTATTGGCACGGTGGCAAAGGTACAGACACACGTGGTCACTGGAGACAACTCTTCTGGCCCTTTACGCAGCTGTATTGTAGGAAAAGCACTATACATTTACCCAATTTGTGCAAATCCGCGAGTTCGCGAACTGTTTCGCAAACTCGTGGATTTTTTTGCGATTTCGTGAGATTTCGCGGTCTGCAAATCTACAAAATTCACCCATACTCAAAGAATTTCCTATGGCCTGTGTGGGTGGTCACTTTTCAAAAAGTAAACGCACACCAAATAATGCTAGTCGCACCGTCAACTCTAGGTAGTCCTAGATCTCCATTGGAGAACAATACAAACCCACCCCATATGACATGGGTTTCGGAGTCAAATTAGAACAATGTCCCTTAATTGTAAGTTTCAACGGATTCAAAGATCCAAGCCAAGTAATGTTCTTCAAATTCTTTATTAAAAGTTCATGAATAAATACGACTTCTCGGCTCACACCGCCGACACATGTTTCGTCTCTTTCTGAGACTTTTTCAAGGCAGAAAATATATGGTGGTCTTGCACTAGTATCTAGCTGGTCAGCCCTTCCGTTCAGTATCCAATCGGTGAATCCACCCAGACTTAATGGCGTTGATATGGTAACCACACAACGTTCCTCTATTAAGTAGTCCTGTGCCAGGCAATATTGCCAGAATAGTATGGCTCCACCGCCTATAACACGGTAACAACTTGAATTTTGGGGTGCCCTCCAGTAGTATAGGCAAAGCTGTAGCATACAGTTGAATTCAGACTATGGTGCAACAAATGGACATCCCTCTTGTAATGTAATCTCTTGCCGTGTGAATGATATAGACCAAAGACCTTGATAAGTCTCAAAGTGGACACGTGTATCGTACACCCAGCAAGGCAGTCGTCTACCATAACCCAAGACCCTGATAAGTCTTGATGTGGAAACATGTGTTCCACACCCAGCATAGCAGCCGTCTATTGTGGGTCGTCACTTTTATCGTAGAGTGGGATAGGCCTTTTATATTTGGTAGGGATGGGTGTATGGGTTTACGCAAACCAAGTGTAATGGGGGAAATAATCAAAAGGTCATGAGTGACAAGAAAGAAAACTTGGCCTGTGTGCCAGAACAGCGCTTACCGTTGGGAATAGTTAGCTGGGTTGGGAGTGAAATTTGGTCTTTTCCCGGTAAGCCGTGAAGCAGCAGCACTAGAGAGCTGGGAGCGGAGAAACCATCGCAATCAGGTTTGGGTCTGGAAAAAGTTAAGGACTGGTCTCACAACTTGTCAGAGACCACGATTCGTGATATGTTCTGTAAGAGTCTAGCACTGACCTAGTCTGCATGGCGCAAGCTGCCACTTACTTGTGTGGCGAAGAGAGCTGCGGAATTCAGTTGCGATCCATCAGCATGGGCAAAATGCCCAGGGAGCAATGCGCTTTAGAAGAAAACGTGTTTTCCAGTGCTTCCAGGTCCGGGTCAGGGGGTAATAGTCTGGGCCAAAAAACATCTTGTAATGGTGTGGTTCTCAATATAATGAGCTGGATGTTCTAAAGATTAAGTAAAGCACTGATCAGAGTGCAATATTAAGGTATGATGGACAGTAAGGATATGGCATTTAGGTCGCGTAGCATTGTGGATGCTGGAAGACGAGATCTGATCAATAGTCAGATATCTTACGGGTAAATTAGTTTCAACCTGACAGGAGCCTGGCATAGGCAGAAGAGGTCACAGGGTAGCAACCTTTGGATACAAAGATCATCCGAGGAAAAGTGGCTGTGGTTTTAACCTTGAAGTATTAGTTCAGAAGGAACATTGAGAAAAATAATCTCTGCTGTGAGCGATGTTGTAACAAGCTCTCTGGATTAAGTGCTATTGGTAGGACCAAAAAGCCCAGGTGAGAGAATATCTGGCCCATGGGATCAGTGTTGTGGCTCATGGGATCAGTGGGGTCCAGAATGGATGTGGATCACCTCGCAGGGGGGGTATGTTGCAGGGAGGTATGTCGGTATGGTGTAAATACAAGTGGAAAGGGCCCTTGTACTAAGATGGGCTCCTCTATACATTGTTACAAATCAGCTGGTGTCACGATAAAGGGGGGATCACAGAGGGTCTGGGATTGTGAGTTACTCCTCCCCCAGCTACACATGCATTTCTCCATCTTTGATAAGACAAAGTTTCACAGTGTTACTTTGAAGAATTAGTTCACTCTCTCTTCTTTGTAGTCTGAGTTCCCTGTTCCCACCTCTTTTCAGTGGGTGGACCTATGTGGGTGGGCACTGTGAAAGTGATCTGTTAGCAGGTGGCCTGTGTTGTACTTGTTGATATTTCTGTAGTGTTCCTGTATTCTTGTACGCAAAGGTCGAATGGTACTACCAATGTGTGGTCAATTTCATGGACAGAAAATCATGTAGATGGTAAACTTGCTGTTGCAATCATTCCATTCTTTGATTGTGATCTGTTTGTTTAGTGGCATGGGTATGGAGATGGTTTTGTTGACCTCCAATTTGTGTATGCTACAGTTGTGGCATATGTGAAAGCCTGTAGGTCTCTCTAAGAAAGTGGTTGTCTTCTTCCTGTTGTCCACAAATTCTGATTTGCAAAGCATTCTTTTCAGATTAGGTGCTCTTCTGAAGCTGACTTCAGGATAGTTGCGACAATGATCATTAAGCCCTGGTGTGTATTGAAATAGATGCCAGTAGTGTTTGAGTATTTGTCAATTATTGTAATGGCCATTGTGGTGGTCCGTCATGAATCTGATCCTATTGTCATTTCCTTGTTTATGTAAAGATTTGGGGTTTTGAGTGCTTGCTCTCTCAGTTCTTGCTATATCTGTTAGTGTTTTCTGCAGAGCACATGGATCATATCCTCGTTGTTCTAAGCGAAATATTGCTTCTTGTCCTTTAAGTTTGGACATTTGTTCTTCAATGCAGTTCCTTCTGATTCAAAGTAATTCCCCTTTGGGCATGATCTTGATGTTGTGTTTAAGGTGACAACTCTCTGCCCGTAAGATGGCATTCACAGCAATCTCTTTCCTGTACAGTTTGCTGTGCAGCAGGTTGTCCTTCACGTAGAATGTGAGATCCAAAAAATGAATTTCAGTTTTGGAGAAACTGTGGGTTGTCATGATTTTCCATGGGTTGAGATCCAGTTGACATAGAAACCTTTCTAGTAGGTGTTGATCTCTCTGCCAGATGCAGAGAATGTTGTCTATATATCAACGCCAGAGAACAATGTGCGTGCGAAGCTCAGCGAAGCTTGGATCCCATAGCCAGAACTTTTCCCCTTTGCTCATAAAGATACAGGCATATGGAGGAGCGAATTTTGCACCCATTGCGGTTCCGCGTGTTTGTTTAAAGATCTTTTGATTGAAGCTAAAGATGTTGTTGTTCAGACAGAAATCTAGCATGTCCAGTTTCATTTTGTTCATTTCCAGGTAATTCGCTGGTTGTGCCCAGAGTGTTTGTTGCACAGATTTTATCCCATCATGATGTTCTACTGATTAGGCCTGAGAGGTAAATTCCGTTTTTGGGTAATTGGGTAATTTCGCGTTCCACAGAGAACGCGGAATTGCCAAAAATATTGCGATCCGTGGCTTCGCTGAATTTTTTGCTTGTTTGCGCATTCAAAATGCGTGTTTGCAAGATATTTTTCCCCAAGCACGCAAACAGCGGTTACGAACAGGAAAAATGCATCGCGAATAGGCAGAACAAGCAATTCCGCGTGTTCATGGAGCTTTGCGTGCTCGTGGACATTTTTTACTGTTTCACAGAGCTTGGTGTAGTGCGACTATGCATATTCCGCCCGGCCCTACTACTGTTGTGCATAGGCTAACAATATCAATGCATACTAGGAAAAAGTCAGGTTCCCAGGTGATGTCTTTGACTTTCAGTAGGATGTCTTTACTATCCTGTACGAAAGATGGAATGTATTTCATCAGTTCTTGTAGCTTTTGTCAATAAATTCTCCAACCCTCGAACAAGGTGAGTTGATGCCCGCAATGATAGGTCTTCCGGGAGGTCAGTAAACCATCTATCGTATTTTTGGAAGGAGATAGAAAGTGGGCATAGTGGAATCTTCAATTAAAAGAAAACCTTTTCCTTCATAGGAGATGAGTCCTAGTTCATACCATTTGTTCAGTTTCCCTCTGAGTATCCTTAGTATGCCTTGAGTTGGGTCTTGTTGGAGGAGTTGGTAGCATGCTTCATCAGATAGTTGGCAATATGCCTCGCTGATGTAGTCATCCACATCTAAGGCCACACCATGCCGGTGGTTGCAGCTACAGAAAGAGAAGATGTGCTTGATATTCCTTTTGCTATCTTGCCTGATAAAATTAAAATAGGGTGCGAGGATAGTTTCAGACTTCTTGAAAGAACATGATTACCTCACTGTAAATGAAAATGTAGAAAATGATAGTCCTGCAAATTTAACTCACTGCAGTAGTAAGGGTCACAATATAATTGTTATGTAATTGTGTCGTATTCCATCTTTGGTCTCCTAACTGATATGAATATTATTGATAACTCTTTTAACGATCACAAAGTTTTATCTTTTTGATTGAGCTTCATTAGAAGAGATATCAACCTGGTATCAGAGGAAAGCGATGATAATCCTTTCCCTGTAGTGATAGCTCTATGGCCCCATACACACAAAAAGAGGTAAGAATGTATATTTCACATTTATTACCTTTAAGTGGCATGTGCCCTATGTGTAAAAACGGCCCTCACCCACAAATTGTGGCATGCTTCATCTTTGTCTAGCTAACTAACACCGCTGCACAGACCAATGCCGGGGTGGAGCAAAGGGAAGGGAAAGACAATACAAACATAAAACATAGAAATAATAAAAGGGATCAAAAATATAAATGTGCAGATTGTGAAATCTAAAACTGACTTGGATATTTCCGCCCTTTATGCTTTATTCCTGATTTATCCGGCCAGGATTAAAAAAGAGAAAAATGGGATGGTGGTATCAGGGATTATTAGCAACCCTCTCACCCCTCCTCACTGCATACTTGTCACCATGTTTCATCCTGTTGATTAGGCCTCACAGTTGTCTATACAGTTTTCTTCAGGATCCTTGATCCCATGTATATGTACCTTCTCTCCTACCTGGATTCTGTAGGAGTGGTTAATTGTCCCTTCTAATATCGAGTTTCATAGTTGTGTGTGCTCAAATTGACATGGGAGCAGGAGCGGGCGCAGCTCAATGGCTCACTTGAGGAAGAGGTAACTATCTTACATACTTATATTACTCTGTTTAGCTATATCATTTCCATCCCCACAGGTTACAACATGGTCAGCGACTAGCTGCCGCCTCCCCCCCAAACCGGCACCCAACACCCAGAAACGTGGACACGAGACTTCTTTACTTTTTGGAAGGCGGGCGCTAGTCGCCCGGCCGTATTTATTAAGATATGAAATTAAAAAAGGTTTTAATTGCATGATCAACAATTTATACAAAAATCAGCAGGACATTAGATACAAGTTTTCCAACAAGTTTGAGAGCCTGACCTTAACAAAAACTCTAATACATGTTGTTTCCTAACCGAGTCTAACATCCTCATCTTGATTTTTGTACATTTCTGGCCATATGGCAAGGTCACTACCGGTGTCAGGTCCTACAAGCTGCGCCTCCCCTAGAGACGTGCGCATGCGCAGTGTTACCCCGGGAATTGCCCGGTCTACGCCCTGAACTCCATTTACCCACTTAAGGAGGGCCCTTACTCTGCGCCATCCGGTGACGTCATGAGTCCACGCGCGCGGGGTGGCTACCAGCCTAAGGAAAGCGTGAACTACTCCTACCCGCGCTCCTTTGCAGCATGAATTACCTTGCCCCTGGAGTTCTAGGAGTGGCCCGCAGGCCCCTCCCCCTGGGCGGGAACCTCCATAGGATGATGCCCGCCCCCTCAGACCTCAAATATGTGCTCACCGATAATGACCTTACCGCATGCCCCATACCTAATAAATACGACGACCTATGGGAAAAAATTCTAAAGGACAGCTACACTGGCTAATAAATAATCGTATTACAGTACAGCTACAAAGGGAAAAAAGGCCTAAAGACACTTTGCATCACAGAAAAATTACTTCACACACCGTTTGCTAAAAGGGAAAAAATTCCTAAACAAAAGCATCATCAAAATATACCGACAGAACCATTTCTACTTCCATGTAAGACATTTGAACAGTACCTTCAAAAAACTTACCATTATACCAGACATAATGAATGCCACAAGACTTTTGTTCCAAGGGATGGTGGGTGGGAAAACAAAGAAGCCCCGAGCGCGGGGCACACCGTACTGCGAGGGAGCGTCCAGGGACAAGGGGGTCTCCTGGGCGCTCCCCACCTCTTTATTCCCGAGGGGCCAGGCGGGGGGGGCACGCCCCCCCGGCCCGCCCCTCATGTATCCCGCCCCCCCTGACCCGGACCTTTTTCCTTGTATCCGGGTCAGGGAGGCCTCCAGCCAATCGGTGGTGGGTCGCGCCCCCAAGGGCCCGCCCCCACCACCGAGAGACACCATCAGGGGAAAGGGGGGGCGACGGTCGCCGCGCTGCCATGCGTGCGGGGGGGCCGAGGGCCCCCCCTTTTCACATGGTCAGCGACTAGCTGCCGCCTCCCCCCCAAACCGGCACCCAACACCCAGAAACGTGGACACGAGACTTCTTTACTTTTTGGAAGGCGGGCGCTAGTCGCCCGGCCGTATTTATTAAGATATGAAATTAAAAAAGGTTTTAATTGCATGATCAACAATTTATACAAAAATCAGCAGGACATTAGATACAAGTTTTCCAACAAGTTTGAGAGCCTGACCTTAACAAAAACTCTAATACATGTTGTTTCCTAACCGAGTCTAACATCCTCATCTTGATTTTTGTACATTTCTGGCCATATGGCAAGGTCACTACCGGTGTCAGGTCCTACAAGCTGCGCCTCCCCTAGAGACGTGCGCATGCGCAGTGTTACCCCGGGAATTGCCCGGTCTACGCCCTGAACTCCATTTACCCACTTAAGGAGGGCCCTTACTCTGCGCCATCCGGTGACGTCATGAGTCCACGCGCGCGGGGTGGCTACCAGCCTAAGGAAAGCGTGAACTACTCCTACCCGCGCTCCTTTGCAGCATGAATTACCTTGCCCCTGGAGTTCTAGGAGTGGCCCGCAGGCCCCTCCCCCTGGGCGGGAACCTCCATAGGATGATGCCCGCCCCCTCAGACCTCAAATATGTGCTCACCGATAATGACCTTACCGCCACAGGCCAGCATTGTTAACCGACGATCTGGCCTCCCCCCTCTAGCCCCTACCTAAGGAACCCTCCTACTTGCAAATCCCTCTAACCAGGCCCAGATATTGTCAGACCACAAGACATTCCCTTCCTCATTTAAGTGAACTCCGTCCCTTAAGTAATACCTGTCGCCCCAGATACACCCATGAGGTATTGACTGTAACAGGGGGGCTCGAAATAACCTATCCAACCGTGTGTTGATCCTCTTTACCGAGTGATTCAACGCCCTGACCGAATCCCCCCCCCGCCACTGTAATCGGGGTATGAGTTGCGACCATACTAGTGTGCAACCCGGGCAAGTCCTGGCCATCCACCCCGCCGTTGAGATAATCTCCTCGATCAGAATGCGCCTTCCCAGTGTGGCCAAATCATTCTCCCCTAGGTGAAGTATCACCACTGACGGGGGAGATTGCCGGCGCGCTAAAAGCCCCTGGAAGAAGCCCCTAAACTGGTTGAGACACAACCCCCCTTTCCCGAAGAACGTGATGTCCAACCCCAGTTGCGCCGCCCTTTTCCCCCTGTCACCTGACATAAATACGCATTCTGCTCGTCTTACATAGGAGTGACCCACAATCCAAACACTTTTCTTCATTGTTTCCTGGCTGCAGCTCCGTGCTGATGTATGTTGTTGGTGCCCGACGACAAATTCCTCCCCTGCGTAACAGGTCTGAGAAACTGTAAGAGAGCGGAAACAAACCCAGCGTGAGTGCCATGTAATCACAGCATGTCAATTCGTACATAACGTTTGTAGCATTCTGAGGACCATCTCCCAATTGTCTTCACTCTCTCCACTGGGAGGCCCCCCGCCACCGCCTCAGTTGCTGCCCCAATCCTAAAGGAATGAGAGCCAAACTCTTTAGGGTCAAGACCTGCTTTCCTGACCACCATCTCCAATACCCTCCTGAATTGATACCTGGTCAAGGGGTTACCGTCAGCATGACAGAGCAGTGCCCTGCCCGCTGTGCCCACCAGCAGCCCGTGCAATAATTCCACGTGCCTCACTGGGCAGCAAGGGTTGGCGGGGGCCCGTTGGAGGACTATGGTGTGGCCCCTAGACTCCTGGTCGGTCTTTGACTTCTGAATAGTCACCCACATGGTGTCATCCCTTATCCTCACACTAGCCCTTTGCAAGCCGCCCAGTAGGTCTGACTTGGAACCTGCCACAAGTTCGCTAATTCTCAGCGCCCCATAGAATGCCAAGGAGAATGCTGCCTGAAAAAGAAGCACCTCCCACTCCGAGCTACAAACAGTGTCCAGCGCGCCCAGTAAAGCTGTCAGCCGCGCTAATCCTATGGGCTTTCTCTTATCTTTATGATGGCCCTGAATACGGCGCCAACCCCTCAAAGCCTTACGCACCATAAAGGTATTAGTGGGATCACGCAAGCCCCTAGCTTGAGCGTAGAATGACACCGCTGCCCTATGTCTGTTTGCCGCTGCCACCGAGCGCCCCTCCTTATGCATCCATTCTAAATAGGCCGCAAAGCCATCCTCCTGCGCCCATAGCACCTCTCATTGTTGCCCCAAAAAGGAACAGTAAGACAAAAACGCCCCTTCGTAAGCCGTCTTGGTCCTGGGGGCTAGGCTAGCGACCACGAGGTCCTGTAATCTGGGGTACCAATCTGCCAAAGTACTGCTGGGAAGTGCGCTGGCGAGGGGTCTGCTGTAGGAAGATGCTCCCTGAAAACCTGCATTTTGAAGCGAGAGAGGGAGTCAGCTGCATTGTTCAGAACACCAGGGACATGTTTGGCCTTAAAAACGACATTCCATTTAAGGCACTGCAAAACAATTTCTTTGATCAGACGAAGTATGAAAGGACACCGTGCTCCCTGCTGGTTGATACATTCCACAACCGTCATGTTGTCTGACCAAAACACCACTGATTGATTACATAGGTGTTCGGGCCAGACCATCAATGCCACCCATATTGGGAAGAGTTCCAGGAAGCCAATATTGGTGGTCAGACCCCATGTTCTCCATACCTCCGGCCACTGTTGAGCGACCCACCTGTTCCCTAGGATGGCGCCAAAGCCCACACTACCGGCAGCATCAGTCCACAGGCCCAACTCTGCTGATGTTGTGAGCGGGCCGGGCCAGACCACCCTGCCGTTAAAATCCTCCAGGAATGCCATCCATATAAGCATATCCTGGCGAATTTCAGACGATAGCCGAGTGCGGTGGTGCTTCTCCCTCAGCCCCTTCATTGCTTGAGCAATGGAGCGAGAGAAAGGGCGAGCCATGGGGATGATCCTCAGTGCGAAGTTCAATTGCCCTACCACCTCCTGTAATTGCTGCAGGGTGACCTTATCTTTCCGTAGGCATAAATGTAGCGCTGTTTTGAATTTGTCCACCTTGTCCCTAGGCAATCTAAAACATCCCTCCACTGAATCAATCTCAGTGCCTAGGAATTCTAAGCAGGTGGTCGGGCCAACAGTCTTCCCGGGCGCAAGCGGGACACCAAAAGCCCGCATGAGCACGCAAAATTCCTGCAATGCCAGTGCACACTCCTGAGATCCCGCTGTACCCAGGAAGAGGAAATCATCCAAATAATGCATGACCTGCTGATGGCCCGTCACTTGTCTCATGGCCCATTCAAGAAAAGAGCTAAACATCTCAAAGTAAGCACAAGATATAGAACAACCCATGGGCATGCATTTATCCATGTAGAACATATCCCCAAAGGTGAAGCCCAAGAGATGTTGATCCGCTGGGTGTACCGGGAGGAGGCGAAAGGCTGATTCTATGTCTGATTTCGCCATTAGCGCCCCGGGCCCCGTGGCCTGTAATAAGTTAACAGCCTGATCAAAAGAGGCGTACTTAACGCTACAGATACCCTCGTCAATGGCATCATTCAGTGACGCCCCCCTAGGTGCTGACAGGTTGTGAATCAATCTGAATTGCCCTTTCTCCTTTTTGGGGACAACTCCTAATGGGGAACACACAAAATTAGGTACCGGCACTTCAGTGAAAGGGCCAGCTATCCTGCCTAACGATAGCTCCTTGTCAATCTTGGCGGCCACCACAGCTGGATTGTGTTTTACCGACAACTGGTTTTTACAGTGCGCGCTGCCTGTGTATCCCGCTGCCGGGATCCTAAAGCCTTTAGAAAAACCTTCTTGGAGTAGGGTGGCCGATGTGTGGTCCGGGTATCTGTTCAACCATGGAATCATTGCCACCACATCCACTGGGGTGGGGGGGCCTAACCGGTGTGTCTTACAATGGCTTTCCCCTACCCCTGTGTCCCGTGTTTCCCTGCTTGGACCTACAGGCAGTTTCTGGATGAGAGGGGTGACCACAGGAGGAACATGCATGTCTAAACTTACACGCGCCCCTTGTGCAGGTGCGCTTATTAAAATCCCAGCACACCCCTTTTTTCTCTGCCCCACTGGCCCTAAACTTCCCAGGCACCTCACTCGTTTGCGGGGGCCGAAAGGGCTGTTGAGGTCTTGCAGAGAACACCTTGACTGAACCGGAGAACTGAGGGGAGGGTGCATTATCCGAGAACTGTTTATGCCAAGACATGGAGTCCACCGTGTCCCATGCCAATGTTCTATTAAATTCCAGTGCTTTCCTGAAATTCACATCATACCCTTTCCATGCCTCCCCAGAATACTGTTCACTCCACCCCACAATCCTGCTCGAGTAGCATGCCAATGGCGCCTGTAAATCTGGAGGTCGTTCAGCTTTAATAGCAGTGAATACAGCCCAAGCCTTCACCCAGTTGATCAGAGTTTCCTCAACCCTAAATCTAGCACACTGCACCCTCCATTCGCTTGGGTGCATCCACTCCTTCAGTGTTTTCGCATGCTCCATTTCCCTATTATCTAACAACAAAGAATAAATATATACATATTTATCTGCCCAAACCATCTCCCTCACAGCTAACGACACATGTTGAGCCAAATTCTCACTCCTGGAAGGTAGAACACCGTCCCCCAAGAGCGGCAATGCCACTTCCTTACCAAGTGCGGGCACCGGGGCCGGCTGCCCATTAGCTCCGTCCGGCTGGGGAAGACTTGGACCTGCAAGGGTAGAAGATACTGGCAATGCAACACTGTCGGCGACCGCTGCCGATTTGATTTTTTCTACAAACCTCGCCGCCTCTGCTGCATGATCTGCAGAATTTGGGAAAGCTCCCCCTTTTTGGAGCCATGGCATCAAGGCCGTTATCTGGGACAACAATTCAGGGGGCATTGAATCTAAATTCCCACCCGGGACAACAGGTACCACTGGGGTTATGCCCAGTGGTACCGGCGCAGTAGGCAAGGCGGGTGCCGGGTGTGGCAAGCCTGTAGCCGGGATTGTGGGCACCGGTGGGGGAGCAGACGCTGCGTCTCCTGGTGGACCTACAGGCACCGGCACCACGGGGGCAGGGGGTGTAGGCATAGGTATATGCGGGGGTGGGACGACCGCCAGCGGCACGGCAGGTACCGGCTCTACTGGCCCTGGGGCGGGTGCAGCATACCTGGGTCTCTTGGACTTAGACTTCCTAGGTGGGGTAACAAAATCCCCCCTTGGCAATGGTGCCACCCTCTGGCGGATAGGCCTACCCGATGGGCCAGGGGCATCACCATGCCTCTCATTCAACCGCGCTTCCAGCTCATCTACCTTCCCTAGCCGCTGTTTAATTTCGCCCATCTCCCGCATCATGGCCCGCATCATAGCCTCCATGTTGGACCCACCTTTACCACCCCGCGGCCCTGGCATGATAAAAAACCCAACAACCAGCTGCCTACTCTCCTAATATCACTACAGGCCAACTTATGTACCTTTTAGATGGAGGGTCACCAGGGGGCTTTCAGCACCATGCAACGGCGACCGCAACACTAGCGGCTTGTCCGCTTATGTAGGGGGTGAGTAAACCTAATGTAGACCCACCCGGCGGCCACCAGGAGCGATGAATGCCAGCCCCCCGTACCCCTCTTACCGACCCCTCCTGTGTCCTCGCCGGCGATGATGGTCTGCGGTCACAGCCCCCACCACGTTGCGTGCCCTGTCTGCGAGTGAAATGTGCCAATAATGTTGTTAAGGTTGCCTGGAATTGAAAAAAGTATTAATACCGTGTAATAAAAGCAGGAACAGGTTTTAGGAAACCCAACTTAAATACAGAGGACGGTTGAACCCTCCCTGTTAACCTCACAGGTCACAATCGCAAAAACAATGGCCGTTTTAACACAATTCTAAAAACCTCACTTCACTATAATCCGGGTACCACTTAGTCTCGAACAGTCCTGAATAATATTTATCACGGGGCACTTCGTTTTATCCCTTAAACAGTGATGAAAAGAAAACAGGACAAAAACGGCTTAAGAAATAATCAACTCGCTTTTACACGAGGGGTCTCCCCTCCAGGCGCTGCCCTGGTCGACCCTGCTTCGCGCCCCTCAGCGAATTGTGCTAGTGAGCGCTAAACAATTGCTTTATATTGAGGTTTAATATACAGCGCTAGTAATAATGATCCCCCTTTGCACGTTTGCCAAACTGCTTTTTTAACATGAGCATCAACATTCGTCGCTTATATTGAGGTTTAATATACAGCGCTAGTAATAATGATCCCCCTTTGCACGTTTGCCAAACTGCTTTTTTAACATGAGCATCAACGTTCGTCGCTTATATTAATAATCCCCCTTTTCAAAGCGCACACTCAGCCGTAGGGCCGTCCGGAAGCGAGCTCTTGTCCCGCCGCCCACAGTTACAATTCAGCCGGTTGCTCCACAATATTAGGCAGCTCCGACAAACCCCCCCCCCGCCCCGCACAATACCTCACGAGGCCTCAAGCGGCCTCTACCACGCTCCGAAAACAGCCTCTCGCCCTTGTTGCTCCGCGACAGGTCCCGGCTGCTCTCAGCTCCCACGATGCGGTGCGGCTTGCTCAGCGCGGCTCGGGTAGTCAACACCGGACGTCCCAGGCCTAAAAAAGAAAGTGATATTCACAGCGTTCCCGCGCTGAATCTTCATCAGCAGACAAGGATCGCACCAAACCGCTCTCTCCCGCCGATAGACCGCGGTCCTGTAAAACAAAGCAAGAAACGTTAAAAAACAAAGAAGCCCCGAGCGCGGGGCACACCGTACTGCGAGGGAGCGTCCAGGGACAAGGGGGTCTCCTGGGCGCTCCCCACCTCTTTATTCCCGAGGGGCCAGGCGGGGGGGGGCACGCCCCCCCGGCCCGCCCCTCATGTAGCCCGCCCCCCCTGACCCGGACCTTTTTCCTTGTATCCGGGTCAGGGAGGCCTCCAGCCAATCGGTGGTGGGTCGCGCCCCCAAGGGCCCGCCCCCACCACCGAGAGACACCATCAGGGGAAAGGGGGGGCGACGGTCGCCGCGCCGCCATGCGTGCGGGGGGGCCGAGGGCCCCCCCTTTTCATATGCTTCTGAGTTCCAGAGTGAAGTCTGATTACTGTTTTAACATTTTGCGGTCCCTACATAGGGCAATTATGTAATGGATACTGAGCACTGTACATTGGGTACTTAACATCACCATTGTGATGTGTGATGAGCCCTAGATTCTACTTGTGGTACAGGCACATATCAATGCATGTATACATGTAATGGTACCTAGGATATATTTAAAATCAGATAATGGTAAATGTGCAAACCAATACACAGCCTTTACAGCATGAGCTGTGTATGCATACTGTAAGAAGAAGTCGTGGTTGATTATAGCTATGTGCACAGTCTCACATATCACTCAGCCCAGATAAGGGCTCGCCAAACTGCTGAATGGGAGCCAACTATACCTCACAGACCCCTTCAGAGTGCCATACAACCTTGAGGTCATGTATCAGATGACCACAAGATGCACTTTTATTTATTGAAGTGGTAAAAATGTGATGTACATGTGGGATCGGTATGTTCAGCCTGCAGAGAGCAAGGCCTGATATGAAATGTGCCCCGTCTAGGCCATGGGCCAAGCTGATACTGAGTTACTGTGGCAATACAACTGAAGCACAGAGTAATGTCTCTATAGACCTGCAGATTCTTGGATGCTCCCACAATGAGTTTTCAGAACCAATAGTAGCCTGATTGCTTATACATGGACTACATTTGGAAGGGTGACTGCGGTAATCCCCTGACCTGATACTTCTTGCCATTGACCTACATTGTCAATTTGTGTGATTTACTTATGACAGACACCTCACTCCCACATGTCTGGTTTCACTTTTCTATAAGTCATGCTTGCACTGTTCAGGCCTATTGCACATGTGACCCATTAACCCCTTAACTGCTGGGCCTCCCCCCTCAGTGGTGAGCCCTTTTTAGGCTATTTGTAGTAGTTCACGATTAGGCCTCTGTAACTTTTTGACCACATAAGGTATTCACGCCAAATGTGCGTCCTTTTCTTCCAACATCATGGGGATTCTAAAGATACACAGGGCCTGTGGATTCCCCTGGAGGGGTCGCAGAAATTAGATAATAAATAAAGCGATATCTTTTTTTTATGGGGGGGGAAATGGGAAAAAAGTGCTGCAATGAAAAGCGTCTGGGTCTTGCCCTGTAAATGGTATCAGAAAAGGGTTTGTGGGGCATAGCCTATTTTTCTATACATTTTAGAAAAGTAGACAAAATGCTGAATTCATCAAGGTGTCATTTGTGTAAATCCATCAAGGTTTCTTTATAGAAACTAACAGTTAAATATAGGAAACATGAAAAATTAGTTGAAAAGAGCAGCCTTTTATGTCAACATTTTCACCTGTAACCTCTTCTTATTATGACAGCTCTTTAAAAGCAATATACTGTTACATCCACTAGACCTTACTGGTTGAGGGGATATATAGGATTTGTAGGTTCACCAAGAACTCGACGAACCCAGAGCCAAATATTCTGGGAAAATATATACATGGAAAATTCAGTATGAAAGATTCCTATGTATTTCTGAAATGGGAACAAGATATAGAGTTTAGAAACAGTAGATATTTGCACATTTCCGAAATTGGGAATACTCATACCAGCATGAGAACTATCGGTCATTTTTCAAAGTGACTACTTTTTTACACATTGTCTTTCATTAGGAAGGCAGAAATGCATCGAAAGTCAATAGGTAATAACAGTTGCTAGACAAATCTGAATTACCCTAAGTCTCCCGATAAACATGGTACCTCACTTGTGTGGGTAGGCATAGTGTCGACAACAGGTAATGGTTATAAACGCAACGTAAACACACCACATTTTCACAATGAAAAATTACTCTTTTTTTGCAAAGTGCCTAGCTGTAGTTTTCAACCCTAGCTGTGTCAGCACCTAGGGAAACCTAGCAAACCTATCCATTTTTGAAAACTAGACACCCAGGGGAATCCAGGATGGGGTGACTTGACTGCCTCTCATTGCAAACCTAAAAAATAAAACTAATTTCCCTCACATTTCTCTGGTGGAATGTTCTGAAATCTGCGTGGATCCACAAATTTCCACCCACCGCGCTTTCCCCCAAGAAAAATGGTACCTCACTTGTGGGGGTAGGCCTAGTTCCCACGACAAGAAACGGTGCAAAATGCAACATGGACACACCAAAATTTCACAGTGAAAAATTACACTTTTTGGAAAAGTGCCTAGCTGTTGTTTTTTAACCCTAGCTCTGCCGACACCTAGGGAAACCTAGCAAACCTATACATTTTTTAATGCTAGACACCCAGGGAAATCCAGGATGGGGTAACTTGACTGCCTCTCACCAGGTTCTGTTACCCAGAATCCCTTGCAAACCTAGAAATTTGTCAAAAATAGACATAGGTTTCCCTAGCTGGCCGCTGAGCATGGGGCCAAAAACAAAGGTGACCCCCCTTGCAAAATCAGGTTGTTTGGTGATAGGCAATTTTGATGTCGCACAATACATTTTGGGCCCTAGCCTGTCGCAGGTACTTCGGCCTCCCACACGAGTGAGGCACCATTTTTATTGGGAGACCTGGGGGAACGCTTGGTGTTAGGACATTTGTGTCAGCCCAGTGATCCCACAATTTTCCCACACAAAAATGTGTGGAAAAAGAGTTTTTTTCAACTAAACGTGAGGCTAGCAGGGCATGTTGGGTAAAAAAAAGCAGTGAGAGCCACGCAAGTCATTCACCTTTGTACTTCCCACTTTGTCTACTACTAAAAAATGTGAAGGTTTGCCTCGGTGATGACTGAGCTAGGGCAGAAAGGCCCCTGCTACCCATTTTGACAAAAAATATAAATATTACAAAAGGCATGAAACCGCCACAATTATAAATCGAACACTAATTTGATACAGCCAATCCACCACTTACTCTGGTTGGTATTAGCACCTCCAGAAACGCTGCCTTCCATGCACAAATACTTGTCAAAGTATAAAAATATTGAAGCCAAGCCTTCTGAAGGTGAGCCACGGCGCCAACTGCTTTATGGTCCATTTACACGCCATTCACATCCCACGCACAAGACTTCCATATCGCCAGCCACGGGCCCAAACAACCAAATCACTTCCACTCACACAAACATACCGCCGCCATGCAAGGGCCCAACACATTCATATCCCACAAGACATAATGAGTTTGACTACATTTTACCACCTGTTAAGTCTCCCCCTCCTTCTTCCTGAACATTACCGAACGCATGCCGAGTGAGCCTTTACTGCTGGCTTTCAAGACAGCCACATGAGGCTTCGGAAAACAAGTCTTTCATGAGCCTTGGCGTACTCACTATGCTAAATCCAACTCCTTCCAGTTTGTAGATGCAAGTTGGGGGGTGTTCGAGTATCCTTATAGGCCATATCTCAAACTGAGCAAGCATATCTACCTTTGAAACTAAGGCAAACATGGTGGAACTTTTCAAAAGATAACATCATAAACTATGAAGAATGGATGAATGTGAAACACGGGTAGTCTGTGACAATGTAGCATTTGTCCAACCCACCGTTATGTGCAGTGACTGCAATGCACTTATCATACAACAAACTGACCATCTGCTAAGTTCTAATGGAGAATGAACATGACAAGCAGCATTGAACCATAAGTACTACAGTAAATTCAGTGTGAGTGTGGCAGCAATGGGCTTGAATCTATGGGTGAAGATGAAGTCAGGACGTCTATCTATTCTACCTTTACTATCTGCCTTCTACCTTTGCAATATTCCTTGGAAAGAGTACCTATCGTAAGCTGTTCTAACCCGTTTGTGTGTCTGTTCTCAGAGTCCTAACTAATCCTGTCCAATTGCTAAGAGACCCTATACTAATGCCTTACATCTCTAGCTACTTGAAGGTTGAGTGAACTTTTCCTTCACGTGCTAAAAATGCTCTATCCAACTCCTTCCAGTTTGTGGATACAAGTTGGGGGGTGCCCAAGTATGCCACAAAAACATTTCTCGAGCTGAGCAAGCAAATCTACCTTTGAAACTAAGGCAAACATGCTGAACATTTCTATAAGCTTCCTAAAGAGAACAACATAAACTACGAAGAGCGGTTGAATGTGAAACACGGGTACTCCATGACAACGTGGCATTTGGTCTGTCCACCAGTATGTGCAGCATGGGGACTATAATGCACTTGTCAATTGGTGAACAGAACAACTACCACGTTCTGAAAGCAGATAAAGGTGTTGAGCAGTCCATGATTTCCTGAGGTGGAGAAGAAATATTCTACAGCTGCTTGCGCAGTGAAGGAGTGGCCCACAGACAGTAGGTATCTATTCACACCAACATAAAGCAAGTAGGAAAACAGACGGCAGGCTTACTTGAGCACTGGGGACAGTAAACACGAGTCTCCTGCCTCTTTCCCTGCATCGAGCACACTTATTAACAACGACATGGTCACTCCTTTTTGGGTGTTGCAGGAATTATATCGGCAAAATGTCAGTCCTGCAGCCTTGCTACATCCTCCAGAACACATGAAGTGGAGACTGCAGCTTCTGTAGCAGTAAGACTTTCAATCACAGACAACTGAAAGTCATGACATGACATGAGTCTTCCTGTGGTGGTCTCACGATAAACAACATGCGCATTGTATGTTGCCATCTGGATCAGGTGCGTAAATAGTTTCTTATACCATGTGAGAGTTTTACGACTCACATTGTATGGCTGAAGAACCTGGTCGTTCTTGTCCACGCCGCCCATGTACTTGTTGTAATTAAGTATACAGGTGGGCTTGTGGACTTTGGCCATCTGATCCCAAACCGTGACGGGGAAGTGCTCTCAGCATGAATTGTAATGAGCACGTACATGTCACGTCTATCTGAGAACTTGACTGTGAACAGTTTATTAGAATGCAACGCAGTGCTCTGGGATTTCTGGAGCTTCTTGCAAACAAGCTCCTGCGGGAATCCTTTGCGGCGACAACAAAATGTACCACAAGCCACGGTGCCAGCTTTGTAGAGCTCACTGAACAGCTCTACTCCTGTATACAAATTGTCTACATAAAGGTTATAACCTTTGTGAAGAAGTGGCTGGACAAGCTCCCATACGATCTTTCCTGTGACCGTCTCCTCTATAAATGCCTTGCATGTTGTAACGCAAGTTGTTGTGGTATATAGAACCCATACCATAGTCTCTGAGGAAAGCAGAAACAGACTTATTCACATGTTTCCTTGCTTTCTCAATCTGTGGACAATATTGGTTGGACCAGTTCCATTTTTGCCTTTGGCATATATTAGAATATACAAAGGCAGTTTGTGGAAAAAGTGACATCAATTGCCCAAAGGTGTTCTTTAAAAGCATTTCCAGACCTACCCCAGTCAAAGTGCCTAGGCCATTGCCACCACAGTGCACAATTATGAGGTAAGGGTGTGAGAGATGCAAAAAGGATTTTACCAATGGCATCAATTGGTGACATCTTAATCCTCTCTGGCCAATCCACATAATATCCACATTTGGTAAATCAAGGTTGAGAAAGCATCTATTTGCTGCATACCTTTCACTCCAGAAAATATAGCTGTGTCCTACAATCCACACTCTAAGCATCTTGAAGGGAGATCTGGTTGTACTCAGATGGGCTCTGGAAATGAAATGGCAGTTTGAAAAGTAGGTGTTTAGAAAAAAATGTGGATGAGATTCAGTGCACTTGAAAAAATGAAATGATTGGTGGTTTCTGAAAATTCAACATTGAAAACTAGGGTGCATGCTACTGTTTTGTTTTAGGAGAAATGCTAATGGTTGAGAGAAAGTGATTGAAAGGAACATTGCACAGGATACGCTGCTTAATTGAAAAGTCAAACACCCTTTCTGGTTTGCTTTGCAGATGAACTTTTCACCTGTGTGTTCAGTTAGGTGTTCTATGGAGTGTTACCATGGTAACAGGCAGAGAGAGCAGCGGGGGAAGGTTGAATATTATGTGAGATTGAAAGTGTTTCAATGTAGAACCAATTAAAATGTTAGTTTGGTTTTGAATTTGTGTGGGAAGATATTTGATTGGTTATCTCCAAGAATATGTTTGTAAAATGAGAGGGACGCTTTGCCATTCTGTTTGTTGCAGTGACTGGTGCACAATTCAGAGATTCTGCTTAAGAAAATCTGGGGTGTGATTGACACTGTTCTAAAACTACAAAAACATTTTTAAATGTGAGTTGTTAATTTGTAAGGGGATCTATGTTGTGCACTTTAAGTTACATTGAAAAATGTATTCTAATGTGGAAGCAGGAGTTTATTTGTATAGAGTCTGATTTTGAATTTGTCTACTTTGGGAAAAACATTGCGAAAGGAGGATTTGGTATGTTGATGTGTTTGAGGAGATATTTTTTTGTAGTACAGTGCTGTTGTTAAAAATGTAAAGTGTGTACATGAAGTGGTCTAACCACTTACACACTTGTATATCAGGGTTAGAATTCTCAGATAGTCTCCTTGCAGTCTAGTAAGCATTCTGGGTGTGCTGCACAAATGTCATAGAAAATCTTTCAGTAGCAGATAGTAATCATTTTACTGAATTGCAAGGGATACTGTCATGTGTCTAAGATCACAGTGTGAGTCAGTATTCATTTCAGAAAAATGTGGCAGAATAATTTGCTTAGTTGATGTGTTTAAAAATATGGGAATACATGTACTTATGAAGTGTGTCAGGCTTTAGGACATGTACTGGTAGAAAGTCCTATGCAGGATGTGTGGCAGGCCTCTCAATTCCCAAATAGTCTCCAAACTGTGTAATAAAGATCCAGGGTGTCCTGTAGAAATGCCATAGCAACTCTCTCTGTAGCATGTAGTAATCATTTCAGTGAATTTTCATTTCTACATTCTCAGTGCCACCTTGACCCACTACACTGTCTGAACACCACTGCACTGTCCTAAACCCTTAAACACCATCCCTAGCAAAACCTGCTAAACTCTTTCAACACTACTGCAATGCTCTAAACCCTGAAACAGCACTCCCAGTAAGATCCCCTTCCACTGTATTAATCATTTTACTGAATTGCAAAGGATGCTGTCATGTGTCTAAGATCACAGTGAGAGTCAGAATTCATTTCAGAAAAATGTGGCAGAATAATGTGTTTAGTTGATGTGTTTAAAAATATGGAAATACATGTACTCATGAAGTGAGTCAGGCTTTAGGACATGTACTGGTAGAAAGTCCTATGCAGCATGTGTGTCAGGCTCTCAATTCCCAAATAGTCTCCATGCTGTGTAACCTGGGAGTGCTGTAAAAATGCCACAGCAACTCTCTCTGTAGCATGTAGTAATCATTTCAGTGAATTTTCATTCCTACATTCTCAGTTCCACCTTGACCCCCTACACTGTTTGAACACCACTGCACTGTCCTAAACCCTGAAATACCATCCCTAGCAAAATCTGCTAAACTCTTTCAGCACTACTGCACTGCTCTAAACCCTGAAACAGCACTCCCAGCAAAACCCCCTTCCACTGTAGTAATCATTTTACTGAATTGCAAGGGATATTGTCATGTGTCTAAGATCACAGTGAGAGTCAGAATTAATTTCAGAAAAATGTGGCAAAATAATTTGTTTAGTTGATGTGTTGACATGTACTGGTAGAAAGTCCTATGCAGCATGTGTGTCAGGCCTCTCAATTCCCAAATAGTCTCCATGCTGTGTAATACAGATCCTGGGAGTGCTGTAAAAATGCCATAGCAACTCTCTCTGTAGCATGTAGTAATCATTTCAGTGAATTTTCATTCCTACATTCTCAGTTTTACATCACACAGATATAGAGACATTGAATCATACATGTAAATCAGTGTGTATATAAAATGTTTAAAGAGTGCTTGGTCTGAAAAAGCACAAACTCAGGATTCAGAACATAACACATTGGCTAGCACTGACTTAAACATTAAAAATGTATTTCCACCCAAATAAATCTTTCTAGCAGCATCAGGTTAATGAATAACTGGGAAAAACATAAGTTACTAACTGGAACCATGCAGTTTGCAAGCAGCTCTTTGATGACAGTTTATAGGTCCCTCTACTACATTACGATTGTCAATTATGAAGTGCACATTAACGAAAGAATCTCTGTAACAAAAGCAGTAACCACGTACCTATGCACATAAAATACTGCTTTTTAAAATTCATGTTACACGTTCATTGCAGTAGGCACATTAACCCTCTGTGCTACATTATTTAAGTCAAAGCTGTCACTGACCAAAACTCTCCTCACCTCCAGCAGGTACATTAATCACTGGTATTATCTTGACACTTTTATTGTTGCTGGAAAGCTACTAATTATACAAGAAACTTTTCTGTGCTTTTACAACTGTTCCCTACGGACCCCCTGGGAATGTGTCACGGACCCCTGGGGGTCGCGGACCCCAGTTTGGGAAACACTGGTCTGGATGATCAAAATATTTCTTACACGCCCCCTTTATACGTGTTGAACACTTATCTCACTATTTTCTAGATCCTCGCTTCTACCGAGGCACAAAATAGCTGCCAACAATTCCTGGTCTCGAATATTAACAACCACTTGACAGCTAATTAGTATTCAGCGCGTGATCGGGACAGTGCACTTAGAGTGCACCCAGGATGCGCGGATCCACCGAGGTCATAGATATTTATGTATTTTTAATTGTAATTTTCTCAGGAACTACTGAACGGATTTACACCATTTAAGCAAAAGACACGAGTCTGAACCAAGGACTACCACTTTGCCGAATTTGGTGTAATTCCGTTCAGCCGTTCGGGCTGTAGCTCTGATGAACAATACCTATGGAAAATTGCACGGGGAAAACATGTTTTGGGACCCCCCTTTTTTCTTGGCCCCCGCTTCACATGCAATATTTTAGACCCCGTGATTTCTCCTTCCCAGGTAGCTTATTTTTAAACAAGCACAGGAGCCCGCGCTTCGTTTTTATTTATTTATTTATTTATTATTTATTTAAGCTGAGGTAACTCCTGAATGGGGAAGCACGGGGGCAGCATATTAGTGGATGGGAGGTTAACCTTTAGGAAACAGCCAGGTTTTGACCTGTCTCCTGAAAGGGAGGAGTTCTTTCGTTTGACGGATGTCTAGGGGCAAGCTGTTCCATAGTTTAGCAGCCGCAACTCTGAAAGATCTGTCTCCGGTCCTAACTTTTTTGAATCGTGGTACTTTTACAAGGCAAGCCGTTGTAGAGCGAAGGGCTCTGGTTGGGAGGTACCACTCAAACAAGGTTTGTAGAGAGCTGGGCCCAAGTCCCTACAGGGCTTTGAAAACCAGACAGAGGGACTTGAAAGCCACTCGTTGTTTCAACGGGAGCCAGTGTAGTTCGGCCATCGCTGCAGTGGCCGATGCTCTCCTAGGCCAACCAAGGGCTAATTTAGCAGCGGCAGATTGTACTCTTTGGAGTCTGTCTAACAGTGTGGCTGGAGACTCGAGTAGCAGCGCATTGCAATAGTCAAGGCAACTAAGAATAGTACACCTGACTATTAAGGCCCGGGCCTGTAAGGGAAGTAGTGGCAGGATCTTACGTAGGGAACGAATGAGGGCCGAGCACGTGGATACTGTTTTCGCAACCTGGGCTTCCATGCTAAGCTTATTGTCCATCATAACACCCAGATTGCGGACAGTGGTGACCGGTTGGGGTTTTTCTGAGGATTCAGGGGGCCAAAAATCCCCCAGGAAAGGGCGAGGGATCCGACTTCCTGAACAGAACAGAACCTCGGTTTTGGAGGTGTTGAACTGTAGTGAGTTGTTGTGTAGCCAGCCAGCTGTGTCTCTTAAACAGTCATGAAAGGATTCCAAAGGGATCGATTACTCACCTTCCCAAGAGAGGATGAGTTGAGTGTCATCGGCGTAATTGATCGCCTCTAGCCTATGAGACTTTATCAACGTAATCAATGGTTTAAGATATACGTTAAATAAAATCGGGCTAATGGACGAGCCTTGGGGCACCCCGTGAGATACAGGGGAAAAAGCCGATTGAAACGGAGGAAGGGACACAGCCTGCTTCCTGTCCCGCAGGAAGGAGCTAAACCAATGCAGGGCAGTGCCACCTACCCCAGCCTCCCTCAGTCTCCCCAACAGAATCTCGTGATTGACCGTATCGAATGCGGCAGACAGGTCCAGCAGAATCAGAGCAACTGCCTGACCCCTGTCCGCACGCATTCGAAGGTCCTCCATGGTGGTAAGAAGAGCTGTTTCGGTGCCATGGGCTGGGCGGAACCCAAATTGTATTTCGTCGAGGAAATGGTACTGCTCCAAATGTTTGGAGAGACATGAGCTCACCCAGCGCTTAGCAATTTTTGCTGGGAATGGTAGCAGGGAGGTAGGTCTATAATTCTGTAGACACTCAGGATTTAGGGAGTTTTTTTTTAGCAGTGGCGAAACAAGGGCCTGCTTCCAAGAAGCAGGGACTGAGCCGCTCCGCAGAGATTGGTTGCAAATCCTGCAGAGAGTGGGGAAAAGTTCCTCACCAGAGGCCTTCCAGATTTTGTGGGGGATAGGATCCAGAGGAGATCCAGATGAAATACCGCGATCCAGTCTGTCTCAGAAATAGGGGGGAGCTCCAGCAGACAATCCTCAAGCTGCCAGCCTGGATACTCAGCTCCGATGTCTATTGTGCCTTCCCCAGAGCAGGGGGGGCTGAACGGTGTGGGGGAGATGTTCAGGTTACGAATGATGGCTGCTATTTTTTTGTTAAAAAACAGAGCAAGGTTGTCACAGAGGGCCTGTGTGGGAGGGGTCGAATTTTTAGAGCAGTCAGGGTGAGTAAGGCTATTCAAAATCTGAAAAATGCTTTTGGAGCTGTTCGCGGCTGTGCATATTGTGGAGCAAAAATAATTAGATTTAGTTTTCTGGATCAAAGATTTATATTCGGAAAGTTTATTTCTCCAGAGTAGCTTGTTGGCATCAAGGTAGTCATGCCTCCATTTCCATTCCGCCTGTTTACAGGCAAGTTTTAGAGCCTTTAGAGAGTCATTAAACCACGGAGACGACACTCTGCCCTTAAGCTTGCGATATTTTTGTGGAGCAAGAGAGTCCACTCTCGTGGTAATCCTGAGACATAAAGCCTCATAATTATCATCGACTGGACAGTCCGGAGAGAAGCTGTCATCCACTTGGAACACAGCATCAGTGGTTCTCAGCCTGTCAAGGGCTCTCCAGTCTCTATACATAAATTCAGAGGTGGTGCCGTGTACCAGCGTTCTGACCCCCTTACTGTTAATATGGAATTTAAGAAGGGAATGGTCAGTCCAACCCATGGGCAAGATTTCATCCAGATGTACTAGCTGTGGGACTGAAAAAATAAGGTCAAGTCGGTGTCCTGCTCTGTGAGTGGAGTCCTTAACTAATTGATGGAGCCCCACACTTTCACAAGAGAGCAGGAGATTGTGCAGTCCAGTATCGAAAGTGCCATTCGGCCAAAGGTTAAAGTCGCCTAGGATGATCAATTTGTGGCGGGAGGTCGCCATGTTGGTGAGGGTGTTAAGAAGAGATTGTTGATGCTGGGAGCTAAAGGTCCCGGGAGGACGATAACAGATAATCACCGCGAAAATCGCCCCTGTGTGGCTGTCAATAGAGAGGCCAAGGAGTTCAGTCCCAATGACCGGGTCCAAATCTAGAATGTTAATATGCCAGGAGGCTCTGTAAATAACTCCCACTCCACCACCTCGGCCTTTCGGTCTGGGCAGGTGTAACATTTTGTAATCCTGCGGGCAGGCCCAGCCCAGTTCGATTACACAATCAAGGTGGGTCCAAGTCTCAGTGAGGAACAGGGCGTCTTTCTGATGAGTGTCCACCAGTAGTTGAATTTCTTCGGCGTGCCTAGGCAGTGATCTGACATTCAGAAGTCCACATGATAGTAGACCCCTGATCACAAAGTCTTGCAGTGGGAGAGCGCTATCGGCGAATAAGAGGTGACCCTCGTGGGCATACTCAGCTAGATTAAGCAGAGTCTCCCGGGAGTAAGGTGAAGGGGATGAGCCTGAACTCGCGGAGAAATGAGCCGAGTGGCCCGCGCTCGTTGCGGCCGGGTCGCAGACGGGCTTGCCTTAGGCGCGCCCTCTGCGCTCGTCCGCAGCGCTTCCGATTCATGTGCATAATTGAGGGGGAAGGGGAGGGGCGTGGCTAGGTGATTGGGGGCGTGGCCTAGCGTCTCGTGGGTGATGGCAGCCCTCCCCGCGGCAGCGCTGGAACAGCTGCGCGATGTGACCCCAGACCCAGAAACAGCAGTGGACTAGTCACTCATCAAGGTGAGCACACAATGTTATAAAATCAACAAGTAGTGCAAATTATAGCATTTAAAAGTGGAGCACACAATGTTATTAAAATCAACAGGTAGTGCAAATTTTAGCAAGTTAAAAAGTTGAGAATCGAGGCTCCCGGCTTCCGCCTCAGGAGTAGCTTGTCTAAGGTGGATCCATGCGGCCAGCGCACATTCCTCCTTTTTAAAAAAAAAAATATATCTTTTTTGGGCCCTAGGGGTCCTTGAAGGACCCCCTAAGCAGGTCTAGAGGGACAAAATATTTCTTACCTGCCCACTTTATACGTTTTAAACACTTGTTCCACTAATTTCTAAATCCTCGCTTCTACCGAGGCACAAAATGACTGCCAACACTTCCTGGCTTTGAATGTTGACAACCACATGACAGCCAATCAGCATTCAGCGCTTTGTTGGGACGGTGCCCTTATAATCCGCGAGAGATGCGCGGATCCACCGAGGCCATAGATATATATGTACTTTTAATTGTAATTTTCTCAGGAACTACTGAACAGATTTACACCATATAAGCAAAAGGCACGAGTCTGAACCAAGGACTAGAACTTTGCCAAATTTCGTGTAATTACTTTCAGCCATTCAGGCTGTAGCCGCGATGAATGGTACCTATGGAAAATTGCATGGGGAAAACAAGTTTTGGGACCCCCCTTTTTTCTCAGCCCCCACTTCACGAATCACCCTAAGACTTTTAGGATAGGAGCAGACTGGGTTGCCCCACCAGTTTTGAAACTTTCGCGAAGATTCATCAACCGGCACCAAAGTTATTCCAAATAGAATGTTGACCGCTAGTTGGTAATATATATGTATGATTTTTTCATAGTGGAGGGATGGTGTTTATATATATATGTTTATATATATGGATATATATATGACCGATCCCTGTGTTGTGTGTCATCATCGCCTCCAGCGGCCGGACGAGGGGTTCGACTGAGGTAACCAGCGCGACATTGACTTTAGAAAAATGGGGAGGACAAGGAAGATCTTTTGTTTGCTGGCGCACTACATCAAATGCCTATACATGGAACAATAAGAAACGTTTGATTTTGCATGGTGCGCTTTCACACAGAATAAATTCTGAATATCGAACTGATGGGACAAAGCCATTGGCCCCAAGGCAACCAATCCCCTTCCTCCTACCATAAAAGGCAACCAATGACAACCCAGGATGCAAAAATCTAAGTACGGACATGCCAGTGCCATTTTTAATACAAAGTAAGCAGGAAGAAGGCCCATTGCCGAAACGCGTCCTTGCGTATTAAAATTAAGTTACCTGAGCAGACCCCTTGAGTGCAGTGTTTTCTTTGAAGCAAGAGCGTGCATTTTAACATGGACCCACCACCATGCCGGGCACCCGTCCTCAAGAGTGCAGTTGCGCCCTTTGGAGGATCAGGAAGCAAAGTACGAGGTACAAGGCGCCTTGCACCACCGTATGGATATCTGTGACACCACCACCGACATAGTCGACAGCCATACAGACTGTTGGGAAACCGGCCCTTTGACCGATCCCTGTGTTGTTTTGTCATCGCCTCCAGCGGCCGTTCGAGGGGTTCAACTGAGGTAACCAGCACGACATTGACTTTACAAAAATGGGGAGGACAAGGAAGATCTTTTGTTTGCTGGCACACTACATCAAATGCCTATACATGGAACAATAAGAAACGTCTGATTTTGCATGGTGCGCTTTCACACAGAATAAATTCTGAATATCGAAGTGATGGGGCAAAGCCATTGGCCCCAAGGCAACCAATCCCCTTCCTCCTACCATAAAAGGCAACCAATGACGACACAGGATGCAAAAATCTATGTACGGACATGCCAGTGCAGTTTTTAATACAAAGCAAGCAGGAAGAAGGCCCATTGCCGAAACGCGTCCTTGTGTATTAAAATTAAGTTACCTGAGCGGACCCCATGAGTGCCGTGTTTTCTTTGAAGCAGGAGCGTGCATATATATATATATATATATATATATATATATATTACCTACTGGCGGTCGCCAGTAGGTATATATAGTTAGGATTTTTTCTCTATGGGATTTTTGAAAATTCTATGTCTAATAACTTTGGCGTTTGTGGACGGAATCGGCTGAAATTTTCAGGAAAATGGAACATTTTGTTTCTGGGCAGGCCCTGAAAATTTGGGGGGGGTTCGTCAAGGGGGGGCCGAGAAAAAAGGGGGGTCCCAAAACACGTTTTTCCCATGTTAATTTCCATAGGGCGGTTGGCCTCACTTTTAGCCCGAACGGCTGAATGGATTTGCACGAAACTTGGCAAAACTGTAGGGACTGTTAGCCCGATGTGCCTTTGCTAGGTCTCAATATATGTGCTCCAGTGGATTTTGAGAAATTAACGTTCAAAAAAAGATATATATCTGTAAGCGCGCTCCGGGCAGCGCCCCGGTTCGCGTACTTGACGCGTAACGGAACTTCGCGAAGCGAAGCTGATTGGCTCTTCGGTGTCTGTCAACATTCTAAACAGTCCGGAGCAGCCGCCATCTTGTCTCTCGGTAGGATCGAGAGACAAGAGGAGGTCAAAACAAAGGCGAAAATGACCATAAGGGGGCATAGTAGATCCTCCCTGACCCCCTAGGTTTGATGTGGAGGCTTTAAAAGGGCCCCGCGGGGCAACAAAAAAAAATAAAAATTGTTTTTTTTGCGTGGATAGCGCCCGGTTCGCGAACCGGGAAGCGGCCCGGGGAGCGTACTATGAGGAAAAAAGAATGATAGACTTTTCAAATACTGTATGTTAATTGATTGTTGGTTTTGTTCATGATTTTTTTTTTTTTTTTTTAAGCAATTATTTATTGTGTTTCAAAATTTTATAAAATGTCTAACATTTCACTGTCTGAAATGTCGTTATTTTCATTGAACATAGCTTGTAATGTTTAAGTGTGTAAAATGTCCTCATTTTCAAGGAGGACATCTACTGCTTGCACACATTGCAGTAGTTCTTGGTCCCAAGTTTCATCCATAAATTCAATGTCATTTGGATCAATGATTTCTTGGTTGGTATCTGCAAGGACAATTTCAAATGAAAATTTCTGTTCGCCTTCCATTTTGCCTGAAATTTGCATTAAAAAAATATATATTAGTAGAGATAGGGCACTGTTGGGATTAATTTTAGATAGGCAGTTTTTAACAGTGAATTTATCTTTGGGCAGTGTATAGTATCAGAGTGGAAGTAGGAATATAAAAAAGTGTATGTGATTTAACGTAAGTAAATTCATAATTATACAAGAGAAACCTAACTCCATCCATAACTATAACAGAGAAGTCTATCTAAATCTATAACTACTACAGAGGGATAGTATATAACTATCAGAAAAAGTTTACCATATTAACTTATAATGCACAATATACTTCAGTTTTTAAAATAACAACTTACCTTTACAAAGAAGTTGAAGTGATTAGTGAAAATCCTATTGAAATGTACACCAGGAAGTAGTAGTCAAAATGGCTGTGTTTCCTTCTCTTCCTTTATATATATTCAGGTACATAACCAATCAAATGTCAGGTAAAAAAAAATAGAAAATGAAAGTAACATTTTAATTGGTTGTGAATTCCAACACTTCAGATGTGTTTTGTGAAGTAATTTACCTCAGGGTATTTAGAGAGGTCTACAGGCTAAATGGCTAAATGGAATTTCAACCAAATTTGTGAAAATGGTAGGGATTGGTATGTAGTATGAGCAAATCTATATTTGGTGAAAGTGTCTCAAGGGTTTCTTCTGTAAATTACTTTCCCACCTTTTTTAATGGAGCGCTTCTCAGGGAGCGCCCCGGTACGCGAACTGGCGAGCGCCCCGGTACGCGAACCTTAAGCGTTACGGGAGTCCACCATTTTGTGTTTTGGTCGAATTAAGATACAAGATGGAGGGCACATAATGTTCAGAATGGGTAGAAGGGGACACGGTAGACGTATTTTGACCCCCTAGGTTTTCTGAGGATGGCTGAGGAGGCACATATGTGCGAAAAAAACCCATTTTTTTTAAAAATTTCGCGCGGTTAGCTTCCGGTTCGCGTACCGGGTAGCGCTCCGGGGAGCGTACTTTGTTGAAAATTAGTAAAAAAAGTTAGAGTAAAATAATAATTGTGAGTGATCAGATGTAGGGTAGCTCTGAGAAGAGCTTTTGGGTTTATGGCACATTTAGGTACTTATAAGTAGGTACCAATGCACATTTTTAAATTCAGAATGAAAACTCTGTTCCCTTCATCTGAGAAGTGAACTCCATCTCCTCTGTAGATATCTTGCATGTAGTAACGCAAGTTATTGTTGTACACGGAGCCCATTCCATGGTCTCTCATGTAAGCTGAAACAGATTTGTTTACATGCTTCCTCGACTTCTCAATTTGTGGACAAAAATGGTTCGACCACCTCCATTTCTGTCTTTGGCATATATTTGAATATACCAAGGCAGTTTGAGGAAAAAGTGCCATTAATTGCTCAAAGGTGTCCTTTAAAAGCATTTCCAGACCTACTCCAGTCAAAGTGCCCAAATCATTACCTCCACAGTGCACAATTAACAGGTCAGGTTTTGGCAAATGCATAAAGGTTTTCACCAATGGTATCAATTGGTGACATTTTAATCCTCTGTGGCCAAACCACTTAATTTCCACATCTTGTAAATTGAGGTTAGGTAAATTTCTGTTCTCAGCATACCTCTGAGCCCAATAGATGTAACTATGTCCAACAATCCAGACAGAAAACATGGTGAGAGAAGGTTCTGCTGCAGTCAGATGAAGTGTGGTAATGAAATGGCAGTTGAAAAAATAAGAGTTTAAAATGAAAAAAACTGTGGAGTTTCTGTGTTAATGAAGCAGTAACAGTGATTGGTGGATTTTGATTGCTGAAAACAGAAAGTTAGGGTGCATGGATGAGTTCTTTGAAAGATGTAATTTGAATGGTCCAAAACAAATCATTTAATGAAAGATTGCACTGGATACGCAGGTGCACTGAGAGTTCAGAGTTCAATTGAAACATTGTTGTGTGAACTTGCAAACACCAGAGGTCTTCCAGGAGGTGGTTGCTATGCAAAAAAGGCAGAGAGGGCAGAGGGGGGAAGGGTTTTGATTTGAAAAAAGTGAGGGAAGAGTTTTGATTGGGTGACATGAGAGATATGTGTGAAGAATTACAGCATTTCTGTGCTTTCTATAGCTGCAGCCTCTGGAGTGCATACCCTTTGTTCTGCTGAAGACAAATTGGTGTATTTCTGAGACTGTTTTGAAACTCATAAAGTATTTGCTAAGGTGAGAAAAGATTTATTTAATTTAGATAGAGAATAGTATGCTTTAAGGAGAAAATTATGAAGAAAGTTGTGTTTTTAAAATGTTGCTTTGTCTCAAGTGTTTTACAAATAGATTTTGTTTCTTTGAGAAATTGTAATTGGAGATAATGTGAAGTATTAGTACTGACAGGGTGTTTTTGTACATAGGAGCTGTGCAGTGTTTTCAAATTATGACTTGAAAATCGTTTTTGAGGAAAAGGAATGCTTTTAAAATTTATGACAAGGAAATAATGGTGTCTGCTTCCTTATAAGGCATTTGAGTGTCTCTGATGTTATTTTTCCCATTTTAATTTAAGACCTTTCTCCGTGGGGCAAGTTCCTTGTAAATATGCTCCCACCTGTGCTTGGCAAATTTAGATTTTGATTCTTTGAGTTACATAGCCATGTTAAAAGTAACCCAAAAATGGTGCAAGGGCAATCAAAAAACGCTTTCATGTGTCTTAAGGACATTTTAAGTCATTTTCCCATGAATGTAGGTATACAATTGATTTATATGTTGTGTTTAAAAACGTTTTTTGAAATCAATTACATTTCTGGATATGTACTGCTAGAGCTTCATAGGTTGTTTGGGGCATATTTATAAGGCATTTGAGTGTCTCTGATGTTATTCTTCCCATTTTAAATTAAAAGACCTTTCTCCGTGGGGAAAGTTCCTTGTAAATATGCTCCCACCTGTGCTTGGCAAATTTAGATTTTGATTCTTTGAGTTACATAGCCATGTTAAAAGTAACCCAAAAATGGTGCAAGGGCAATCAAAAAACGCTTTCATGTGTCTTAAGGACATTTTAAGTCATTTCCCCATGAATGTAGGTATACAATTGATTTATATGTTGTGTTTAAAAACGTTTTTTGAAATCAATTACATTTCTGGATATGTACTGCTAGAGCTTCATAGGTTGTTTGGGGCATATTTATAAGGCATTTGAGTGTCTCTGATGTTATTTTTCCCATTTTAATTTAAGACCTTTCCCCGTGGTGCAAATTCCTTGTAAATATGCTCGCACCTGTGCTTGGCAAATTTAGATTTTGATTCTTTGAGTTACATAGTCATGTTAAAAGTGACCCAAAAATGGTGCAAAGGCTTTAAAAAAACACTTTCATCACTTGGTTTCCTAAGTTTACGAATGACATTGTGCAGATGAAGTTTAGCTCTGTCCACAGACACAAAAGAGGTCTGGCCTTTGTTCAAGAGTGAAGTGGACATGACTTACTTCATTGGTAGGCTTTCACATGTATTATCTCCTTTGTATTCTTCAACAAGCGTAAATTTGATCTACAACCCTGAGTAGGCCTCACCTTAAACAAACCTTTGGAGAGGCCACACCTTATCGTCATCCTGAATTAATCATTTAAAATGTTAGGGACAGATTTATGATAGGTGTATGCCTCTTTTGCGCCACTGTGCGTCACTTTTGTGACGCAGTGGCGGTGCAAAAGATTTGCTATGAGGCGACAAAATTACAAATTGATGCATCTAGGCAGATGTGTCATGCTGTAAAAAACCCGTGCCACATGAAACCGATGCAGCAGTGATGCAAAAGATGCACCATGTTGCAATACAGGCCTCACTTCATCTCCAACAAGATAAGAAGCTGAGTCTTCTGTAAATGTCAAAATTGTTGTATACACTGCTCAATTTCTGTGTACTCTTTGATATGCTAGACTCCATCTGCACTATGAGGTACCTAAGCAAAGGAAACACAGGTGATGTGATTGTGAAATGAGGAAAAGAAACTCCACATTTTTCAATTACATCACCTGTGTTTCCTAAGTTTACGAATGACATTGTGCAGATGAAGTTTAGCTCTGTCCACGGACACAAAAGAGGTCTGGCCTTTGTTCAAGAGTGAAGTGGACATGACTTACTTCATTGGTAGGCTTTCACATGTATTATCTCCTCTGTATTCTTCAACAAGCGTAAATTTGATCTGCAACCCTGAGTAGGCCTCACCTTAAACAAACCTCTGGAGAGGCCACACCTTATCGTCATCCTTAATTAATCATTTAAAATGTTAGGGACAGATTTATGATAGGTGTATGCCTCTTTTGCGCCACTGTGCGTCACTTTTGTGACGCAGTGGCGGTGCAAAAGATTTGCTATGTGGCGACATATTTAAAAATTGATGCATCTAGGCAGATGTGTCATGCTGTAAAGTCCCGTGCCACATGAAACCGATGCAGCAGTGATGGAAAAGATGCACCATGTTGCAAGACAGGTCTCATTTCATCTCCAACAAGATAAGAAGCTGAGTCTTCTGTAAATGTCAAAATTGTTGTATACACTGCTCAACTTCTGTGTACTCTTTCATATGCTAGAGTCCATCTGCACTATGAGATACCTAAGCAAAGGAAACACAGGTGATGTGATTGTGAAATGAGGAAAAGAAACTCCACATTTTTCAATTACGTCACCTGTGTTTGCTAAGTTTACGAATGAGATTGTGCAGATGAGGTTTAGGTCTGTCCACGGACACAGAAGAGGTCTGGCCTTTGTTCAAGAGTGAAGTGGACATGACTTACTTCATTGGTAGGTCTTCACATGTATTATCTCCTCTATAGTCTTCAACAAGCGTAAATTTAATCTGCAACCCTGAGTAGGCCTCACCTTAAACAAACCTCTGGATAGGCCACACCTTATCGTTATCCTGAATCAATCATTTAACATGTTAGGGACAGATTTATGATAGGTGTGTGCCTCTTTTGCGCCGCTGTGCGTCACTTTTGTGACGCAGCGGTGGTGCAAAAGATTTGCTATGTGGCGACATATTTAAAAATTGATGCATCTAGGCAGATGTGTCATGCTGTAAAGTCCCGTGCCACATGAAACCGATGCAGCAGTGATGGAAAAAATGCACCATGTTGCAAGACAGGCCTCATTTCTTCTCCAACAAGATAAGAAGCTGAATCTTCTGTAAATGTCAAAATTGTTGTATACACTGCTCAACTTCTGTGTACTCTTTCATATGCTACAGTCCATCTGCACTATGAGGTACCTAAGCAAAGGAAACACAGGTGATGTGATTATGAAACGAGGAAAAGAAACTCCACATTTTTCAATTACATCACCAGTGTTTCCTAAGTTTACGAATGACATTGTGCAGATGAAGTTTAGCTCTGTCCACGGACACAAAAGAGGTCTGGCCTTTGTTCAAGAGTGAAGTGGACATGACTTACTTCATTGGTAGGCTTTCACATGTATTATCTCCTTTGTATTCTTCAACAAGCGTAAATTTGATCTGCAACTCTGAGTAGGCCTCACCTTAAACAAACCTCTGGAGAGGCCACACCTTATCGTCATCCTGAATTAATCATTTAAAATGTTAGGGACAGATTTATGATAGGTGTATGCCTCTTTTGCGCCACTGTGCGTCACTTTTGTGACGCAGTGGCGGTGCAAAAGATTTGCTATGTGGCGACATATTTAAAATTTGATGCATCTAGGCAGATGTGTCATGCTGTAAAGTCCCGTGCCACATGAAACCGATGCAGCAGTGATGGAAAAGATGCACCATGTTGCAAGACAGGTCTCATTTCATCTCCAACAAGATAAGAAGCTGAGTCTTCTGTAAATGTCAAAATTGTTGTATACACTGCTCAACTTCTGTGTACTCTTTCATATGCTAGAGTCCATCTGCACTATGAGATACCTAAGCAAAGGAAACACAGGTGATGTGATTGTGAAATGAGGAAAAGAAACTCCACATTTTTCAATTGCATCACCTGTGTTTGCTAAGTTTACGAATGAGATTGTGCAGATGAGGTTTAGGTCTGTCCACGGACACAGAAGAGGTCTGGCCTTTGTTCAAGAGTGAAGTGGACATGACTTACTTCATTGGTAGGTCTTCACATGTATATTATCTCCTCTATAGTCTTCAACAAGCGTAAATTTAATCTGCAACCCTGAGTAGGCCTCACCTTAAACAAACCTCTGGATAGGCCACACCTTATCGTTATCCTGAATCAATCATTTAACATGTTAGGGACAGATTTATGATAGGTGTGTGCCTCTTTTGCGCCGCTGTGCGTCACTTTTGTGACGCAGCGGTGGTGCAAAAGATTTGCTATGTGGCGACATATTTAAAAATTGATGCATCTAGGCAGATGTGTCATGCTGTAAAGTCCCGTGCCACATGAAACCGATGCAGCAGTGATGGAAAAGATGCACCATGTTGCAAGACAGGCCTCATTTCATCTCCAACAAGATAAGAAGCTGAATCTTCTGTAAATGTCAAAATTGTTGTATACACTGCTCAACATCTGTGTACTCTTTCATATGCTACCGTCCATCTGCACTATGAGGTACCTAAGCAAAGGAAACACAGGTGATGTGAATGTGAAATGAGGAAAAGAAACTCCACATTTTTCAATTACATCACCAGTGTTTCCTAAGTTTACGAATGACATTGTGCAGATGAAGTTTAGCTCTGTCCACGGACACAAAAGAGGTCTGGCCTTTGTTCAAGAGTGAAGTGGACATGACTTACTTCATTGGTAGGCTTTCACATGTATTATCTCCTTTGTATTCTTCAACAAGCGTAAATTTGATCTGCAACTCTGAGTAGGCCTCACCTTAAACAAACCTCTGGAGAGGCCACACCTTATCGTCATCCTGAATTAATCATTTAAAATGTTAGGGACAGATTTATGATAGGTGTATGCCTCTTTTGCGCCACTGTGCGTCACTTTTGTGACGCAGTGGCGGTGCAAAAGATTTGCTATGTGGCGACATATTTAAAAATTGATGCATCTAGGCAGATGTGTCATGCTGTAAAGTCCCGTGCCACATGAAACCGATGCAGCAGTGATGGAAAAGATGCACCATGTTGCAAGACCGGTCTCATTTCATCTCCAACAAGATAAGAAGCTGAGTCTTCTGTAAATGTCAAAATTGTTGTATACACTGCTCAACTTCTGTGTACTCTTTCATATGCTAGAGTCCATCTGCACTATGAGATACCTAAGCAAAGGAAACACAGGTGATGTGATTGTGAAATGAGGAAAAGAAACTCCACATTTTTCAATTACGTCACCTGTGTTTGCTAAGTTTACGAATGAGATTGTGCAGATGAGGTTTAGGTCTGTCCACGGACACAGAAGAGGTCTGGCCTTTGTTCAAGAGTGAAGTGGACATGACTTACTTCATTGGTAGGTCTTCACATGTATTATCTCCTCTATAGTCTTCAACAAGCGTAAATTTAATCTGCAACCCTGAGTAGGCCTCACCTTAAACAAACCTCTGGATAGGCCACACCTTATCGTTATCCTGAATCAATCATTTAACATGTTAGGGACAGATTTATGATAGGTGTGTGCCTCTTTTGCGCCGCTGTGCGTCACTTTTGTGACGCAGCGGTGGTGCAAAAGATTTGCTATGTGGCGACATATTTAAAAATTGATGCATCTAGGCAGATGTGTCATGCTGTAAAGTCCCGTGCCACATGAAACCGGTGCAGCAGTGATGGAAAAGATGCACCATGTTGCAAGACAGGCCTCATTTCATCTCCAACAAGATAAGAAGCTGAATCTTCTGTAAATGTCAAAATTGTTGTATACACTGCTCAACTTCTGTGTACTCTTTCATATACTACAGTCCATCTGCACTATGAGGTACCTAAGCAAAGGAAACACAGGTGATGTGATTGTGAAATGAGGAAAAGAAACTCCACATTTTTCAAATACATCACCAGTGTTTCCTAAGTTTACGAATGACATTGTGCAGATGAAGTTTAGCTCTGTCCACGGACACAAAAGAGGTCTGGCCTTTGTTCAAGAGTGAAGTGGACATGACTTACTTCATTGGTAGGTCTTCACATGTATTATCTCCTCTATAGTCTTCAACAAGCGTAAATTTAATCTGCAACCCTGAGTAGGCCTCACCTTAAACAAACCTCTGGATAGGCCACACCTTATCGTTATCCTGAATCAATCATTTAACATGTTAGGGACAGATTTATGATAGGTGTGTGCCTCTTTTGCGCCGCTGTGCGTCACTTTTGTGACGCAGCGGTGGTGCAAAAGATTTGCTATGTGGCGACATATTTAAAAATTGATGCATCTAGGCAGATGTGTCATGCTGTAAAGTCCCGTGCCACATGAAACCGGTGCAGCAGTGATGGAAAAGATGCACCATGTTGCAAGACAGGCCTCATTTCATCTCCAACAAGATAAGAAGCTGAATCTTCTGTAAATGTCAAAATTGTTGTATACACTGCTCAACTTCTGTGTACTCTTTCATATGCTACAGTCCATCTGCACTATGAGGTACCTAAGCAAAGGAAACACAGGTGATGTGATTGTGAAATGAGGAAAAGAAACTCCACATTTTTCAATTACATCACCAGTGTTTCCTAAGTTTACGAATGACATTGTGCAGATGAAGTTTAGCTCTGTCCACGGACACAAAAGAGGTCTGGCCTTTGTTCAAGAGTGAAGTGGACATGACTTACTTCATTGGTAGGCTTTCACATGTATTATCTCCTCTATAGTCTTCAACAAGCGTAAATTTAATCTGCAACTCTGAGTAGGCCTCACCTTAAACAAACCTCTGGAGAGGCCACACCTTATCGTCATCCTGAATTAATCATTTAAAATGTTAGGGACAGATTTATGATAGGTGTATGTCTCTCTTGCGCCACTGTGCGTCACTTTTGTGACGCAGTGGCGGTGCAAAAGATTTGCTATGTGGCAACATATTTAAAAATTGATGCATCTAGGCAGATGTGTCATGCTGTAAAGTCCCGTGCCACATGAAACCGATGCAGCAGTGATGGAAAAGATGCACCATGTTGCAAGACAGGCCTCATTTCATCTCCAACAAGATAAGAAGCTGAATCTTCTGTAAATGTCAAAATTGTTGTATACACTGCTCAACTTCTGTGTACTCTTTCATATGCTACAGTCCATCTGCACTATGAGGTACCTAAGCAAAGGAAACACAGGTGATGTGATTGTGAAATGAGGAAAAGAAACTCCACATTTTTCAATTACGTCACCTGTGTTTGCTAAGTTTACGAATGAGATTGTGCAGATGAGGTTTAGGTCTGTCCACGGACACAGAAGAGGTCTGGCCTTTGTTCAAGAGTGAAGTGGACATGACTTACTTCATTGGTAGGTCTTCACATGTATTATCTCCTCTATAGTCTTCAACAAGCGTAAATTTAATCTGCAACCCTGAGTAGGCCTCACCTTAAACAAACCTCTGGATAGGCCACACCTTATCGTTATCCTGAATCAATCATTTAACATGTTAGGGACAGATTTATGATAGGTGTGTGCCTCTTTTGCGCCGCTGTGCGTCACTTTTGTGACGCAGCGGTGGTGCAAAAGATTTGCTATGTGGCGACATATTTAAAAATTGATGCATCTAGGCAAATGTGTCATGCTGTAAAGTCCCGTGCCACATGAAACCGATGCAGCAGTGATGGAAAAGATGCACCATGTTGCAAGACAGGCCTCATTTCATCTCCAACAAGATAAGAAGCTGAATCTTCTGTAAATGTCAAAATTGTTGTATACACTGCTCAACATCTGTGTACTCTTTCATATGCTACCGTCCATCTGCACTATGAGGTACCTAAGCAAAGGAAACACAGGTGATGTGAATGTGAAATGAGGAAAAGAAACTCCACATTTTTCAATTACATCACCAGTGTTTCCTAAGTTTACGAATGACATTGTGCAGATGAAGTTTAGCTCTGTCCACGGACACAAAAGAGGTCTGGCCTTTGTTCAAGAGTGAAGTGGACATGACTTACTTCATTGGTAGGCTTTCACATGTATTATCTCCTTTGTATTCTTCAACAAGCGTAAATTTGATCTGCAACTCTGAGTAGGCCTCACCTTAAACAAACCTCTGGAGAGGCCACACCTTATCGTCATCCTGAATTAATCATTTAAAATGTTAGGGACAGATTTATGATAGGTGTATGCCTCTTTTGCGCCACTGTGCGTCACTTTTGTGACGCAGTGGCGGTGCAAAAGATTTGCTATGTGGCGACATATTTAAAAATTGATGCATCTAGGCAGATGTGTCATGCTGTAAAGTCCCGTGCCACATGAAACCGATGCAGCAGTGATGGAAAAGATGCACCATGTTGCAAGACCGGTCTCATTTCATCTCCAACAAGATAAGAAGCTGAGTCTTCTGTAAATGTCAAAATTGTTGTATACACTGCTCAACTTCTGTGTACTCTTTCATATGCTAGAGTCCATCTGCACTATGAGATACCTAAGCAAAGGAAACACAGGTGATGTGATTGTGAAATGAGGAAAAGAAACTCCACATTTTTCAATTACGTCACCTGTGTTTGCTAAGTTTACGAATGAGATTGTGCAGATGAGGTTTAGGTCTGTCCACGGACACAGAAGAGGTCTGGCCTTTGTTCAAGAGTGAAGTGGACATGACTTACTTCATTGGTAGGTCTTCACATGTATTATCTCCTCTATAGTCTTCAACAAGCGTAAATTTAATCTGCAACCCTGAGTAGGCCTCACCTTAAACAAACCTCTGGATAGGCCACACCTTATCGTTATCCTGAATCAATCATTTAACATGTTAGGGACAGATTTATGATAGGTGTGTGCCTCTTTTGCGCCGCTGTGAGTCACTTTTGTGACGCAGCGGTGGTGCAAAAGATTTGCTATGTGGCGACATATTTAAAAATTGATGCATCTAGGCAGATGTGTCATGCTGTAAAGTCCCGTGCCACATGAAACCGATGCAGCAGTGATGGAAAAGATGCACCATGTTGCAAAACAGGCCTCATTTCATCTCCAACAAGATAAGAAGCTGAATCTTCTGTAAATGTCAAAATTGTTGTATACACTGCTCAACTTCTGTGTACTCTTTCATATACTACAGTCCATCTGCACTATGAGGTACCTAAGCAAAGGAAACACAGGTGATGTGATTGTGAAATGAGGAAAAGAAACTCCACATTTTTCAAATACATCACCAGTGTTTCCTAAGTTTACGAATGACATTGTGCAGATGAAGTTTAGCTCTGTCCACGGACACAAAAGAGGTCTGGCCTTTGTTCAAGAGTGAAGTGGACATGACTTACTTCATTGGTAGGTCTTCACATGTATTATCTCCTCTATAGTCTTCAACAAGCGTAAATTTAATCTGCAACCCTGAGTAGGCCTCACCTTAAACAAACCTCTGGATAGGCCACACCTTATCGTTATCCTGAATCAATCATTTAACATGTTAGGGACAGATTTATGATAGGTGTGTGCCTCTTTTGCGCCGCTGTGCGTCACTTTTGTGACGCAGCGGTGGTGCAAAAGATTTGCTATGTGGCGACATATTTAAAAATTGATGCATCTAGGCAGATGTGTCATGCTGTAAAGTCCCGTGCCACATGAAACCGATGCAGCAGTGATGGAAAAGATGCACCATGTTGCAAGACAGGCCTCATTTCATCTCCAACAAGATAAGAAGCTGAATCTTCTGTAAATGTCAAAATTGTTGTATACACTGCTCAACTTCTGTGTACTCTTTCATATGCTACAGTCCATCTGCACTATGAGGTACCTAAGCAAAGGAAACACAGGTGATGTGATTGTGAAATGAGGAAAAGAAACTCCACATTTTTCAATTACATCACCAGTGTTTCCTAAGTTTACGAATGACATTGTGCAGATGAAGTTTAGCTCTGTCCACGGACACAAAAGAGGTCTGGCCTTTGTTCAAGAGTGAAGTGGACATGACTTACTTCATTGGTAGGCTTTCACATGTATTATCTCCTTTGTATTCTTCAACAAGCGTAAATTTGATCTGCAACTCTGAGTAGGCCTCACCTTAAACAAACCTCTGGAGAGCCCACACCTTATCGTCATCCTGAATTAATCATTTAAAATGTTAGGGACAGATTTATGATAGGTGTATGCCTCTTTTGCGCCACTGTGCGTCACTTTTGTGACGCAGTGGCGGTGCAAAAGATTTGCTATGTGGCGACATATTTAAAAATTGATGCATCTAGGCAGATGTGTCATGCTGTAAAGTCCCGTGCCACATGAAACCGATGCAGCAGTGATGGAAAAGATGCACCATGTTGCAAGACAGGTCTCATTTAATCTCCAACAAGATAAGAAGCTGAGTCTTCTGTAAATGTCAAAATTGTTGTATACACTGCTCAACTTCTGTGTACTCTTTCATATGCTAGAGTCCATCTGCACTATGAGATACCTAAGCAAAGGAAACACAGGTGATGTGATTGTGAAATGAGGAAAAGAAACTCCACATTTTTCAATGACATCACCTGTGTTTGCTAAGTTTACGAATGACATTGTGCAGATGAAGTTTAGGTCTGTCCACGGACACAGAAGAGGTCTGGCCTTTGTTCAAGAGTGAAGTGGACATGACTTACTTCATTGGTAGGTCTTCACATGTATTATCTCCTCTATAGTCTTCAACAAGCGTAAATTTAATCTGCAACCCTGAGTAGGCCTCACCTTAAACAAACCTCTGGATAGGCCACACCTTATCGTTATCCTGAATCAATCATTTAACATGTTAGGGACAGATTTATGATAGGTGTGTGCCTCTTTTGCGCCGCTGTGCGTCACTTTTGTGACGCAGCGGTGGTGCAAAAGATTTGCTATGTGGCGACATATTTAAAAATTGATGCATCTAGGCAGATGTGTCATGCTGTAAAGTCCTGTGCCACATGAAACCTGCGTCAGTTTTCATATAGGTGTTTTGTTGCAAGGTATGCATTAATTTGCAAGAAAGCCCTGTAAAACTAACACAGTGAAATTTAGAAGATTTCACTGAGTCAGCTTTATAGCATTGCTGAATCAAATCCTTACGCCTGTTTGAAACAGGCATAAGAAGTGATGCACCATGCAATGTGAGGGTTCCTCCTGTGCATTGCAGTAGACATGTCGCGCTTATGACGTGATTCCTGCAATGTGCTGCTTTTGCGGCACAGATGTGTGACGCATCTGTGCTGTTTTTGCTCAATGGTGCTCCACATTGTAAATTCGGCACACTATGGCTGGCAGAGCAGCGGTGCACATTAACTGGTGCATCCGTGGGGATGCGCCACTTAGCATAAATCTGCCCCTGTACATTTAAGTATGAGCAGGGGACACAGAGTCGGTGAGGCTTATCCAAGGTTAAGAAGAGATGAGTCCTGTTCACTGAAAACTTGGACATAGGCCTCACCTCCTCAGCATCGCTGGACATGGCTAAATAATAGCTGCAAAATGTTACTCTTGTTAAACAATTTTACTATTATAATCTTCTTTAAAGATAACGACAACATCAACATGAGCGACAATCAGCAATCAGTTGATCTCGACCTCATCATTGAACTCGTAATTGAAACATCAGTGGAAGTAGATCCCTTGGATGATTTAAATCCTGAGGATGAAGAAGAACATGATGAGGATGCAGATTTGTCAGAATTGTATGACATAGGGTGGGAAGCTGACCTGCTTGAGCCTATGGAACTATAAACATTTATTTTTAAAATTTACAATAAATGAAAAGTAAAAATGTAAACTTTAATTTTAAATTAAACACACCTTCAAAAACAGGTTATGTGTAGTGTCTTCAATAAAATATTAAAATATGCTCATAAAATTAGATCAGATTCACATATAAAACAGGACAGGTAAATGAAGAAGAATTCCATTTCTTTTCTGCTATTTGTGTATTCTAAATTTGCCAACGCACTAAAAAATATTCTATGTAAAAATGTCAAGTAGTGTGTTAAGTTTTTGACGACTGTTATTGATTTACTGTTTGGTAATAGTGGTTAATAACATTTTTTATTATATTTTACCACAGATTCAACTGCAGACCATTTCAAAATTTGAAAATGCCAACTAAGGCTCGAATTAGAAAGGCTACAAAACGTCAAAGACAGCAGGTGTATCAAATACTGCAGCAGTTCTCTACAAAAAAAAGTTGTCAAGTCACCAAGAAAGCACCGGGTAAGACCACGAAATCATTCATAAGTAATATTTGTAGTAAAAAAAGTATTACTACAGAAAATGTTTCAGTCCAGAAAAAGAGAAGCAATTTAAATGGAAAGGAAAGGCCAATGAAAAATGTTACTGCTAGAGCAAGAGATAACTCTGTGCATGATAGTAGAAGGAAACAACAGTTTAGGGACATTCGTAAACGAATGTTCCGCAACAGGATAATTGGCAATTTGTTAAAAAATATTAAGAAAGGTCAACAGAAAGTGGTTTTTTATAAGAGAAAAAAAGAAGTTGAGAAAGTTATTGATCAGGCATTTGAAATTAAACGTAAGTTATTTATTTTGATAATCAATAGAATTAGGAAGCTAAACAAGGCAATTTATGATTTCAAAAGAAATAGTAGATGGAAGAGAATAGTTAATCGTAGTAATTTTTGTGAAGTTTTTTCCGGAGAATGGATGCATAGTTCAAGTTGTGAGGCATTTTTCAATGAGGAGAATTATTTCCAGGATAATGATTTGGTGCATGCAGTTGACACCAGCGGTCGAGCTTATGAGGTGAAAGATGGTTGTCCAGTTGAAAAAGAAAAACTTGTGACAACAGAGACAGAAGAGGTGTTAGGTAATGAGGTTTTAGGAAGACGTCCTAAGGGTCCTGTGTACACCTGGAAGTGTAGTAGTATTTGCAGTGTGCGACAGGATTCCATCAATTTGCTTTGTGATTTTGTACGGACATTTAATAAGAAAAGTTTGAAGCAGAAAATGAAGTTGATGCAAGAATTAGATCCTTGCAGAGTGAGAGAAGTGACAGGTTTGCATGGTCATTCACTGGCTTGTCTTTCCAGGAGAGTATGCCAGAGTGTTTTTCATCATTTCAGGATGCTAGCAGTGCATCATAATAAAGTGAGGAAATTAGTTAGAATGTTGTATTATGCTAAGAGTCCAGCAATTATGCTTAAACAATTATGCGCTGCTCTTTTGCATGGTTCAGAAGTAGATGTGAAGAATATTTGTGCAGAAATTGAGTTTTGTTACTTTGGAAGTAAAGAGGAGAATGTTGAAATTGACCAAGAAGAAGAGGGTAATGTGGAAGATAGTGTACAGGTTTCCAGTACAGATAATTTTCAGAGGGAAATTGCGACGTTTCAGGTGAAATCAAGTGAGAGGCCTAATTTCACTTGCGTGTGTTGTCGACGCACTTATTATAAGAATCAGACTAAGTTAGTGGATTTATATGCAAAAAGTGAAAGGGAAAATAATAGTGAATGGAAGGATTTCACAACATACTTGATGGTAGAAAATTGTTTTGATTTGGGATCGGATCAACGTGTGTGTACTTATTGTTGTAACAAATTAAATCAAAACCAGATGCCTGCTAGAGCAGTTCATAATAATCTGGAATTGGTTCAGATTCCTTCTGAATTGAAGGATATAAATACTTATGAATCTATTTTGATTCAAAGTATGCATCCCTTTCAGGCTATTGTAAGAATGGAGCCAAAGACAGGGAAATTGCCTCCATCAGATTTACAGAGAGGATTAAAGGGAAGAGTTGTTTATTTGCCTCTAGATTTGAAGAAAAACATTAACACAATTGGAGTAGAAAAAGTGGAAGAGGAACCTCTGGTTATCTTAGTTAATGGGGTTCCGACAAAGAATAAGAAAATATGGCAAGATTTAGTGGATGTTAGGAAAGTCAAAAAGGCAACATTGTATTTGAAAAAAATAATAAGTACTATAAGAATGTATATGTTGCAGAAGAGGAAGTAAGTGAGGAAGAGGATAGCGATTTTTTGCTGGTCAAATTGAGAAAGTAGAACCCTCTACTAGTGAAGAAATATATGAACATTATAGTGTTCATCCTTTGCATTCCAAGGAAGTCATGGGGAATGCTATTGAGTTGTTTCAAATGAAACAAGCCAAAGGGAGTCCCATTAGTGTTTGGGAGGAAAGTTTGGAAGCTCGGTGTTTCCCACAGCTTTTTCCAACAGGTCAGGGAGGAAGATATGATGAGCGACCTCATCAAATTCCTGCTTCTGAATACCGGACTTTGCGATTGTATGCAGGAGATGCTAGGTTTCGACAATGTATTCCCTATTTGTTTCATCTCCTGTTTGAAAGCGATCTGTCTGGACTGTCATATGCAGTGAACCACATCTTGAAAAGTGGTATACACATGCAAAACATCTCGGCAAGTGACTTTATGGATAAAGTCAATGTCCAAGACAGTATTTTGGATTGTCACCTGATTAATCTCATGGCGTGTCAGCGTGGTACTAATGAGTACTGGTACCGTCTTCATGGTGATTTAAAATGTATGCTGAGGAACTTAGGAACTCCCACATGGTTCCTCACTCTGAGCTGTGCCGAGTATGGCTGGGAAGACTTACTTGAATTTCTACGAGAGGCAAATGGAAACATTGAAAACATCGAATTCAAGACACCCGGAGAACTGTGCTCTTTGGATCCAGTCAATGTATGCAGGTACTTCAATCATAGATTTGAAGCTATGATGTCTTTCATCATGAATAAGAAGAATCCACCTCTTGGAGAGGTGTTGGATTTCTTCTGGAGAAAGGAGTACCAAGCAAGAGGTGCTCCTCATATACATATGCTGCTGTGGATCAAGGATGCACCTAAATTTGGAACAGATCCAGAAGACTCAGTGATGAGTTTCATACAACAGTATTCTACGTGTGCTGTTCCAAACGCAAAGGAGAAGAAAAGCCTAAGAGAAAAAGTTCTACGTTTCCAAAGCCATCGTTGTGGAAAGTACTGTCGTCGTAAATTCCGAAACAAGGACAAGTTCTACACCAAATGTCGTTTCGGCTTTCCACGACCGGTGATTTCTAAAGGAAGAGTAAACAGTTTGATGTCTTCGCTTCGACATTATGTGATGAAGAAATCACCTAAAAACACATACAATTTGAAGAGGAACGAAGAGTCCAAGTACATCAACGACTACAACCCAGTGATTTTGTCCATGTGGAATGCTAACATGGATATACAGTTTGTGGCTGATAACTGTATGGCTGTGGCTCGGTATGTGACATCTTACATCACCAAAAAAGAAAAGACAGAATTGAAGGATATGTGGGAGGACATTTCCCATGAAAAGAGCCTCAGTAAGAAGTTGTACAGTTTCAGTCTGAAGATGTTGTTGCATCGAGAAATCGGAGCTTACGAATGTTCTGACCGGTTGTCTTCAGCAAGTCTCTATGCCAAATCTAGGAGTATCGTTTGGGCGAGTCTTGGTCTTGCTGCAACGCGTAATCGAGTTCTGAAACCTGTGCGGGAAATTGAGTATTTGGCGGAAAAGGAGCCAAACAGTACCGACATTTTGAAGACCAACATGTTGGATACATATTATCCAAATCGAAGCAGTCACCTCGAGAATGTTTGTCTGTATGAGGTTCTACAAAATTACATATTCAAGAGGAACATCAAAGAAGATACTGAGAAAGGAGTGTATGCTGTAATTGGAAGTGAGGGATGTCTGGTCAAGCAAAGAAAATGCCACTTGGTAAACCATCGAAAATTGAGTGGCGAATCTCCTGAAAAAAAGGAGTTTTTCTATTTAGCACTTTTGCAACTTTTCAAGCCTTGGCGTGCAGAAGAGGAACTGCTTGGAGATTTCCTCTGTTACGAAGAATCTTTCACTGCCGCCAAGGAGACCATAGAATGTCCTGCTTTTCCCAAATATGTAGAAATGTTGAATGCGGAAATCGAGCAGGAAGCAACGATTGCAGCCGAGATTGCCAGAAACAGTTCTCAGGACAGTCAGAGTTCTGTTTCATTGAGTCAGGATCCACTAGGAGGACCTGTTATCGAAAATGAAGCTGCCACTGCCATGAATGAAGTGGAAAGAGCCATGGCACATGCTCAGGAGGATGTGGTTAACTTAGAAGACTTGGAAAGACAACTCAACGTTGAGCAGAGGAAAATATATGACGAAGTTACCAAGCAAATTGATCATGGATTAAGTCATGAGAAGAAAGAGTGCTCATGTACGTCGTTGAAGCCTGTCCGATTGTATGTGAGTGGAGAAGCGGGAACTGGAAAAAGTTTTCTGATTAAAGCAATTGCATCTTATCTGCAGAAAAGGACTGAATCACCGCTGTCTTGTGTTGTTACCGCTCCAACTGGGCTGGCAGCACATAACATTAAAGGGATTACTTTACATCGTTTACTGATGCTGCCAGTGGAGCATGACAACAAATTACAATATCACAAGCTATCTGGAGATGCTTGTTGTGAAGTTTCAAGAGTCTTGAGGAAAATGAAACTTCTTATCATTGACGAAGTAAGCATGGTTTCCAATGTCATGCTTGCCTTTGTGCATTTGAGAATGCAAGAAGTTCTCAAAACAGAGTATGATGTGTTATTTGGTGGCAAACACATCATTGTTTTCGGAGATCTTCTGCAGCTGACACCAGTGAAAGGACAACCTGTGTTCAAAATGCTCACGCATGAAGATACCAGGAAGTGCCTAGGGAGCATTGGCAACGTCAATATATGGTTAAACTTCAATTATGCTGAACTGCATGAAAATATGCGTCAGGCGAAGGATGAAGTTTACAAGAATATTCTACAAGATGTTAGAATTGGAAAAGTGACCGAGCATGGGAAAGAAGCTTTACATGCACGATTACTGTCAAATTTATATCCAGAACAAGATGTTGTGTCTGAGAATATTTTTCAGAAAATTACTGAGAAGAAATCTGGAATATGTTTGATGCCAACTCTTGCAGAATGTGCCATCTTCAACAACAAAATGTTGCATTTAGAAAACCAAGAGATTGTGAAACTGGAAGCTATTGACAGAGTAGAGCATATGGGATCAACAATTATTTTGTCTGAGAATTTGAAATCAAAATTGGATTCATTAGAGAAGACTATATCTAAAACTGCAGGTTTTGAAAAGAGTCTGAATGTGTGCTTAAACTGCCGTATAATTTTAAGAAGGAATTTACATGTTGAAAGAGGTCTGGTAAATGGATCAATGGGTAATGTTGTTGATTTTGTGAAATACAGAAATAGAGATGGAATTGAATTTTTAAAAATTAAATTTGATGGCATTGAGGAAGTACAGCTAATTGGTTGTTGTTCTGCTAGATTTTTGCTTGTAAAAGACTTATATGTTCGCCGTAAGCAGTTTCCTGTTTGCTTGGCATATGCGGTGACAATCCATAAATCGCAAGGTTTAAGTGTAGACAGTGCATTGGTGAATATTGGCAGTTCTGTGTTCAAGGAGGGTATGGCATATGTGGCATTGTCACGAGTTAGAACTTTATCGGGATTGTACTTGATTGAGTGTGATGTCACAAACATTTGTGCGGATCTAGATTGTGTTAAGGAATACAATAGGTTAAGAAGAGAGTATGCGCCACATTTGCCTCAATATCCTTTGTTTGAGAAACGTGTGGTAGGCCGGAAACGAAGAAATGTGACCAATACTAGGGAAGTTGTAGCAAAAAGACGAAAAGTCGATGAACCTGAAATTATAAGCAGAAACAAAAAGGATTCTGTTGAAGATGCTGTTGGTTTTCAATTTGAAAACAGTTCTGGTGTCAACTGCTATGCTAATGTAGTGGTTAATGTTTTGTTTTCTCTAGAAAATGTAAAAGAAGAGATTGTGGTCAATTCTGATCAAAGATTTTGCAGTTTGTTAAATTCTGTGTTAGAGAAATGTAGCACTGATAGAACAAAAATAGAAAGTGTGTCTGAAATTCGAAATCTGTTAGACAGATGTACAGGTCAAACACAATTCTCTCAAAATATTCAGCAAGATTGTCAGGAGTTTTTAATGTATATGCTTGATGTATTGCATGCTGAAGGTGTAGATGTAGATCACCTGTTTGGGCTTTCTTATCAATGGCAGCATGACTGCGAGAACTGTAGGGTATCAAGTACTACTAGTGTAGACTCAGAAAGATTTATATATTTAACTTTGCCAGACAGTAAATCAGTGTCCTTTAATAAGCTAGTAAAAGCAGCTGATCACAACATGGAGTGTAGCCAATGTAAGTCTGAAATGTTGTCCACATTATTTATACGAACATATGGCCAGTATGTCATTTTAATGTTCCAACGATGTAGGCCTGATGGAACAAAATTGACAACTTTAATTAAAGATTTTGTGGCTTCACAGTTGTCAATATCAGGAAGGACTTTTGTAACTGCAGCAATTATATATCATGACGGTCCTTCAATAACATCAGGACATTACACAGCTTATTTAAAGTGTAGAAATGGCTGGTCATTCTGCAACGATTCTGTTTTAATTTTCAAAAAAAAATTGCCGTATGACCTTAAAAACTCTTACCTGGTGTTTTTAAAACCAAAATTTTAGGGAAAGAATCTCGGGATGTGCTCTGAGGAATTTCAAGAAGTTCTAATGGCTCCTACACGATTTGGCCTTGAGGATAAGTGTAGTACAGAGACATAACTTCTTACCATAACAGTTGACGTCATGGAAAAATAACTGCACTTTGAATGAGTTCAGAAAAACTGTTTCTTTTTATAAGCTAATTGAAGCAGCCAATCAAAACATGGAGTAGAGGGAATGTAAGTCTGCAATGCTGTCTACTGTTTTATATTGCTTTGTGATTAAAAGTGATGTAGAGAATTAAATAATTGTAGTAGTCATAGAGGTAGTGTAAGTCTGCTTCATAGTAAGCAGTATCAGTGTCATAGGAAATGTAGAACATGAGTGAGCAAGAAGGGTAAGATATTACTAGTCCAGGATTGTGAAAATGATCTTCAACATTTTAATTCTGAAAGTTGCGGAAATACAAAATGACGGGATTGGCTTACAAGAATTCCAAGAGTTATAAATGGCTCTTACATGATTTGGCCTTGTGGAAACGTGTGGTAGAGAGCGAGAAGTCATTTATTGTATGTAACATATTTTTCAAAACAATGGAGGTTTTCTTTCAGAAAGTGGCGGGCTGAAAGTAATAACAGCTCAACAGAGTGTAAGCTGTTCATAGGACATCCTTCGACGTCATGGAAAGTAAGTTAATTTTAAGGAGTTCTGAATTCTGATTTGTTATGTTGTATGGGTTTTTTAAACACAATCATTTTGATTGTATTTTTTTCCCCCGCTGTTATATGATGAATACCTTCAAGTCACTGTTTTTAGTGAAATTTGATACATTCTGAGAACAGCAAAAATAAACCATTTAACATGTATAATTAATTCTGTACTGTTTGTATTTATGATGTACATTTAGAACTGTGTAGGAGGCATGGAGAAGGAGAGGCTTCTGTAAGTGTCAAAGTTGTTGCATACAGTGCTCACATTGTACGTAGTCTTTCATATGATAGACTACATTTCCACAATGAGATACCTAAGCAAAGGAAACACAGGTGATATGATTGTGGAATGAGCAAAAAAAATTGCACGTTTTTCAATTATATTACCTGTGTTTCCTAACATTACACATCACATTGTGTAGATGAGGTTTAGGCCTGTTCCAGGAGACAGAGGAGGTCTGACATTTGTTCAAGAGTGCAGTGGACATGACTCACTTCGTTGGTAGGCCTGCACATGTATTATCTCCTCTGTATTCTTCAACAAACCTAAATTTCATCTGCAACCCTGAGTAGGACTTACCTGAAACAAATCTGTGGATAGGTTACACCTTATCGGCATCTTGAAACAATCATTTAAAATGTTAGGGTCAGATTTATGATGGCCGTGCGCCTCTTTTGCGCCGCTGTGGGTCACTTTTGTGTAAAAGATGCACCATGTTGCAAGATAGGTTTCAGTTCATCTCCAGCAAGATACCATCAGTTTAAAATGTATATAATTAGCACTGTGTAGGGGGCATGCAGAAGCTGAAGCTTTTGTAAGTGTCAAAGTTGTTGCATGCAGTGCTGCACTTCTGGGTACTGTTTCATATGCTGGACTACATCTGCACAATGAGATACCTTAGCAAAGTAAACACAAGTGATGTGATTGTGAAATGAGCAAAAGAAATTGCACGTTTTTCATTTACATCACCTGTGTTTCCTAAGTTTACGAATGACATTGTGCAGATGAAGTTTAGGTCTGTCCACGGACACAGAAGAGGTCTTGCCTTTGTTCAAGAGTGAAGTGGACATGACTTACTTCATTGGTAGGCTTTCACATGTATTATCTCCTTTGTATTCTTCAACAAGCGTAAATTTGATCTGCAACCCTGAGTAGGCCTCACCTTAAACAAACCTCTGGAGAGGCCACACCTTATCGTCATCCTGAATTAATCATTTAAAATGCTAGGGACAGATTTATGATAGGTGTATGACTCTTTTGCGCCACTGTGCGTCACTTTTGTGACGCATTGGCGGTGGAAAAGATTTGCTATGAGGCGACAAAATTACAAATTGATGCATCTAGGCAGATGTGTCATGCTGTAAAAAACCCGTGCCACATGAAACGATGCAGCAGTGATGCAAAAGATGCACCATGTTGCAAGACAGGCCTCACTTCATCTCCAACAAGATAAGAAGCTGAGTCTACTGTAAATGTCAAAATTGTTGTATACACTGCTCAACTTCTGTGTACTCTTTGATATGCTAGACTCCATCTGCACTATGAGATACCTAAGCAAAGGAAACACAGGTGATGTGATTGTGAAATGAGGAAAAGAAACTCCACATTTTTCAATTACATCACCTGTGTTTCCTAAGTTTACGAATGACATTGTGCAGATTAAGTTTAGGTCTGTCCACAGACACAAAAGAGGTCTGGCCTTTGTTCAAGAGTGAAGTGGACATGACTTACTTCATTGGTAGGCCTTCACATGTATTATCTCCTCTGTACTCTTCAACAACTCGAAATTTCATTTGGAACCCTGAGTAGGCCTCACCTGAAACAAACCTCTGGATAGGACACATCTTATTGGCATCCTGAAACAATTATTTAAAATGTGAAGGGCAATTTTATGATGGCTTTGCACCTCTTTTGCGCTGCCATTGCATCACTGTTGTGAGACAGCAGCAGTGCAAAAGATGCACCATGTTGCAAGATAGGCCTTACTTCATCTGCATCAAGATACTGTTAGTTTAAAATGTATATTTTTAGGACTGTGTAGGGGCATGGAGAAGCAGAGGCTTCTGTAAGTGTCAAAGTTATTGAAAAACTGTTTGTCCTTCAATCTTTTCCCTTGTCATTTCTAATTTTTAAATACATGTTTTAATATTTAAGTTAACGACAATTATAAGGTAAATGTTTTGTACTCTTTTCGTTACATTTCTATCACATTTAACTTCTATTAGTTTCACTACTTCATTTCTTTAACCCTCACTTTCCTGCCTTTGCTACTTCCCTCAATCCTTTCTCTATTACTTACTTACTCTACTCCTTCCACTATTTTTGTCAGTCCCTCTCTTCTCATACTTCGTCACTCTTGTTCACTCACTCTGTCTCTATTACTCTCACTGTTTCTGACTGATCACTCTTTCACTACTTGTTCATTATGCTTTCTCTCTGTAGTTCAAGCACAGTAAGGGGCATATTATCAACACAGGCAATAAATTTATCAGTGTTTTTAGCGGCAGAAAACTGCCGCAAAAGTGGCTTTAGCAGCAGTTTTCTTCCGGAAAAGTGGCTTTAGCGGCAGTTTTCTGCCGATAAAAGCAGTAATTATTGGCAGAAAACTGCCGCAAAAGCGTCTTTAGTGTCAGATTTCTGCTGATAAAAGCAGCAAAATTTTTATCGCCTATGTTGATAATATGCCCCTATGTTATTTACATTTCTTTGCTGTTTCAATCATTCCTTTTCTGTTACTTCTTCTTTTCTGCATTGTGTTTTTTCTCTCTGTTATTCCGATGTTTTAATCTTAATTTTATTATTCATTCACATTCTCTAAGAAACTCTTGTTTGTTATTCTTCTACTCTCTTTTTTTTTTCTCACTTCCTTATCTATTTTGTTTTTCACAATTATACTCTCTTAAATCTTTTCTTCAGTAAATAGATCTATTAAACAGTATCTCTACTTTACTCCCTATAGCTGTCTTTCTTTTAACATAACTGTCTGTTTCCTTCCCTTATAATTACTCTTCTTTTTAAAAAAAAAAAATTTTTGGTTCGCTCCCGGTTCGCGTACCGGAGAGCGAACGGGGAAGCGAACCAAAAGAAATAGAGGTTGGCAGAGTTCCAAATATTCTACGAATTTTTTTATAACGGGGAGGTAGTTCTGAAAAGAACTTTTTTTTATTGTTTTTGTTGTTTTATATTTTTTTATTATTTTTCTGAACATTTTTTTACTTTTTTTGTATTTTCTGAACAGTTTTATATATTTTTTGGTTTTTTTTGGGGGGGGGAAACGAAAACGATTCATTGTAAAGGGCTCAACAGGAGCAACAAAAAAAAAAGATAATTTATTTTCTGGGGCGTTTTCGACAAACATGATTGTCGATAGCTCTGTTGATCAGAGTGATGCTACTTTCTCTGTAGCAAATGAACTCATTGCAATGCACGCACACTTGTTTCACTTCCCCGAATCTCATCTGTATATTTGGGACCAACTCCCTCGCCTCTGGTCCCGTCACTTCCTGCACAACTGATCTTCTGGCCATAGAAGGAGGATTATCTTGCTGGTCACGTAACTGCGCAGCACTGTAGTTGTTAGGATGCCACCTACTCATATGGCGATGCATTGTGTAATTGCCGTAACTGTACTTCTTCTCGGTGCCTCTGGACAGGCTTTCTTTACATATAAGGCAAGTTACGTACCGTGCATTGACTTTTTTTTGGCCCTGGGGATAAGTAAAAAATTGCCAAATATAATTTACTTTCACATGAGACCTCCTGGGCTCCTCACGCAAAAATTGCCTCTCTTGCTGCTCTTCCTCTTCTTCCTCTTCTTCCTCCTCTTGCTGAATGATAACTTCAGCAGGTGGTCCTCTCTTCTTTGGATGTGGTGGAGGTGGTGGGGAAGCACCAGCTGAAGCTACTAATGAAGCCATTGCTCACTAATCACAAAGGGTCTTTCTCTCACAAAGATGAAAGTCAGAGTGAGGAAAGAAGGAGGGGTTTTCATCATTTGGGAAAAACAATAGTTCTAAACCAATGAAAAGTGTTACTTTTAGGTCACATGACCTAGTCTTACATCATTAGGAAACCAAAAGTGAAATGAATCAATGAAAAGTGTTATTACCGAGTCACATGACTTGTTGTGTTTACGTTACGCGCTTTGGGCCGCGTCCCGGATCGCTTCCGGGAAGCAGCGTTTCGCGCCTCGGTTCGCGTACCAGTTCCCTTCCGGGTACGCTACCTTGGCGCGTCATATGACGTATTACGCGACAACGCGATACGTCACGCTGACGCGACGCGTCACGATGTTGTTTTCTAACGCAGCAGTTGCGGAAAAGGAACGTTTACCGGTTCGCGGACCGGGTCGCGGCACCAAATTGCGCTAACGGGAAGCTAACCGGTTCGCGTACCGGGAGCAAAACAAAAAATATAATTAAAAAAAAAAAGTATTAAAAACATGTAAAATATATTTTTTGATTTAAAGAAAAATACATTTTAAAGCTTTTGTTATTTGCTATTAAAAACCATTGAAATTCACTGAAAAAGCCATAGGTTATAGACCATAGATAGTTAGGAATTATCATTTAAAAAACCTTGACATCACTGGTGACATCACTGATGACATCTCAAATGACATCACTGATGACATCACTGATGACATCTCAAATGACATCACTGATGACAACATCCAGTGAATGTATGTTTCTGTAAAGTTAAAATATGTCTTACATATTGAAGAATGAGTGGATGTATAAGTGTCTGGATGAAGGATTTATTAGGTGCATGATTGACTGTATGAGTGAGTGAATAAATGTGTGTCACTGAGTGCATGAGTTAGTGACTAAACTGTCTTAATTTGTGCATCATTATGTCTGTTGTTCTGTAAACTGCTGCATGTGTTGATCAGTAGCTATATGAGTACGTATATGGGTTATTGATTGGTTGCCCAAGTATTTGTATGGGAGACTGAGTGTGTGTGTGTGGGTGGCTGGGAGGTGTATGACTCTGTGCATAGATGTGTTAGCAGTTAATTCAATAGATGTATGGGTTCAAAAGTGCATGTGGAAACACCTGTATGGGCGGTTGACTGAGTGCATTGGTGAGTGAATGGATATCTCAGTGCTACATGTCAAAGTAAGTACATATGTAAAACACAGTACATGTGACAGTTGACATATATAAATAACTGTGCATAAGAGCCAGTGAATGTGTGAGTGGCTGTATGGATCATTGTGTACTTGTATCAGGCATTGTAAAAGAGAGTAAATATGTGTTAGTATATGTTTGAATAAGTAAGGTGTGTATAACTGTATAGTTGAGGAAATGGAGGTGTGATTGATTCTTTGCATGACTGACTAAGTGTCTGAGTAACTCCATGGATGAGTGACAGTCTGTGAGTGTCTGTTTACACTGAGTGTATCTAAGGTTATATTAGAGTCTGAAGAGGTTCATCGTATTATCACATGAATGATGTCATCAGTGATGTGATCAGTAATGTCAAATGAGATGTCATCAGTGATGTCATTAGTGATGTCATTTGAGATGTCATCAGTGATGTCATTTGAGATGTCATCAGTGATGTCACCAGTGATGTCACTGACCATGTCATGAATGATGTAATATGTGACATGATCAGCAGTGGATTGCGGGTGCGCGATATATAGTTAGTACAACTAACTATATATGGAATTTCAATGGTTTTGTGTGAGTAAAAAAAGGTTTTTTAAATGCTAATTCCTAACTATATATGGCCTATAACCTATGTTTTTTTCAGTGAATATATATATATATATATATATATATATATATATATATATATATATATATATATATATATACATATATATATATTTATATATATATATATTTATTCACTGAAAAAAACATACGTTTAAGGGGTGTTATAGTTAGCTACACATTTCACCCGTATAAAACCATTGAGATTCCCCCGTTATAGTTAGTTGTACTAACTATAACTCGCGCGCCCGCAATCCACTGCTGATGATGTCACATATTACATCATTCATGACATGGTCAGTGACATCACTGATAACATCACTGATGACATCTCAAATGACATCACTGATGACCTCACTGATGACATCATCCAGTGAATGTGGTTTGGTTTGATATTTAAAAAGTATTATATATATATAGCAATCTGCATTGAAGACTGAGTGGATGTATAAGTATGTGGATGGAGGATTTAGTAGCAGTGTGATTGACTGTATAAGTGACGGATCTAAAGTGTCTCACTAAATATATATGGGATAGTGATTAAACTGTGTGAATACCTGTATCACTCTATCTCTTGTTGTGTAAACTACTACATAAGTTGGTTACTAGCTATGTGAAAGTCTATATTAGTTATTGATTAGTTAAGTGAGTATTTGTATGGGATAGTGAATGAATGTGTGTGTGGTTGGGTGGGGGTAGGTGACAGTCCAAAGATGTGTAAATAGTTGATTTAGTAGGTATATGAGGTTAAGACTGTATGTGGAAACAGTTGGGTGAGTGAATCTCTTTATGGGTGTGGTGATGAGTAAATATATTTCTCAATCATACACGTCCAACAAACTAGAAATACAAAAGGCAGTGTATGTGACAGTTGTCGTATATAAATGAGTATACCTAAGACTCAGTGATTGTATGAGTGACTGTATGGATAACTGTATACTTGTAATAGTGGTTTTATAACACACTAAGGGGTCGATTCCTATTCGGGAAAAAAAACGTCAGTACGATTTGTATCCGGAGCCCTCTCCGTACGAATCGTACCCATCCGTCCGAGTCGCGAAGTACGATCCGTATTCCGTGAAACCGTCCGAATCGTCGCGATCCGTACGTATTGCAAGCCTGAAACCGTGAATCGTATGACTCGTACACATACCGTACAACTCGTACACATGCCGTACGACCCGATCGTCTGATCGGACCGTGGTACGAGGACGCGATTCGTACGGTCCACGTCAGGTAAGGGCGAGTCGTACGGAAAAGCACACAAACACATACATACCATACGGTCCGTACCCCCCATAATCGTAGGGGTACGCACCGTACCCCTGCGATCATGGGGTGTTCGAGCCGTACCCCCATTGTACAATCGGTGTACGAGCCATACCCCATGTACGATCGGTGTACGAGCCGTATTGGGGGTACGGCTCGTACACCGATCGTACATGGGGTACGGCTCGTTCACCGATCGTACAATGGGGGTACGGCTCGTACACCCCATGATCGCAGGGGTACGGTGCATTCCCCTGCGATCATGGGGGGTATGCACCATACCCGGGGGGGCCGTTCCGTACCTGTTTCGGCACGAACCCTGCCTTTACGGCTGTTTTCAGCTCCCGTAGAAAAAGGGTCGTACGGTGCGTACCCGACACGTATCGTACTTGCTGGGTCGTAAAAACCAGCCGCGAACCGTACAGATGTCATGTACAGCAGGTTCCGAGGGAGAATCGTGCGGAGATTAGAGTCGTACGGTGTCTTGTACGACTCGTACGGAGTACGGCTCCTGGTACGAATCGTACCTCGTCGTACATACGGGACGTTTACAGGTACGATTCGTACGGGGAAAAAACGCTCCATACGATGATTCGGATCGCTTTTTACCGGATCGGAATCGACCCCTAAGTATGACTTTCTAAATGTATGAATAAATAAAGTGGTGTTTGTGTAAGTGTGTAGCTTAGTAAATATAAGTATAATCAATTGTTTGTATAAGTGAGTAGGATTTCTGAATAAGTGAATAGGATGTGTGCTGGTGTGTAATGTTGATGTAGGTGTATAAGTATATTTAAAAGTATTCTATTGATCTTTGTTAGCATGTATGAGTGAATGTATACGTAAATGTTCAGATATGTGTGTGGATGTAGGAATCACTAGGTGGGTTTTTAGAAACTTGTATTGGTGTGTCACTGGTTTCAAACATGATACTCCATATTTTATAATGTGTGTTGAAAGGTTATGCTACTGTATGATGAGGTGTACCAGCCTGTCACAAGGATGATGTCATCAGTGATGTCATCAGTGATATCATTTGAAATGTCATCAGTGATGTCACCGACCATGTCATGAATGATGTAATATGTCACATCATCAGTAGTAGAGTGCAGGCGCGCGATTTATAGCTAGTACTACTAACTATAACTTGTCTGAAACCTATGGTTTTTTCAGTGAATTTCAAAGGTTTTTTAAATGCTAATTGCTAACGATAACGTGTCTAAAACCTATGTTTTTTTCACTGAATTTCTAAGGTTTTTAAATGCTAATTACTAAGTATAACATATGCAAAACCTATGTTTTTTTTTGTGAATTTCAAAGGTTTTTTAAATGAGCATTTTTAAATATATGTATTATTTTTTATATTTTCTAACTACATTTTTTTAATCTTTTTAATTTTAGATAATATTTTTTAAATTACATTACAATTTTTTTTATTAGTTTTTTTTACATAAAAATATTTGTTCTCATTATTTTATATTGTTTATAATATACTTAAATTATTTTCACTATTTTTTTTTTTTTGGGAGTTGCGCACCCTACGTACACCCTGCTTGTTTACTGTGCGAAACGTGTCTGCCATTTTAGGGTCACTGTCTAGGATCCGCGTACGGTGTGCAACGGGTATGACTTTTCCAACACGGTTGCCATGCGACTTGTGAGCGACACCTGGCGCATACGCGAGATGTACATACAACGCGACGTGACGGATGCGCATTAGCGCGTGACGTCATATGCATATCGGACACGTTGGGTGCGCGACTTCTGCGATTTTTTAATGTTGAAAAACATATTTATATATATTTAATATAAATATTAAGACTAGAGATTATCTGAGGTTATTATAAAAATAATTTTCTTTAACTTTCTTAAAAAGTACATCACTTTCTAATGCAATTTCGCGAAGTCGCGCTGGGCACGAGCAGGGTGCGTGCTGAGTGTGCGCATCCTACACGCACCCCATGTGACTTCAAAAGCAGATATTTGATTGGTTTATTACACTTCCTATTGAAACTATTAAAGGACCCCACCTATTTCAATCACTCTTCTTAAAACTTTTCTTAGAGAAAGACATCCTGAGAAGATCTACTGGTCTTTCTTTTGTGGAGAAGAGATTCATTTAAACATACCATGGCTGCTAATCTACCATCCTCCACTGATTCAGTGAACTCATCAGAGCAAGAATTTGTTCCTGAACCTCCACAAAAGGAAAAATATACCAGCAAAGTCTGGTAATGTTTCACCTTTCCACCAGGCTTAAAAAAGGTGAATGCAACAAACGTTACTTGTCGCGTATGCAAGGAAGTGCTGAGCTGTTGACCACCACCATTGTTAGATTTATTTTCTCCTCTCCTACCAGTTTTTAGTTCTCTTTTCCCAGTTCTCATGCTTACCCCTGTTTTAAAAATAACCAAAAAAATACAAAATCGTTCAAATAATCCACAAAAGGTAAAGAAAGATCTAAACTAGTATGCTAGTGTGTGAAAGTTGAGATAAATGTATGTGTAGTGCATAATTGGCTGTAAAAATACCTTTCTGATGTGTGGTGAATGCATAAGTGCAGAATTATAAGCAAGTGATGCAGCATGATACTGTAAACTGTTTAACTACAGCGTGCTGTGGTACTTCCGAAGCACAAGGATGTAACATATGTACATAAATATGTCGCAACTCTGTGCTTCCCTCTGCACAGCTGCAGAAACTCCAGGCATGTGGTTACACAGGCACCCTTGCACCATGGTGCAAGGACGTCCGTGTCATGTGGAGTTTGTTTTTGTACAAGAAGCGACACCTTCCTGCACAAAAACAATCAGTAAAGGCATTTTTCTCCTTCAAAATATGCTGTGCATTGCAGCATATATTGAAAGTGAAAAAATGAGGAGAAGTGAAAACAATTTTCCTCGTTGTTCTTTGCTACACCAATAAAGGGATGGTGTAGCATTCACAAACATGTCCAGATTCATGATTTCTGATAAATCTGGAAATGTGTCTTGTTCTATGAGTGTTCTGTGCAAACACGCACAGCAAAACCTATAGAACACCTTTTCAACGCAAAGTACTGTGTAAAATGAGATTATATTTACATGGAAAAGAAAAGGTATACAGAATGCCTTTTCCTCACCTTATAAATAAGAAAGAGAGTTAATGGCTACGTCAATTGTTATTATAGGAGTATATTTCTGTACTGATAACAGAGAACAATATACATTTACAACTACTTACGTTTTAGGGAACTGAAAGGACATGTTTATATATTACTGAAGGGAAGGGATGTGACCTAATATGACATTTGCAAAAACACTGACTGATGTGGTTTAAATTAAACAGTTTCATTTCTTTTAATTCTGAAATTATCAAGACCTGCAAAAGAACCATATTAGTCTATTCTGTACTATACCATATATCTTGCAGACAGGTGTTCTGAAGCTGTTCCCTATTTTATACTTTTTTGCATTGCAATTTTCCGACAGAAATCTTGTCCATCCATGTTCCTATTCATCAACTGTGTGGAAACACAGTTCATTGTGCATTTTAAGACTTACTAAAACTTACCTCAACAGTAATACACATACAAAACAGTACACATTTTATTCACTTATTTTTTATAGTCTAAATGGTGGTAAATTTGATATCCTAAAATTAAGATCTGTAAAAAAAATAAAAAATAGTTATAACATATAATAATACATTTTTAACTGCAGAGCATAATTTTAACATTTTACAAAGTAATTTCTTTCCTTTTTTTGCTGTTCTCAGAATATATTGAATTTCACTAGAAATAGTGATTTCAATTGTACTCATCACATAACAGCGGACAAAAAAAAAACAATCAATTAGATTGTTTAAAAAAAAACTAATAATCTATGTATAGTAAAATACTGGATAATACAAATCACATGTATATAAAATGATTACTGCTAAGAAAATCTTATAACTTAAATGTATAAACACTATAAATAATGCCAGTTAATATTATACACTGAGACAATTCAAAGAAATACATTTCCTTGAGGCCAAATTGTATTTTTGCAGTAATTTTTATGTAAATTGTCCAATGATAATCCTATGAAATGATAACAATAAATTCCTCAGAGGCTGAATTATCTTCCTAAAACTTTGGCTTTAAAAATATTAGGTAGGAATTTGGTAATTCGAAAGGCAAACGTTGTTTGAAAACCAACTCAGCATCATTACAAAGACTCAAACCTTTCTCACTTTTGAGATATGCAGTGTAATGTCCAGATGTTATTCAAGGACCCTTGTGGAAAATTATTGCTACTGCTACAAAAGTCCTTCCTGTTTTATTAAAGTGTTCAATTTTCTTCGGTCAGCTGTACAACGTTGCATCATTAAAATTATATATTTTCCATATCTTTGGATAAATAATGTTGATAACATTTCTGATTTGCATTGCCTACACTCCATGTTTTGGTTTGCAGCTTTAACTAATTTACTGAAAGACACTGATTTACAGTATGGTAATGTCAAATATAAAAATATTTCAGTGTCTACATTAGTGCTACATGTATACATACAATTTTCACAATGATGTTTCCATTTATAACAAAGGCCAAAAAGATTCTCTATGTCTACACCTTCATTTTCCAATTATGTAAGCATATACATTAGAAACTCCTGAGCATCTTGTTGGCTTTTTGTGTAAATTGTGTAGAACCAGAACATACATCCAAAAGATTATAAACATCAGATACACTTTTTATTGTACTTTTATCTGTTCTCAATTTTTCATAAAGATAATGTAACAAGGAACAAAATCTTTTTTCACAATTCTCCATAAGTTGCAGTTGCAAACCTTCAAGAAAAAAAACAACATTGACCCCTATATTAGCATGGCAGTTGACACCAGAACTATTTTCAAACTGAAAACCAACAATCTCTTCAACAGAGTCCTTTTTCTTTTTGTTTGCAATCACAACATTTTCTTGTTTTTTTCCCTTCTCTACACCTTCAGTACAGATATTCTCATAACTTCTTTTTTGAGCAACCACACACTTTTCAAATACAGGATATTGACCTGAATTAGGAGCATATGTTCTTCTTAACCTATTGTACTCTTTGACAAAGTTGGCATCTGCAGTAATCTTAGTATCATCAAAATCAATAAAAAACAAACCATATAATGTTCTGACTCTGGACAAAGCAGCATATCCCATACCTTCTTTAAACACAGAATTTCCAATGTTCACCAAAGCACTGTTAACACTTAAACCTTGAGATTTATGAATAGTCACTGCATATGACAGAGAAAATGGAAACTGTTTTCTATGGACATATAAATCTTTAACAAGCAAAATACGAACAGAACAACAACCAATTTGTTTCACTTCTTCAATCTGATCAAATTTAAGTTTTAAGAATTCAATACCATCTTTATTTTGATAATTATCTAAAATCCACAACTGTGCCCATTGCTCCATTAACTAAACCTTTTTCTACTTCCAAATTATGCCTTAAAATTATCTGACAGTTCCTACATGCATATAGATTCTTTTCTAAACCAGCAGTTTTAGCTATTGATTTTTCTAAACAATCCAATTTTGTCTTAAATGTTTCGGTCAAAATAATAGTGATTCCTTCATGCTCTATTTTATCGATGGCTTCCATTTTTATTATTTCTTCATTTTCCAGTTTCAAAAGTTGTTAATTGAATATAGAACACTCATGCAGTGTTGGCATTAAGCAGATTACAGATTTCTTTTCTGCAATTTCCATGTATATTTTCTCAGGAAGAATATTTTCATTTGGTAAAAAATTGGAAAGTAATCGCAACAAGCTTCTCCAGAGAGCTTGTGGTATTCCAATTTGTTTTCATGCTCTACAGGTAACATTAGTAAACGATGTAAAGTAAGTCCTTTAATATTGTGTGCTGCCAACCCAGTTGGAGCAGTGACAACACAAGACAAATGCGACTCAGTTGTTTTCTGTAGATAACTTGTAATTACTTTAATTAAAAAACTTTTTCCTGTTCCAGTTTGTCCACTCACATACATTCCGATCGGTTGAAATGACATGCGTGAGCACTTTTTCTTTTCATGTAGTAATCCATGGTCAAACTGTTGTCTCACTTGCTCATATATTTGTTTTTGCACAACATTTAGTTGTTCTTCCAAGATTGCTAAGTTTGTTACATCTTCTTGAGCTTGATGCATTGCTGTTTCTACCTCATTCTTGGTGATTGCTACTTCATTTTCAACAATTGGCTGTCCTAGTGGATCTTGACTCAGCGCAGGAGAACTATGACTGTCTTGAGAACTGTCTCTAGCAATCTCAGCTGCAATTGTAGCTTCTTGATCAATTTCATCGTTCAACATTTTCACATAATTTGCAAAAGCACTGCATTGTATGCTATCTTTACAAGCATTAAAGGAATCTTCATAGCTCTAGAAATCTCCAAGTAATTCCAGTTCTGAACGGCATTGTTTGAATAGTTGTAAAAGAGCTAAAAAGTTCAATTTCCTTTTATCAGCAGTGTTACAACTCAGCTTCCTGTGAATAATCAAATTTTCTTTCGTTTGTTTCACCAAACATCCTTCGGAACCAATTACTCCATATTTTCCATCATTGATGTTCTCTGTAGTATTCCGTTTAAAAGTGTAGTTTTGCAGTACTTCATAGAGACACATGTTCTCAAGATGATGACTTCTGTTTGGGTAATATGTGTCCAACATATTTGTTTTCAAAATATCTGTACTTTCTGGATGTTTTGCTGCTAAATATTCAATTTCTTGTACATATTTCAGTACTTGATTTCGCATTGCTGCAAGACCTAGACTCACATAAATGATTCTTGTAGATTTTGAGTATAGACTTGCAGATGATAACCGATCTGAGCTTTCATATGCTCCAATTTCTCCATGAGATAACATCTTCAAACTGAAACTGTATAATTTCTTTCTGATTTTGTAATATAGGACATTACATATCGAGCAACAGCAATGGAATTGTCCGCAACATATTGAATATCTATGTTAGCATTCCACATGGACAAAATAACTGGGTTGTGGTCATTTATGTATTTTGACTCTTCATTTCATCTTAAGTTGTAGGTATTTTTTGGAGACTTTCTTGTGATAGTATGTCGCAAAGATCACATAAAACTGTTCACTCTTCCTTTCAATATTACAGGACGCGGAAATCCAAAACTACATTTGGTGTAGAACTGGTCCTTAGATTTGTACTTTCGTCGACAGTATTTTTCACATAGGTGGCTTTGGAATCGTAACACTTGTGCTCTTCAGTTGTTTTCTTCTGTGCTTTTGGGTACATCACATGTTGCATATTGTTCAATAAAACTCAAAACAGTACCATGCGTATCTGTTCCAAATTTGGGAGTGTCCTTAATCCATAACAGCATATGCATATGAGGAGCACCTCTTGCTTGATACTCCATTCTCCAAAAGAAATCCACAACTTCTCCAGGAGGAGGATTTTTTTACTACAGATAAAAGACATCATAGCCTCAAATCTATGATTGAAATACCTGCATACATTAACTGGATCCAAAGAGCACAATTCCCCAGGTGTTTTGTATTCAATATTTTTTATGTTGCAATTTGCCTCTCAAAGAAATTCTAGTAAATCATCCTAAGCATACTCAGCACAGCTCAGGGTAAGAAACCATGTTGGAGTTCCTAAGTTCCGTAGCATACATTTCAGATCTCCATGACGATGGTACCAACATTCATTAGTCCCACGCTGGCATGCCATCAAATTAATGAGCTGAGATTCTAGATGATCATCTCGCTGGTGCACTTTATCCATACAATCTTTTGCAGATACGTTTTGCAGATGTATTCCAGATTTTAGAATATGGTTAACTGCATGTGAAAGTCCAGACAAGTCACTTTCAATCAAAAGATGAAATATATAAGGGATGCATTGTCAAAATCTTGGATCTTCTGCATATAATCTTGTTGTCCGATATTTAGATGCAGGAATCTGCACAGGACGTTCATCATATCGTCCTCCTTTTCCAGTTGGGAACAACTATGGAAAGCAACGAGCTTCCAAGCTCTCTTCCCATACACTCATTAATTTGGAACAAATCAAAGGTGTTTCCCATCACTACTTGAAGTGGATGCACTCTGTAATGTTCATAGATTTCTTCACATCTTAACATATCTACTTTTTCAATTTGTCCAGTATCTTCTGCTAAAACTATTTCTTCTTCTCCTATATAAACATTCTTATAGTATGTATTGTTTTTTATCAAATACAATGTTGCCTTTTGCACTTTCCTGACATCCACTAACTTCTACCCGATTTTCTTATTATTAGTTGGCACACCATTAACACGAATAACTAGTGATTCACTTTCTACACTGTCTACACCAATAGTTTCAATATTTTTCTTTAAATCTAACAGTAAATACACGACTCTTCCTTTCAATCCTCTTTGTAAATCTGAAAGAAGCAACTTACCTGTTTTAGGCTTCATACGAACAATAGTCTGAAATGGGTGCACACATTGAATGAGAATAGACTCATAGGTATTGAGATCTGTCAGTTCTGAAGGAATATCAACCAACTCTAATTTATTATGCCCAGCTCTAGCAGGAATTCTATTCTCATCTAATGTGTTATAACAACATTTACAAATACGCTGATCAGAACCCAAATCAAAACAATTCTCTACCAACAAATAAGTAGCAAATACCTTCCACTTATCATTATTTTCTTCTTCACTTTTTAAATACAGATCAACACTTCTAGTCTGATTTTTGTAGTGAGTTCGGCGACAACAAATACAAGAAATATGTGTCCTTTAAACTGAAATCACCTTAAACTTTGCAATTTCATTTTCAAACTTTTTTGTACAACTATGTTCAACATTCTCTACAACATTTTCTTCTGTTAATGTCTGAGTTTCTTCACTCTCTTCTTCTGGATCAAAGTAACAAAACTCAATATCATCACAAACCTTTTTCACATCTGATACTGACCCACGTAAAAGAGCACTGTTCAACTCATTTAACTTTAGTGCTGGACTTTTTGCATAATACAATCTTCTCATTAACTTCCGCATTTGAGTATGATGCACTGCCAACATCCTGAAATGGTGAAAAACACTTTGACATACTTCCCTAGAAAGACAAGCCAGATAATGACCTTGCAAACCAGTGTGTTTTCTCACTCTGCAAAGGTCTAGTCCTTGCAACACCTTCATCTTTTTTTAACACTTTTTTTACCATATGCTTGTAAGACATTACGTAATTTATCAATAGATTCTTGTCGAACACTACAAATACTACTACAATCCCAAGTGTACACTGGGGCTTTAGAACGTCTGCCTAGAACTTCATCAGCTATCACTTCTTCTGCATTTCTAGGAACCATTTGCTCTTTCTCAATTGGACAACCATTTTTAAGCTCATAAGCTCGACCACTGGTGTCAACTGCCTGCAGCAAATCATTTTTCTGTAAATAATTCTCTTTATTAAAAAAAGGCTCTGAACTTGAACTGTGTTTCCATTGCCCTAAAAAAAATCACAAAAAATACTTCTGTTAATTACTCTTTTCCTCTTACTCTTGGCCTTCATTAAATCGATTGGTTTATCTAGTGATCGATTTCTCTTAAATACTAAAATGAAGAGTTTCCTCTTTACTTCAAAAGCCTCTTCAACAATGGTTTCGATATGCTTCTTCTTTTTATAAAATTGTGTTCTCTTTCTATATTTCTTTGTCTTTCAGTAAATTATGGATAACTCTGTTGTAAAATAATTTCTGGCGGATTTCTTTATATTGATTTTCTCTTCATTTACTATAAGTTGTATCCTTTGTTTTTACATTGCCTTTTTTGCCTTTCCTAATCTTTGCACTTTTTTTGTGCTTGGAACATTTTCACTGCTTTGCACATTTGCATTTTTTTTCTGAATCTAGTAATATTTTTTAGAAAGTCTTTTTTATTCTTACCAGAATTTTTCTCTTTTTAGCCACATTATGTTGGTCTTCCAATACTTGTGGTTGAGTTTTTTTCAAGTAAGTATCCTTTTTCTGACTTTTTCTTCTTCTTTCTTTCTGCGGCATGATAACTTTATTTCAACAATGATAAACAGTATCTGTAAAAAATAAACATAGAAAAGTATTTATTAATAACTTTAAAAAATTATACTTTTTTTATTATTATACAAACACATTTCATACAAATTCTGCCTAAAAAACTGTAGGCCTGAAGCACAACTGTGAAGGTGATAAGAGCACTACATACATAATGCATAGCAGTTTGAAGCACTCCATAACACTAGAACCTGAAGCACTGTATGAGTACATACATATCTACTAAATGATCACAATACTATAAGGAAAGACACTGAGTGAATTCATAATTGGTTCACTTTTACTTAAGTAAATAGATTACTACATGGTACATAAACAGTCACTATGGTTTTGCAACCAACAGTACAGATTTAGAATTTGCAGTAGTGCAGTGTTGTTTCTCTAGTGTAGGAAGTCGTACTGAGGTACTGTTGTAGGGTAGTGCAGTGGTAGTTCAGTAGTGTAGGATGTTGTGCTGGAGTCGATTTAAGGTTTAGGGTAGTATACCAGTGTTTCATTAGTGTAGGGATCGTGCTAGGGTAGTGTTTTAGAGTTTAGGGTACTACATTGGTGATTCTGTAGTGTAGGTGGTTGTACTGGGGGTAGATTTAGGGTTTAGGGTAGTGCAGTGGTATTTGTGTAGTGTAGGGGGTCCTGCTGGGAAAGTGTTCTAGGATAGTGCAGTGGTGTTTATATAGTGTACAAGTTCATGCTAGGGATAGTGTTTTAGGATTTAAGATAGTGCAGTGGTGTTTGTGTAGTGTAGGGGGTCATGCTGGGGTAGTGCAATGGTGTTTGAGTAGTGTAGGAGGTTGTGATGGGCTACTGTTCTAGGAAAGTACAGTAGTGTTTATGTAGTATAATAGGGATAGTGTTTTAGAGTTTAAGGTAGTGTAGTGGTGTTTGTGTAGTGTATGGAGTCGCGCTGAAGTAGTTTTTTATGGTAGTGCAGTAGTGTTTGGGTAGTGTACGGGGTCATGCTGGGGTAGAGTTCTAGGATAGTGCAGTCATGTTTAGATAGTGTAGGAGGTCGTACTGGGATAGATTTAATGTTTAGAGTAGTGCAATAGTGTTTGAGTAGTGTATGGGGTCGTGCTGGGTAGTGTTTTAGTGTTTAGGGTAGTACAGTGGTGTTTATGTAGTGTAGGGGGTCATACTAGGGGTAGATTTAGAGTTTAGAGTAGTGCACTGGTTTTTGTCTAGTATAGAAGGTCATGCTGTGGTAGTGTTCTAGGGTAGTGCAGTAGTGTTTCGGTAGTGTAGGGGGTCATGCTGGTGTAGATTTAAGGTTTAGGGTTGTGCGATGGTGTTTGGGTACTGTAGTGGGCCATGCTGTTATAGTATTTTAGAGTTTAGGGTAGTGCATTGGTAAATGGCTAGTATAGGAGGTTGTGCTGGGGTAGTGTTCTAGGGTAGTGCGTTGGTGTTTATGTAGTGTACAGGGTCATGGTAGGGATAGCATTTTAGGCTTTAAGGTAGTGCAGTGGTGTTTGTATAGTGTAGGGGGTCATGGTAGGGTAGTGTTCTAGGAAATAAACTAGTGTTTGGGTAGTGTAGGAGGTTCTGCTGGGGTAGATTTAAGGTTTAGGGTAGTAAATTGGTGAACATGTAGTGTAGGTGGTCATGCTGGAGGTAGATTAAGGGTCTTCAGTAGTGCAGTGGTGTTTGGGTAGTGTAGGAAATCATACTGGTGGTAGTGTCACTGCAAGACTACATGCACTTATTTGTCTGCAAAAACATCAAGCATACATTCCATATATTTCAGAACTGCATTTTACTATTAATACTAAAGGGATTGGTGTCACTACAACGCGGTTTTTTACAACGCATTCTGTTACATCGGAATTTTTACAACGCAGGATCCATTACATCGGATGCCATTACAACGCATGGCATTACATAGCAGATGCTATTACAACGCATGGCATTACATCGTAAGTATAGGTAAGTATACCTTTTTAAAAAAAATGTAATTAAGTTAATTTAATTAATTTAATTTAATTAATTTAATTCAAATACATTTTAAAATAGTAATTAATTTAATTTAATAGATTTAAATCTATTTATTTAATTTAATTTTAATAAAAATTGTAATTAATTTTAATTAATTAATATAATGAAATTAATTTAATTTAAATATTTTTAAAATTGTAATTAAATTAAATTAATTAAAATAATTTATTTAATTTAATTAATTTAATTAAAAAATGTAATTAATATAATATAATTAATTTAATTTAATAAATATATTTTAATTAATTTATAAATGGTAAATATAATTTAATTAGCCCTAAGCACAAACCCAACCCTGAAACCTAAAAACACCCCTGTACCCCAAAACCCAAACCCTACCCTGAAACCTAAAAACACCCCTGTACTCCAAAACCCAAACCCTACCCTGAAACCTAAAAACACCCCTGTACCCCAAAACCCAAACCCTGCCCTGAAACCTAAAAACACCCCTGTACCCCAAAACCCAAACCCTGCCCTGAAACCTAAAAACACCCCTGTACCCCAAAACCCAAACCCTGCCCTGAAACCTAAAAACACCCCTGTACCCCAAAACCCAAACCCTACCCTGAAACCTAAAAACACCCGTGTACCCCAAAACCCAAACCCTACCCTGAAACCTAAAAACACCCCTGTACACCTGTACTTATTTTAAAAATTACTTTAATTATTATAATAAATAATAAATTAATAATATTAAAAAACATAAATAAATATATTTAATTATAATTAATATTAATAAAATAAAAAAAAATTAAATACTTACCTATACTTACGATGTAATGTCATGCGTTGTAATAGCATCTGCTATGTAATGCCATGCGTTGTAATGGCATCCGATGTAATGGATCCTGCGTTGTAAAAGTTCTGTTGTAAAAGACTCCCGTTGTAAAAGTTGCGATGTAACGGTGCATCACCATACTAAAGTCATATTGGAAACGCATAACCAATGACTATTTTATAATTCTATCAAAATGTGAGAACACAATATATTTTTTTAACTCTTTATTGTTGGCCATATTGGAGCATAATGATATATCAGGGCAATTATACATCACAGTCAATTTTTCTTTTATTGAGCAATAATAAGCCACAGTTTACAACTCAAAGTAAATAATTATCGTCTCATCCGGACTACAAACAAGAAGGCAATGAGGTGTATGAAGTGCTACCCTCTGTCATCGCCACTTTGTTCCACTGACTATATGTTACACATACAGCGCCTCATGTCTGCGAAACATTATTCCTCTAAACGATAAAGTCCCCTTCGTAACAAACCCTCCTCCCTGCTAACCACCCACTCACTCCTGGTCGCTGCAAATTCTGCTAGTTGATCTACTGAAGTGAAAAGATAATAGACATCAAGCCGTGAATCTAGTATACATCGTACAGGTACATCACTGTGCAGAGGGGGCAACCACCCCGTCTTCTGTTTTCCTTCTGAACCAGCTTCTACGTACCAGGTGTCCAAGGGGCACTATCTACCATTCCCTCTAGTTCTACCACCATTGCGTCCCATTCTAGCGCTATAGAATGTTTCCTATGACCCCTCTCTTCCTCTCTCCTCAAAGCTGCCCCCTCTGTCCTGCCCCATTGTATCTGATCCGATTGCCACATAGCTGGATTAGGGGGCCTCTGGGACTTCCACCTCCTAGTAATACATGGCATCGCCAGGATCATGGCCAGGTCCAAGAATTTTAATTTCACTTTCAGCGCCCTAGACCTCCTCCGCATCCCCACCAAACAATATAAGATTTCCATCAGGACAGGTACTCGAGTAATAGTATGTAGTGTCTGACAGAGGTCAGCCCAATAACTCTGTAATCACGGGCAGGACCACAGCATATGTACAAAGTCAGCATCTTCTCCCTGGCAGTGGGGGCAACAATGTAAGGCATTGGGGAACATACAGTGGAGCCTCCTGGGCGTTAGGTAGGCTCTATGGAGCACCATTGTCTGAATAAACCGGAACTTAGCATTACGTGGCACCCTTTTCGGGTGTTCCAATATATGCTGCCAATTTTTATCTGTGAGTTCTAACCTGGCATCTTGGGCCCACATCTCTTTAAGTGCAATAATCAGGATTGCAGCGTGTGTTCTGAGTGCCGTGTATAGCCCCATGTGGTACATTAGATAAACCAGTTTGTGTTGCGTAGGTTTTACCCTCAGAGGCGCCCATGCAGTTTTTAATATAGTACGTGACCGAGGCATGTAATAGGTACAATCTTGGGGGTGTTCCCGTGATCTGTATGAAGGAGTCGTGGTCTAACAACGCCTCATCTCAAAAAAAGGTGCCAACCTCTTCTACCCCGTGGTCCTTCCAAACCTGTAACACGGTCCTGGTAAGAGTACCCTGCGGTGTGGGGATACCTAACAGTGGGATGTTGTTCGTATAAGGAGGTATCGTGGATGTGTAGGAAAACGTTTTCTTACAGCACGTTAACGCTGTGTGAAAGAAGGGAGAGCAGTCCGGAGGGATCCGGGCCTTCGGCAATAACAGGGAGTGGAGCGCCCCACGATCCAGTTGTTCTTTCGTGAGAGCAATCTCTTGCAGGTTTTTCCCCACAAGCTAATATGACAGCCACGGTAATTGGCTGACATAATAATACCCTCTGAAATCTGGTACTCCAAGTCCTCCTGATCTGGTACCCAACTGAAGTTTACGCAGACTAATTCGCCTGCACCCAGTGCCCCATATAAGGGAAATCAATAAAGTATTAAGAGCGGCAAAAATTTGTTGAGTAAGAGTAACTGGCATATTCACGAAAAAATATAACATGCGGGGAGCATCACCATTTTAGAAAGAGCCACCCTACCCATGACCAACAGTGGCAATGAGTTCCAAAAAATTACACTGCCCCGAAGTCGAGTAATGGCACGTTTAATGTTCCCATCAATTTGATCAGCAGGTTTCCTGTAAATTTGTATACCTAAATATTTAAAGGACACAGGGGCCACCGGGATCCGATATGTCCCAAAAGGAATATGGGGGGTGATACATCATCCCTGAAGAAGAACCCAACCGATTTCAGTGGGTTGATCGCTAGGCCCGACACTGTTTCAAATTGCTAAAAGAGACCGCAAATCGACGAGTGATCTGCCTCTAGGTCTCGGAGGTACAGAATGATATCATCTGCGTAGACGGATATCAGATGTTGCGTCCCATCTACCGGTATACCCATCTGACCAAACGCGCCACGTAGCGACAGAGCTAGAGGTTCTAGCGCGAGTACAAATAGAAGCGGGGACAGGGGCAACCCTGTCTGGTGCCCCTGTGGACAGTATATCCTCCGGACACATACCTGCCTGTACGAGCCCTAGCCGTGGAGTTAGTGTACATACAGCGTAGTCCGGTGATATACAGCCCGTTCTTGGCATGTCCGGAACTGGGGCCGACATCAAGGCATGCAGTCTGCAAATGTTCAAGGAGGTACTGCGGCCTGGGAGAAATCAACATTGGTCTGGGTGTATGAGTGTAGGGAGATACGGTTATATCCATAGGGCCAGTGCTTTACTAAGGATCTTGTATTCCGTCGATAATAGAGACAGAGGTCTATAATAACTCAGATCTTGAGTGTCCCTATCGGGCTTGGGGATGGAAGCAACCAGGGCCTGCATGGTAGACTCCGGTAGGCGACCCTCTTTGAGCGCCTCCTTGAATATTGATTCGAGTACTGGGACAAGAATATCCGAGTAAGTAGCGTAAAATACTATCGCCAACCCGTCCATGCCAGGGGCCTTATTATGATTAAGGCACTTGATCGCGGCACGTTTCTCGTGCTGTGTAACAGGACCCTCTAACGACTTTTGTATGTCATCCAATAGTACCGGGAAGGGAAGATCCCGCAGGAAGTCTGCACTTTGCATCGAGTCCTCTAATCCTGTGTGCGAATAGAGGCTGCTCAGATGAGCGTAAAAGGCACTATTTATCTCCGCCTGGGTAGACACCAAGGTACCCGACGGGTCACGTATTTGCATTATAGTCGGCGGATCTGGTCTGTCTCGGACCAACCTGGCCAAGAGCGCGCCAGACTTATCAGCTTCCGTATGTTGTCTACGTAAGTATGCCTTATAATCAATCGTCCTTAAGGTTTCTAAAAGCTCCGCCTGGTCAATGTACCCCACCTGTAGGTCACCTCTCTTATCCGGGTCATTACTAGCCTCCTGCTCCAAGGTATTCAACCTATCCTCCACCTCACACAGTTTTTTATAAACTTCTTGCCTCGCCCCTACTAATCCCCCAATAGCCACCCCCTAATCATGACCTGCATGGCATCCCAGACCACCAGGTTCGAGGAGGCGGAATCCCAATTATTTCTAAAATAGCCAGTGAGAGCATCAGACAAGGATGCCCGAAAGGGAGGGTCCTCTAATAAAGAAGGGTTAAGTTTCCAGGTGGGAACTGGCGTCGGTACCCTGCCCCAAAGGAGTAAAACAGTTAAAGGTCTGTGGTCGGAGAACGTTTTTGCTAAATACTCAGAATTCTCCATGTTAGGGAGTATCGACCTGGAGCATAGGAATCAGTCAATTGTAGTGTGTAAGTTATGGAGATGGGAGTAGAAGGAATATTCCCTGTGGGTGGGATATAACTCTCGCCAGGCGTCCATTATTCCCCATCCCGCAGCCCAGGTATTAAAAATATCGGCTAATTTGGTAACTCCAGCGGCCTGCAGAGGAGGATGAGAACACAATATGTTTTTAACCAACTACATGTCGGGAAACACATGAACTACCAAAATGCTTCTCTCAGAGTGATTCCTAAATGCGCAGACTCACTGTGTGATTCTAGACAAATAACAATATTTCTTATAAATACAGTAGTAGGATACTAAAGTGGTGTTTGGCTAGTGTAAGAGGTCCTGCTGTGATAGATTTACGCATTACAGTAGTGAAATGGTGATTAGTCAGTATAGGGAGTCATACTGAGGTAGTGTTCTAGCATAGTGCAGTGGTGTTTATGTATCATAGAACATCATGCTAGGGATAGCATTTTAGGCTTTAAGGTAGTGCAGTGGTGTTTCTGTAGTGTAGGGGGTCGTGGTAGGGTAGTGTTCTAGGAAATAAACTGGTGTTTGGGTAGTGTAGGAGGTTCTGCTGTGGTAGATTTAAGGTTTAGGGTAGTGAAGTGGTGAATAGGTAGTATAGGTAGTCATGCTGGAGGTAGATTAAGGTTCTACAGTACTGCAGTGGTGTTTGAGAAGTGTACGAAATTATACTGGGGGTAGTGTAACTGCAAAACTACCTGTACTAATTTGTCTACAAAAACATCAAGCATGCATTCCATATATTTCAGAACTGCATTTTATTATTAATACTAAACTCATTTTGGAAACACATAACCAATGACTATTTTCTAATTCTACCAAAATGTGAGAACACAATATGTTTTTAACCAACTACATGTCGGGAAACACATGAACTACCAAAATGCTTCTCTCAGAGTGATTCCTAAATGCACAGACTCACTGTGTGATTCTAGACAAATAACAATATGTCTTATAAATACAGTAGTAGGATACTATAGTGGTGTTTGGCTAGTGTAAGGGGTCCTGCTGTGATAGATTTACGCATTACAGTAGTGAAATGGTGATTAGTCAGTATAGGGAGTCATACTGAGGTAGTGTTCTAGCATAGTGCAGTGGGGTTTATGTATCATAGAACATCATGCTAGGGATAGCGTTTTAGGCTTTAATGTAGTGCAGTGGTGTTTCTGTAGTGTAGGGGGTCGTGGTAGGGTAGTGTTCTAGGAAATAAACTGGTGTTTGGGTAGTGTAGGAGGTTCTGCTGTGGTAGATTTAAGGTTTAGGGTAGTGAAGTGGTGAATAGGTAGTGTAGGTAGTCATGCTGGAGGTAGATTAAGGTTCTACAGTACTGCAGTGGTGTTTGAGAAGTGTAGGAAATCATATTGGGGTAGTGTCACTGCAAGCTCTACATGTACTTATTTGTCTGCAAAAACATCAAGGATGCATTCCATATATTTCAGAACTGCATTTTGCTATTAATACTAAACTCATTTTGGCAACACATAACCAATGGCTATTTTCTAATTCTACCAAAATGTGAGAACACAATGTATTTTTAACCCCTTTGGTGCTCATGACGAGCTCAGCTCGTCATGAGGTACACTTCTCGTGTGCTCATGACGAGCTGAGCTCGTCATGACCGCACCCGTTTCTATTGTGGTCCAGCACAGCAGAAGAAGAACTCAAGCAGCCAAGGTGTTAACGAAATACATGTCGGGAAACACATGAACTACCAAAATGCTTCTCTCAGAGTGATTCCTAAATGCACAGACTCACTGTGTGATTCTAGATAAATAACAATATTTCTTATAAATACAGTAGTAGGATGCTATAGTGGTGTTTGGCTAGTGTAAGGGGTTCTGCTGTGATGGATTTAAGCTTTAGATAGTATGTAGGTAGTCATGCTGGAGGTAGATTAAGGGTTTACAATAGTGCAGTGGTGTTTGGGTAGTTTAGGAAATAGTGTAGCTGCAAGAGTACATGTACTTATTTGTATGGAAAATCATCAAGCGTGCATTCTATATATTTCAGAACTGCATTTTACTATTAATAGTAAACTCCTTTTGGAAACACATAACCAATCTCTATTTTCTAATTCTACCAAAATGTGAGAACACAATACGTTTTAACCAATAACATGTCGGGAAACACATGAACTACTAAAATGCTTCTCTCAGAGTGATTCCTAAATGCACAGAAGACTCATTGTGTGATTCTAGACAAGCAACACTATCCCCTCTATTTTACCAAAACACATTTTATAGTGTAGAATAAATACTGCATTTTAATGTAGAAACTTCACTCATTTTGCAAATACATCAAAAATAACTGGTTTCTAATTCTACCAAAACATTAGTACAACCTAGTTATCTGTGTGGAAACACATACAATAAACAAATGCTTATCTCAAACTACTTTCTAAAAGCACACACACTCACAATAAAGTTCTAGAGAAAAAAAGTATTCCCTGCACTTGAAGAGGACAAGCACATTACTCTGATTAAAATCAAAATGCACCACATACATACCCACACAAATTAATAACTCACCTTTCCAATTGTTTTATAGAATAAGAAGTATGTCAGTCTTATTCAGAATCTCTGTTTTCAACACCACTCTCCAGAACCACAGAATGGCAGTTTCCCTCTCATTATGAACACATGTACACCTTTAAATCAAATCACATTGCTTCCCACAATAATTCAAAACCAAACACATTTCTATTGGTTAGACATTTAAATCCTTTTCAAACGACATACATTTGAACCCTACCCCCATTCTGCCTTCTGCCTGTTACCATTTAAACACTTCGTGAAACACTTAACTCAGCACACAGGTCAAAAGTTCATCACACAATGTTGCTAATGAAAACAGCAAGTGTGCTTGACTTCCCAATATACCAGCTTATCCTACGTAATGTTCTTTTCAATCACTTTCTGATAACCAATAGGAGTCATGCTTTTAAAAAACAGAAACATGCACCCTAGTTTTCAGTGTAGAATGTTGTCAAACAACCAATCATTTCTTTTCTGTTTTTCAACACTGCATCTTGTCCACCATTTTAGAAAAATCTTAGTTTTCAAACTGCCATTTCATTTACAGAGACCATCTGAGTGCATCCAGACCTCCTTTCAAGATGCTTAGAGTATGAATTGTGGGACACAGCTATATTATCTGTAGCCAAAGGTATGCAGAACACAAAGGAAATCACAAAACCTAGGTTTACCAAATGTAGACATTAAATGGATTGGACAGAGAGGGTGAAAGTGGCACCAATTGATGCCATGGTGAAATCCTTTTTGCATCTCCAACACCCTGACCTCATAATTGTGCACTGTGGTGGCAATGATCTAGGAACTTTGACTGGGGTAGGTCTGGAAATGCTTATGAAGGACACCTTTGGAGAATTGATGTCACTTTTCCCCCAAACTGCCTTTGTCTATTCTAACATATGCCAAAGGCAGAAATGGAACTGGTCCAATCAATTTTGTCCCCAGATTTAGAAAACTAGGAAACATGTGAATAAATCTATTTCTGCTTTCTCCGAGACTATAGAATGGGGTCCATATACGACAACAATCTGCGTTTCAATATGCATGGCATTTATAGGAGAGATGGTGTACATTTTACAGATCAGGGGAACAGGGTCTTCCTCTTGAATTTTAGACTCTGCATCAGTACTTACTTGTAGGTACTAAAATCTCTCAATAAATACACAGGCTCTTTTTAGAGCCACCCAAGATCTAAACACATAAGCCTGATGTACATCTCAAAAATACATGCTTCGTTTTTTCGGTGACGAAATACGCAGATCCTACGCGCATCCCGTGATTTAAAAAAAAATATATATATTTTATTTTTTTGCCCTAGAGGTCCTTAAGGGACCCCCTGAGCAGGGTGTCTACCCTGCCCCCTTTTGATGTTTTGCACACATATTTCACAGACTTCTTCAGCCTCGCTTATACAGAGGTATAAAATGGCTGCCAACAGTTCCTGGTTTCGAATGTTTGTAACAACTTGACAGCCAATTAGCATTGAGCGCGTGATCGGGGCGGTGCGCTTATGCTACGAAACCAATCCTCGCAGAATCCACGGATCCACCGCGCCCATAGAGATATAAATGACTTTAACCGTAATTTTCTCAGGAACTACTGAACAGATTGACACCATATAAGCACAAGGCACAAGTCGGAAATGAGGACTACCTCTCTGCCAAATTTGGTGTAATTTCGTTCAGCCGTTCGGGCTGTAGCCGTGGCTAAAGGTCCTATGGGAAATTGCATAGGTAAAAACACATTTTGGGACCCCCCTTTTTCTCGACCTCCACTTGATCAATCACCCCCAAACTTTCAGGGATGGAGCGGAACTGACCTGGGCAAAAGTTTGAAAAATTTCAAAAAGATTCATCAATTGACGCCAAAGTTATTGCCAATAGAATGTTGCGGTTTTCCTATGGATAATAGATCCTAACTATAACTACCTACTGGCGACCGCCAGTAGGGTATATAGGTTATATATAGGTTACATATATATATATATATATATTCACTGAAAAAACCATAGGTTTAACACTTGTTATAGTTAGGAATTAGCATTTAAAAAAACCTTAGAAATTCACTGAAAAAACCATAGGTTTTACACCAGTTATAGTTAGCCGGACAATTTACTCATACAAAACCATTGAAATTCCCACGTTATAGTTAGTTGTACTCACTATAACTGGCGCGCCCGCAATGCACTGCTAATGACGTCACATATTACATCACTCATGACATAGTCAGTAACATCACTCATGACATCACTGATGACATCTCAAAAAATTAAAGAGCATTTTATTTGAAAGTTCTTTACTTTCCCAGAGGGAGAAAAGAAATGTAATGCTGCAAAGGTAACGTGCCGGATATGTGACACAACTCTGTCACATGGGGATCCCACCCGAAAATACAGCTTTGGAAATGCCACCTTGATCCGGTATGTGGAGAAGAGGCATCCTAACAACTTTGCCAGGGAGAGCACCAGGGACCTGGCACGCAATCCCCCTAGAGATGGCGCCACCACCTCTACCGGAGCATCTACATCATCTGGGAGAAGAACAACAACTTTAATCCCTAACATCCAGCCGTTATTTGCAGATTTGAAAATCGTCTGCAAACAGTGTGATCAACTGCTCTGCTACGGGGAGCAGAGCATTGAACTAATTGTCCATAAGAAGGAGAACCACCACTGCTCTTCTCAGCCCTAATTTTACCCCTTTGTTTTGCTCCTGTTGAGCAGTTTTGGATTCCCTGGTTTTGTTTTTCTCCTGAAAAAAATCCCCAAAAACTATAAAATCGTTCTTAAAAAGTAGAATTTTTTTTTTTTAAAAGAAGAAAAAAAGTTATTTTCAGATTTACCTCCAATTCTCCAAAAAGAGCTATATTCCTTATATATTGTGTCATTCTTTTTTTCAAAGAATATATACTGAATAAATGAATGAATCAAATGAGTGAATGAAGGGGAGAAAGTGACGGAAGGAACAAGTGACAGAAGGGGAGTGAGGGAAGGTGAGTTGTGAACGGGAGTGAGTCGAAGTGGAGTGAACGAAGGAGAGTGACAGGGAGTGAGGGAAGGGAATGAGTAAAGGTGAAAAAAGGGGATTGATATTGAGGGTAAGAAGGTGAGGGAGGATAAAGTAATGGGAGTGAGAGTAAGGCAAGGGGAGTGAGTGAGAAGGAAGGGGGAGTGAGTGAGGGTGAGTTGATGACAGTGAGGGATGGAAGATGAGTGAGGGTGAGTGAAGGGAAGTAAGAGAGTGAGGGGATGGAGGGAGTGAGGGTAAGACAGAGGGAGTGAGGGAAGAGGAGTGAGGAAGTGAGAGGACAGAGGGAGTGTGAGAAGGAGTGAGTGAAGTGGAGTACGGTGAGTGAGGAAAGGAGAATGAGTGAGGGAGTGAAGGAAGGGAAGAGAGGGGAAGGGAAGTGAAGAAGGGGGACTGAAAGAAGCTGAGTGTGGGAGGGGAGTGAGGGGAAGGGGAGTGAACATGGGGAATGAGAATAAGTGAGGGAAGCGGAGTAAGGGAACGGGGGTGAGGGAGGGTGAGAGAAGAGCAGTGAGGTTAAGGAAAAGAGTGATGAGAAACTAAATTTTGATGGTGAAACTTACCTTATAAGTAATGTAAACTTCATTACATATTTTTACTAAATATAATATCTGTGGAAGAGGAAAAAAAATAAGTTATAATATTTATAATATATAATTCAAAGTACAAGAGACACGGCAGGAGATTAAAAGTCATAAAAGGGTACTAAGAGATAAAGTAGGAGTGAAGGAAACAGAAAGGTAAACAAAGGAACGGTGAAGGACAGAGAGAGGGAAAGAGAAATAGAGGGATAGCAAATTACTAAAAGGATAATGAGGCGGTTAGATTCAGTGACAGAGAGGAAGAGAGGGAGAGATAAATGAACTGAAGGTGAGTAAGGGACTAAAGGAATGTGAGTTAGCAAAACTAAATGAGGAAAGGGGAGTAAAGGAAGGGGAGTGAAGGAGAGTGAAGGGGGAGTGAGTGAGGGTGCGTTCACGACAGTGAGGGATGGAAGGTGAGTGAGGGTGAGTGAAGGGGAGTGAGAGAGTGAGGGGACAGAGGGAGTGAGGGTAAAAGAGAGGGAGTGAGGGAAGAGGAGTGAGGAAGTGAGAAGACAGAGGGAGTGAGAGAAGGAGTGAGTGAAGTGGAGTAAGGTGAGTGAGGGAAGGAGAATTACTGAGGGAGCAAAGTAAGGAAAGAAGGGGAAGGGGAGTGAAACACAGGAACTGGGAAAAGGTGAGTGAGGGAGGAGAGTGAGGGGAAGGGGAGTTAAGGATGGGGAATGAGGATAAGCGAGGGAAGTGGAGTAAGGAAACAGGGGTGAGGGAGGGTGAGAGAAGGGCAGTGAGGTTGAGGAAAGAGGGGTGATATAGGGTGGATAAAGGTGAGTGAGTGTAAGACAAGGGGAGTGAGGGAGTGAGGAGATAGAGGGAGTGAAGGAAGGAGTGAGAAAAGGGGACTGAGAGAGGGAGCAAAGTAGGGTAAGTGAGGGAGTGTTGGTGAGTTAAAGGGAGTGAGCGTGAGGGAAGGGGGAGTGACATAGTGAGTGGATGGAGGGAGTGAGGGTAAGAGAGAGGGAGTGAGGGAAGGGGAGTGAAGATGTGAGAGGACAGAGGGAGTGAGAGAGGTGACTGTGGGGCAAGATGGCGGCCGCGAGGAGCGGCTGAGCGGCAGCTTCAGCAGTGAGCACACCGTATGAGGAAACCTCGACACTCCGGTTTTTCCTCCCCGCACCCGGTATCCCAATGAAGACGCCATGAATGTATTACTTACTTAGGGTGTCCAGCGGAGGAGACGGCTGCTTGGAAGTGACGCCCGGAGGCAAGCATTTAATGGCACAGTGGTACAGCGGCTCTGCGGCTTAACCTCCTGGATGTTGTTCCCGTTCGATCCCCGTCGCAAGCTGCTCCCCTCTGGTCTGCGAAGGCTGTTTGCTTCACTCCTGCTGAGGATCGGGCTGTCTGGGCGGCCAAGCAGAGCTCGCGGAGTTAGGAGGCGGAGCTCCATAGGATCGGCGAGAGCTGGCGTGCGGAGCGGAGGCGTAGGCGGAGGCGGCGGTTGCAGTTCTGATAGACCGGAGCTAGGAGGCTGGAAGACCCGCGTCCACAGGGGGCCGATCAGAGTGAGTCAGCAGGCTTCTCAGCGTTTAGTTCTTGCACCACCAATGGCTCCCAAACTGAACACCGGAGGTAAGCCACTCTCAAGAAAGAAAGGCTTGATTGACGCTGTTGGTGTGGCAGGCAATGTCGCTGACAATGCTACGTGCACTGTATCCCTAATGAATGCCGGGTCTGAGGGGGTGACACTGGAAGCGGATTCTGGACGGGCGAAGCTGCAGCAACCGTCTTCAGGGCAGAATACTCCCAAGGAGTCGCGTCCCCCTTCAGCCAGAACCCGACAAGCCACAGCCACCGCGACAATCAGCGTGGTAGACATGTTGAACCGCAATGAGAGAAAAAAAAAGTTGAAAGAAATGGAACCAGCCATTGCAGTGGCCCCGGCGGCACTTCTGGCGGCATTACCTGAGGCAACATTACAGGCTACCACTGAAGCTGAAGGGCCTGAACCGGCATCAAATCCTGAGTCTGAACCTGCACTTCAACCAGCCTCACAGCTTCAACAGTCTCAACCCCAAATACAGCTCCATCAGTTATGTCAGGAGGCTGAAGACACGAGCGCTGTTTTGTGCGGGGGGCAGGATCCGGATCCTGTGCCGCAACCGGGGCCACAAGCAGATATTTCTATGGGGGTTGATGTGCTGGCTGGTAACGAGGATGGTGTGAGTACTACCCCAATAATATCTAAGGTTGCTACAGCCCCATCAACTGAAGGGATGTCAGATCTTAACTCTATCCCCCTATTAACCATCAACACAGACGCTCAAGGAGGTTTAACAAGTGGTGTTGTATCGAAAGAGACCTTCATGTCTACCATGACCCCGGATGAGCCTGGTGGTTCAACGACAAATGTAAATGCAAACGCGAATACTAACTATTCCGGGCTCATACAGGGCAAAAGGGAAAAGGAGAAGACCCCCAGTGAATGTTTCTTCTCAGTGACAGAGGAGGCCAACTGGTCAGAGGATGAGGACCTCCATAGCTCTGATATTGACTGCAGCAATCCAGAAACCGAGAGCGACAGTGAAGCAGGGGTGCCGCCAACTACTATCAAAAATATGCCTACTCAAAGGGGTCAACCAGAACTAACGTGGGATCACTCTCCAACAACAGCCCTACAAGGGAATGCAAATGCGGGCACAGATCACGCACAGCATAATGATACAACACAACTGTCAATGATGTCAATGATGACAATGATGGAGTCAATCCACCAAGGAATTCCCGCACATAGAGAAGAGACCCGATCAGACAGCCTTAAGTCCCAAGCGGCGATGAGGAAGATGAAAGCGGTGGTTAGGAAGCTTTCGAAAGCCTGCGAGAATGTTGGAGACAGGGTCTCAAACATAGAAGAAAGGATAGTTGCCACCGAAGCAGAGGCTGCTGCGGCCACGAACAAAATAGAATCTCTTGGTGCGCAAGCAATTGACATTCAGTGGAAGCTGGAGGACCTGGAAAACAGGCAAAGAAGGAACAATCTAAGGGTCCTTGGTATCCCTGAAGGGGCTGAAGGTCAGGATGTTAAAACATTTATAGTCAACATTTTTGAGAAAGCTTTCCCAGATATCGCTGGCTGGAATTGGACCGTCGAAATCTAGAGGGCGCATAGGACTCCGTTCAAACTGAGACCAAATGCCAGAGAAGGCGATAAGCCCAGAGCCATCCTAATCTATATAGGCAATTTTCTTCTCCGCCAGTCCATCGCAGAGAAAGCGAGGCCAGATGCCAAAAGAACCTTTGAGGGAGGCTCCTTTTTCGTAAGGCCGGACTTCTGTCACTCCACCGTTGAACGGCGCTGGAGACTAAGACAGTTAATTAAGCCCTTTCAGGACAAAAGAGTGCAGGTCTATCTTATCAATCCTGCCCAACTAAAAATATTTCACTTAGGCAAAACCATGTACTTTTCATCGGAAGTCAAAGCTCGGGAGTTTTTGGACTCAGTATAATATCATACTTAACCTATATAGCCTAACTGAGGGTAAGGCTTGATCATTAGGTCCGACTCAAGTCTTAAGCCTAAAGCATAAATTTAAGTTTTGTTCAAGTTTAAGTTTCTTAGAATTAAGGGTGTCGCTATTGGTTGTTTATTGTCATATACGAGATCGAGGGCGTGGTCTAACAGGTAGTTTTTGTTTTGCTCACTGCTGGGATGCACCCATCACACGCACAGACTAGTCTGCGCGCCCCCCTCGGGAGTGGGTTGGGTCAGGGGGGTCGAGGGGTGGGAGGGTTCGGAGTGAGGGGAGGGGGCGGTGTAAAGGGGAAGAAAAAAGAGAAAAGAAAGTTCATGCAATAAATGTCTTTAATAACATGAGTGAGATGTTCAAAGCGGTTGTGAATATCGATGTAAAACTTAGGCCAAAATTCGATTGCGATTGGTTAGTAGGCTGGCTTTGTTCTCTACAGGGATATGTCTAGGATTAGGGTAGTTAGCATTAATATAGGTGGTCTGAATAACTGGAAAAAGAGGCAAAAACTAGAGGAATATGTAAAATTAATACAGGCCGATATTGTATGTTTACAAGAGACTCACTTACCCTGGAAAAGGAAACACTGGCTAATTCTAAGTGGGTATGAAATTCTGTCCTGCTCCTCACAGACCTCAACAGTAAAGGGGGTAGCAATTATAGGCCGGAAAGGCCTGGGAGGAGCTGAAAAAATCAAAGGCTGATGCACTAGGCAGATGGGCAGTTTGTGAATTGAAGCTAGGTATAACTCTGTGCTCAGTCTACGGATCTAATCTGGATGACCCAGGGGTGATGGATAACATCGAGAGGGAACTCACTAACTGGCCATCACCTATAGTAATGTGCGGCGATTTTAATATCTCCGCTGATTTTACAGGCGACACCCCATATATGGGCCGCAAGCCCCGGGTATTTAGGGCGGTATCCTCTCTAATTCAATCTTTTGGTCTGAGGGATGTCTGGGGGTGCCTAAAGAAAGACGAACCCGGGTTTACATACTTTTCACACCCATTCAATAAACATACAAAATTGGATTATTTTTTAATATCAGCAACCTGCCTCTGTGACGTAGAAATCTCAAAGCTCCCTAGGCTAATTTCGGATCACAATCCTCTTGTTCTAACCATGACAGTTAATAAACAAAGGGAGAAAACCAGACCCTGGACTTTCAATAGAAAGCTTTTAGCGGATAGCAACTATATTGCATACATAAAGAACTGGTCCCAGTCTTTCTTTGATGCGAACAGGTATAGTGCATCCCGCGTCATGGTTTGGGATAGCTTCAAGGCTGGCCTGAAGGGCGAGACAATTAGCTTCTCTGGGCGGTCATGGAAAAAAGTTAAGGAAGACAGAGAACGTCTTTTGGCTAAATTGGCGGAGGCAGAGGAACAACATAGCCGAGATGTCTGCCATGGGATCCAGGGTACTCAGAGCTTAGAAAGATTAAATATCATTAAGGAAGACATTCAACGACAACTGGCGAAAAAAGCTGCTGCAGAGTATCAGACTCGTAGGGCCGGAATGTATGAAACAGGGGAGAATGCAGGTAGGGCTCTAGCGCTACGGATAAGACAAACCTCATCAAAAAACACTATCACGGAAATCAAAGAGGCCGATCAGATCTATAATAAGCCAACCGAAATCCTGGAAGTTTTCAGGAGGTTTTATCAGGACCTTTATAAGGAAGAGACGGATATAGATGATCCGGGTATAAACTGGCAGGATACAGGCATTAAACTCACGTCTAGTGAGAGGGAATCTCTAGAGCAGAATATAACTATGGAGGAGTTCTCGCAGGCAGTAAAGGATTTATCTGCAGGCAAGGCTGCAGGGCCTGACGCCATACCCCTGGAGGTTTATAAACATTTAAAGGAAGAAACGGCACCCCTTCTGTTAGATCTATTTAATGGGGTGAGAAACACAGGGGTCATACCAGATTCTTGGACTAAAACCAACATAGTGGTCTTCCACAAAAAGGGGAAACCCAAGGAAAGTCCTGGCTCTTATCGGCCCATATCGCTAATAAACAGCGATAACAAATTATATGCAAAAATAATGGCCGCACGGTTGGGGGGATTATCGCGGGCCTCGCCTCCCCCTGGCAGCATGGCTTTGTCCCTGGTAGGGACACCACTGACCACATTAAAAGAGCCATAACCCTGTTCGACATTCATTCTGCGGGGGGGGGTCGCGATGATCCTCCTCGACGCTGAAAAAGCTTTCGATCGTGTCAGGTGGAGTTTTCTCTGGAAAGTGATGGCTGATAAAGGATTTGGTCCTAGATTCCTGCAGGCAATCAAGGCTATGTACTTTAATCCAACGGCTAATATCCAGCTTATGGGCGAATGCTCCAGGCAGATCAATATTACTAGAGGCACAAGACAAGGGTGCCCGTGCTCACCAATCCTATTTGCTTTGTACATAGACACTCTGATTCGGCTTATAGAGAACAATATCAATATAAAGCCAGTAGTGATTAATGGATTCGCTACCAAAATCCTCGCATATGCAGATGACATAGCTATAACCACCACTGATCCCGACACTGCTATGAGGGAAATTATTAGCATTACATCTGACTTTGGGAGGTTATCGGGATACCGACTCAATGTGGCAAAAACCCAGGTACTATGTTCAAGAAACATAGCCAAACTGGATGATAGATATGTGGACTCAGTAATATATCTAGGAATATCAATTAATGCCCAGCCAAAGGAAATCATCAAAGACAATTTTCTCCCATTACTGGAAAAGATAAAACAGGACCTAAAAAGAATTGATACCCTCCATCTATCTATCATAGGTAGGGCTAATGTTATTAAAATGACAATGTTCCCGAAAATCCTTTATAAACTCAGGTCTATTCCCTTCAAAGTAGACGACATTCTGATCAAGGAAATGGAGGCAATCTTCATGAATTTTGTATGGCAATACGGCAAGGTGAGGAGATCAATTAAATTCATGTCCTTACTCCAGGAAAAGGGCGGCCTAGGAATTCCTAATCTTAAATTCTACAGTTGGTCCTGTCTTCTCATAGAAATGGCTATACTTTTCTTTCCCGATGATATGATACATAGTCAGCGGGGTATTCCATCTATATATCAGCTGGCTCTAGGGACTGAAGCACATGGGTTACTGCTTAGGAAACATGATAAACGTTTTTATAAGGCATCAGGCTGTAAAATATTGGAAGATATATGGGGGATATGGTCGTCTGTACAGAAGAATCAGAGTATCCCAAAGTTTAATAAACATACTTTACTTTGGAAGTCAGGACTATTCCCGCACCTGAGCAGAGATGGTCCTTGGAGACATTGGGAAAGAGAGGGAATCAACACACTAGGTCAAGTGATGATTAAGGATGTGCTCAGGCCCCTTGATCTTCTGAAGTCACGATTCCGCCTTCAAGGCCCCCAAGAGTTCAAATATATGCAGCTGACTAACACAATCAAATCAATAAGACCCACCATAAACATATCAAAAGATTGTACATTATTAGATTATTTGAAGGGAGGGGGTCGCAGCATCAGGGTAATGTACGGTCTTTTCTTGGAAAAATTACCTGATGACTTGCTCAAGACAGAGGCCGCCTGGGCTGTTAAATTGAGAGATCCCGACATCGATTTGGATCGCGCCATCATTATGGATAAAAGGTTTTTGCGATCCTCAAATTTAAGGGCACAGCACATTAAGACTCTCTTTAACCTATATTATACACCGGCAAAACTGTTTGAATGGGGTAAGAGTGCGAATAATTATTGTCCTAGATGTGGAAATGGGCCGGCTGATCTAATACATATGTTTTGCAGCTGCGAGAAATTAGGGCCAATCAAAAAGGAAATTGAACAGTTTTTAGATGGGCTGCTAGCTGTCAAAATAGACCTATCCCCTACACTTTTAATAATCGGGTGTGACGTTAAATTAGGTTTAAGTATAGAGTCTGAGGCACTTGTTTTTATATCAACAGCTGTTTTTAGAATTTTAATCGCTGCTGCATGGAAGGATGTTGAGCCCCCAACTTTTCAAATGTGGCTGTGCAGGTTGCTTGGGATTCATAACATTGAATCGGAGTTGTATGCCCTAAAGGGAGTAAAATCCAGGGAAATGGGACTAAAGATCTGGTCGCCCGTGGCATTATGGAGGAGGGCAAAAAGTGGGGGGCCCATAGCTTAAACACCCTCGCTGATGATGCTGATATTCGTAACATATATACTGTATTCATGGCCTTTGTTTTAACACGTGTTTTACATCTGAGCTTTTATTATGCGTATTTATCATTCTGTATGCTATTTTTACTTCTATGCTATTATATATTGTTATGTACAGAGCACATTATATTGTCATGAACTTTCAATAAAAATAATTTTAAAAAAAAATAAAAAAAATAAAAATAAAAAAAAGGACAGAGGGAGTGAGAGAAGGAGTAGGTGAAGTGGAGTAAGGTGAGTGGGCAATGAGTGAGGGACCAAAGGAAGGAAAGAGAAAGGAAGGGGAGTGAAGCAGAGGGACTGAGAGCAGGAAAGCGGGGGAGGGGAGAGAGGGGAAGGGGAGTGAAGGAATGGGGAATGAGGGGTAGTGAGGGAAGCGGAGTAAGGGAACGGGGTGAAGGAGGGTGAGGGAAGGGCAGTGAGGGTGAGTAAAGAGGGGTGGATATAGGCGAGTGAGCGTGAGACATGGGGAGTATAATATATATTTCACAATACCAAATTCAAAATAACTTGTACAATATGTTATGTGATTTATTTTGCTGTTCTCGGAATATATTGAATTTCACTAAAACAGTGAGTTCAATACTACTCATCATATGACAGCGTGCAAAAAAAACACAATCAAAAAGATTGTGTTTAAAAAACCCATACAATGTTTTAATAAATAATGTAAAACTTAGAAAAAAAACATATCTTAAATGTTTTCTTCCAAACAACAATTAGTTACGTACATTTCAACAATCACAAACTAATAAAACATTAGTATGTCATTATTATACTCTCAAAGTAAAGTAATATAAAAACATATATTAACAACATTTACCCGAAATACTCATTTTTGATTCACTTACTTTTCCACGGGGCCAAATAGTATATGAAAAGTCCTTTTTTGGGAAATAACTTAATAGTACTTTTAAACTTCCATTTACCGGACTTTCTGAATGAAAAGCTCCAACATCTATTCGATGATCTAACAATAGTTATATTTCCACCTCTGGCTCACTCATGATCAACATTTCCTATAATACTGATATCACTCACTATGTGATACACTTACACTACGTCTATGAGAACTACAAGTTTTTTATTATCTTGATCACTCTCACTCACAAAGTAATTTTGAACAGCAGACTAACTTTTATCAACTGCTCTAATCTTCCTAGGCCAATTACTTTTCCTAAAATTTGGGTTGTAAGAACACTAGGTAAGAATTTTGTACGTCAAAAGGCAAACGTTGTTTGAAATTCAATTGAGTATTGTTCCAGCCTTTTTGACGTTTTAAATAAGCTGTGTAATTTCCTGATGTTGTAGAAGGACCATCATGGAAAATAATTGCTGCAGTTACAAAGGTTCTTATTGAAATTGATAATTGAGAAGCCACAACATTTTTAATTAAAGTTGTCAATTTAGTTCCATCAGGTCTACATCATTGAAACATTAAAATTACATACTGTCCATATCTTTGTATAAATAATGTTGATAGCATTGCAGAGTTACATTGGGTACAGAACATGTTTTGATTTGCTTCTCTAACTAGATTATTAATAGACACTGAGTTGCAGTCTGGTAAAGTCAAATATATAAATATTTCAGTGTCTATTGTAGTACCACTTGAAAAGGAACAATTGTCGCAGTCATGCGGCCATTTATAAGAAAGGCCAAAAAGATTTTCAACATCTATACCTTCATCTTGCAATACAACAAGCATATACATTAGAAATTCATGACAATCTTGCTGAATATTCTGTGAAAATTGATTTAGACTAGAAAATATGTCTAAAACATTTCGAATATCAGAAACACTTTCTATTTTTGTTTTATCACTGCTACATTTCCCAAACACATTATTCAACAAACAACAAAATGTTTGATCCCGATTTTCAGCAATCTGCTCTTGTAAAGTTTGGAGAAAAAAACAACATTAACCACTACATTAGCATAGCAGTTGACACCAGAACTGTTTTCAAACTGAAAACCAACAACATCTTCAACAGAATCCTTTTCCTTTCTGCTTACAATTACTGGTTCATCTAGTTTTTTTCTTTTTGCTACAACCTCGCTACAATTTTTCTCATTTCTTCTTTTTCGGCCTACCACACTCTTTTCAAATAAAGGATATTGAGGTAAATTCGGAGCATATTCTCTTCTTAACCTATTATATTCTTTTACACAATTTAGATCGGCACTAATCTTTGTCTCATCAAAATCAATCAAGGATAATCCAGATAAAGTTCTGACTCGAGATAAAGCAACATATGTCATACCCTCCTTGAAACAGAACTTCCAATATTCACCAAAGCACTATCTACACTTAAACCTTGAGATTTATGAATAGTCACCGCATATGCCAAACAAACATGAAACTGTTTTCGGCGGACATATAAATCTTTCACAAGCAAAAATCGAGCAGAACAACGACTCAATTGTTGTACTTCTTCAATTCCATCAAATTTAACTTTCAAAAATTAAATTTCATCTCTATTTCGGTAATTCACAAAATCAACAACATGACCCATGACCCATTGCTCCATTTACTAAACCTCTTTCCACATGTAAATTCCGTCGTAAAATTATACGACAATTTAAACATGCATATAGACTCTTTTCAAAACCAGCAGTTTTAGATATTGTCTTTTCTAAAGAATCCAATTTTGATTTAAACTTTTCTGACAAAATATTAGTAGCTCCTTCATGCTCTGTTTTATCAATAGCTTGCAGTTTACAATCTCTTGATTTTCTAACTTTAACATTTTGTTGTTGAAGATAGATTGAACATTCTTGCAGAGTTGGCATCAAGCATATCACAGATTTGTTTTCAGCAATTTTCCTATAAATATTCTCTGGGAGAATATTTTCGTTTGGAAACAAATTTGAAAGTAATCGTGCCTGTAAAGCTTCTTTGCCATGTTCACTTACTTTTCCAATTCTTATAGCTTGAAGAATATTTTTATAATCTTCATCCTTTGCCTGTCGCATATTTTGAAGCAGTTCTGCATATTTAAAATATAACCATATATTTACATTTCCAATGCTTCCAAGGCACTTTCTGGTATCTTCATGCGTAAGCATTTTATACACTGGTTGTCCTTTCACAGGAGTTAGCTGCAGTAGATGTCCAAAAACAATCATGTGTTTGCCTCCAAAGAACACATCATACTCTGTTTTAAGAATTTGTTACATTCTTAAATGCACAAAAGCAAGCATTACATTTGATACCATGCTTACCTCATCAATGATAAGAAGTTTCATTTTCTTCAGGACTCTGGAAACTTCACAACAAGCTTCTCCAGATAGCTTGTGGTATTGTTATTTATTATCATGCTCTACTGGCATCAATAAACGATGTAAAATAATCCCTTTAATGTTATGTGCTGCCAACCCAATTGGAGCGGTAACAACACAAGAGAGCGATGACTCAGTTCTTTTCTGTGGATAAGCTGCAATTCCATTAATTAGAAAACTTTTTCCAGTTCCTGCTTCTCCACTCACGTATAGTCGGACAGGTTTAAATGACGTACATGAGCACTCTTTTTTCTCATAACATAAACCATGCTCAATCTGTTCTGTGACTTCGTCATATATTTGTTTCTGCTCAACATTTTGTTGTTTTCCCAATTCTTCTAAGTTTACTACATCCTCCTGAGCTTGTTCCATTGCTCTTTCCACCTCATCCATGGCAGTGGCAGCTTCATTTTAGATAATTGGTCCTCCGAGTGGATCCTGACTCAACGAAGCAGAACTCCGACTGCCTTGAGAACTGTCTCTAGCAATCCCTGCTGCAATTGTAGCTTCTTGCTGTGTTTCATCGTTCAACATTTTCAGATAATTAGTAAAAGCAGGACATTCTATAGTATTTTTGCTTGCATTGAAAGAATCTTCATAACTGAGAAAATCTCCAAGTAGTTCCTCTTCGGTACGCCATGGCTTAAAGAGTTGCAAAAGAGCTAAATAGTAAAATTCCCATTTGTCAGGAGATTCGCAACTCAATTTTCGATGATTAATCAAATGTCCTTTCTTTGTTTCATCGGACATCCTTCACATCCAATTACTGCATATACTCCTTTATTGATATCTTCTGTAATATTCCTCTTAAAAGTATAGCTTTGCAGTACTTCATAGAGACAAACATTCTCAAGATGACTACTTCTATTTGGATAGTATGTATCCAACATGTGTGTATTCAAAATATCTGTACTGTTTGGTTCTTTCTCTGCCAAATACTCAATTTCTTGTACAGATTTCAAAACTCGGTTTTGTGTTGCAGCAAGACCTAGACTCACCCAAATGATTGTTCTAGATTTGGCGTATAGACTTACTGACGATAACCAATCTGAACATTCATATGCTCCAATTTCTCGATGCGACAACATCTTCAGACTGTAACTGTACTATTTCTTACTTAGGCTCTTTTCATGAGAAATTTCCTCCCACATTTCCTTTAGTTCTGTCTTTTCTGATTTTGTTATGTAAGACGTTACATATAGAGCCACAGCAATAGAGTTGTCAGCAACATATTGAATATCCATGTTAGCATTCCACATGGACAAAATGACTGGGTTATAGTCATTTATGTATTTTGACTCTTCATTTCTTTTTAAGTTGTATGTATTTTTTGGTGATTTTCTTGTCACAGTATGTCGCAAAGAAGACATACAATTGTTCACTCTTCCTTTAGATATTACTGGTCGTGGAAATCCAAAACAACATTTTGTGTAGAACTTGTACTTGGATTTGAACTTTCGATGACAGTATTTTCCACAGCGATGGGTTTGAAACCGTAAGACTTGATGTCTTAATTTGTTTTCTTCTGTACTTTTCGGAACAACACATGTAGAATACTGTTCAATAAAACTCATCAATGTGTCATCCGAATCTGTTCCAAATTTGGGAGCATCTTTGCTCCATAGCAGCATATGTATGTGAGGAGCACCTCTTGCTTGATACTCTTTTCTCCAAAAGAAATCCAAAACCTCTCCAAGAGGAGGATTTTTTTTGTTTGTTATAAAAGACATCATAGCTTCAAATCTATGATTGAAATACCTGTATACATTAACTGGATCCGAAGAGCACAGTTCTCCAGGTGTCTTGTATTCTATATTTTCTATGTTTGCATTTGTCTCTCGAAGAAATTGAAGTAAGTCTTCCCAAGCATACTGAGCACAGCTAAGAGTAAGGAACCATGTAGGAGTTCCTAAGTTTCTTAGCATACATTTCAGTTCCCCATGACGACGGTACCAATACCCGTTAGTACCACGCTGACATGCCATGAGATTAATTAGCTGAGACTCCAAAATAGTGTCTTGCTGTTGGACTTTATCCACAAAGTCCCTTGTCGAAACATTTTGCAGATGTACTCCACTTTTCAGTATATGGTTAACTGCATAAGAAAGTCCAGACAAGTCACTCTCAAACAGAAGATGAAACAAATATGGAATACATTGGCGAAATCTTGGATCTTCTGCATATAATCTTAAAGTCCAGTATTCAGATGCAGGAATTTGAACAGGTCGGTCATCATATCGACCACCTTGACCTGTTGGAAATAACTGAGGAAAACAACGAGCTTCCACGCTTTCTTCCCATACACTAATGGGACTTCCTTTTGCTTCTTTCATTTGGAACAACTCAATAGCACTCCTCATTACTTCTTTGGAATGCAGAGGATGAAAACTATAATGTTCATAACTTTCTTCACTTCTAGACACATCTACTTTTTCAATTTGCCCAGCTGAGAAATCACTGTCTCCTTCTATAGTTGTTTCCTCTTCCCCTACATATTCATTTTTGTAGTACTGATTGTTTTTTACCAAATACAACGTTGCCTTTTTGACTTTCCTAACATCCACTAATTCTTGCCAGATTTTCTTACTCTTTGTAGGAACGCCATTAGCTAGAAAAACCAGAGGTTCCTCTTTCACTTTTTCAATACCAATTGTATCAATATGTTTCTTTAAATCTAGAGGCAAATAAACAACTCTTCCCTTTAATCCTCTCTGTAAATCTGAAGGAGGCAATTTCCCTGTCTTAGGCTCCATGCAAACAATAGCCTGAAATGGATGCACACATTGAATCAGAATAGACTCATAAGTATTTAAATCCATCAATTCAGAAGGAATGTTTACCAACTCAAGATTAATATGTACAGCTCTAGCAGGCATTTTGTTTTCATTTAATTTATTATAACAATATTTACAAATACGCAGATCAGAACCCAAATCAAAACAATTCTCTAGCAACAAATAGGTTGCAAAATCCTTCCACTCATTATTTTCCTTTTCACTTTTTACTTATAAATCAACTAACCTAGTCTGATTCTTATAATGAGTTCGTCGACAACACACACAAGAAAAAGTTGGCCTTTCACTTGAAATGACCTTAAACTTTGTAATTTCATGGTCAAAATGTTCTGTACTTAAATTCTGTACATTCTCTTCCACATTACCTTCTATTACTGTATCAGTTTCTGCACTGTCCTCTTTTTCACCAAAGTAACTAAACTCAATTTATATATTTTGTATATTCTAATATATTCCAAAGGCAAAAATGGAAGTGGTCCAACCAATATTGTCCACAGATTGAGAAAGCAAGGAAACAAAATCCTCCCACTCATTATTATTTTCCTTTTCACTTTTTACATATAAATCAACTAACCTAATCTGATTCTTATAATGAGTTCGTCGACAACACACATAAGAAAAGTTTGGCCTTTCACTTGAAATGACCTTAAACTTTGTAATTTCATGGTCAAAATGTTCTGTACTTAAATTCTGTACATTCTCTTCCACATTACCTTCTATTACTGTATCAGTTTCTGCACTGTCCTCTTTTTCACCAAAGTAACTAAACTCAATTTATATATTTTGTATATTCTAATATATGCCAAAGGCAAAAATGGAAGTGGTCCAACCAATATTGTTCACAGATTGGGAAAGCAAGGAAACATGTGAATACGTCTGTTTCTGCTTTCCTCAGAGACTATGGTATGGGTTGTTTATACCACAACAACTTGCGTTACAACATGCAAGGCATTTATAAAGGAGACGGTGTACATTTCACAGATGAGGGGAACAGAATCTTCCTCTTGAATTTTAGACTCTGCATCGGTACCTACTTGTAGGTACTTAAATCACTCACATAACACAACAGCTCTTTTTAGAGCTACCCTACCTCTAAGCACTCTAAATTCTTCTTTTACTCTATTGTTTTTCACAGTTTTTCCCCGTGGTACGCTCAGGGTACACGTACAGGTAAACGCACATGTAAGCGTACATGTAAACGCGCCCTGAGCATACTCCGTGAAATTAAAAAAAAAATAATAGTTTTTTTGCTCTTCGTGGTCCTTAGAAAACCTAGGAGGTCAGGGGGTCTCTACCCTGCCCCCTTTTAATGTTTTCCCCTTTTGTTTTTCACCTCTTGTGTCTCGGTTCTTCCGAGACACAAGATGGCGGACTCTCTGGACCATTTGGAATGTTTACAGACACCCGAGAGCCAATCAGCTTTCCGCTCGCGCACTTCCATGGCGCGCCGGGTGCGCTTACCGGTACGCGTACCCAAAGCGCTCGAAGCGTGCATATAGATATATACATTTTTTTTAAGTTAATTTTTATAAAAACCACTGGAGCGATTTTAACCAAATATGGAAAAGGCCCTACTGCGTACCAGTCCCTACCATTTTGCCAAGTTTTATATATATATACAGTCCCAGAGGATCACAGGCAAGGCAGCACTCGTCCTCAGCAAAGAGTTTCAGGCAAGATGAAGTTGTGGCATTTACCATTTTATTTTTTCAAATATTTCTACATTTTTGGTTTTCAAAAAAGTGCAAGATATCCATTGCATCAGGAACAAACAAAACAACCTAGGTGTTTCGGTCAGAGGACTTCATCTGGGTCATGTGATAAAAAGGTGCAGGGTGTTTAAAAAGAGGTTGGTAGGCCCGCCCTCTCTTGCATAAAAATCATCCCATTTTCTTTAAAGGAACAGTGATATAAGGCAGATTACAAATTGCATTTGCTGGCAGCGAAATTTCAGTGTGCTAAAAATGTACCCATAGTGTATAAAATGGTCAATGATCTTGTTATGAACTAGGGATGGATGAAAATAACATTGGTGGCAAACTGCCCACATAATTATGTAATAGATTACACACAGATATCTCTTGTACCATTTCCACTATAAAGTATCCAGAAGAGTTAATCCATCAAGTAGTGTTGTAATACAGAATTGAGTGTGTGCATCCTACCCACTCATTCATATCTCATCCTGACCCATACTATGTATACCATGGCTCCAACCATGTTTTTTATAAAATATATGTATATAAATATATCAGAATGATAAGCTTTTCCAAATCATGGTGAAGTACCTGATCGGTGTAAATATTGTCCATATTACATGGCTTATCAAATTCAGGTTCTAGCTGGAGTTTCATTTGGAGCTTCTAGATTAATTTGAGTTTTGTCATTAAGTGCAATCATTAGTTTTGAATGATATATCAAATGCAGAGATAGTCAGAAAAATATCTGTGATGCATAAAAATTCTTCAATCAAAAGTGCCACTAGTGCTATGAGACACAACATTAAGGAATGTAACTTTCAAACAAAAAATGTTTAAAAAAAAAAAATTTAAACAAAATGTTTTTTGTTGCAAATCAAGTACTCTTGTGATTCAGTTATTTACAATTATAGAAACTTATGCAGTTCAGCATCTGTATTGAGTCCCCACGGCATCTCCGTTCCCTTCAAAATGATCCATTTCGATTCTGCCTGTCTCAACAGACGATACCGATCACCTCCCCTGATGTTAAAGGGAATGTGTTCTATTCCATAGAATTTGAGATTGAGATTCATGTGTGTTCCAAATATGTTTTGCGATAGCATATGCAAAGTCTTTATTTTTGATTGCCCTTAAATGTTGAAGTATGCGATGCTTCAGTTTGTTTGCTGTGCTTCCTATATATTCTTTTCCACATTCGCATTTAAGGGCATATATAACATGGGTGGTTTCACATGTTATCCTTTCCTTGATGTTTTATGTACCCCCAGTTGTGTATCAATTTTTTGTTGATTTAAACCATATTTGCAGGCCTTGCATTCTGGACACTTGAAGAATCCTTTTGCTTTCAGCCATTGCATTTTACGACCACCTTGATCTTCTTTGTGGTAGTGGCTGTGTGTTAGAATATCTCCAAGAGATGGGGACTTTTTGTATGTTATATTGAGATGATCCGATGTTATTACTTTTAGATCCTCATCTTTTCTCAGAATTTTCCAATGGTTCTGGAGAGCATTTCTTATGGTCCTGCTGGCAGAATTATATTGTGTGATGTATCTCACTTTGTTGGTTTCAGGATCATTATCCGATATTGTGATTGTTTCTTTGGGGTATAATAGGGTCTCTCTTTTCCTTTTCAATGTCCTTGATTTTGCATTGTCTAGTACTGTATATATGTGTTTGTAAGATAATGGGAATTTATAGAGCATACTTTTATTCTTGAGAGTGTCCTGGTGTTAAGCAACACAGGTATGGGTCATTTAAGAGACCTCTCTATTACTCTTGATTAAAAGCCAAGTATTCAATTTCTTCTGGAACCGGGACTTGCCAGAAATTTTCGGTAACTCCAGAAGGGGTTTGTTTCTAATTTAGGAACCTAGGAAAGATGATAACTACCTTTTCCCAAGACGCGGACAGCCTAAGGAAAATCATGAAAAAGCATTGGCACGTTTTAAAAACAAACACCATCATTGGTGCCGATGTGCCGGTAGCCCCATTGATTTCCTTTATCATTAAGAGACAATCTGGTACACTGCCACTTGGACCCTGTCCCAACCAGACAAGGGACATTGCAAGAAATGAGAGGGTTTTTCCCTTGAGGGAAATGTAAAGCTTGTGCCTTTAGCAAGTGAATTCTATTGTATGAAGTTAAGGGCCTGAAAGAAGGAAAGAAAATCAATAAATGTATGACCTGCCAAAACCACCTTCGTAGTTTATTGTCTGAGGTGCCCCTGTGGACTCAGATACATAGGGAGCACTATCAACTGTGTGAAACTGAGAATTCTAGAACACATGCGTGTCATTGTGAAAAAAGATTTTACCTATCCAGTGGCACGACATTTTTCCATCAAACCTAGAAGTGACAGGGACCTGTTACAGTATTTTTGTCTGGACTGTGTACCTCACAATCACAGAGGAGGAGACAGAATGTTAAAATTAAGAAGACTGGAATCCAGGTATATAGTGGATTTACAAACTAAGTCACCTGGAGGATTAAATAGCAGGGAGGAGTTCGTTACTTTATTATATTGAGTTGAGGATGTTCTGTTTTGATTTATTGATATATCAAGGGCACCAGTCATTCTAGGATTAAGGCTGAAATCAGTCGATCCACGGCTTAAAAATGGAGATTGCTGGTGAAGGGCATCTGGCAATTTAAGGATATGAAATTGGATGGCAGATGTGATTTAAAATCTCTCTCTGATTTAAATTCTCTCTCCAACAATAGCCTTTTCATTAGTTATTTTTCTTGGCCTGTGTTGGAACTGGCCCTTCTTGCAGGGTCATCCCCAAACTTTTTGCTTCTCCCTCCCTTATTTTTCCTGACCCGTGGCTGGTGGCAATAGGACTCTGCGCACTTTACCACTGCTGATCAGTGCTAAAGTGCATATGCTCTCTGTTTAAATTGTTATTCTGATTGGATATACATGTTTGGCATATTTGTATCACCATGAAGTCCCTAGTAAAGTGCACTGGGTGTGCCAGGGCTGGTGATGACAAATGCTACTAGTGGGCCTGCAGCACTAATTGTGCCACCCACAGGAGTAGCTCTAAAATGGTGTCTCAGGCCTGCCACTGCAGTGCCTATGGGCAGTTTAGAACTGCCATGTCCTCCTGGTCAGTGTCCCCACTAACCAGGCCTAACCCTTCCCTTTTTGTGCACATCAGTCACCCCTATGGAAGGCCCAAGGTACCCCCCTGGGCAGGGTGCAGTGTATGTAAAAGGTAGAGCATGTACTATTGCAGGTGACATGCTCTGGTAGTGAATGGCAGCCATTTTCGTTTTTCACTACTGTAAGGCTATCTTGCTCCATAGGTTAACATGGGGGATGCTGGCTACAGTGGTTAACAGCATTTCTTCCCATAGGAACAAGATAGGACATAAGTATCTAGTATCCCTGAACTCAGAATTTAATAACACATCTTTTGGGAAAGGTTGTTTTTAAATCCTGTATTTGAGAACAGCACTTTTAGAAAGTTGCTGTTCTCTTGTTTGACCCTTCTGTGTGCCTGGGCCTGTTTGTGTATTGACTGTCTGGTTTGAGAGTGACAGGGGCTGGGGAATTCCCCAGGAGGGAATTCCCCTGGATGAGTCAGCACTAGGCTGAATGACTGCATTTGCAACTGGAGTAGTGGGAGGAGTTAGCACCTGGGCTGAATAGGGTTGTGCCTGCCTTCCACAATGCTGGCTCCACCCCCCTGCTGGGCGGCTGAGGACCCTGCCCCTCACTCTGAAAGGAAGTCAGAAGCCAGCAAAACAAAGTACTCAGGAAACACCCAGAACTGGTTCAGACCGGGCTCAGGGCCCACATGCACAGAGAGAACAAAGACTTTAGGGGTATAAGTACAGGACCCCTGACAACAGAAAATTAGATCATCCTGGAAATCAAGAGGGAACCTCTGCCAAGGAGAAAGCTGAAACTGAAGAAGGAAGACTGTCCTGCTGTTGCTCTGCTGGACTGACCTGTTGCTTTGCTGCCAAGGAGAGGGGAAGGACTTTGCTGTTGAGCTGTGTCCCCTGTCTTGAAGGAATCTCCAAGGGCCTGAGAAGAGCTGGCTCCCTGTTTTGAAGTCCCAGGAACAAAAGGACTTCACCCCCAGCTTCCCTGAACTCTGCTGAGAGAGTTCTGTCCTTCCTAGAGTGCTTGATCCAGTTGTGGGGCCTCTGGAAGTTGTACCTAAGCTGGGAAGCTTGAAACTAAGCTTGAGTGACTTTTGAAACTGAAAAGTGTCGCATAGCTCGCTTGCGGAGCGCATCCCCGACAGTGCGAGAAGTTTCCCGCCGCTACGAAGGTCGAGATCGTCGCAGCGCCTGACGCCGCTGCCAGAGCCATCGCATCCTTCGTTTGCGGGACGCACCAGACCGGTGCGGGAGAATTGAACATCGCTGCGAGTATCGTCGCAGAGCCTGTCGTCGCTGGGTGAGATCGCCGCACCGCTTGCTTGCGGGTCGCATCACGTCGCTGCGAGTGTCGTCGCAGAATCAACGCATCGAGGAGCTGCGAGAGAGAGGATCCCCTCTGGACCGCGCATCGTCGCCCCGGAGATCGTCGCAGCCCCTACGAGATCGTCGCATCGTGCCTTTGCGAGAACAGACTTCCTACGGAACCTACGCACCGGAATCCATACAAGTGGCCTTCCTCCCCATACAGACCGGATTCGTCGCAACACGCCCGCTGCTGCAGCGGGGCTGTCGCATCGCCTCCCCAGGGTCTCAGGAGCAACGCATCGCTTGTTTTCCACCGCACCAGCTTCTGCTTTTGGAACTTTGTTGCAACTAAAAGGTACTGTGAGTAAACATGACGCAACTGTGAACTTTTCACGCATCAGTAGAGAATTCTATCGCAACGTAGAGAATTCTATCGCAACCTAAGAATTTTAACGCAACCGTAAGAACTCTTTTTGAAACCATATTCTTGAACTGTGTATGTTGGATTTTTGTCGTTTTGGTCTTGTGTAGTTTAGATTAAAAATACCTTTATTTTTCTAAACTGTTGTGGAGTCAGTTTGTGGTGTTTTCACTGTGTTACTGTGAGTGTTGGTACAAATACTTTACGCATTGCCTCTGGTTAGCCTAGACTGCTCGTGCCAAGCTACCTAGAGGGTGAGCAGGGGTTATCTCAGAGGGTTATCTCCTTGCCCTGACTAGAAGCAAGGGTCCCTATTTGGACAGTGGTACCTACCTCTGCCAACTAGAGACTCCCAGATCTAACAGCCTGTAAATGATAAATTGACTGATTTACATTTCCAAGATGGCGGACGCCATAAAATGATATGTCTGGCCAACCTTGACTGTTTTGTCTTGATATAATGTCACATTAAAAATAATGTCACGGATATAAAAATGAACTAAACTAGAATGTAAACTGTTTCGGTAACTCTACAACGAGTTTGTTTCTAATTTAGGGACCTAGGAAAGGGAAAGATTTGATTTCAATCAATCAGCCAATCAATCAATCAGGAAATTGTAAGCGCGCTACTCACCCATGAAGGTCTCAAGGCACTGGTGGGTTGGGGGGTTCTGCCGTTCCATTCAGTCATTCAGTCATTCAAAAGAGCCAGGAATTGAGCTCCTTCCAGAAGTCTGATGTTGAGTGGGAGCTCGTTCCAGGTCTTGGCCACAATGTAGGAGAAAACTCTTCCCACTGATTTGGCTCTGCGGATGCATGGGGTTTGTGCTAGGAGGAGGTTGGCGGATCAGAGGTTTCTTGGGGTACGTGGAAGTTGATTCTATTGTTGAGGTATTGGAGACCTTTGTAGGCATGTGTGAGTATCTTGAAAGTGACTCTCTTCTCGACGGGGAGCCAGTAGAGATTCCCTAGGTGGTGGCAGATGTGCTTGTGTTGACGGATGGTGAGGACGAGTCTGGCAGCGGTGTTCTGTACCATCTGGAGTTTGTGGAGTAGTGACTTGTGTATGCCGGCGTAGAGGACGTTTCCATAGTCAAGTATGCTGGTTAAGAGGGCATGGGTGACTGTCTTCCTTGACTCGGGGGATCCATTTGAAAGTCTTATGGAGGATGCAGAGGGTGTTGTAGCAGCTGGATGCGACAGCATTGACCTGTCTGTTCAGAGCAATATGACTGTTGCCCGGTGGAGCTGCCTTGACAGCTGTAGAGGACATCGTCTCTGGTTCACCCCTTTGGACATCACCTACCCAGCCAGACATTGGGCACTGTTCTATCAATCAATCAATCAATACATTTGTAGAGCGTGCTACTCACCCGTAGGGGTCTCAAGGTGCTGGGGTAGGGATGGGGGGTTGCTGCTACTGCTCGAAGAGCCAGGTCTTGAGGTGTTTCCTAAATGTGAGGTGGTCCTGGGTCAGTCATAGATGGGCGGGGAGGGAGTTCCACGTCTTGGCCGCCAGGTAGGAGGTTCTCTGCATCTCACCGCTGTGTCTCCTTTCCTCCCACTCCCTCTGACCATGTAACTTTATCTTTTATATGTTGCTGTACTGTGTAACCCCGTAACTGATGTAATTTGTAACTCACCTGTCCTCATGTAAAGCGCACTGATACCTCCGGGTCTAGCTAGTGCTATATAAAACTCTCCAAATAAAACAAATAAAATAAATAAAAATGGAGAGGGAGGAGTCGAGTATGAAGCTGTGGTTTCTGGTGTGGTCCGTGGGTGTCGGTGGAGTGCAGAGGGCTTCGGACCACAAGACGTTGTTCCTTGCTGAGGGTATAGTTACAAGGACAACTGAGAGTTAACAGGCTTCTCCAAAACTTTTGAGTGGGCCAGAAGCAGAGATTTGTCCGTAATTAGATAGTTCACCAGGGTCCAACAGGGGTTTCTTCAGAAAAGGCAACATTTTTTGCCATCTCCCAGCCACCCGGGATTATAGCTGGTGACAGAGAGGCATTGACAAGCTTATTGGCCAGAAGATTTATCACATTTTCCCCTAAGGCCAACAAGCCCGGAGTACATGGGTACGATGGAGAACCCGACTTATGGCTGCAAATAGCTGCAAGAGAGCCATCCATTGAGATCAGGATGAGCCTATCCAAGGTCCTAAAAGGGTCAGGTGGTGGACTAGGATGTAGCCGACCCCAAATAGTATCCTCCTGCTGCTTGGAAAGTGGAAGTCTGGCTTAACAATTCGCAATCTAGGTCTGAAAATAGAGAGCCAGTTGTACACAACAGTCCATAGTGGGCACCTGGTACCCTACACAGTAAGTTAGGTTTCATTTTTCGGTCCTGAAGAATTTCCCAGATCGATAGTGACACTTGATGCAAAAAACATGTTGACCTACACACACACTATTTTATGAGCTGGATAGGACCATTACTTCCACATTCAGCCACCCATTGCCTTTTAATCATAATACGAGAACCCGCCTATAAAATATAATTGGGTATCTCTCAGCTATTTTTAAAACCATTTATCCACATTACACTAAGCTACATCTGGAGCATCTCCACCCTCCACCTCAAATTGGCATCTCTAGCTCAAGAGATCTATGGCAAAGAGTCTCCTTTAGAGGCCTGTTGCGTATAGCAGCACCAGCCCAATGAAGAGCTGCCCTATGTTGAAACATGACACCCACACAGGTATGTGAGGGCTCGAGCTTCTGAGTAATCAGATCACCTGATCTGTTGTCTCAGTTTCCCTCACCTATATCCTCCAGTCCTTCCTTCCCCCAGGAACTACATTGCTTTTGTATTACATAGTCATCCATAGCAGCACAGGAACATTTTTGCGGATGCACAGGGCCTCTTTTTTGCAGCTTTTGTTTAACTTCACCAGCCCTGCACTAGACAAAATGGCCAAAGTGAACACAAATTATCAGGGCAACAAGACTATAAAGCTGCTCAAATCAACCAGGATCCCATTCAAAAGTTCGGCCAAACTCCGAAACCACTTTTCTAGTTCACCAAAGCATATACATAAAAAGTATGATAGCATTCTTGAAGTCACTAAATATCAAAGTTTGGAATCATGCCCCTGTGCTTTCAAGTGCTCACATTGCTGCCCAATCTGAGTGTAGTACCTTGACAACATTTACTGGGCCAGGCCAAGATACTCCACTGCATGAATGTATAGAATGCAGTGGGGTAGGTTTACCAAGGCCTTGTGTAGGTGAAAAGACCCACAAAGTGATCCAAAGTGGTCCAAATTCTTGATATATTGTTTACTTTACATTACAACTCTTATGGTGTTCGATAGTTGTTTAAAAGAAAAATAACACTTTCCATTTCTTTCTATGAAGGGGGCATTCCATGGGCACATTGGTTTTCCTATACTATCACCCATGGCTTTCAATGTAAATTCCAAACCTTCTAATATTTGTAGACAGGGTTTTGGGCCAACAAATACCCCGCTTTGAGGTAGACGGAGAGTAGGATACTCTTCAAGTACATAATCTATGCTAGGCACTATGCACTATGGTGAAAACGTGTGTGTTTATGCGGCACTAGGCAGGGTAATGTGCGTCAGCACATGGAAAGAGAGCAGCAGTGCCATATCTAAGCAGATATGCTGCTGTCCTGCTATCTTGCTCTTACAAAACACACCAACCTTGGTTTCTACTCTGCAATAAATATTAAAAATCTGCCCCATGAATTCTAAGCTTAAGCCCTGCCATTGTTAACCAAAGTGATGCAAAGAAATTAACTCCCATAAAAGGATTTCATTATTTTCTTAACCTAATTGGGGGGCATATTACCAACAACTAGCGTAATTTATCGCTAAATGCGCTTAGCGACTTTTTTTAATCGCTGCCTCTCGCTGGATATTTTAGCAGAGAAAACATGCTATTAGCAACGTATTTCTCCATAGCGCTAAAATATTCAGCGATAGCGGCATAATGCGAGAATATCGCTGAGAATATAGCGATATTCTCGCATTAGCGATGAAATGCTCTTAGCCATGTTATCCACCTCCCATTGGATAACATGGCTAAGAACTGGTCAGAGTACGCGTTAGTTTTTGGCGATAGCGGGAATATTGATAGCGGGAATATTTCCATCGCTACGCCAACCTTGTGAATAGGCGATAGCGAAGTTATCGACTGCTTTCACTCGCTAACGGGTTGGGTACGCCCACTTTGCATGTCATTAGCAATAAATATCGCTGACATGCAAAGCGAGTCCCAAACTACTCGCTATCGCCTTCAAGCTGTCGCTAACTGCTGTTAGCGACAGCTTGATAATAGGGCGATAGCATTTTCACCGCTTAGCGGCCGAAAACGGCCGCTAAACCGGCGAAAAGTGCCTATCGCCCCCCTTGATAATATGCCCCTGGGTTCGCTAATCTCTAACTGCCAGATTCATGGAAAACCCTATTCTGCGAATTCCAAATTGCGATTAATACCGAATCGCAATTTAGAATTCGCATAATGGGATTCATGTAAATCTGCGATAAAATATAGCGAATCGCATTCGGCCGCAAAAGCCGATAGCGATTATCCTGAAATCGCTGAAAATTCGCAAAAACTGTCAAATTCCGTGTTAAAATTGCGATCTCGCTATTAGCGAGATCGCAAAAATGGGAAGTCGCATTTCGAGCACTGTGATGACATCACAACCAGGAAGCAGGCTGTTCCCTCCCACATTCAGAATACTGAGGCAGATTTGGAAGCAGCACAGCTCAGAGCTCCACTCCAACCACCTCCAGTTTTTGCTTTTGGATACTGCAGGCTGCAGCTATGTCACAGGAAGTACCAGGGCCCAGTGACACAGGGAGAAAGCGCAAATTGAAATTCTCCGAACAGGAGCTGGAATATCTTATCGATGGAGTCTGTAAAGACCATAACAAACTTTTCGGCACGGACTCCAGGAGGGTGCCAGAGGCCTAGAAACGGTGACTGTGGTTGCGCATCCGCGCAAAAGTGAACTCTGTTGGAGTAACACAGAGATCAATAGACAAACTGAAAAAGCGGTGGTACGACCTCCGAGGTCGTGCCAAGGAGAGGGTGGCTGAGAGGCTGGGTGAGCGCCTTGCAACAGGAGGGGGAGATCCTACAGTCCCTCCCAACACCCCATTGGAGGATCGTGTTGAGGACACATTATTATTATATTATTATTATTATATTATTATTATTATAAGCTGTTTTGTTACTCCGGAGTATCCTGGCGCGATCATCATATCATGTATCATTGCAACCTGAGGCATGCGTGGGGGTAACCCGCCTGGACTCATCCCGACCCACCCAAGACAGCCAAGGTAAGTGCCATGCAACTGCGACCCTGTCCCCTAACAATGGCCATGACCCTATAGCTACTCATAATAAACCCCAGACATGAAGCACATGCACACCAGAATATACCTATAGCATTGTGGGACATGTAGTCTGACCACAATGTACAAAAATTCCTATGCTATGCAGCCAGACATGTCCTAATGTACTCAATGCAACAGCCAGTCAGGGAATGTTAGCCAGCATGCATGTAGCAACCTCACATGTCAAAGATACATGTAATTAATCAACGTCCATTTTCCATCACAGGTGGCGCTGATAACACCAGCAGCGAAAGTGATGTGCTGCAAATTGATGACACACAAGAGAATCCTGAGGGTGAGGAAGATACATCCACACAACCAGCTCCATCTGCCCAAGCACCAGTGCCAGCAGGCGTACCACCACCTGCAAGGCCAGCTACAACAGGTGCACCACCATCGTCAGCAGTGAGACCCATGCCAGTGGCATCGGCAATCCCAGCAGCTGCAAGACCAGCGACACAACGCACACCTACTGTGCCTGCCCAGCAGGCAGGTCAGGGAGCGGCGCCAAAATACATCACGCACCGCCAGGAGGGGGATGACTGTGCGTGTGCCAGGGCTCTCAATAGTGTACCGCATGCTGCGCGTGCACCAATTACAGGCACGGCACCTTGCAGCTATACACCTGCAGCTGCACAATACAGGCAGGAATATTGCCCATCTGTCCGACCGGATGGACCGGATGACCACAGCTATGGTGGAAAACACTGCGGCCATGGTTAGGCAGCGAAACCTCTGCCGCCGCCGCCACCGCCAGCTCCTCACACGCCTCACGGCGTACACGCACTCCAATTATGTAATTGGCAATGCCACTTCCCAGCTGGCCCGTAGGTCTCTGACCATGCAACTCCAGATGGTCCAATGCAATCAGGACGTGGCACGTGCACTGGAGCAGGTAACCACTGCTGTTGAGGCTCTGCAGCCAAATGGCCATGGCCATGCAGGAGGGGATGACACAAGTGAGGGGACATCTACTCACAGCAGCCTGGCTTCGTCACAGGGTAGTGTTCCACGCCGCAGCAGCAGGCCCACTGCGGCATCACGTGCTCAGCCGGAGGAAGAGCCCAAGAGGCGACTGGGAGCCGCGCGCCGGAGGCGCCAATGACATTGATGTTCATAGGGCAGGAACATGCTGCTGACATAAGCATGCCCACTACAAAATGTCGAGTAGTATGAAGCAATACTCCTCTAATGTTACAGTTTGAAATAATGCCATATTATTGTGCAACCAACAATAATATTTATTCATTGATAATACATCATGTCATTATTTCCAGTGTCATGCATGAGTGAAGTGTTGGGTGAGGTGAGTGGGTGCACTAGAAACAGTTCATTGTGATTTGGTTGCGCCGTCTGTGTCCTTCAGCAGGATTTTCCCCTCGTGCATGACGCGCATGTGCAGGTGGGCGTTGGTCCCCTTCAGACTCACTGCCAGAGATGTCAACAGGGATCCTGCGCTTGGTAGCAATGTTGTGAAGGATTGCACACACGGCCACGATGCGGCAGCAGACCTCAGGATTGTATTTCATGGCCCCACCTGTCTTGTGCAGTATGCGGAACCTGCTTTTCAACAGGCCAAATGTCCTCTCAACACTATTCTTTGTGCGAATGTGTGATGCATTAAATCGCCTTTGCTGTGGTGTTGCAGGGTTGAGGTATGGGGTGAGGAGGTACTCACGGAAAGCGTAGCCACTGTCACCTGAATGAAAGGAGCAGAGGGTGAGTGCATGTTCTGCGCAGCTACATGATCACAGTGTACAATTTTGGGGCATGTGTACTTACCTAGTAGATGACCTTCCCCAAAGTCTCCCCTGGCTAGTCGTGTGTGGATGCCGCTGTGTCTGAAGATGAAGGAGTCATGTGTGCTCCCCGGATACTGTGCCACAATGTCCGTGATGAATGTTTTAGCATTGCACACCATCTGGATGTTGAGGGAGTGGTAGCTTTTTCGGTTGCGGTAAATGTACTCCGTTTCTGCCGGTGGGCAAATGTGGATGTGCGTACAGTCAATACATCCTATGACGTGGGGGAATTGAGCTACATTGTAAAATTGCAGCTTGGTCTCATTGAGGTCCTGTTGGCTGGTGGGGAATGATATATAGTGGTGTAGCCGGGTCAGCATAGCCTTCAGGAAACTCCTTAGGCTGCGACACATGGTGGGCTGAGATATCCCCCCTGCAACAGCGGCCATCCCCTGGAAGCTTCCGGAGGTCAGGAGGTGCAGGCAGCACAATACCTGCACATGTGTGGGCACGGCATTGGTCCTCCTTGTTGGGTGCTGCATCAGGAGGTCTAGGTCCTGGATGAGCTTGATTATCATAGCCCCACTCAGGCGGTACTTAGCATACATTTGCTCCCTGGTTTGGCCCAGAAGGGTGACCCTCTGGCGGAATATCCGCTCCTGTATCCTCTGTCTGTTCCGTGCAGCTCGCTGCAGCCTTCGCCGCCTCGCCAGCATGTAGAGTCCAGGCACTGTGGGAATCCCCAGGCTCCAGCTGCATGTCCTTAAATGTGTTTGGCTAGCCCTGCACCAGTTGGGAGTTAGGTAACCGTTTTTTGACATTTTTTTTTCTTTACTGGTTACCACCTGATTTGAGTTCTTCTTAATTTGCGCGTCGCTATTTGCGATTTTCTCGTAATTCGCAATTAGCAAGTTTTCATGAATGGTGATTGCGACTGTTTTGCGACTTCGCAATATAATTCACAGAATCCATGGGTTTTCGCAATTTCCGATTCGCAAATGCTCATCCTCCAGGATTCTGCGAATTTATTTGCGAAGTCGCAATTTTGTTTGCGAATTCACTTTTTTTGGAATTTTCAGTTTCTTGAATTACTTTCAGTCAAATTGCGATCGCAATTGCGAATTCGCAGCTATTGCGATCACAATTTGGCTTCATCAATCTAGCTGTAAGTACCCTTACAGAGGGTATCAAAATTAGAGAAAAGAACAGTGCTCTTTTCCCAATCCTTCAATTCTAACAATCACCAATAAAAGCCATTCCAGAATGTTCCTTCCTTGCAGTAATGGCCAGCACCGAAGGGGACTGGCAGGGCGGGCGGGGGTAAGGGAAGGAAGGATTGGTGGATGTAAAAAAAAAGAAAAAATGAAAACAACTTACCGCTCTCCCCTGCGTCATCTCAGTCTCTTCTCTCTTGGGCCTGAACAGGAAGTAGCCAGGCTCCCTCCTCTAAGCCATTCGCAACTCTGCAAATGCAGCTTATTTGTCTGAGGACCGTGGATCGGTGCTCAGCCAGAGAATGGAGGCCTGGGCATGTTCTCCATGCAGGCTGTGATGCACCTTGCATGGAGAACGCAAAGTGTGCATGACTGTTTGACCGGCTCAAGAGTGCCGGCCAAACATTCCTGTGCACGTAGGAGTGGCAAACCAGACCTCTTCTGCTCTCAACCACTCCGCAGCCCTGACTGCCCCACAAAGCTGCACAGCAGGAACAAATACAATGATAATAACTTTGCCTTATCCAGGACCCACCACTGCTTTTTTGATGACGTCTACTGGAGCGTCAAGACATACTGTGGCATCCAGCACCATATGCCTCCTTTAAGTCGAATGAAAGGTTTGATGTTAATAATGTAGCTTTGAAATAAAAAGGGACACAAAAAATTAAAAGCCACAAGGTTACACATGACTGCTATGGGTTAGCACTGATCTCATGGACACCCTCTTATTAGCGCAAAGACCTACATTGTGGTAAAATGGCAGAAAATAAATCGTGGCATGATCTTCCTATCGTTAACCACTAAATATTAAGAGCCTAAATGTGGAATTTCTGAGGTTGTCCAGCTGGAAGAAGGCCATTTGTTCAGCCCGTGCAATGTTATTCATGTTAAAAGGAAAGGAAGACAAAACTGTTTCCCTGCATAGTGCCATGCTATTTATAGTAAGATATGAAAGCAAAATGGCATCTATTTTAAATCTGTATTTTCTACTCTACTCCGCAATTTATGGTGATATAATAAGTGATTTAAAATTATAGATTTGAGAGCAGTCTTCGCCATTAACTTCTTTGAAGAGAAAGCAAACATTTGCAGTAAAACCAAAACCGCACGAAAATAAAATGTGTCATGAAATGCCTACTAACTGCTCAATCTGTAGCTAAATTACAAATGATTTAAACTCCTTGCATAGAAAACCTGGACATTAAAATTACCCTGGTCATCCTGCTGTAACAGCACCCTCGCCTGTGAGCAAATCATCATACAAAGCTGACACTTTGGAGAAAAGATAAGATTCTTGTTACATTCTTATTACCACTCCAAAAGATCAGACCATCATTGTAACCAATTGACGAATTCTGCACACATTTCAAGGCGATATTTACACATTCTTAAAAAGCACAACTTCAAAAGACCGGGCGGTCAGACAGGCCTGGAATGAAAGGGAAATGTAATCAGAAAGAAATGAGAAGAAAGCCTTAGGGGACATATGGTGACTTTGTATAATGTACAACTGAATACTAGAAAAACAAACCGTTTCTGGGTTATGAAACATGTAACCTTGAAGAGAAATATAGAGAAGTCTGAAAAAAGTCAGCCATTGGTCTACTTGGCCAGTTTCTTGAAAAATGTAGGGGCATATTCTCAAGGAGCTATCACCGAGTTAAGGGCAGTTTATCGCAGCCAAAATTACGATACATTTATCACCCCATTCACAAGCTGGTGTTAACAGCCCATAACACTAGTTTACCCGCGATAGCAGCCGTAAAAACATTGCCACAGATGACCCCCGCAACTATCGCTAATGAGATGCAGAGTAGGCGTTCCTGTTCCAAAAGCCGCAAAAACACCACTCCGCAACATTCTTAACGACCAGCCAGATTGGCAATAAGCCCACAAAACATGCAATATGCCTCGTTAGCAGCAGGAAACTAACACCTGCTCAGACCTGGTGTAAAGTGGGACGGCAGCCGGTACCAGAAAAGGGAGCCCAGTCCACAGCCTCACCTGAAGGGCAACAGATGCCATGGAACTACTGATCATGCAGCTTGGAGCCCCAACAGGGCCACAACACCCACCGCCACCACCACCAGGCCCGCCACACCCCCTGACCACCCCCACACCATCCCCCGGACCACCACAGAGGCAGCGTAGGCACAGACTGCGGACCTTCAGAAAATGCACCAGCCTCATAGACTTGAGACCAGAGTATGTCATTGCCCACTACAGGCTCAAAAGAACAACCATCCTCTGCATCCTGAGCATCATCACCTATACGGAGGTGATGGGACACTACCAACAACTGCCCTGGTGCCACTGACTCTGTGCAGCGCATGCCTAACACGTGGCTATGGGTCCCTGCTGACCTTTGCCTCCGGCACACACTGCGGTGGAGTAGGTCACACAATTTGCTCTCTACCTAGCAGCGTCCATGTCATTGTACAGGCCTCATCGCAGACTGCATCCCCTTCCAGCTCTGGTGCCTTTGACTCTGTGCCACGGGAGTCATGGACACTCTCCCGTTGAACTTTGTTGGCGTCTTGGTCTATGACCTGGGGGGTTGTCTTCATCAGGTAGCTGATACTGACATGGTGGGAAAAAAAGGACTGTAGCATTCAACTCCTCCATAATGCCTGTTTCTGCTTGCTTCTGCCCTCTGCATCATGCCCCAGAAGGACACCTTCCACTGCTCCCGGCAACCCTCAGCAAAATTCCCCTTGGACAGCGATGAGTACATGCTCAGTTCGCGTGGCACTACCTCAGTGCACCACAAGTCACCGTCCCGTGGTGGAGTACGTGTGCCGGCTGCTGTGCATCCGGGCCCACAAACTCTGTGCTGCTCAAGTCAGGGACCCATAAATTTCAGTACTTGGACTGCTGATTATCTGCTCACTGTTGTGGTCTTTGCCAGCACCAACCAACCCCTGAGTGGTAGCTTACACTACCGAACACCCATCCAGCACAGGCGTCACTGGAGAACTAAGCCTGGCAATAAAAGGGGTCGGGCGCACATGCCCGTGGCAAGTCCCACAAACTCACTCAATGTGTCTGTGTGGTTATTTTGTAGTGCGCTCCATCAGTGAATATCAGATAGTCTCAATTTTGACTATCCCTAATCTTATTCACTTCTCTATAGGTTGAAAGCTCACCTTATATTGCCAATTAGGTATGCTTCGTCCTTTCTTTTCTTATTCTCTGTTGAGAACACAGACACAGGATTTGTTGCGATATGAGCTCCCTCACTGATTCTTACTTCTGAGCACTTCACAGCACTGGCTAAAATACAGATATGAGTTAGGTGCACCGATGTTAGATACAGATCTTTGTATCCTGACGTTTGTACTACCACACTCTGTAACAGCAAGAATGGTCTGTGCACTTATTATTGATTTGCCCTATCTGATACATCATTTGGTGAATTATGATGACTCTTGTGATGTGGGTTCCACTATATTTCTAGTGTAATATTAGATATAATGTGTAACATTACATTACGACCTGGTTTTTGTAACTTATTTTCCCCTGAGGAAGTGGAGGGTTACTCTCTGGTGACTAAACACGTGTTGGCTGGACCAACGGAAGAAAGAAAATGTAATTATACCAACTTCATACTGTGTTGTGCATTACATTGATTTGTTGAAATTGTTGAATGATAATATTGAGTGCTCAGGCTTGTTGTATTATATTCATGTGATCCCCTTGGGTCGCGAGTTTTGAGGGGTGGATGACTCCTCTCCCCTTGAGCACGAACAGATAGGTACACTAGGGAACTTCTGACTTGAATTAGTGAGCGCCACAACTGCACGGGGGCATATCATCCTGCTGAGTTATTACAATGTTGCCATGTGGCATGCCCCGTGGGTGTGCTCGGACAAAGGGGTACATGGGGGAGGGAATGCCCGCTTGGGCTCAGGGATCACACAAGGCAACTGTTGTGTGTGTGTCGCTATTAACGCAGCATAAGCCAAAGGTCTACCCTCAACCGCATTGCGAGTTCAGCCAGGCATTAACTCTACATCTGTGTTTGCCCTGTCCTTGCAATGGGCCAACACACACGTGGCCGGCCATATTCTGCGCAGCATCATCACTGTGTTGTAGTCAGGTTTGTCGACATGCGCAGACAGGCATGACAATGGTGTGCCATAGGGGTACATGTAATTCAATCGCGATGCGCACAATAGTGAATGTGCTCGGTGTGAGGTGCAGTAGTGAGGCTACGTAAAACACAGTGATACTGCCCATTAGCAACACACAGTATATGTCATACGGGATTCACTAAGTCACACATATCACACACCAATGAACCAGTGAGCCTGCCAACACATCATGCAGTACGTAGTCTTGACTCATGTCTCTCTGCATTGTTACAGGTGACCAAGAATATGCACTCTGCGCTTGGATGATTACACCCCTCCGAGCCCCAAACACACAGCCCCAGAGACAGTACAATTTGGCACACAAATGCACCAGGGGCATCACGTTTCTTCTGCTTGGGTGTCACAGGTGGAAAGCTTCTGTACAGCCCAGGCCTTATGTGCAAGATGATCGTTGCATGTTGTGTATTGCACAACATATGTGTACACAGCAGAGCCCCATGGATATGAGTGACAGATGCAGCGGACGATGATGATGAGGCAGGTGGACCACACCCCACTGCAGCCGCAGCAGGAATTCCCCATAAGGACTACATCATTGACAATTTCTTCTTTGGTTGACTTCACAATGTTAGGGTCCTCATCAGTAATGGCACAGTAAGTTCACTGACCACAGGCACAGTATGTGCTAATGAATGCATTCCGAAACACATTCTCTGTGTGCATGTCACTTATCTATGCAGGCACTTCACTCGACAAGTGTGTGCGTGGTATGTTGTGCTGCCAATTTAGGGATATGTTAATGGACCATGGGTGTGTCACCTCTGTGCAGTGAGGCTGTTTCTCGTGTCAAGGACTTGAGCTGCCAGTTTTGTGTGTCACAGTTGTTACGTTATTCCACTCTTGGGCGTTTCACATGTATCCTAATTCATTCCATTTTGTTTGTTCTTTGTGGCCTACCAGTTTCAACAGGGCTTCTTTTGGGTATGATATGTGCCCCCTTGATGCAGGGATGCACCCTGTGACTCAGGTCCCGTGACATGGGCGACATATATGTGGGGGGAGTCACTGCCCCTACATTGGTCAATGCTTTCATTGTTGTTTGGTCATGGACATGGCATGTCGGTGTGCAGGGGGTGTTGTTTGTCCCTCTGCAATGTGAAGAGGAGATGGGGGTTCACAGTGTGTTCCATGTTTGTTTCCACTGCTGGCGCAGGTTACATACCGGATGCATGTCAATGTACATTGTGGCTGTTTGTGGGGAACTGCCTATCTGACTTGGACAAAGGTCATTTGCTATGCATCACAGCTGTGGAGTTGTGCTTGTATGTTGTCATCTCACTGTTTGTGTGGTCTGTTTTTATGGTGCATTTTCACGCCAGACGTGTGTGAATTGCAGGCCTGCCCCTGGTTTTCGCTGCTTTTTTACCGCGATTGGCCTCATCGCAATTTGTTTTGCGTTCATGTTTCGCATTTTTGCCGCGTGGCATTGGTTTTATTGCAGTAATTTGAAGTGTTATCTGGGGACTATCACACGGTACCGCCGTATTGAGAATGCTTTGTTAACACAGCGTAATTTTCCCATGATAGACTGCGATGTTGAGTGTTGAGTTAAGTTACTTTTGTGATGATTATAACACGTTCTTGAGAATATCCCCTTTAGATTCAAATCTCTCCAGTTCAATACCTACACCAAACATACCTTACACCATTCATTACATAGGAAGATCGTTCTTGGTTGGACAACTGTCTCCGATAACCCGCCTGGAGGTATGGAAGATTTTTTGTGGATCATTAACATAGTACAGAATTTAGTTTTACTCTGAATTACATATGTACACACTGATATACTACTGTTGCTTTTAAAATGATTTCCTACATTGTCATAGTTACCAACATTTAAAAAAAATGTCCTGGGACATTTTGCTGCACAGGGTTGCTGGAGATAGAAAATTCTTGTTTGCATACCTGTGTGAAATAATGCAGAACAGTTTCTGCAACAGCATTACAGTCTCCAGCTTGCCGGGACTGTCTCTGCAAAAAATGGGACAGTTGTCAACTATGCATTCTGTAGAAGTGTGTTTTCATGACCCTAGATACTGTAGAAAGTAGAAACCTTCTCAGGGGTCTCACTGATACACCTGGTTCTTTTAAACCAGCAAAGAAGAGATTGGCACAGAAGCTGTAATATCAAAATACATATTTATTAACCTCAGATGAGGGAGACTATGTCACACAGTACCCTCAGGAAACTGTAGGAGGCATTGTAAGGAGTACATAGAACAGGAGCCTTATATATGCAAAGGTTTACATAGTCAGCATAAAACCAAGGGGAGGTCCTGGCTCATACCAGCATGCAAAATGACTAATATGGGCATACAAGATTTGCTTGCTCAACAAAGTGGGAGGAGAGGCCTTTCTCCCTACATCAGCAATAATAGCCTGACAGTTATAACATATGAGCAGGTGCATTCTACTAGTTAGGCCCTTCTGAGCATGTGCAAGGCTCTGGAAGTTAATTGAGATATATCTATTTGGCAGACAGAAAAAAAGAACAAAAGGAATGCTAGAACACCTATTCCACCCCCACCCACCGGGAGTAATTAAGGTGTACTTACCCAGCATTCCTTCTGAACGCCCCAGCGCCACAGATGAAGGCCCGCCATCTGGGAGGGAGTGAGGGGCTTAATGAATAGGATAAAGAAAACAGGACCAGGAGTAATGAAGATTACCAGTAAGTTATAGGGCTTTACCCACAGGCCTCTCCTGTCCTAATCCCATTCATAAGTAATTGATAATACCCAAGTCATGAACTCAGAATTCATAATGAATGAAAATACAAAAAGGATACAACACCATATAGCAGCACCCAAAGGTGACATAATACACAGGCCAAAACACAACTCAGAAGTCCACAATCCACAACCTCCGAATCCTTAAAGGAAAACCCAACCCATACAGGTGATAAGAAAGCCAAATTCAGGAAGAAGAGGAGACCGCAAACCGCTACCCGGAAAAGAGTTGAAAGGGACACCAAATAAAAAGCAGCGCAAGAAGCCACCATGCCCCGAACAGAGAGCCCAGCACTCCAGGCAGTGGAGGAGACCCAGACGATTAGGCCAGCCAAACCCATGCGTGATACACTTACCAATGGACAATGATGAAGCTGAGAGCCTTCATGGCTTCAACTCTGTATCGTCAACTCCTGTCACATGTTTCACTGTCATTATAGCTGTTCAGAAAGGTTTAGCTTTGTCCTGACACAAGGGAGCACCCTGTGCAAGTCAGACAAATATCCTTGCAGGTTTAGAGTGCCGCATACATTTTGCAAAAAAGAATCAGGGAACTCTCTGTAGTTCCCAAGTTTAGATGTAGATCAGCTCCTACAGAGAGCATCTTACAACACCAGTGACACTCTGAATCTGCTCACCTTAAGTCTTACTACTGAGGTTTTTAATCATAGGATTAGCACAGTGTCATCCATGCCAAACTAGAAACACTCAGATTTTACTTTTATTCATTCCATGTTGGCATGGATGGTATTATATTGATCCAAAGTTGTAATACTGTGCCTGGAATGGTAAAAGGCTTTTGTCATTTTATAGCTCGCCTTGCATTGTACTGTGATAATCCTATGCTTAAAGATTGATGTAGGAATGGCATTAAAAGTTGTTTCTTTTTAGCTGAGTGTTAATGGCCCTCTGATAATCCTATGCTTAACCCCTTCCATGCACACGATGGTCGGGAGCCATTGTGCGCAACGGTGCTCGTGTGCATACAACAGCTCCCAGCTGTCATGACACATGGCCCCGGAAATCCCTCTGGTGAAGGCATCAGAAGGATTTCTATTTCTATTTCACCCCTGTGACCTCGGGAGCTGGGGAAGAGTTTCCCCAGCTCCCGAGTTCCCCCCGTTTCAGTGAAATGACAATCAGTGCGCACATCGCGCTGACGTCATTTCATTGAAACCGAAACAGAATTGAGCTTTTAGGCTCATTTCAGTTTCCCTGTCTACGTGCTCAGGGGGCTATCTAAGCCCCCTGAGCATGTAGAAAAATCGGAGAGGTATTATTGGAAAGGGGAGACTCTCCTCTTTCCCCAGTGGATCCCTGGAGGGTGATGCCCAAGCAGAGATCCACCACTAGACACCATGGAGGGGGGAGTGGCCCCTTGGGTAAGGGCCTTTGCTCCACCCCCAAACAAATTGGCCATATACAGTCTTGCTGTCACCCCTGGGGGGGCAGAAAGCCCACTGGATGCTAGGGTTTTTTGGTGCAATTTCAATGAGGGTGGGGGCTGCCCAAAACGGGCATGCCAATGCCCCCACACCCTGCCACCATTACAGCCTTTCTGACCCTCCTGAGGGGCAGATGGGAGCAGAAAGCCAACTAAACGCTAGGGATTCTTTTGGGGTTATTTGTTTTTAGAGTGGGGCTGCCCAAATCGGGAAGCACAATGCCCCCACCCCCACCACCATTACAGCCTTTCTGACCCCCCCCCCGGGTGGGCAGAAAGCTGACTGGATGCCAGGGATTTTCTGTGTGCAATTTCAATGAGGGTGGGGGCTGTCCAAAACGGGCATGCTAACGCTCCCACCACGCCATCATTGCAGCCTTTCTGTCCCCCCCAGGGAGGGGCAGAAAGCCCACGAGAAGCCAGGGATTTTTTTGCGCATTTGTTTTTAGGATAGGGGCTGCCCAAATGCCCCGACCCCCACCACCATTACAGCCTTACTACCCCCCCAGGAGGTAGAAACCCCACTTGATCCCAGGGATTTTTCGTTGCCATATGTAATTAGGGTGGGGCTGCCCAAAATGGGCATGCCAATGCCCCCACCACCCGCCACCATTACAGCCTTTCTGAGCCCCTTGGGGGACATATGGGGGCAGTAGCCCCCAGGGGCATAGGAAGGCCACTAAACGCCAGGGATTTTTTGCATATTTGTTTTTACGGTGGGGGCTGCCCGAAACAGGCACGCCAATGCCCCCAGCCCCCACCACCATTACAGCCTTTCTGCCCCAGGGCAGAAGCCCCCAATCTGCCCCCCAAGTGGGGCAGAAAGCCCACTTGACGCTAGGGATTTTATTTTTTTACTCGTGTAGGGGTAGGGGCTGCCTAAAATGGGCATGACAATACCCCCCAGAGAAATTCCAGTCTTTCTCCCCCCAGAGGGCAGATGGAGGCAGTGGCCCCTTGTATGTCCCCTGGGGGGGCAGAAAGCCCACTAGGCGCCAGCGATTACGCTGGCTTTCTTTATGCGTGTGGATGGGGGCAGCCCAAAATAGGCATACCAATGCCCCCACCCCCTCAAAAAATAGCCACAGTCGTTCTGCCCCCCTTGGGGGCATATTGGGATACACCCCACTCCCCCGATTCCCCCCAAGGCAGCAGAAAACCCACTAAGCACCAACTTTTTTTTTGCAATGTGCCTACATGTGGATTTTGGGCCCCAGCGCAGCTGGAACATAGGGAAACCTAGCAAACCTGTACAGTTTTGAAAACTAGATACCAAGGGGAATCCAGGATGAGGTGAATTGACTGGCCCTCACCAGGTTCTGTTACCAGGAATTGTCAAAAAATCACATTTTCCTCGCATTTCTGTGTTGGAAAGTTCTGGAATCTGCGTGGATCCACAAAATTCCATCCACCCCGCATTCCCCAAAGTCTTTCAATAAAAATGATACCTCACTTGTGTGGGTAAGCCTAGTGCCCGTGACAGGAAACGGTGCAAAACGCAACAGTGAAAAATGCCCCTTTTTTGGCAAAGTGCCTAGCTGCAGATTTTTAACCCTAGCTCTGCAGGCACCTAGGGAAACATAGCAAACCTATACATTTTTTGAACTAGACACCCAGGGGAATCCAGGATTGGGTGACTTGACTGGCTCTTACCAGGTTCTTTTACCCAGAATCCCTTGCAAACCTAAACAATTGACAAAAAAAACACATTTCCTCACATTTCTGTAGCGGAAAGTTCTGGAATCTGCGTGGATCCACAAAATTCCACTCACCCCGCATTCCCCAAAGTCTTCCGAGAAAAATGGTACTCACTTGTGTGGGTAGGCCTGGTACCCACGACAGAAAACGGCCCAAAACGCAACCTGGACTAACCACATATTGCAGTGAATACTGACCCTTTTTTTTGCAAAGTGCCTAGCTGTAGATTTTGAACCCTAGCTCAGCTCAACTTATTTTTTGCAATGTGCCACCATGTGGATTTTGGGCCCAAGCGCAGCTGGAAGGTAGGGAAACCTAGCAAACCTGCACAGTTTTGAAAACTAGATACCAAGGCAAATCCAGGATGAGGTGACTTGACTGGCCTTCACCAGGTTCTGTTATCCAGAATCTCTTCCAAACCCAAATATTTGTCAAAAAACACATTTCCTCACATTTCTGTAGCGGAAAGTTCCGGATTCTTTGTGGATCCACAAAATTCCACTCACCCCGCATTCCCCAAAGTCTTCCAAGAAAAATAGTACCTCACTTGTGTGGGTAGGCCTGGTGCCCATGACAGGAAATGGTCCAAAACGCAACGTGGACTAACCACATTTTTGCAGTGAAAACGGACCCTTTTTTTTGCAAAGTGCCTAGCTATAGATTTTGAACCCTAACTCTGTCGGCACCTAGGGAAACCTAGCAAACCTATACATTTTTGAAAACTAGACACCCAGGGAAATACAGGATGGGGTGACTTGTCTGGCTCTCATCAGGTTCTGTTACCCAGAATCCCTTGCAAACCTAAAAACTTGTCAAAACAAACACATTTTCATTTGAGGCGGCATCAAAATTACCTATCACAAAACAACCTGGTTTGCAAGGGGGGGTCCCATGAGTTTTTGGCCCCGGGCTCAGCGTCCATCTAGGGAAACCTACCAAACCCACACATTTCTGAAAACTTGACTCCCGGAGGAGTCCAGCAAGGTATTGCTTGGGTGGGTCCCCAACATTTCCCTACCCAGAATCTTCTGCAAACCTCAAATTGTGATGGAAAAATCAATTTCTTCTCACATTTCTGTGTGGGAAAGTTGTAGGATCACTGGGCTGATACAAATTTCCTACCACCCGGCGTTTCTCCAGGTCTCTCGATAAAAATGGTACCTCACTTTTGTATGTAGGCATAGTGGCTACAACAGGAAATGACCCATATCATGCTGTGGAGACTTCAAATTTCTGTGTAGGAAAGTTCTGGAATCTATGTGAATTCACAAATTTCCTACCACCCAGTGTTCCCCCAGGTCTCCTGATAAAAACTATACCTCACTCGCGTGGATGGGTCAAGTACCCGCGACAGGCAAGTACCCAAAACGTATTGAGGAGACATCAAAATGAACTATCACAAAACAAGCTGGTTTTGCAAGGGGGTCACCTGGGTTTTTGGTCCCGGGTTCGGCGGCCATCTTGGGAAACTACCAAATCCACACATTTCTGAAAACTAGACACCAGGGGGAGTCGAGCAAAGTATGGCTTACGTGGATCCCCCAATGTTTTCCTTACCAGAATGCCCTGCAAACCTCAAATGTAGCTGAAGAAAACACATTTTCCACATATTTTTAGGTGGAATAACCACACTGGCACAAATGTCCTACCCACAGCGTTTCCCTCAGTCTCCCTAGTAAAATGATACCTCACTTGTGTGGGTGGGGCAAGGGCCTGTGACTGGGAAGAGCCCAAAACATAGGGATTAAGGGTATAGCACCGAGAATTCTAAGCGCTTCATGAGGTATCATTTTACTCGGGACACCAAGGAGAACGCTGTGGGGAAGGACATTTGTGCCAGCACGGTGATTCCACAGAAAAATAAGTGGAATTTCTTTTTTTTAGCAAAATTTGAGGTTTGCAGGGGATTCTGGGTAGGGAAACTTTAGGGGATCCACGGAAGCCATATCTCTTTCGACTCCCCGGGGTGTCTAGTTTTCAGAAATGTGTGGGTTTAGTATGTATGATTAGAAGGCGGTGAGCCTGGGGCCAAAACCCCAGGTGCCCCCCCTCAAAACTAGGTTGTTTTGTTATAGGTCATTTTTAAGTCTCTACAGTACGATTTGGGACATTTCCTGTTGCAGCCACTATGCCTACCCACACAAGTGAGGTACCATTTTTATCGGGAGACCTGGGGGAACGCTGGGTAGTTGGAAATTTATGGATCCACGCAGATTCCAGAACTTTCCCACACAGACATATGCTAAAAGGTGATTTTTTCAGCTAAATTTGAGGTTTGCAGGGGATTCTGGGTAGAAAAACGTTGGGGGACACACACAAACCATACCTCGCTGGAATTTCAGAAATGGATCCACAAATTTCCTACCACCCAGCATTCCCCCAGGTCTCCTGATAAAAATGATGCCTCACTCACGTCGGTGGGTTAAGTAACCACTAAAGATAAGGGCCCAAAACGTATTGAGTAGACATCATAATGACCTAACACAAAACAACCTAGTTTTGCAAGGGGGTCACCTGGGTATTTGGGCCTGGCTTGGCGGCCATCTTGGGAAACCTTCCAAACCCATACATTTCTGAGAACTAGACACCCGGGGAGTCCCGCGAGGTATGGCTTGCGTACGTCCCCCAAAGTTTTTTAACCGGAATCCCCTGCAAACCTCAAATGTAGCTGAAAAAACAAAGTTTCCTCACATTTCTGTGTGGGAAAGTTCTGGAATCTATGTGGATCCACATATTTCCTACCATCCATCATTTCCCCAGGTCTCTCGATAAAAATGATACCTCACTCAAATGGGTGGGTCAAGTACTCCCTACAGGCAAGGGCCCAAAACGTATTGATGAACATCAAAATGACCTATTACAAAACAACCTAGTTTTGAAAGGGGGTCACCTGGGTTTTTGACCCTGGGCTCGGTGGCCATCTTGAGAAACCTACAAAACCCACACATTTCTGACAACTAGACCTGCTTGGGTCTTGGGAGTCCAGCAAGGTATGGCTTGAGTGAGCCCCCCAACATTTTCCTACCCAGAATCCCCTGCAAACTTCAAATATAGCTGAAAAAACACTTGTTTTCTCTAATTTCTGTGTGGGAAAGTTCCGGAATCTACGTGGATCTACAAATTTCCTACCACCCACCATTCCCCCAGGTCTCCTGATAAAAATGGTACCTCACTCACGTGGGTGGGTCAAGTACCGCTAAAGGCAAGGGCCCAAAACCTATTGAGTAGACATCAAAACAACCTAACATAAAACACCTAGTTTTGCAAGGGGGGTCACCTGGGTTTTTGGGCCGGGCTCGGCGGCCATCTTGGGAAACCTTCTAAACCCATACATTTCTGAAAACTAGACACCTGGGGGAGTCCAGCGAGGTATGACTTGCAAGGGTCCCCAAAGTTTTCTTACCCTGAATCCCCTGCAAACCTCGAATGTAGCTGAAAAAACACTTTTTCCTCAAATTTCTGTGTGGGAAAATTCTGGAATCTACGTGGATCCACAAATTTCCTACCACCCAGGGTTCCCCCCAGGTCTCCCGATAAAAATGATTCCTCACTCACATGGGTGGGTCAAGTACCCGCTACAGGCAAGGGCCCAAAACGTATAAAGGAGACATCAAAATGACCTATTAAAAAACAACCAAACTTTGCAAGGGGGTCACCTGGGTTTTTGTCCCCGGGCTCGGTGGCTATCCTGAGAAACCTACCAAACCCACACATTTCTGAAAACTAGACACCCGGGGAGTCTAGCAAGATATGGCTTGCGTGGGTCCCCCAAGATTTTCCTACCTAGAGTCCCTTGCAAGCCTCAAATAGCTGAAAAAACATATTTTTTCTCAAATTTCTGCCTGGGAAAGTTCTGGAATCTACGCGGATCCACAAATTTCCTACCACTCAGCATTTCCCCAGGTCTCCCGATGGAAGTGATACCTCACTCACGTATGTGGGTCAAGTACCCGCTATAGGCAAGGGCCCAAAACTTTTTGAGTAGACATCAAAATAACCTTTCACAAAACAACCTGGTTTTGCAAGGGGAGTAACCTGGGTTTTTGGCCCCGGGCTCGGTGGCCATCTTAGGAAACTACCAAACCCCCACATTTCTGAGAACTAGACACCCGGGGGGTCCTGCGAAGTATGGCTTGCATGATTCCCCAACCTTTTCCTACCCAGAATCACTTGCAAATCTCAAATTTAGCTGAAAAACACTTTTTTCTCACATTTCTGTGTGGGAAAGTTCTGAAATCTATGTGGATCCACATATTTCCTACCACCTAGCATTCCTCCAGGTCTCCCTATAAAAATTATACCTCACTCACTTGGGTGGGTCAAGTACCCGCTACAGGGAAGGGCCCAAAACATATTGAGGAGACATCAAAATAACGTATTACAAAACAACCTAGTTTTGCGAAGGGGTCACCTGGGTTTTTGGCCCCGGGTTCAGCGGCCATCTTAAGACACCTACCAAACCCACACATTTCTAAAAACTAGACACCCGGGGGAGTCCAGCAAGGTTTGGCTTGTGGGGGTCCCCAATGTTTTCCTACCCAGAATCCCCTGCAAACCTCAATTTTAGCTGAAAAAAATACTTCTTTTCTCAAATTTCTTTGTGGGAAAGTTCTGGAATCTATGTGGATCCACAAATTTCCTACAACCCAGTGTCCCTCATGTCTCCTGATAAAAATGATACATCAGCCACATGGGTGGGTCAAGTCCCTGCTATAGGCAAGTGCCCAAATCTTATTGAGTAGACATCAAAATGACATATCACAAAACAACCTGGTTTTGCTAGGGGGGTCACCTGGGTTTTTGGCCCCGGGCTCTGTGGCCAACTTGGGAAACTACCAAACCCACACATTTCTGAAAACTAGACACCCAGGGGAGTCCAGCGAAGTATAGCTTGCATGGATCCCCCAACCTTTTCCTACCCAGAATCCCTTGCAAACCTCAAATTTAGCTGAAAAAATCAAATGTTCCCCATATTTTTGGGTAGAATCACCATGCTGGTACAAATGTCCTACCCCACAGCGTTCCCCTCAGTCTACTGAATAAAACGATACCTCACCTGATGTGGGTGGGGCATGGGCCTGTGACTGGGAAGAGTTAAAATCTTAGAGATTAAGGGTAGAGCACCAAGAATTCTAAGCGCTACATTTAAAAAAAATATATATGTTTTTAGCTAATTCTGCATTATTCACCCACGCATTTTACTCAGGTCACTAAGGAAAACGCTGTGGGGTAGGACATTTGTGCCGGCACGGTGATTCCATACAAAAATATGTGGAAAATGTGTTGACCCCTTGCTGAATTCAGAATTGTGTCTAATTTTTTTAATGTATAGCTTTCCAGGATCCATTATTGCTTTCATACCCAATTCTACAATTAACTGGAAGGAGGTTGAAAGCACAAAAAATAGCAAAAATAGGCTATGTCCCAGAACAATGACAAAACTGTGTAAAAATGTTTAGTTTTCTGATAAAAGTCTGTCATTCCCTAAAAACATGGAAAATGGTGATTTCATCCCCACAAACCCTTTTATGATACCATTTGCAGAGGAAAAACCAGACGCTTTCATTTGCAGCACTTTTTCCCATTTTTCCCCCCCAAAAACAAAATGTAGCTGTATTTTGGCTAATTTTTTAGTCCCCTCTAGGGCAATCCACAAACCCTGGGTACCTTTAGAATCCCTGTGATGTTGGAAGAAAAGGATGCAAATTTGGCGTGGATACCCTATGTGGTCAAAAATGTCCAGGGGCCTAAGTGTGAACTATTCCAAATAGCCCAAAAAAGGCTTAGCCCAGAGGGGAGGGGTGGGCGGGGGGGAAGGCCTATCAGTGAAGGTGTTAAAAGGTTTCTAGAAAACAGACATTTGAGGTGAGCAGATGCAGAGTATCACTGGTGTTTGTAGGGTGCTCTATAGAGGAGCTGCTCTCCATCTAAACTTGGTAATTACCTAACGTTCTCTGCTTCCTGTTGCAAAATGTATGTGGCACTCTAAGACTGAAAGGATATTGTTATGATTTGTCTTGGGCGTTCCCTTATGCCTGGACAAATCTAAATCTCTCTGAAGACCTATATTGATAGTGAAATAAGTGCCATGGGTTGTTCTATTAATTTCCGGTTGGCTTGGATGATACTTTACCAATGCAAAGCTGTAAAACTGTGCCTGGAGAGGTGAAAGGCTTTTTGTCAATTCATAGCCCGGCGTGGATGGAACTGTGCTTATCCTATGCTAAAAGACTTTACTGTTGAAATGGCAAAAAACGTTGGGGCATGTTCAAAGAACTAATTTGAAACAAAATTCTAAACTTACTACTTCTGGTATTCACGATGTTTGGTGTTCACAGAAATCACTTACGACTCCTAACTTTACGTCCGCACTCGGGCCGGAATTTCCGCCTTCGGAGAGGAATTTCTGCACCAAGAGCGGAAATCCAGGGCTTGTGCTAGAATTCCCGCACCCGGGCCGGAATCTCCACTTCCGGGCCGGAATACCAGCATTCTGGCTGGTTGAGCATTTTCCTCAATGCTAAACACCTGTCTGAGGGCCTACTATCGCCCACCATGCATCAGCTGACACACTGTAGCCCAACAGCCAATCCCAGCCCTGCAGCATGTATGAAAGCAGAGCAGACACCCAAACTCTTTAAACATGTCGCAGAATGTGTTTGTTGCTCTGCCTCTTGCAATGCGGCAAGAATACTTGAGGAGGAGGAGGAAGAGGAGAGTAGAGAGGATCTTCAGACAAAAGATCAACCTATTTGGGATGTCCAGCCAAGACGGCAGGGCCAGATACCATTTCCCTCCAGAAGTCATCTTGGAGATGGTGTGTGAGTGGGAGCAGGAACTTGCCTCTGTGACCTGCTGCTCCCATGCCATTCCAGCCTATCTCAAGATCATTTTTGCTCTCCATTTCTTTGTGACTGAGTCATTCCAAGGGGTCTTCAGTGACCTTGTGGGCAGCTCTCAGGCAAGCTAGTTGCAGTACCTGCATCAGGTACTGAGCTCCATCAATTCTAGGGCCTACCTCCAAATACAAATGCCCCATACACTGGCCAGTAGACAAAGGGCAGCTAGGGATTTCTATCTCAACTCTTGCGTCCCACGTTTGCTGGGTGCAATTGATTGTACCCATGTGGCCCTTCAGCCACCACACCACATTGCACACATATTCTGCAACAGACACCAATGGTATCAATGTGCAGGCTGTCTGTGATGCCAGTGGCAGATTGATAGATGTGCATGCAGTGTTTCCAGGCAGTACTCATGACAGCTTCGTATTCTGCATGTTACCTCTTGCCTCCGCTTTGTGGTGCGGCAGGAACAAGATGAGTTATTTTTTGGATATTTTGTTTTTAATTTCCCTATTCCGTTGTTTGTTGATTTTTCTCTGCCTCACCCCTGATGTTCTTGACTGACCTAGCTGCTTCTGGATGAGTGGAAGGGGCACTTTCTCAATTGCTACTTAACAGTGTTAGGTTTATACAGCAGCAGTACTGAGCCCATGTTTTCAATTATGGAAGAGGGATTTGCTATTTCTGATACAAATGATTCTGGGACTTGTGGATCAATATACACATGAGCCTCTGACTGACTGTATCTTTTAATAAACTTTGGACAACTTCCTTAATCACAATGGGGTGAAACACAGACAGTCATTTTATATACTTGTTCTTTTCATCACAATCACCTGGTACTACGTCCCGGGCAGCCCATGGAACATGTGGGGGTGGATTGTAGTGAGGGCATCCTCAAGTGTAGTGAGACAGAGGCCTGTTCTGGGTTGAGGGGCTGGGAGAACTTGGAGTACTTCTTCTTTAACCTCGCCTTTTCCTCCTGCCACTTTATTTTATGTCCTAGACTGTGCGCACATCCGCCCCCATTGATGTGAGCAATAGCTGAATGCTGCCATAGAGCTGCCTTCTGTGTTCCACTGTATTTTGACCCGGGTTCAGAAATTCTGGCACAAGTATGGGATTTCTGCTCCCGGTGCAGAAATTCCGCTCCGAGTGTAGAAATTCTGCTCTTAGTTTGGAAATTCCGGCTCAAGTGCAGACGTAAAGTTAGGAGTTGTAAGTGATTTCTGTAAATACCAAAAATCGTAAGTGCCTTCTGTGAATACCATAAGTAATAACTTTAGGATTTTGTCTCAGATTAGTTCTGTGAATCAGCCCCGGCGTCCCTTTCTAGCTCGGCATGGATGGCACTATGCTAATCCTATGCTCAAATACTTTGCTAGAAAATCAGACATTTCAGGTGAACAGATTCAGAGTGGCATTGGTGTTGTAGGGTGCTCTATACTGGAGCTGCTCTCCACCTGAACTTGGGATCTAACCGGAATTTTCAGCATCTTTTTTGCAAAATGTATTATCCAGCACTCCAAGTCAGAAAGGGTATTGTTCTGACTTGCACTGGTTACTCACTTGTGTCTGGACAAAGCTAAATCTCTCGGATGAGCTATAATGATAGCAAAACACATGCTAGGGGTTCTTTCTATTCATTCCAGGTTGGCTGGGATTGTACTATCCAATTCAAAGCGGTAATATTGTGCCTGGAGTGGTAAAAGGCCTTTATCATCTTACAGCTTGGCTTGGATGGCACTGTGCTTCTCTGCATAATTAATGTGGCACTCTACGCCTCAAATATATATATATATATATATATATATATATATATATATATATATATATATATATATATATATATATATATATATATATATATATATATATATATATATATATATATATATATATATATATATATATATATATATATATATATATATATATATATGTATATGTTCCAAGGAGTTCAACACCAGAAGACACCCAATAACCTGGAAGCCGCTGCAGCACAGAACATATATTGTTGACAGACAGTGACAGCCAATCAGCATGCCTTCCCGAGAAAGCTGCATGCTCATTGGCTGTCAACACTTCTAACCAGGAAGTGTTGGCATCCATCTTGGGTCTTAATAGACTGAGGCACAAGCAGAAAAACAAACGTGTAGAACACAAAAAGGGGGCAGGGTAGAAACATCCTGACCCCTTAGGGTGCTCAGGTGGTCCCACTAGGATATTAATATATTTAAACGTTATCCGCTAATAGAATTAGCATTTAAAAAACCTTTGAAATTCACTGAAAAAACCATAGGTTTCAGGCCATATATAGTTAGGAATTAGCATTTAAAAAACCTTTGAAATTCACTGAAAAAACCATAGGTTTCAGGCCTTATATAGTTAGGAATTAGCATTTAAAAAACCTTGCAAATTCACTGAAAAAACCAAAGGTTTCAGGCCTTATATAGTTAGGAATTAGCATTTAAATAACCTTTGAAATTCACTGAAAAAACCATAGGTTTCAGGCCTTATATAGTTAGGAATTAGCAATAAAAAAACGTCTGACTATATAAAAACGTTCTCCGCTAATAGAATTAGCATTTAAAAAACCTTGCAAATTCACTGAAATAACCATAGGTTTCAGGCCTTATATAGTTAGGAATTAGCATTTAAAAAACCTTGCAAATTCACTGAAAAAAACATAGGTTTCAGGTCAGATATAGTTAGGAATTAGGCACAAGAAAGCAGAAAAACAAACGTGTAGAACACAAAAAGGGGGCAGGGTAGAAACACCCTGACTCCTTAGGGCTGCTCAGGTGGTCCCACTAGGATATTATTATATTTAAACGTTATCCGCTAATAGAATTAGCATTTAAAAAACATTTGAAATTCACTGAAAAAAACATAGGTTTCAGGCCATATATAGTTAGGAATTAGCATTTAAAAAACCTTGCAAATTCAATGAAAAAACCATAGGTTTCAGGTCATATATAGTTAGGTATTAGCATTTAAAAAACCTTGGAGATTCACTGAAAAAACCATAGGTTTCAGGTCATATATAGTTAGGTATTAGCATTTAAAAAACCATTGAAATTCACTCAAAAAACTATAAGTTTTAGTGGTGTTATAGTTAGCTGGACATTTAACTCATACAAAACCATTGAAATTGCTCATATATAGTTAGTTGGACTCTCTATATTTCGCGCACCCGCAATCCACTGCTGATGATGTCACATATTACATCATTCATGACATGGTCAGTGACATCACTGATGACATCACTGATGACATCTCAAATGACATCACTGATGACATTTGGACTGCATAAGAGTACTCCACACCAACTCCTGATGCTTCATGGGACTTGTAGTATGGTGGCAGTCTGGCAGGTACTTACCAACGAATTCTGGGACATTGCACACGTGGTGTACCTCTGAGGAAAGCTATTCGCTGAAACGCGTCAGGTGCTCCACCTTCGCTACAGCCTGCGCTAATTTCAATAAAGCCAGTTGTTTCCAGAACCAGTGTTATGGCGCATTTGTTTGTTGGATGTTAAGGGCGGGAAGCGCTGTCTCCCGTTGTTAGCCATAAACGCCCTGCATGGGTCGGGGGCCCCCGACGGCAGCGAACTTTGTTGGAAACATTAAAATGGGGGGCATGACCCGCTCGACCCACCGTGAGCCCGAGGATGTACCGGCGATTTTTGCGGTGGTGACGAGAAAGGGAGTGAAACGAGAGGGATGACTCCTCCGTGGAACAGGTCTTGGATCCGGCGTCATTTGGTATTTCGCTACTGCTGCGCTTGTGTGTGCACCAGAGATTGCCAGCAGCCATACTCACCCTTAACAACAAGTCGGATTTTGGTGTGGAATCTAACATCATTTTGGACTGCATAAGAGTACTCCACACCAACTCCTGATGCTTCATGGGACTTGTAGTATGGTGGCAGTCCGGCAGGTACTTACCAACGAATTCTGGGACATTGCACACGTGGTGTACCTCTGAGGAAAGCTATTCGCTGAAATGCGTCAGGTGCTCCACCTTCGCTACAGCCTGCGCTAATTTCAATAAAGCCAGTTGTTTCCAGAACCAGTGTTATGGCGCATTTGTTTGTTGGATGTTAAGGGCGGGAAGCGCTGTCTCACGTTGTTAGCCATAAACGCCCTGCATGGGTCGGGGGCCCCCGACGGCAGCGAACTTTGTTGGAAACATTAAAATGGGGGGCATGACCCGCTCGACCCACCGTGAGCCCGAGGATGTTCCGGCGATTTTTGCGGTGGGGACGAGAAAGGGAGTGAAACGAGAGGGATGACTCCTCCGTGGAACAGGTCTTGAATCCGGCGTCATTTGGTATTTCGCTACTGCTGCGCTTGTGTGTGCACCAGAGATTGCCAGCAGCCATACTCACCCTTAACAACAAGTCGGATTTTGGTGTGGAATCTAACATCATTTTGGACTGCATAAGAGTACTCCACACCAACTCCTGATGCTTCATGGGACTTGTAGTATGGTGGCAGTCCGGCAGGTACTTACCAACGAATTCTGGGACATTGCACACGTGGTGTACCTCTGAGGAAAGCTATTAGCTGAAACGCGTCAGGTGCTCCACCTTCGCTACAGCCTGCGCTAATTTCAATAAAGCCAGTTGTTTCCAGAACCAGTGTTATGGCGCATTTGTTTGTTGGATGTTAAGGGCGGGAAGCGCTGTCTCCCGTTGTTAGCCATAAACGCCCTGCATGGGTCGGGGGCCCCCGACGGCAGCGAACTTTGTTGGAAACATTAAAATGGGGGGCATGACCCGCTCGACCCACCGTGAGCCCGAGGATGTACCGGCGATTTTTGCGGTGGTGACGAGAAAGGGAGTGAAACGAGAGGGATGACTCCTTCGTGGAACAGGTCTTGGATCCGGCGTCATTTGGTATTTCGCTACTGCTGCGCTTGTGTGTGCACCAGAGATTGCCAGCAGCCATACTCACCCTTAACAACAAGTCGGATTTTGGTGTGGAATCTAACATCATTTTGGACTGCATAAGAGTACTCCACACCAACTCCTGATGCTTCATGGGACTTGTAGTATGGTGGCAGTCCGGCAGGTACTTACCAACGAATTCTGGGACATTGCACACGTGGTGTACCTCTGAGGAAAGCTATTCGCTGAAACGCGTCAGGTGCTCCACCTTCGCTACAGCCTGCGCTAATTTCAATAAAGCCAGTTGTTTCCAGAACCAGTGTTATGGCGCATTTGTTTGTTGGATGTTAAGGGCGGGAAGCGCTGTCTCCCGTTGTTAGCCATAAACGCCCTGCATGGGTCGGGGGCCCCCGACGGCAGCGAACTTTGTTGGAAACATTAAAATGGGGGGCATGACCCGCTCGACCCACCGTGAGCCCGAGGATGTACCGGCGATTTTTGCGGTGGTGACGAGAAAGGGAGTGAAACGAGAGGGATGACTCCTCCGTGGAACAGGTCTTGGATCCGGCGTCATTTGGTATTTCGCTACTGCTGCGCTTGTGTGTGCACCAGAGATTGCCAGCAGCCATACTCACCCTTAACAACAAGTCGGATTTTGGTGTGGAATCTAACATCATTTTGGACTGCATAAGAGTACTCCACACCAACTCCTGATGCTTCATGGGACTTGTAGTATGGTGGCAGTCCGGCAGGTACTTACCAACGAATTCTGGGACATTGCACACGTGGTGTACCTCTGAGGAAAGCTATTCGCTGAAACGCGTCAGGTGCTCCACCTTCGCTACAGCCTGCGCTAATTTCAATAAAGCCAGTTGTTTCCAGAACCAGTGTTATGGCGCATTTGTTTGTTGGATATATATATATATATATATATTTTTTTTTTTGTCGATCATATGTCTGCACAAACTGACACTGACGAAGCTTTTTAGCGAAACGCGTCTGTCGGGGGTGAAGGGGGTTTGAAAATAAATTGATTTGATATCTGGATACCCGAGTGCTTGCCGTTTTTCGACTGGATTGGTTGATCTGTGCTGCTATGTCTTAAGCGTTTCACCAACGCTGGCTGAAAGCACCCGGAACTTTGTGGAGAGACGGCGGTGAAGGACCTGTGCATGAATTGATTTTGGCCGTCTGCCCCGAGGGTAATAGAGCGGAATACTGAGAACGGAGGGACGGACGCCGGCCTCCGATAAAGAAATACTGCAACATTAAAGAGGCAAACTAGTCACCCGCAATACGAGAGAGGACAAGCGGAGGACGCCGGCGGTCGGCGGGTGTCCGACGAACACTGACATCGGTTGCGGTGAGTGATTCCAGTTTGTTCTGTGAACGCAGTGTGAACGGAATACGCTCTTCCTCTGTTCCGTGAGGTATAAAACAAACTTTTTCAAACCCCCGAACAAGATCGTGTGGAATGCCACCGCCCCGAAAGTATAATAATTAAACGAGTGCACACCTAAGAACATTTACAACGGCAACCATGGGAGAACTTACGGGAGAAAGGGAGGCGGCTGCAAATGCCATGTTCATGTCGGTAACAGATAGACCGGCGAGCACGAATGGTATCCCCACACCAATAGCAGCATTAACCAATCTCAAAAGCCTGTATCAAAAACTAGAAAGGCTGCAAGAACGGGAAGTGAGAAAGTGGTGGGAGGCCACCTCCCTTGAAAGATATATCGATTGCAACAGAATTCCCAGGGGTCTTCGCATTTATACAATTCCTTCACACGAAAATCCTGACCCAGCCCTCCTAAAGGATTGGGCTGAATATACGGCAGAGTCATCAAAGGGAATGGTTAGAATGCTCATTAAATATGCGTGGAGCGACCGTGAAAAATGCCATAAGGACATAACAGACCTGGAGGACATGATTGCAAAAGAGAAAGATACTAAAGCCAGCGACGAGCTAAGAACCGCTATGGCAAAGAGACTTAAGGAATATGAAATGGGAATACACAAGAGGAAACAGACGAAGTTTCAAAGGGATGAACAGGACTACTTATCTGGCAGGATTCTAACTTTTGCACGCAAATTTGACGCCACAAGAAAGAGACTTGCCCAAGGCAATGGGCAAACAACTGCCGTTGATACTGAGGAATCGGAGGTTGAAACATCAGATGGGGAACAAAATGCAGTCCCTTCAACCAAAGTAAAAGATGCAGCGAAACCTTTTTTCGACGAGTATCAGGTAATGAAAGAGACCCTTCACAGGCCACAATTGAGGAACCATCCCCCCCAACAAAATCAAAGAGGAGGACGAGGCGGGGGAAAAAGCACAAGGGGAGGTTCTCAGGTTTCAACCACCCCGATATTCACACGGAGTGTCTCCAATCGAAGGAGAAGATAATCCAAACGGAAGAGAATAACATCATCAATCTGTCCAAAAGGAACTTGACGGTTGATGAATCAAGGTACTGAAAAAAGGCCTCAGCTTTTGTCCGGCAAGTGAGTTCAATCTTGTGGATACAAAAATAGACTTGTTTAGATACATAAGAAAACTAAAATTTAAAAAGATTTTCTTGCAACATCCAAAGATTGGGCAAGCTGCAACATGCTCAGAGTCAACAACAAGAGCACCAATAGATGAAACAACAGAAGATAATCTCTTAAACATCTTGTTGACTCCCACACAAGAGCTCCAAAATCAGGAGCAAAACTTGGAGGTAACCAATGCTGTATCTATAACACAAGTCAGGGATCCAAGCAACTTGAAAAACACATCGAGAAAATTGCCCAATGCGTCCCATGATGCGATTGATGTTTTCAGTGAAGCAATAACGGCAGATTTGGAAAAAATGGCAAGTACTAAAATGGATATAAGAACTTCCAACATCACAAGAAAAGAGTGGGAAGCAATTAAATCTCTCCGGAATGACAAGACGATTGAGATCAAGCCCTCGGATAAGGGTGGGAACATTGTTATTTTTAGCAAGGAGAACTATGAACAGGAGGCACTTAAACAATTAAGAGATACTGAGTGCTATATCACGGCAAAGAAAGAACAGTATGTGAAAAGTACCATAGAATATCAAACACTACTTAACCAGTGGAAACAGGATGGTATGATCAGTTCAGAGGAATATTCCTTTCTCCATTGCGACTCTCAGGTCTTGCCTACTTTTTAACACCTGCCAAAATCCACAAAAATGCCAAAAGACCACCAGGGAGGCCAATTGTCTCGGCAATTGGCAGCCTTCTAAAGAACACTTCTCGCTTCATTGATACGTATCTTGCCCCGATTGTGAAAGATTTACCCTCTTATGTGAGGGACACGCAGGACTTCCTTCGCATTATGGACAGTATCACATGGGAACAGGACATGCTATTGATAACACTAGATGTTGGTAATCTATACACATGCATAGATCATGAAAGAGGATTGAGTGCAACAAAGTGGTTCCTTGACAGGAAACAAGATAAATTCCGGGCACATAGTGATATGCTTTTGTGTATGATGAGATTCTGTCTATACAATAACGTTTTCCTTTTCTCCGGCCAGCTGTACAAGCAGATTAGGGGTACCTCTATGGGCTCGTGCTTCTCCCCCAGCTACGCAAATTTATTCGTGGGCTGGTGGGAGAGGCACGAGGCTTGGGGAGGAACTAATGAAATGTGAAATGAAATAATATTGATGTGGACGAGATACATTGACGATCTCTTTATTGTTTGGCGTGGAGATAGAACCTCAGCAGAGGAATATATCGCCAAATTAAACAATAATGATCTGAATCTAAAGTTCACCAGCACAATTAGTGAAAAAAATGTATGTTACCTTGATCTAGAGGTGTTTGTAGAAAATGACAATCTCCACACCAGACTCTATAGAAAGCCTACGGCTGGTAATGCCGTGTTACATGCGGCTAGCCACCATCCTAGGAGTCTGATCAAGAACGTACCATATGGTGAATATCTGCGCCTCAAAAGGAACTGCTCAGCGGAAATAGATTTTCGAGATGCCCAAAAAGATGCTAGTAATAGGTTCCTGGCTAGGGGCTAATCAAAAAGCATATTACATCAGGCAACCGTGAAGGCAGAAACCATCAACAGGAGGGATCTCTTAGTGGTGAAGGAGGCGCAGACTGAGGAAGATCAGGTGAGAATGATCACCACATTTAACATCAAGTCAGGTGATCTGGTCCACACATTTAAGAAAAACTGGCACATTTTACAAACTGACAAAATTTTGAAAAAACATCTATATGATAGGCCAATGATAACGTATCGAAGATGCCAGTCCCTATCAGATCATTTAATCCACAGCCATTTCTCCCCCCTAACTGCATCCCCGGATGTCAACAGGGTGAAAGGTTTTTTCCTGTGCTTGCACTGCAAAGTGTGCAAGTATAGCAAGAAAGTAAAAGAATATCCAGGAAGATCTGGAGAGGACAAACCAAATAGGGAGATTAAGAAACATCTGAACTGCAACTCAGAATACACAGTATATTGTCTAGAGTGCCCGTGTAAGAAGCGTTACATAGGGAGCACCATAAAACCCACGAAACTGAGAATCCTGGAACATATGAGGGCTATCGCGAACAATGATAAGACCTATCCGGTAGCCCGTCATTTTGCCGAATTTCATCAAAGCAATAGGGATTTACTCAGTTATTACTGTATAGATCAAGTAAAACGGTCAGAGCGCGGTGGAGACAGGGAGAAATTACTCCGCATCACAGAGTCCAGGTACATCATGGACCTCAAAACAATGACACCATGGGGTCTCAACAATGACGCAGAAATGTGGGTACACCTGTGAAACATTAATAGTTGCAGCCCAGAATCTAACAACCATAAATGAAAAGATAGTCCTATTTTGTATACTTGCAAAACTCCCATACTGAACCTTGTAAATAGGATATATTGTTATCAAGTTTGCTCAGGATTCAAGCCCATACAGGGCTATATAATGCAAATGAAAACAAACTGTGAAGCTTTTTAATTTGTTAACACTATCTGGTCTTAGGGGATACACCCCAGTACAACAGCTTTAGGAATCCTAATGAATTCAATCTCGAACAAATGAGGATGAAATAGTACATTATACTTGATAATTTGAATGAAATGGATTGTGCACAATAATAATGAAATGTTTGTTGTTGTCAACGGTTTTAATTTTGCACTAGAGCACTTTATATTCGCTATTTTAACCAGTAGGTAATCTATGTAATACTACACTACAAGATGGCCGCCACTTTCACTGTAATTTACTATCATTTATGTTGATGATATTGAAAGGAAGGGTGGGGATAAAATGGCGATCATATGTCTGCACAAACTGACACTGACGAAGCTTTTTAGCGAAGCGCGTCTGTCGGGGGTGAAGAGGGTTTGAAAATAAATTGATTTGATATCTGGATACCCGAGTGCTTGCCGTTTTTCGACCGGATTGGTTGATCAGTGCTGCTATATTTATATATATATGTATGTATATCACCTACTGGCAGTCGCCAGTAGGTAGTTATAGTTAGGACCTATTTTCCCTAGGTAAAGTGTTTTTGATATGAAAATATCTTTTGCGCCATTTGAAGAATCTTTGCAAAATTTTCTAAACTAATGGGGCGCTCCGGTCAGGTCCTCTCTTGAAAGTTTTGGGAAAAAAGGGGGGGTCCCAAAACGCGTTTTCCCATGTTAATTTCCATAGGAAAAACAGGAACAGGCTACAGCCCGAACTGCTAAACAGAATTACAGTCTTGAGTAGGAGAGAGACTGGTTGCTATATTTCGCCAGCTAGCAGGTGCTGGCTTGTGATCACCCTCTCAGTCTGAAGTGACTCACCTGCCATCTTGTTGGTTTTTGCATGAAATTGCATTTGCGTCTCCCCCCCGGTACCGGATTCCCACCCGGTGGTTGGTGGCGCATGGGGAGAGAGGAGGTAGAATCTATGCGCATTATCAGGGGGACAAACGACTGCTTTTTACCTACTTCGAGACTGCAGCGGCATGGGAGCACTGGTCAAACATTGTTTGGAGGTATCACTTGGTGTTATGGAAGTCCCTTCACTGTATGGGCTTCTGAGGTGAACTCCAACATCCAGCATGCAGCGGTGAGGCAAGCACAGCACAAGGAGATTCACACCTGTGAGGCAGAGGAGGGGCGTGATCACATGACTGGGAGTGGTTACAGCTTTTAAACACCACAGCAATGGACCCCCTGTAAAGGGCACATCTGAAACGGGCACTGAAAAAGCCATTAGAAGGTGAAACGCGTCGGCCGAGCGTTTCAGGGACCCTTTGTATGCCAGCACAATCATAACACTAAAGCTGTACTATTGTTCCCCTGGAGCTGTGCCACACTCTTTTCTTGAGTAGGAGAGAGACTGGTTGCTATATTTTGCCAGCTAGCAGGTGCTGGCTTGTGACCGTCCGCACGGTCTAGAGATACGCGACACACATGCCATCTTGTTGGTTTTTGCATGAAACTGTATTTGCGTTGACCCTCGGTGCCAGATTCCCACCTGGTGGTTTGTGGCACATGGGGACAGAGACGGCAGAATCTGTCTGCCTGATAAGGGGGACAAAGGACAGTTTTTTACCTGCTTTGAGACTGCAGCGGCGTGGGTGCACCAGCCAAACATTGTTTGGAGGCATTACTTGGTGTTATGGATATCCCTTCACTGTATGGGCTCCTGAGGTGAACTCCAACATGCAGCATGCAGCGGTGGGGCAAGCACAGCACAACGAGCGTCACATCTGTGAGGCAGAGGAGTGGAGTGAACACATGACTGGGAGGGGTTACAGCTTTTAAACACCAGAGCAATAGACCCCCTGTAAAGGGCACATCTGAAACGGGCACTGAAGAAGCCATTAGAAGGCTGAAATGCGTCAGCCCAGCGTTTTACTGATCCTTTGTATGCCAGCGCAATTACAACAAAAAAGCTGTTTTATTGTTCCCACGGAGCTGTGTCACACTGTTTTCTTGAATAGGAGAGAGACTGGTTGCTATATTTTGCCAGCTAACAGGCGCTGGCTTGTGACCATCCTCATGGTCTGGAGCTACGCAACACACCTGCCATCTTGTTGGTTTTTGCATGAAACTGCATTTGCGTCGACCCCTGGTGCCAGATTCCCACCTGGTGGTTTGTGGCGCATAGGGAAAGAGGAGGCAGAATCTGTCTGCCTGATAAGGGGGACAAAGGACGGCTTTTAACTGGTTCGAGACTGCAGTGGCGTGGGAGAGCCGGCCAAACATTGTTTGGAGGCATCACTTGGTGTTATGGAAATCCCTTCATTGTATGGGCTCCTGAGGTGAACTCCAACGCCCAGCATGCAGCGGTGCGGCAGGAACAGCGCAAGGAACTTCACACCTATGATGCAGAGGAGGGGCGTGATCACATGACTGTGATTGGTCACAACTTTTGAACACCACAGCAATGGACCCCCTTTAAAGGACACATTTAAAACAGCCACTGAAGAAGCCATTAGAAGGCTGATATGCATCTGCCGAGCATTTCAGGAACCCTTTGTATGCCAGCGCAATAACAGCAATAAAACCGTTCTATTGTTCCCCCAGAGCTTTTAGGACTCCTAACTTTAGGACTCCTAAATGCCTTCTGTGAATACCGCAAGTCTTAAAGTTAAGATTTTTCTCTGTTTAGGAGTAGTATAGTTAGGAGTCCTAACTTTAGGACTCCTAAATGCCTTCTATGAATACCGAAAGTCTTAAAGTTAGGATTTTTCTCAGTTTTGGAATAGTAAAGTTAGGACTCCGAACTTTAGGAGTCCTAAATGACTTCTGTGAATACTAAAATGAGTAAGTGCCTTGTGTGAATACCAACATGAGTAAGTGCCTTCTGTGAATAACAAAACGGTAGTAAGTTTAGGATTTTGTCTTAAGTTAGTTCCGTGAATAGGGTCCTATGTGTTTAAGAAGTTAGTGCTGAATGGTTTTGGAAGTAAAAGAAATATGAATTGGTGCCTCTCTATTACATTGTGTATTTTATTGACAAATAACAGGATAGACTTGTGGAAAGTTTTAATCAAGAACTAAGAATTATTTTAATGTCTAAACATCATGTACAGAATAGATACTTTTATTTGCATTCTGAGAGTTGTAGTACCTTTAGTAACATTATTAAACAGCAATAGTGTAGTGAGGAATAAAAGATGAGAGCATGTTTTCCACTTGTATATGAACTAAAAAGAAGTAATACTTGTTAGGTATGTATTGGGAAGTGCTTGTAAATTTGGTTTTCAACTCATAGGACCGCTTTGCATATGCTTAGATGGTGAGACATGGTTTTTGTGCATACACATACCCATATGTCAGGTGGTACTTTTGTGTTTACTTAAAGATGCAGAGAGTTATATATTTGTGGAAAGATGTCTTGAAGGTGTACATCTATTAAAACATTGCATATATGTTTACATGGTGATGTATGTTCAGTAAGGCTCATGAAAATGTCATGTATATGGTGAGGGTAGTGTTTTTTTTTTAAACATGGTTTGTTTAAAATTGAGGAGAATTAATAGTGCAGAATCCCTCAAGAGTTCTTGTGCTAACTTCATTTTGAGTGTAACTTCCATTTGTGATATGCTTGTGTATATGTTTTAGAAGCAGAAGAAGTATTTGAGAAGTTATGTCTATATGCCAGTGGCAAAAGGTTTTGTGCTTTGAAAATGTAAAAAATATATATTTTTTTTTTAGAAACTAGTGCCCAGATGCATCTAGCAAAAAACAGGTCGCAAACGGGCAGATTCTCAGAATCTGCCTCTTTGCGACCGGTATTTTTGCATTTGGGATGCATCATCCCAAATGCAAAAATCGCAATTAAGGAATCTCTAAATTGAAATTCCTTAAATTGCGATTGCATTTAAGGAATCCCAAATTGAGATTCCTTGAATGCAATGCATCAAACTAAAAAAAATAGCGATTTCCCAAATAGGAGTAGCAAATTACCATGAAGTTGAACTTCATGGTGATTTAATGTTGCGCACACACATGCCCTTAGGGTGATTCGTCAAGCGGGGGCTGAGAAAAAAGGTGGGACCCAAAATGTTTTTTTCGTGTGTTAATTTCCATAGGAAATTTTGAGATAGGCTACAGCCCGAACTGCTGAACGTAATTACCCCAAGTTTGGCAAAAAGGTAGTGCTTGAGTCAGAAAGCAAACATTTTTTAAAATGGTGTAAATCTGTTCAGTAAATGCTGAGAAATTCAAAAAATAAGAGTCAATAAATCAATTTCCCATAGGAAACTTTAGGAAAGGCTACAGCCCGAACTGCTGAACGGAATTATCCCAAATTTGGGAAAAAGGTTCAGAAAGAGACCTTTTTTTAAATGGTGTAACTCCGTTTAGTTGTTGCTGAGAAATTTAAAAAAATTAAAGTTTCGATATCTATGGCTGCGGTGGATTCGCGAACCCTCCTGACCACAAGCTTTATTCTAATTGGCTGTCAACACTCCAAACCAGGAAGTGTTGGCAGCCATCTTGTAACTCAGAGGAAACGAGTCTCAAGAAAACAGAGAATTAAGGAGGAAAAAGAAGAAAAGGGGGCAAGGAAAAAACACCCTGACCCCGTAGGCCTGCTCAGGGGGTCCCACAAGGACCCGCCGGGCCAAAAAATAATGTTTTTTTTAAATAAATAGGCCGAATTCGCGCTAGGTGTGCGAATCCGGATTAAATATTTTTTTTAATGAAGCAAGGGCTGCAGCGCTTCGTTATTTTTAAACCCCCGGGTGGCAAGGTCCGGGGGGGATTCAAAAAATGTATAGCGGTGGCCCTGGCAGCCCCGGAGACCACCACCTCGCCGGGGCTTCATTTATGTTTTGCGGGGCACACAGCCCCCCCGCAGCCCTCAGGACCGCCACCTCCCCAGGGCTCTATTTTTTTAAAATAATAATGTGTGGACCACCAACTCCCCTGGGCTTGGATGATAAAAACGCAGGGGGCACGTAGCCCAACCGCAGCACCAGGGACCGCCACCTCCCTGGGGCTCTCATTTAAAGAAAAATAAGCAGTCTGGGGGGCTCAAGCCCCCCACATGCTCCAGGGACCACCACCTCCCGGGGCACTAACTATGTAAATGTGGGGGTCTGTTATGGACCCCCGAGCCGCGGGGACCACCACCTCTCCAGGGCGTTGCAATGTTTGGGAGGGGGCCGCGCGGCCCCCCTCCTGGGGCCCTTGATGGCCCTGGGGACCGCTACTTCCAAAATCCAAAGCAGAATAGCTTTTCCACAAGGGACGCTGCATGTCAGCAGATCCCCCTGTGGAAAAGCAATGCCAGCTCCCGCAGGATGCGGGGAGCTGGCTGGGACCGTGGGGGCATTGGAGCTCCCCCCACGGTCCCCAACGGAGCAGCCATGACCCAGGGATGGGGTCCCCAGGGCTAGAAGTGGCCTGGGAGGGGGCAACCCTCCCCTTTTAATAATGTTTTAAAAAATTACAAAAAAGGCAGGCCGGCTCTGGGGAATGGGGTCACCGGTGACATAATTGGCCTGAAAAGGGGGGCCACACTGCCCCCTCAGAAAAAAATATAAGTAAAACGGATGGCCAGGCCCTGGGGGATGGGGTCCCCAGGGCCATAATTGGCTGAGGGAGGGGGGCCACGTGGTCCCACTCCCCATATATATGTTTTTTAAAGGGTGCAAAGCCCCAGGGGATGGGATCTATGGGGACAAAAGTGGCCAAGGGAAGGGGAGCCACGCAGCTCCCCTCCAAAAAAGGAAAAAACAAGGAAAACAGAGGAACGGCAAATTGCCGGAGGCCCTGTCCCCTCCCTGCACCACTGTGCAAACGTGCCCGTGGCAAGTTTTAAGGTGGGGAATTAGTTCCCCTTGAATCCTGAGAGTTGCTAGGGTCTATCTAGCCCATCAGGTACCTCTAGTACGCGCCACAGGGCTGGGTTGCAGAGGTCCGAGGCCACGCCCCTTTTTACACCTCTCTGCAACACAGCTGTTTGGTACTTACTGGTGGTAACTGGTGGGCTACTTGGCCCCCAGGGACCCTCAGGACTTGAGGGGACTTAATACCCCAACTTAAAACATGCCACGGGGTGCATTTGCACAGTGGTGCAGGGAGGGGGCATGGCCTGATGTGACAAGCGTGCAAACACACCCTGTGGTGCATTTTAAGTTGGAATCCCCTTTGAATCCTGCGGGTCCCTGGGGTTCAACTAACCCACCAGTTACCTCCAGTAAGCACCACAGAGCTGCGTTGCAGAGAGGTGTAAAAAGGGGCACTTACTGGAGGTACCTAGTGGGCTAGTTGGATCCCAGGGACCCTCAGGATTCAAGAGGACTTAATTCCCAATCTTACAAAGCACCAGCGGGCATGTTTGCCCATTGGTGCAGGGAGGGGGTGGGCGTAATGTGACAAGTGTGCAATGCTACCTTGCTTCACCTACAATAGGTATAGTCTAGCAGTAGCAGTGCAAGCTTCCTGCATCTAGAACTGGTACAGCCTGGCAGGAGCAGTGCAAGCTTTCTTCACCTAGAAAAGGTGCAGCATGGAAGCAGTTCAAGCTTCCTTCACCTAGAACAGGTACAGCCTGGCAGCAGCAGTCCAAGCTTCCTTCCCCTAGCACAGGTGCATCATTGGAGCAGTTCAAGCTTCTTTCACCTAGAACAGGAACAGTCTGGCAGCAGTACAAATTTCCTTCACCTAGAACAGGTGTGGCATGGCAGCATTGCAAGCTTCCTTCACCTAGAACAGGTACAACCTTGTAGCAGTGAAAGCTTCCTTCACCTACAACAGGTTCAGCCCGGCAGCAGTAGTGCAAGCTTCCTTCACCTAGAACAGGTACAGTCTGGCAGCAGTGCAAGGTTCCTTCACCTAGAACAGGTATAGCCTAGCAAAACCAGTGCAAGCTTCCTTCACCTAGCACAGGTGCAGCGTGGCTGCATTGCAAGCTTCCTTCACATAGAACAGGTACAGCCCAGCAGAAGTGCAAGCTTCCTTCACCTAAAACAGGTACCGCCCGGCAGAAGTACAAGCTTCTTTCACCTAGAACAGGTACAGCCTGGCTGCAACAGTGCAAGCTTCCTTTACCTAGAACAGGTACAGCATGGCTGCAACAGTGCAAGCAACCTTCACCTAGAACAGGTATAGCCTGGCAGCAGTGTAATCTTCCTTCACCTAGAACAGGAACAGAGGTGTTTGGAAACCACGCTTACCTTTCTCCTTCACTTTGCAAATGTGACTGCTACGTTATAGTTATAAATTAGCATAAAAAAACCTTTGAAATTCACTGAAAACAATAGGTTTCAGGCACGTTATAGTTCAAAATTAGCATTTAAAAAACCTTTGAAATTCACTGAAAAAACCATAGGTTTCAGGCACCAAATAGTTAGTTGGACATTTCACTCCTACAAAACCAGAGAAATTCTGCTAACTATAACTCGCATACCCACAATACACTGCTGATGACGTCACATATTACATCATTCATGACGTGGTCAGTGACATCACTGATTACATCACTGATGACTTCTCAAATCACGTCAGCCAATGATTTTAAAGTGTTTTCCACACTCAATTTTAAATATAGATTGTAAGGTAAGTGGCACATGAATGTCTGTGTGGGTGTATCGGTAGGTGTGTATATGGAGTATAGCAGAATGAGTGGGTAAGTGAGAGAATGACTGGGTGGGTGTATGTGAGTTTTTTAATGAGTAAGCGAGTTGAGTCAGTGGGTGTATGAGTAAGAGAGTAGGTATGTGAGTATGTGTATGGTTGAATGAGTGCCTCTGTAAGTGGCTGCAGTGGTGAAAGAGTAGGTGATAGATTGGCCGGCTGTATGATTGTATTGGTGTTCAGACTGAATGTCGAGTTTAAAATATCAAGTTGCACAAATAGTGAGTCTGAAATATCATGGTTCAGAAATATTGACAGCAAACATATTTTGGTCAAGAATATCAACTTAAGGTAAGTAATATCAATTTTAAAAATGTCAAAGTGTTTAATATTGTTTGCAAAAATATAGTTGATAAAAATATTGATTTTTTAGTTAGTGTTATGTTATTTAGTACATGCTTTATATGTATGTGATGTATGTTTCTTGGATAAGAATTTTGTTTATTTTTAATATGTGTTACATATTTAGTAGTTATTAAAAAAAAATATTAGAATTTTGCATTTTGAGTTCCGTAGCGGGTTGTGGTTTTAGAGTGGAATAGGGTGGGAAGTAATTTAATTATATTAAATTAATTGACTATTTTGTATTCATTAATATTTGTTTAATTGAGATGTTATAGTGTTACATGTGTAGAGTAATTTATGATTATTTAATTAATAATGAGTTATCAAAATATAATAATTATTTAATTTGTAATTAGTTATGGTAATTGTGTAATTAATTTTAGGTGTGGATTTTGTTGTTTATAGGGGTAAAGGGTGTTAAGTAGTTACATTATTTAATATTTATAATTATTTTTTAATACTTAATTGAGATTAATTACATTAATAAAAAATTAACTACACAATTCTGTAAATAATTTTAGATGTGTGTTGTGGTGTGTATAGGGGTATTGAATGAGAAGTAATTTGTGTTTAATTAATTTGTGTATATAGCTGTTAATTAATGTTAATTATTGATATTTATTTTGGGTAATTATTTATTTATGTGTGTGTTGTTTTTACTTTTAAGGGGGTAAAGAGTGGGTATTACATACATTCTAATTAGTTTATAATTAGTTGTAGTTATTCATTTAAAAATAAGTTTTCATTGTGTTTTATTATTTTATAATTTAATTTAGGTGTGTGTTGTGGACATTATAGTGTTAAAGTGTGTGTAGTGAATTGATTATTTTTTTTTTGAAATATTTTTTATTATTTTCTTACCACAATAATAATACATGGTGACCAATCCAAGTTACAAAAAAGCAATCAATTGGTTCCGTTTGTGAGGCATACAACTCAATCTCCAGGGTATTTGAGCCAGTACCGTATGTTGCATCATAAAGTCAAATCAATAATAGGTCATCCTGTACCACTCTCCCGCAGCCCTCCCTCCACCCCTCCCAACTCACCGGCGTGTCTATTAAACCAACCCTTCGTCGTAGATCCATAAGTCCCAACAATTGAGCACAATCCAGGTACCAGATACACTACAATATGGAGTACTATGACTATAGTGGAGGCGCAAGGCCCCCCCTTTCCGTGCTTCTTCCCATCATGGATATAGGGGAATTACTGTGCAAGTCCCAACTCCCAGCAGGTGCGCTCAATTCCGAGCCGGAGTCTGCCGCAGGTGACCGCAGTTCCTCAACCAGGGCCTCCAATGCCCGTGCCGCCTCCCATGCCTTGTCATTGTGGGATCTCTGAGCCTGCTGCAGGTGAACCACACTCTCGCTCCCTGCCCATGTAAGCAGCGCAGCCCTCCATCTAATAAAACTGGGCCCCCCCGGGTTCTTCCAGTGTGACGTAATCTCTCTTTTGGCCAACACCAATCCCAGGTCCAGAAACTTGTTCGTTAATTTCGTCTTGCTAGTATGGGGGAACCAGTGTAAAATACAGGTTCCTTTGTCTGGGTTAACCTGTCGTTCCGTAATTTCACCCAATAATGCAATGATGTCCTCCCAGTTAGTGCCCAACTGTGGGCAATCCCATAGCATATGCAAAAGACCCGCCCCCCTCACCCTACAGCGGGGACACAGTGCGTCATCTACATGAAAATACTGATTGATCTTCTCCGGGGTAAGGTATGCCCTATGTAATATGAAGAAATAAACTAACTGAAATCTAGCATTTCTAGTGCCCTTCCATGCCCTCTTAACTATTTGCTTCCAGGCCGAATCAGGAATTTCCCTATCCATGTCTGCCTCCCAGTGGGAACGGAGCCTCTGCAGTGGTTGCAACCCTTCCCCAAACATACGGCCATATAAACAAGTGAAAGGTTTGTAGGTGCCCGCTGACATCGAGACATATTGCCACACCGCGCTCACCGGGGGTTCTGACAAGCCTGTTCCCCAGTTTTTCTATACGGCAGCAATCAGGGCCGCATGTATTAAGTAGTGACCCCGTGGGAGTCCAAATCTCTCCAAATCTCTCCTATACCTCATCATAAGGTAACAAGACAGCATCTCAGGGCCCTCAGGACTTAAGGGGACGTAATCCCCCAACTTTAAACATGCCACGGGGTACATTTGCACAGTGGTGCAGGGAGGGGGCATGGCCTGATGTGACAAGCGTGCAAACACACCCTGTGGTGCATTTTAAGTTGGAATCCCCTTTGAGTCCTGAGGGTCCCTGCTGTCCAACTAACCCACCAGTTACCTCCAGTAAGCACCACAGAGCTGCGTTGCAGAGAGGTGTAAAAAGGGCCACTTACTGGAGGTACCTAGTGGGCTAGTTGGATCCCAGGGACCCTCAGGATTCAAGAGGACTTAATTCCCAATCTTACAAAGCACCAGGGGGCATGTTTGCCCAGCGGTGTAGGGAGGGGGTGGGCGTAATGTGACAAGTGTGCAATGCTACCTTGCTTCACCTACAATAGGTATAGTCTAGCAGTAGCATTGCAAGCTTCCTGCATCTAGAACAGGTACAGCCTAGCAGGAGCAGTGCAAGCTTTCTTCACCTAGAAAAGGTGCAGCCTGGCAGCAGCAGTCCAAGCTTCCTTCACCTAGAACAGGTATAGCCCAGCAAAAGCAGTGCAAGCTTCCTTCACCTAGAACAGGTACAGCCCGGCAGAAGTACAAGCTTCTTTCACCTAGAACAGGTACAGCCTGGCTGCAACAGTGCAAGCTTCCTTTACCTAGAACAGGTACAGCCTGGCTGGAACAGTGCAAGCAACCTTCACCTAGAACAGGTATAGCCTGGCAGCAGTGCAATCTTCCTTCACCTAGAACAGGAACAGAGGTGTTTGGAAGCCACGCTTACCTTTCTCCTTCACTTTGCAAATGTGACTGCTACGTTATAGTTATAAATTAGCATAAAAAAACCTTTGAAATTCACTGAAAAAAATAGGTTTCAGGCATGTTATAGTTCAAAATTAGCATTTAAAAAACCTTTGGAATTCACTGAAAAAAACATAGGTTTCAGGCACCAAATAGTTAGTTGGACATTTCACTCGTACAAAACCAGAGAAATTCTGCTAACTATAACTCGCATACCCACAATACACTGCTGATGACGTCACATATTACATCATTCATGACGTGGTCAGTGACATCACTGATTACATCACTGATGACATCTCAAATCACGTCAGCCAATGATTTTAAAGTGTTTTCCAAAACGCACTCAATTTTAAATATAGATTGTAAGGTAAGTGGCAAATGAATGTCTGTGTGGGTGTATCGGTAGGTGTGTATATGGAGTATAGCAGAATGAGTGGGTAAGTGAGAGAATGACTGGGTGGGTGTATGTGAGTATTTTAATGAGTAAGCGAGTTGAGTCAGTGGGTGTATGAGTAAGTGAGTAGGTATGTGAGTATGTGTATGGTTGAATGAGTGCCTCTGTAAGTGGCTGCAGTGGTGAAAGAGTAGGTGATAGATTGGCCGGCTGTGTGATTGTATTGGTGTTCAGACTGAATGTCGAGTTTAAAATATCAAGTTGCACAAATAGTGAGTCTGAAATATCATGGTTCAGAAATATTGACAGCAAACATATTTTGGTCAAGAATATCAACTTAAGGTAAGTAATATCAATTTTAAAAATGTCAAAGTGTTTAATATTGTTTGCAAAAATATAGTTGATAAAAATATTGATTTTTTAGTTAGTGTTATGTTATTTAGTACATGTTTTATATGTATGTGATGTATGTTTCTTGGATAAGAATTTTGTTTATTTTTCATGTGTTACATATTTAGTAGTTATTAAAAAAAAAAATTTGAATTTTGCATTTTGAGTTCCGTAGCGGGTTGTGGTTTTAAAGGGGAATAGGGTGGGAAGTAATTTAATTATATTAAATTAATTGAATATTTTGTATTCATTAATATTTGTTTAATTGAGATGTTATAGTGTTACATGTGTAAAGTAATTTTTGATTATTTAATTAATAATGAGTTATCAAAATATAATAATTATTTAATTTGTAATTAGTTATGGTAATTTTGTAATTAATTTTAGGTGTGGGTTTTGTTGTTTATAGGGGTTAAGGGTGTTAAGTAGTTACATTATTTAATATTAATAAGTATTTGTTAATACTTAATTGAGATTAATTACATTAATAAAAAATTAACTACACAATTCTGTAAATAATTTTAGGTGTGTGTTGTGGTGTGTATAGGGGTATTGGATGGGAAGTAATTTGTGTTTAATTAATTTGTGTATATAGCTGTTAATTAATGTTAATTATTGATATTTATTTTGGGTAATTATTTATTTTTGTGTGTGTTGTTTTTACTTTTAAGGGAGTAAAGGGTGGGTATTCCATACATTCTAATTAGTTTATAATTAGTTGTAGTTATTCATTTAAAAATAAGTTTTTATTGTGTTTTATTATTTTATAATTTAATTTAGGTGTGTGTTGTGGACATTATAGTGTTAAAGTGTGTGTAGTGAATTGATTTTATTTGTTTTGAAATATTTGTTATTATTTTCTTACCACAATAATAATACATGGTGACCAATCCAAGTTACAAAAAAGCAATCAATTGGTTCCGTTTGTGAGGCATACAACTCAATCTCCAGGGTATTTGAGCCAGTACTGTATGTTGCATCATAAAGTCAAATCAATAATAGGTCATCCTGTACCACTCTCCCGCAGCCCTCCCTCCACCCCCCCAACTCACCGGCGTGTCTATTAAACCAACCCTTCGTAGTAGATCCATAAGTCCCAACAATTGAGCACAATCCAGGTACCAGATACACTACAATATGGAGTACTATGACTATAGTGGAGGCGCAAGGGCCCCCCTTTCGGTGCTTTTCCCCATCATGGATATAGGGGAATTACTGTGCAAGTCCCCACTCCCAGCAGGTGCGCTCAATTCTGAGCCAGAGTTTGCCGCAGGTGACCGCAGTTCCTCAACCAGGGCCTCCCATGCCCGCGCCGCCTCCCATGCCTTGTCATTGTGGGATCTCTGAGCTTGCTGCAGGCGAACCACACTCTCGCTCCCTGCCCATGTAAGCAGCACAGCCATCCATCTAGTAAAACTAGGGCCCCCCGGGTTCTTCCAGTATGACGTAATCTCTCTTTTGGCCAACACCAATCCCAGGTCCAGAAACTTGTTCGTTAATTTCGTCTTGCTAGTATGGGGGAACCAGTGTAAAATACTTTGTCTGGGTTAACCTGTCGTTCCGTAATCTCACCCAATAATGCAATGATGTCCTTCCAGTTAGTGCCCAACTGTGGGCAATACCATAGCATATGCAAAAGACCCGCCCCCCTCACCCTACAGCGGGGACACAGTGCGTCATCTACATGAAAATACTGATTGATCTTTTCCGGGGTAAGGTATGCCCTATGTAATATGAAGAAATGAACTAACTGAAATCTAGCATTTCTAGTGCGCTTCCATGCCCTCTCAACTATTTGCTTCCAGGCTGAATCAGGAATTTCCCTATCCATGTCTGCCTCCCAGTGGGAACGGAGCCTCTGCAGTGGTTGCAACCCTTCCCCAAACCTACGGCCATATAAACAAGTGACAGCTTTGTAGGTGCCCGCTGACATCGAGACATATTGGCACACCACGCTCACCGGGGGTTCTGACAAGCCTGTTCCCCAGTTTTTCTATAAAGCAGCAATCAGGGCCGCATGTATTAAGTAGTGACCCCGTGGGAGTCCAAATCTCTCCTATAACTCATCATAAGGTAACAAGAGACCATCTCCATACAAGTCTCCCACCACTTGCAATCCGAGGGCTTCCCACTCCGCCAAGGCCAACCAATCGCTGCCATGTGAAAGTTCTGTACACATACCCAGTGGTATCTCTGGGGCATAAGGGCGCCACACTCCTATCCTGCTGTGGTACCCTTTCCAGCAATGCCTCAGTGTGCTCTCCTCCACTGACGAGTCTGCATGTAGTTTTTGTTGTAATACCACAAAGGACAGGACGTGCCGCGGCACATCCGGTTCAACTTCTCGTTCAGGCCCCCCAAACTCCTGCGCCACTGCTTGAGTAAGGCCCTTGAACCGTGCAGCCAGGTAGTAGAGTTCGAAATACGGGCGGCGAGACCCCTCTCCGCCCAGGGGTGCATCAGTGTATCCAACGCCACTCGTCTCCTCCCATTCCCCCAAATAAAACTGCTCATCATAGAGCGAAGCTGCCGGAAAAGGGCCGCAGGTATCCATATCGGCAATGTGCAAAAATAATAGAGCAGTCGGGGAAGTGCCACCATCTTCAAGAGTGCTACCCGGCCCGCCACCGACAGCGGCAACGTTCCCCAAAACTGCATGCTGCCCCTAAGCCCCCTCACAGCCCTCCCAAGGTTACCGTCGAGCAGATCATCCAGGTTGTGGTAAATGTGCGTCCCTAGGTAAGGGAGGCCACGGGGCTCCCACGCGATGTCATGTGTAGTCGTGGGCGCGTCAAGCGTGCGGGTCACCGGAAAGACCCAGGTTTTCCCCCAATTGACTCTCAAACCAGAGATTTTTCCGAACCTGCAGAGGAGGGCGCACCCCCCCTCAATGCTTCCCCGGCGTTCTCTAAGAACATCAAGAGGTCATCCGCATATAACAAAATAAAATGCGTCCTGCCCCTAAGGCGCACGCCCTGAAATGCTCGTCCCAACCGGGCACAAATAGCCAGCGGCTCTATAGCCAGGGCAAATATAGCGGGTAGAGTGGGCATCCCTGACGGGTGCCTTGCCCCACCGGATATGAAGAGGAGATGACCGCTCCTACCCTCACTCTGGCACTCACCGACGAATACAATATTTCAGTCCAGCGGACATATCCCTCTCCAAGCCCAAAGGCTCTCATAACCGAGAACAGGTAGGGCCACTCCAAGGTATCAAACGCTTTTGCTATATCCACTGAGAGGACCACCGCCTGGTTGTCAGCTCCATGGTCTCCGTTCAAAATGCGTATCAGCCTGTGTATGCTACCCGCAGTATTGCGAGTAGGGATGAAGCCAGCCTGATCGGGATGAACCAATCGCTGTTTGTGCGGAAGCAGCCGGGTGGCCAGGACACAACTCAGAATTTTATAGTCAGTGGTGAGCATAGATAAGGGTCTATACTCAGAGGGGTCCGTAGGGGCCTTCCCTGCTTTAAGTAGTGGAATAATAATGGCTTCCCTAGTCGAGGATGGGAGCACGTCCAGTTGTTTAGCTTCCTTAAACACCGATAGCAATCTAGGGGCAAGAATATCAATATAAGCTGAATAAAACTCGACGGGTAGGCCATCAAGTCCTGGAATCTTGTTATGGGTCAGCTGTTTAACAGCACACCATATCTCAGCAAGCGTAATATCCCCGCCAATAGAGTCTGCCTCCTCCGCGTCAATGGTAGGCAGCTCCAAATCCTCCAGAAAAGCCTGCACCCCATGGTCCCCGGCCCGTAGCCGGCCACCATACAAATCGGCATAGTAGTCTCGAAATCGAGCATTTATTTGCCGCTGTGTGTATTCCAATTGCCCGGATGGGGACGTCAGCGCCAACACAGGGGCACACCTAGGGATGGGTTTGGCCAGCCATGCCAATAACGAACCCACCTTGTCTATCTCAGCATGTGCTCGGGCCAAATAGGCTCTCTGGTCAAAGCATTGCAAGCGTTCCACAGGGAGGGGGGCCACGCAGCCCCCTTCCGGTAAAACAAATTGTAAAAATTTATATTTGGGGGTCAGGCCCTGGGGGATGGGGTCCCCAGGGCCCAAAATAAGTAAAAGGGAGGGGGGGCACAAAGCCCCCCTTTCAATTTTTTTTTTTTTTTAAAAGACGCAATTGTCACTAGGCCCGCCCCATCACAAACACATTCTGCGAACATGCCCTGTGGCGTTTTTTTAATTGGGGAATAATTCCCCTTCAATACTGGGGGTCCCTGAGGGCCAACTAGCCCACCAGGTACCTCCAGTAAATGCCACAGGGCTGTGTTGCAGAGAGGTGCTCCAGGCCACGCCACTTTTTACACCTCTCTGCAAAGCAGCCTTGTGGTGCTTACTGGAGGTACCTGGTGGGCTAGATGGACCCCAGGGACCCTCAGTATTGAAGGGGAATTAATTCCCCAATTAAAAACATGCCACAGGGCGTGTTTGCAGAATGGGTTTGTGAGGGGGCGTGGCCTAGTGACAATTGCATCCTGGTTGGTGTTCCTGCCTGAACGTGCCGTTCTATCTAACTTCAGGGTCATCACGTCATTGAAGTTGCCTCCTAAGATTTGTAGAGAAGAGGACGTGTCTAACAGAATGTCCATGAATTTAGCTCTGAAGACGGGAAGGGGCATTGGCACTGACTGGTGTGACTTTTCATTTCTCCCAAAGGCCATACATTTAGCCAGGATATCTGAACTTGAAAAGGGAATGTTTTTCAGATCAATATTGCTACTCCCAGGGACACAGATGTAACTCCTGCAGGTGCCAGGGTGGTATATGCTCATTTTGGTCAGTAATTGACAGAGGTTACCTTTGAGGTGTGTCTCCTGTAGAAGGGCTACTTTGGGTTTGAGGCATTTAAGATAGGCAGCTACTAGTCCCCGTTTAACCTTACTATCCATCCCATTCACATTTCAAGTGAGGATGGAGTGTTGCCAGGATTCACAGTCAGTAGTGCAGTAGTGCTTATTACTGTGGGAAGGTGTTGCGTGTTCTGTATCCCCATCTGGGGCTGCATCTAAATCAGTGTTATTGTGCCTCTGTCACCGTATAGCATGGAAAAATAACCAGAAAAATAAAACATGCGCAACATTTAGTTCCATAACTCCCCAATTCACCCATTCCCACATCTGAGCCTCCATAGCAACGTGCCAAGGAGACACATTGCAGGCACAATTCGAGGGATATGTCTCCCTCCCCATTGTGACGAGTCAGAAAATAATCAACTCGAACAATGGAAGAAGTTTAGGAAAGGAGCCTAATAGAATAGGGAAGGAAAGGGAAGGATCGGAGAGAGGGAAGGAGAGGAAAGGATAGGTGAAGGTGAATAGAGGTGATAGAAGAAAAAAGTGGAACAAGGAGAAAGCTCCCTACACTGGAGGGTGGTGGTGTCCAATGTAGTGTGTGCTCTCTCAGGGGTCAGAGTAGCTTGTCTCTGTAAGTTCACTGTGAGTTTCACTGGTTATTCGGTTGCCGCTTCCAGATTCTGATGGTCTGAGTCCACGATGTGGGTTTCCACCAGCGGGGTTGTTGTCATGGAGTCTTGTTCGAGTACTGTAATGCCTCATGCAAAAGGATGAAGACACTGTCTCATATAAAGAGCCTGGTCCACCAAGATGTGGTTGTCTGGTCATAAGAGAGATATGGCTCCAGGTTAGTGGGTGCCCAGATTCACATGATCTTCTGCTTCCGATGACCAATGCCTGAGTGTTCTCTGTGTTTTGGTTGGATAAGTAGTATTCCAGCCAGATGGTGTGCACATGTGGGCCTGATTTCTGGGTGACCAGAGGTTAGTCTTTGGTCCAGTGTCCAGAGGTCGAGTCATCTGGCGTTTGGGGTTCTCAGCAAGGCCAGACTGGAATCATGGTTGTTCCTCGATCCAAGCCCAGGCTTCTTCCGGGGAGTGGAAGATGAAGGACTTTCCCTGGTTGAGACAATCTAACTTATCTGGAGTAGCATGTATAGTAAATATAGGGAACAAAGTTTAGTTTTCACAGATTCGAATGTGTGCCGCTGGCACTGGACCTTTAGGCTATAGTCCATGAAGATTATGATCTTGGAGCCCTCGTACCGCAATTCTCTTAGTTTTTGTGCCTCCCTCAGGATCACGTCTCTATCTAAGAAGTTGAGGATCTTCTCAAGGTTGGGGTGTGGGGAAGTCCCTGTAGAGGTTTTCCTCTTAAGGCTCTATGGGCCACTTCTACTACAAAAATGCGGAGAAGTGTTGATTAGAAACAGTAGCTCTCAGCCATGATGTAAGGACTTCGCTGGTGGTGTTGCCCTTGACCCCTCCAGAAAACGGAAAAATTGGAGACTATTTTGGTGGTTAGGTTCTCCATGTTTTAATGCACCATAGGATGTCAATACTGATCTTCTGTTGCTCCTCAGCTCCCTTCTTGAGACCCTCAACCATATCCTCCACTTTGATGGAGTCTCGTTCCCCCCACCATCACCCAATCTGATATGTTACGGAGATCTTGTCTTATGAGGGAATGCTTCCGAACGTACTTTTCCAATTTTGTCTTCCAGGGCAGATTTGGAGGAGTGTATGGCTTGCAGTAGGTCCACATTGTTAGGGCCAGGGACGCTGCCCTCCTCTTGGTCCACTGGGGGTGTAACTACTCTTGCACAGTGGACTAATTTGCCCTTTCTGGATATTTTAGGTTCTTTATCCTTGACCATGTTTGTGGCTAGCCCCCCTGATTAGTAATCAGGTAGATGCTGTTCATTGTTTCTTTGGGAGTTGGTAGTCCCTATCTGCCACAGATATGAAGCAGATAAGAGAGGGAAGGGGATCCCTACTGAACCAATGTGGGCCGCTGTTCAGTGCAATACATCAGATGAATGAGATCTTTTGTGTAGTTCAACCCCAAGCTTATGCAGCGAGATCGGTCAAAGGTGTTCACATTGATCAGGTGTGTACGCCAAGTTCAGGAAGTTGTGGTGACCACCTATCATTGGCCCCCTATTTACAAAGTGCAGTTAGCCCCACTCTCTTGGTCCATTCAGCCGCTGGGCAGACAGCTTCAGTTCAACAAGGTGCCCCGAGGTTCAAAGTTAAGACGAATAATGGGAGATAAGATCCCAGCGGACAGTCATCCCCAGCAGAGGTGTCTTAAATGTTTATAGCAGGCAGTGGCCGACTCCGGGACGTTGGGCAGTCCCTCCACTAGTGACAGTCGCCCCTCCCAGGTGTAAACTCCGTCACTGCAAGATATCCTTCTTAGGAGCTAGGGACGGCCTCAGCATGGGGAGGATGCAGGAGGCGATGGAGCCCGCCACGGGTGGCTTCAGTGCACGAGTATGGCAGGAGGGCTGGGGGTGATTCGTCAAGCGGGGGCTGGGAAAAAAGGGGGATCCCAAAATGTATTTTCTCCATGTTAATTTCCCTAGGAAATTTGGCGACGAGCTACAACTCGAACTTCTGAACGGAATTACCCTAAATTTGGCAGAAAGGTAGAGCTTGGTTCAGAAAGCAACCGTTCCAAAAATGGTGTAAATACATTTAGTAGTTGCTGAGAAATTAGAAATATAAAAGTTTCAATATCTGGGCGGAGCCTAAGTCGCGTGGGTATTCACTGTGATTGGCTGCCAGCACTCCAAACCAGGAAGTGTTAGCAGCCATCTTGTGGCTTGGTAGAAGCGAGTCACCCAAAAACGGAGAAACAAAGGTATAAAACAAGAGAAGGGGTCAGTGTAGAAAAAACCTGACCCGCTAGGTCTGTTGAGGCGATCCCAGAAGGACCCCCAGGGCCCCAAATTTTTTTTTTTTTAAATAAATAAAAATTTGCAAAAATTTGCACTGGGGTCGCGGGTTCTCGCGTATTATTTTAATGAGGTCCTTGGGTGGGCTAGGTTCCAAGGAAATTTCTTTAAAAATATTAGCATGAGTTCGCAGGGGTTGCGGGGGACCGCGCGGCCCCGGGGCTTCCCTCATGTTGGAGGGGGGTTGCGGTGTCCCCGTCCTGGCGTCTTCTATGTACTTGTAACTTTGGCATCGTTTGATGAATCTTTATGAAATTATCTAAAAAGTTTCTCTTTTTCTGTTTAGCTCCTATATTGAAAGCTTGGGGTGAATGGTGTAGGAGGGGCTGAGAAAAAGGAGGGTCTTAAAACTTCTTTTCTCCATGCAATTTCCATACAAAACTTTTCAGAAGACTACAGGTGAAACTGCTGAACAGAATTACGCCAAATTTGACAGAAAGAAAGGTGATGGTTCAGAAAGCATGCTCAAAGATTTGCTCAAGCGCTCCATCCATCATCCCCTTTTGCATCGCTTTGTTCGCCCTAAGTTGGCAGGGTATGCTCAGAAGTGAGTCCCTTGCTCACTTTGCCACTGGATTCAAGATAGCCTGGCTGATGAGGATTATGAATCCGAAACCGGTCCCAGGACACTTGTTTCCGGTCCAGGGATGACATGGCTTGGCGATTCGAGCTGGACTGTTCCCATGAGGCACAGGGTCAGACTGATTTGCATATAGCCATGTCTGAACTGGGGTGGCAGAGTGAGCTAAAGAATGGTGATGGATTAAACCCAGATCAGTTGACTGGGGGTGATTGTTTGATTTGATTAAGCGCTCTGTCCTTCATCCCCTTTTGTATCGCTTTGTTCGCCCTAAGATGGCAGGGTATGCTCAGACGTGAGTCCCTTGCTCACTTTGTCACTGGATTCAAGATAGCCTGGCTGATGAGGATTATGAATCCGAAACCGGTCCCAGGATGCTTGTTTCTGGTCCAGGGAAGACATGGCTTGGAGGTTCGGGCTGGATTGTTCCCATGAGGCACAGGGTCAGACTGATTTGCATATAGCCATGTCTGAACTGTGGTGGCAGAGTGAGCTAAAGATTGGTGATGGATTAAACCCAGATCAGTTGACAAGGGTGAGTGTTTGATTTGCTCAAGCGCTCCGTCGATCATCCCCTTTTGTATCGCTTTGTTCGCCCTAAGTTGGCAGGGTATGCACAGATGTGAGTCCCTTGCTCACTTTGCCACTGGATTCAAGATAGCCTGGCTGATGAGGATTATGAATCCGAAACTGGTCCCAGGATGCTTGTTTCCGGTCCAGGGAAGACATGGCTTGGCGGTTCCGCTGGACTGTTCCCATGAGGCACAGGGTCAGACTGATTTGCATATGGCCATGTCTGAACTGGGGAGGCAGAGTGAGCTAAAGAATGGTGATGGATTAAACCCGGATCAGTTGACTGGGGGTGCGTGCTTGGTTTGCTCAAGCGCTCCGTCCATCATCCCCTTTTGCATCGCTTTGCTCAGACGTGAGTCCCTTGCTCACTTTGACACTGGATTCAAGATAACCTGGCTGATGAGGATTATGAATCCGAAACCGGTCCCAGGATGCTTGTTTCCGGTCCAGGGAAGGCATGGCTTGGCGGTTCGGGCTGGACTGTTTCCATGAGGCACAGGGTCAGACTGATTTGCATATGGTCATGTCTGAACTGGGGTGGCAAAGTGAGATAAAGAATGGTGATGGATTAAACCCAGATAAGTTGACTGGGATGAGTGTTTGATTTGCTCAAGGGCTCCGTCCATCATATCATTTTGTATCGCTTTGTTCGCCCTAAGTTGGCAGGGTATGCTCAGACGTGAGTCCCTTGCTCACTTAGCCACTGGATTCAAGATAGCCTGGCTGATGTGGTTTATGAATCCGAAACCGGTCCCAGGATGCTTGTTTCTGGTCCAAGGAAGACATGGCTTGGTGGTTCGGGCTGGACTGTTCCCATGAGGCAGAGTGTCAGACTGATTTGCATATGGCCATGTCTGAACTGGGGTGGCAGAGTGAGCTAAAGAATGGTGATGGATTAAACCCAGATCAGTTGACTGGGGGTGAGTATTTGATTTGCTCAAGCGCTCCGTCGATCATTCCCTTTTGTATCGCTTTGTTCGCCCTAAGTTGGCATGGTATGCTCAGACGTGAGTTCCTTGCTCACTTTGCCACTGGATTCAAGATAGCCTGGCTGATGGGGATTATGAAACTGAAACCGGTCCCAGGATGCTTGTTTCCGGTCCAGGGAACACATGGCTTGGCGGTTCGGGCTGGACTGTTCCCATGAGGCACAGGGTCAGACTGATTTGCATATGGTCATGTCTGAACTGGGGTGGCAGAGTGAGCTAAAGAATGGTGATGGATTAAACCCAGATCAGTTGACTGGGGGTGAGTATTTGATTTGCTCAAGCGCTCCGTCCATCATTCCATTTTGTATCGCTTTGTTCGCCCTAAGTTGGCATGGTATGCTCAGACGTGAGTCCCTTTCTCACTTTGCCACTGGATTCAATATAGCCTGGCTGATGAGGATTATGAATCCGAAACCGGTCCCTATATGCTTGTTTCCGGTCCAGGGAAGACATGGTTTGGCGGTTCGGGCTGTACTGATCCCATGAGGCACAGGGTCAGACTGATTTGCATATGGCCATGTCTCAACTGGGGTGGCAGAGTGAGCTAAAGAATGGTGATGGATTAAACCCAGATCAGTTGACTGGGGGTGAGTGTTTGATTTACTGAAGCGCTCCGTCCATCATCCCCTTTTGTATCGCTTTGTTCGCCCTAAGTTGGCATGGTATGCTCAGACGTGAGTCCCTTTCTCACTTTGCCACTGGATTCAATATAGCCTGGCTGATGAGGATTATGAATCCGAAACCGGTCCCTATATGCTTGTTTACGGTCCAGGGAAGACATGGTTTGGCGGTTCGGGCTGTACTGTTCCCATGAGGCACAGGGTCAGACTGATTTGCATATGGCCATGTCTCAACTGGGGTGGCAGAGTGAGCTAAAGAATGGTGATGGATTAAACCCAGATCAGTTGACTGGGGGTGAGTGTTTGATTTACTGAATCGCTCCGTCCATCATCCCCTTTTGTATCGCTTTGTTCGCCCTAAGTTGGCAGGGTATGCTCAGACGTGAGTCCCTTGCTCACTTTGCCACTGGATTCAGTATAGCCTGGCTGATGAGGATTATGAATCTGAAATCGGTCCCAGGATGCTTGTTTCCGGTCCAGGGAAGACATGGCTTGGAGGTTCGGGCTGTACTGTTCCGATGAGGCACAGGGTCAGACTGATTTGCATATGGCCATGTCTGAACTGGGGTGGCAGAGTGAGCTAAAGAATGTTGATGGATTAAACCCAGATCAGTTGACTGGGGGTGCGTGTTTGCTTTGCTCAAGCTCTCCATCCATCATCCCCTTTTGTGTTGCTTTGTTCGCCCTAAGTTGGTGGGGTATGCTCAGACGTGAGTCCCTTGCTCACTTTGCCACTGGATTCAAGATAGCCTGGCTGATAAGGATTATGAATCCGAAACCGGTCCCAGGATGCTTGTTTCCGGCCCAGGGAGGATATGGCTTGGCGGTTCGGGCTGGACTGTTCCCATGAGGCACAGGTTCAGACTGATTTGCATATGGCCATGTCTGAACTGGAGTGGAAGAGTGAGCTAAAGAATGGTGATGGATTAAACCCAGATCAGTTGACTGGGGGTGAGTGTTTGATTTGCTCAAGCGCTCCGTCCATCATCCCCTTTTGTATCGCTTTGTTCACCCTAAGTTGGCAGGCTATGCTCAGACGTGAGTCCCTTGCTCACTTTGCCACTGGATTCAAGATAGCCTGGCTGATGAGAATTATGAAACTGAAACCGGTCCCAGGATGCTTGTTTCCCGTCCGGGGAACACATGGCTTGGCGGTTCGGGCTGGACTGTTCCCATGAGGCACAGGGTCACACTGATTTGCATATGGCCATGTCTGAACTGGCAGAATGAGCTAAAGAATAGTGATGGATTAAACCCAGATCAGTTGACTGGGGGTGAGTATTTGATTTGCTCAAGCGCTCCGTCCATCATTCCCTTTTGTAACACCAGCATAAAGCAGGTGTATAATCCCTTGTGCTAACACAGCTTATCGCAGGAATTTGTTTCTCAGTGCAGTTTTTGCCTTTCATTGTGAAACTTGTGATGTGGTTTTTTCGTGTACAGAAAAATAAATGAACTGGGCAGTGTATCCCGTCAAGATCCTGCACCTGCCTCACTATTCCTAATCAATATAAATACAATGAGATTTCTTCATTGATTTTGTGTTTACACTGTAAATGCACCCACTACACACAGTAAAATTCAATACAGGCTTTTAGTATTTAGAATAAATCGTAAACGTGCACCTTGGGTGTTTTTGCACGGAAACGCCTACTCTGCATCTCATTATCAACACTTTAATGCAACTAAAGTTGAGATAAATCTAACACACTATTCAGAAGCTGATGTAAACTGAAGACATCACCAGTATTCCTGCGATAACTGCCCCAAAATTTAACACCATGGTGGCCACCACAAAATAACAGTAAAAAGAACGAGAAAGAGTCACACAGCACTTAAATAACAAACAAAAACTTTATTGAATTTTTTTCTTTTTTCTTCAAACTTTATTTTTCTGTAAACTTATATATAAAGGATAAACTAAATTTAACAAACTGAACACAAAACAACAAGGCGGAAGACTCCTGTCGGGAGCACGAATGTCGATGACACTGCCTGGAAAATAAAGTACAAAATAGGGACGTGTGTAATGCGCATATCAAAGGAGTAAGACACAGAGAAAGAGAGAAGGAAAAAAAAGCCACAGAGAAAAAGAGAGGGAAGGAAATAAAGGGAGTGAGAAAGGAAAAGGGAGAGAGAGTGAGAGAGATAGAAGGAAAGGAAGGAAGAGAGTAAGAGAGAGAGTGAAGAGGGGGGAATGAGAGAGAGAGACACTGCCGCCCCTGCGCGTCCATGACCAAATAATTACCTGCTGCCACCAGAGTGTCTACCAGTGGGCACTCCACGTACCCGTGAAAACTCCACGGCCTGGCAGATCTTACATATGTCACTGAGTCATGAATGGCAGAGACCACATCAGCTTCTCCGCAGCCCAGCAGATCTCATACATGTCGCTGAGTCCTGAGTCATCAATGGGGGAGACCAGATCAGCTTTTAGTGCCGCTAACCCTGTGCAATGCAAATCAGCACCACGTGGTGGTAGGCCTCTGACGGCCATACAACTTAGGGTGTGACTAATCCTGTGCAACTCAATTCCGTGCCAGGTGGTGGTAGGCCCCTGACGGCCACATCAGCTTCGGGTGGAACTAACCTGTGCAACTCAACTCTGCGCCACACGCTGTAGGCCCCTGAGGGCCACATCATCTTTCGGTGGCACTAACGCTATGCTATTCAAGTCCGTGCCACGTGGTGGTAGGCCTCTGACGGCCACATCAGCTTCGGGTGGCACTAACCGTGTGCAACTCAAGTCCATGCCACGTGGTAGTAGGCCCCTGACAGCCATACAGCTTAGGGTGCGACTAACCCTCTGGGTAACTTTTCATGGACTCTTTATGATTCAGACCCGTGGAGCGTCCGCCATCCAGTATCCACCGGTAATAAAGGATGTGACGTTGTTGAGCCATTATATTTGCGTGGTCACATGGCCTGTGATGCATGTGCCGGATGGGTGTGGGGTGTGTGCAAACCTGCCCTCAGGGAGTGGCCGTGAGATGTTGAGAACACCAACAGCGAGTACGCTTGCGACAGGTAGCTATGTGGGGCCAACGTCGGAATGTAATCTGAGGGGCGTGGCTTTGCGTATGAGGGAACAAGGAAGGGATAGCCAAAAGGACGCAGATGGCTCGTAGTACTCCGTCTGTGAGTCGAGTGGACAGGCAGCAGTTGTCCGTCTGCGAGCCTCGGTGCAAACTGTTCATACGTCACACTACATAAGCATTGAAAAGCCATTTTGTGATTCAGTCCGTCAGCTGGCATCTTTCCGAGGCATTTCTGAAAACATACTGGAGTTCTTTCTGTGAGAGATACCCCTTTCACGCTGCGTCTCCTCACATCAGCAGGTAACGCACCCTCTTCCCACATTACTAACATACCCCGAACAACCTTTTTAGGTCCAGAAGTGTCCCTGTGCGGTTGGACAAACAAGTATCTTAGTCATATATAGATTTACATATAAAACATTTTATTTAAAGTAAACAACAACAAATAAAACTAAAGGAGTCTGGTGCTGTGGTCTCTGCCACTGTCTTGGGGTCACTGCCATTCAGGACTCAGGACACAGTTACACATGTGGGATCAGCTTGTGTTGTACTGGTTTAGTGGTACCACATGTTGCCGGTCTTGCACATGGAAATATGCCTCACTGATTGAAGGAAGTCTGGTGCTGTGGTCGTTGCTACGGACTTGGACTTGAGGTCACTGCCATTCAGGGCTCAGGACACAGTTACACATGTGGGATCAGCTTGTGTTGTACTGGGTTAGTGGCACCACGTGTCACCAGCCTTGCATATGGAAAATATGCCTCACTAATCGAAGGGAGTCTTGTGCTGTGGTCAGTGCCATTCAGGACTCAGGACACAGTTACACAGGTCGGATCAGCATGTGTTGAACAGGGTTAGTGGCAGCACATGTCCAAAATCTGAATTGCGATCTCTGCAGCCCGCAATGTAGACTTATATTGCGTGTTCATTTGCACTTTAAGATGAATTTGGTGATTGTACTAAAGCTATAACTGAAAAGTTCTTGCAGCAAGTATACTAAAAGGATATTATATAGGTTTTAGGCCTGTGATAGTTACTTGCCTACTGGACTCTGTAATTAAAGAATCAAGACTTAATTTTAATTGTGAACCCTGATGACCGCAGTGTAGGCCAGATGTAGTGGTCAGCAAGGGCCCATAGCCACGTGGCGTTGAGTTGAGGTGCACAGTTAGTGGCACCAGAAGCATTGATACTGTATGAGCCTGTGATGATGCTTGGTGTGGACCGGGCACACTGGAGCAATGTCTCTTGCCTACTGGACTGCTTCATCTGCAATCAGGAGTCTATTGAGTGAATTGTGAGCCCTGCTGACGTCAGTGTAGGCCAGAGGTAGCGGTGAGCAAGGGCATTGAAAGAATCTTCATAGCAGTCACAATGTCCAAGTAATTCCATTTCAGTCTGCCAAGGTTTGAAGAGTTGCAGAAGAGGTAAATAGAAAAACTCTCTTTTATCTGGAGTATTGCAACTTAGTTTCCTGTGGTTAATCAGATTTCCCTTGGCATGCTTTACCAAACATACTTCAGATCCAATTACAGCGTATTTTCCTTCATTTATATTTTCCGTAATATTTTTGGGGAAAGTATAATGTTGCAGTATTTCATATAGACATATGTTTTCCAGGTATGGACTTCTATTTCGATAGTACGTATTCAACATATTTGTTTTCAGAATATCTGTACTTTCCGGTTCATTCAGTGCTAAGTATTCAATTTCTTGTGCAGATTTCAAAACTCGATTTCATGCTGCAGAAAGACCAAGACTTATCCAGATGATCCCTCTTGACTTTGAATATAAACTTGCAGATGTCTATCGATGCGAACATTCATAAGATCTAATTTCTCGATGTGAAAGCATCTTTAAGCTGAAGCTGTACAATTTTTTGCTAAGTGTCTTGTCCTGTAAAAAATGTTTCCACATTTCTTTCAATTCTGTATTCTCAGACTTGGTAATATATGACGTGACATAGCGAGAAACAGCAGTTCAGTTATGTGCAACATTTTGTATGTCCAAATTTGCATTCCACATCTTGTAAATCACCGCATTGTAATCATTAATGTACTTTGATTGTTCTGTTACTTTGTATATTATAAGTATTTTTGGGTGATTTTCAAGTGATTGTATGCCTCACTGATGACATGAATCTGTTCAGTCTTCCTTGCGATGACTTATGGTGCACTGAGTTAGTAGTACCTTTGGCTCTCAGCATGCACATTCCCTGCGATGATGCGTGGTTCAGGGGGGCAGTACTCGGACAAATGTCTTTTGTCTATTGAATTCTGCCTGGCTTCTGTTGAACAGGGTTAGTGGTACTACGTGTTGCATCTTGTGTTGAACAGAGTTAGTGGCAGCATGTGTCAGGCCTTGTGTTGTACAGGGTTAGTGGCATCACGTGTCTCCATCTTACATATGGAAATATGCCTCACTGATCGAAGGGAGTCTGCTGCTGTGGTCGGTGTCATGGACTTGGGGTCACTGCCATTCAGGACTCAAGACACAGTTGCACATGTGGGATCTACTGTGCCGATGATGCGTCGTCCGGGTAGGCCGTACTGGTAACAATGTCTGTTGCCTACTAGACTGCGTCATCTGCAATCACGACTCAATGTGATTTGTGAACCTTGGTGTTTGCAGTGTATATCGAAGGCAGTAGTTTATAAAGACATAAGTCTGTGGTGCTGTGCTTCTGGGGGCCTGTCTGGTGGAAGCCAGCGATCGCCTGAGGAGGCTGGCGGTCACGACAGCGGCCTCGTGGCAGGGTGGGGGACACCACCTTGGCAGATGCTTTGGCTTTCCCACAAGTTACCCACGCGCAGAGATCCGGCCTATTTATTCACATTCCTACGCTGAAGTGGCGTACGTCGGACCAGCCCACTCCGGTTACGCTTATGCTTATGGGGACGACGACACAGCTACATGACTGAGATCTTCCCTAATGTTTGACGTAACAGTGTTGGATCCACTGTCCCCAACACTACAAGCACCAGTAGCATTAGTGCACATGGAGAGGTGTGTTGTGCATACTGAGATGTGTCCAGCACATCACCGCTACCTTTTGCATTGTGTGCAATGTTATTCATGGGTGAATTGCTTCGTTCATATATAGTTTGTTCACACCTGTCCCAATATTCATATCGTGTGGCTGAGGGGTCATGTTGTTTTCGGAAAGGTCGCTGTTCTGTGCTGCCTCGGTGGTAGAGGGAGGATTGTGGCAGTGGGTGTTGTGTCCTTCTTGGGTGTTAGAAAAAACTATAGGTTAAATGAACATTATAATTAGCAGTTAGCCTTAAAATAATCATTGAAATTCACTGTAAAAAAAATAGGTTTCAGGCACGTTATAGATAGAAATTAGCATTTAAAAGCCTTAGTAAAATGTCCAACTAACTATAACGTCTGAAACCTATGGTTTTTTCAGTGAATTTCCAAGGTTTTTAAATGCTAATTTCTAACTATAACATGCCTCAACCCTACATTTTTTTCCAGTGAATATATATATATATATATATATATATATATATATATATATATATATTACCTACTGGCGGTCGCCAGTAGGTATATATAGTTAGGATTTTTTCTCTATGGGATTTTTGAAAATTCTGTGTCTAATAACTTTGGCGTTTGTGGACGGAATTGGCTGAAATTTTCAGGAAAATGGCACATTTTGTTTCTGAGCAGCCCCTGAAAATTGGGGGGGGGGTTCGTCCAGGGGGGGTCGAGAAAAAAGGGGGTCCCAAAACGTGTTTTTAACATTGAGTTTTCCATAGGGCGGTTGGCCTCACTTTTAGCCCGAACGGCTGAATGGATTTGCACGAAACTTGGCAAAATTGTAGGGACTGGTAGCCCGATGTGCCTTTTGTAGGTCTCAATATATGTGCTACAGTGGATTTTGAGAAATTAACGTTTAAAAAAAGATATATATCTGTAACAGCGGACCGGGCAGCGCTCCAGTACGCGTACTTTTCGCGCAACGGAGCTTTGTGAAGCAAAGCTGATTGGTTCTCCGGCGTCTGTAAACATTCCACACAGTCCGTAGCGGCCACCATCTTGTCTCTCGGTAGGATCGAGAGACAAGAGGAGGCCAAAGCGAAGGGGCAAATGACCATAAGGGGGCATAGTAGATCCTCGCTGACCCCCTAGGTTTGATGTGGAGGTTTTAAAAGGGCCCCGCGGGGCAAAAAAAAAAAATAATAATAATAATCGAATGGCTGAATGGATTTGCACGAAACTTGGTAAAATATTAGGGACTGGTAGCCCTATGTGCCTTTGCTAGGTCTCAATATATGTGCTCCAGTGGATTTTGAGAAATTAACGTTCAAAAAAAGATATATATCTGTAACAGCGCTCCGCTTCGCGTAACGGAGGTTTGCGAAGCTGATTGGTTCTCCGGCGTCTGTAAACATTGCAAACAGTCCGTAGCGGCCGCCATCTTGTCTCTCGGTAGGATCGAGATACAAGAGGAGGCCAAAGCGAAGGGGCAAATGACCATAAGGGGGCATAGTAGATCCTCCTTGACCTCTTAGGTTTGATGTGGAGGTTTTAAAAGGGCCCCGCGAGGCAAAAAAAAAAATAATAATAATAATCGAACGGCTGAATGGATTTGCACGAAACTTGGCAAAATTGTAGGGACTGGTAGTCCGATGTGCCTTTGCTAGGTCTCAATATATGTGCTCCAGTGGATTTTGAGAAATTAACGTTCAAAAAAAGATATATATCTGTAACAGCGCTCCGCTTCGCGGAGATAAAATTATATCTGTATTACCTAGCTGTTGCTAACACCAGTTAGCGACGGCTAGTAGGAGATAGCGACCATCTTGGGCCCCACTTTGCATGTGAGTGATATTTATCACTAATGACATGCAAAGTGGGCATGCCAAGATGTTAGCGACTGGAAACAGTCGCTAACATCGCTATCTCCTATTATCAACTTTTGGAAATATTCGCGATAAGCGCGAATATCTCCAAAAGCTAGCACCTGCCCTGAGCAGTTCTAAGGCATGTTATCCAATGGGAGGTGGATAACATGGCTAAGAGCATTAGCTCGGTAATGCATGAATATCGCTGAGTTTTCAGCGATATTAATGCATTGCGGTCGTTTTTTATCGTATTTGCGATAAACCTTGATAATTGCAAGGTTTATCTGCGATAATTTCTGACGATGCTTAGCGGTAAAAAAATCGTTGCTAAGCATCGTTAGGGATAAATATCGCTTAACTTTGGTAATATGCCCCAACGTCTGTTAACGTTCGATTCGAAGGAAATCAGGAAGTGTTGAAAAACATTGTCTGCGCCATCTTGCCTTTTTTCAAATGCCACACTTTTGTCGTGCACGGCAGTCATTTTAGATGCCTTGACCAGACCCACTCTGTGCACGCTGTCGATCCTTAGCATGACTCCCCACCCTCGCAAGCATCTCCCCCAGGCAGTGGTCACCCCGCTCTCTGTCTTATGCATGGGTAATAAACCACCCCCCATCTGCGCTGCTCTTCCCTGAGAATCACACCCTGTGCCCGCCCGACACCTCCCTTTCGCCCTATTCACTACCGCACCCTCTGACACTCCTTTTCCTCTGTGTCCGATTGTCCAGGCCGGTCCTAGGGTATCAGCTAGCCCTGCAGATGTAGTTTATGGCCCCAGCTGTAAAGAATCACCCCTCTTCAAAGGAGTTATAGTAGATCAAGGCCCACACTCGATGAGATCCGTCACAGCAGACGCGTTCCTATTATCTGAAAACCATCCTGTATTGTGATTGGGGAGGGGACCGAGCCTGAAGCGGAAGATTCCAGGGATGACTCTTTGTACATCAACGTTTTTACAATTATGTGTCACATTAAAAATATATAGCACTCCAACAAAGTAGTAAGATTATAAAACTTTAATAACTTATAAATATATACAAGAAAACAAAAACAGTAATAACATATAAACATTTTTAGGGAAAAACAACGAAGTAGCGGTCGGCTGTGCGAATAGTCCCAACGCAGCACAACGTCCAGATTTCTGGCGTGGGGCGTCGCGGGGGGTGGGTCATCAGTAGCAAACTGTTGTGCGAATAGTTCCAAGGCAGCAGAACGATGGCACCAAGGTGATGTCGAGTAAGTTGCCGCACTGGTTTTGGTATCCTACAATGCTGCTCCGAATAACGGCGTGGGGCGCCCCGGGGGAGGCGGCGTGAACGGGCCTCTCCAGGTGGAGTGTCATCTGTTGTACTGGGGCGTCCCTTTACCGTTTCAGTTGCCATTCCGTCCGTTTTTAGTCCACTGTGTCAAAAGCCGCAATTCAGCTGAGTTGCGCCCACTCTTGCGGTGCAGCGATAGGCGGCTGTCACAGGACTCTCAATATGGCAGCAGGCTCTTTCCTTTTTGGGCCTGGTCCACTGAAATGGCCCTGGGACACCTTGGAAATCGGACGCTTGTCTGCTAGGTCTTGGACCCCATTCTCGAAAGCGTCCCCTCCGCCTTGAGGATTTATCAAAAGTTTTGGGGGCCCCCGACTCCTGTAGGCTTCTGGTGGGGAGCGGTTGCCATGATTGCTCGCGGAATGACCACGACGGAGCTACGAGATGGTGGTGCTCTCATGCTGAAGCCAGCTTCAGTCTGAAACATCCAGAAACAAGGTGGGGCTTTCATCGTTTGGGAAAAAAAAAAAGTTTTCATCCAATGAAAAGTGTTGTTTTTAGGTCATATGATCAAGCCTTCCATCATTAGGAAACCAAAAGTAAAATGAACCAATGAAAAGTTTTATAAACAAGTCACATGACCTGTTATGCGGCATAGGGTATAAAATGCGGAGAAAATACGTTGGCACGTGAGGCGGCGTCAGTAGCGGACCGATGTGCGAATAGGCCGAAGGCAATACAACGCGCCAAGATCCGGATGGCACCGAGGTGGTGTCCAGCAAGTTGCAGCACTGGTGTGGCCATCCTACAATGCTGAAAGTCGGCGTGGGGCGCCCCGTTGGCCTGTGAGTTTGCGTCAGTAGCGGACCGATGTGCGAATAGGCCGAAGGCAGCACAACGCGCCAAGATCCGGATGGCACCGAGGTGGTGTCTAGTAAGTTGCCGCACTGGTGTGGCCATCCTACAATGTTGAAAGTCGGCGTGGGGCGCCCCGTTGGCCTGTGAGATGGCGGCAGTAGCGGACCGATGTGCGAATGGGGCCAAAGGCAGCGCAACAATATTTTCGGAATAGAAGACACCACAAGGCGCTGAGATGCCAAGATCCGGATGGCACCGAGGTGGTGTCTAGCAAGTTGTGGCACTGGTGTGGCCATCCTACAATGGTAAAAGTCGGCGTGGGGCGCCCTGTTGGCCTGTGAGATGGTGTCAGTAGCGGACTGATGTGCGAATGGGGCCAAAGGCAGCGCAACAATATTTTCTGACTGACACCACAAGGCGCTGAGATGCCAAGATCTGGATGGCACCGAGGTGATGTCTAAGTTGCGGACCGATGTGCGAATGGGGTCAAAGGCAGCGCAACAATATTTTCTGTATGGAAGATACCACTAGGCGTTGAGATGCCAAGATCCGGATGGCACCGAGGTGATGTCTAGCAAGTTGCTGTACTGGTGTGGCCATCCTACAATGGTAAAAGTCGGCGTGGGGCGCCCTGTTGGCTTGTGAGATGGTGTCAGTTGCAGACCGATGTGCGAATGGGGCCAAAGGCAGCGCAACAATATTTTCTGTATGGAAGATACCACTAGGCGTTGAGATGCCAAGATCCGGATGGCACCGAGGTGATGTCTAGCAAGTTGCTGTACTGGTGTGGTCATCCTACAATGCTGAAACTCGGCGTGGGGCGCCCTATTAGCCTGTGAGATGGCGTCAGTAGCGGACCGATGTGTGAATGGGGCAAAGGTAGCGCAAGAATATTTTCTGAATAGAAGACACCACAAGGCGCTGAGATGCCAAGATCCGGATGGCACCGAGGTGGTGTCTAGTAAGGTGCACTGGTGTGGTCATCCTACAATGCTGAAACTCGGCGTGGGGCGCCCCATTAGTCTGTGAGATGGCGTCAGTAGCGGACCGATGTGCGAATCGGCCGAAGGCAGCACAACGCGCCAAGATCCGGATGTCACCGTGGTGGTTTCATAGTTGAGAGGCACTTCATCTGCAGTGGGGCGCCGAGATCCGGATGGCACCGAGGTGATGTCTAGCAAGTTGCTGTACTGGTGTGGTCATCCTACAATGCTGAAACTCGGCGTGGGGCACCCCATTAGCCTGTGAGATGGCGTCAGTAGCGGACCAATGTGCGAATAGGTCGAAGGCAGCACAACGCGCCAGGATCTGGATGTCACCGTGGTGGTTTCATAGTTGAGAGGCACTTCATCTGCAGTGGGGCGCCGAGATCCGGATGGCACCGAGGTGATGTCTAGCAAGTTGCTGTACTGGTGTGGTCATCCTACAATGCTGAAACTCGGCGTGGGGCGCCCCATTAGTAGCGGACCGATGTGCGAATAGGCCGAAGGCAGCACAACGCGCCAAGATCCGGATGTCACCGTGGTGGTTTCATAGTTGAGAGGCACTTCATCTGCAGTGGGGCGCCGAGATCCGGATGGCACTGAGGTGATGTCTAGCAAGTTGCTGTACTGGTGTGGTCATCCTACAATGCTGAAACTCGGCGTGGGGCGCCCCATTAGCCTGTGAGATGGCGTCAGTAGCGGACCGATGTGCGAATGGGGCCAAAGGCAGCGCAACAATATTTTCTGAAGAGAAGACACCAAAAGGCGCTGAGATTCCAAGATCCGGATGGCACCGAGGTGGTGTCTAGGAAGCTATGCAGTTAAGTTGTGTGCGCACTTGCGGCGAATAGGTCGAAGGCAGCATAACAATGTTTTCTGAATAGAAGACACCACAAGGCGTTGAGATTCGGTTACCACCGAGGTGATGTCTAGCAAGTTGCCGCACTGGTGTGGCCATCCTACAATACTGCTCCGAATAACGGCGTGGGGTGCCCGAAGGGGGGGGGGGGAGGCGGCGTGAACGGGCCTTCCTAGGTGGAGGCTCGTCTGCTGTAGTGGGGCGCCCCTTTACCGTTTCAGTTGCCATTCAGCTGAGTTTCGGCTGCTCTTGATGCTACAGCGACAGGCGGCTGCAACAGGACTCTCAAAATGGCGGCCTGTTCTTTGGATTTGGGCCTGGTCCACTAAAATGGCCCTGGGACACCTTAGAACTCGGACACTCGATTTTTTTTTCCTTTCCTGTACATGCAAAAAAAGGTAAATGCCCGGTACGTTACACGCTTCATCTGCCACGATGAACTCTCCAGAGGAACCGAAAAAAAATATAGTTATGGTAACTATACCATGCATCGTCATATGGAGAGGTGGCACCAATTAATTATAGTGCTGCATAAAAGAGAGATTTGGAGGAGAACCCCTGACCTGCTAGTACATTCATCAAAGAAGTGGCACTGACAGCATCAGAGGCAAGGGAAACGGTCCCAAATATTTAGAAGAACTTTGGAAAGATTAAAATGACATGTTTAGATTGTGGCAAATTAATTTCATGTGGACAGATGAGTGTTACTCTAATAAATACAGTATATGAACATCATCATAGTCGATGGTTGGTAGAGACATTTTGACTATATCCTGGACCTGCCCGTCCTCGCCCAAAATGGCGCCGGAATAAATGGGACTCGTAACTCCTTGTTGTGTACTGGTTGCAGAACCTTGAAATCACGAGATACGTATGCAGTTTTGAAGCACATGGCGGGCGGGGACGAGAATTGATTGAATATTTCGACATCCCTATTGATATTAAGTTCTGATGTGTTATTGATTACTGTACTATTGAAAGTTCGAATTAACGTCACCCATGGTACTTGCCCGCAAATGTATATCTAGATAATTTTATTGTAACTGGCCCTGTCGTATTTTAATTATAAAATGTACGTCCACCGATTCCGTAACTGTTAGACACCTTAGTTCTTGCAACCTAATGGCCCGCCCGTTACGTTCCTCTACAGTGTAAATGACTACTCATCATATACGATTACAGTTTGCTCCGTGGCCGGCCCACGTGGTTATAGGCTCGTATTTGTATAATGAAATTTTCACAATAAAGGTTTTTAAAAGAAAACATGGTAGTAGTATATACATTGGTAAAGTTTTTAATAATAGTCACTGTTTTAGAATCATTAAAAGGCAAGTGAAATAAAGCAGACCAATTACATGAAGGGTAAAAGGTATAATACGAAGGAACGCAGTAAAGATAAATGGTCAAGGGCTGTTGTGTTTTCTATTCCTGCAACATAAAGTGATCGATAAGAATCTCATATTCAGGCGTATCGGCGACTAAGACAGCAGGTCGACCCTCTTTTGCTCAACGGCTCCGTCATGGGACGAAGAAACGCTCTTTTTCTCGAAAAAAGAATATATTTTACTTGCAGGACAGTTGTAAATTTTCCGGGAAAGTACATTAGCCTGGAACATTATAACATATATTTAAGAAAAAATTATGTTCGGAAGTAATAAAAAGCGTAATTTTTAGGTCATATGACCAAGCCTTTCATCATTAGAATAAGAAAAGTAAAATGAACCAATGAAAAGTTTTATTAACAAGTCACATGACTTGTTATGCTTACGTTACGCGCTGCGCGCCCCGGATGACTTCCGGATGCGCTAACGCGGCGCGTCATATGACGCATTACGCGACAACGCAGGTCCAGAATATAGTCAAAATGTCTCCACCAACCAGCGGTTGGAACACAACCCCTTTCAGCAGGCTAAATAGTTCTGTTAAATGACAACAGAAGGGACAGGCAACAAGAAACATCAGTCAAAGAGGGGAGGGCTAGTTCTTCTCTACCGGGTTACATTGGGGCGCTACCGGAACTGATCGAATTGGTAGTCTACAGTGTTTCTGGATGTTTCAGACTGAAGCTGGGGTTAGCATGAGAGCAGTACCATTTCGTAGCTCCGTCGTGGCCATTCCGCAACCAATCATGGCAGCCGCTCTTTATCGTTATTTTGGGCGGGGTGGGTGGCGGAGCCGAGCTGTTTTGCAGCCATCATTGTGTGGAGTTCAGTTCATTTCACTAGTTTTGTATTTGTCATGAGGAGTTGTTCCTAATGTTTCTATTTTAGCGAGGTCAAAAAGAGATCTCGTTAGTGGCCTACTGATTTTGCTCGATTCCTTTTCTTTTTTTTTTACACGATTTTTCGTTATCTGCAAAGACTAAACAGAGTATTGCGGCTCTGTGTTTGTTTGTAAATAGAGAATGATCCAAAGAGAACCAATTCTAAAACAGTAAATACTTGGATAACAATCAATCAAATGGAGAGAGAAGCAGGCACGACGTATTACAACGGGGGCAAAGGCCTGCGTTAACTACCCTTCACTATGTGCAAAGAGAGAGTACTCCTAATAGAAATGAGGGGGGGGGGGCACCATTCAAAGCAGATCAGTGTGCATAAACACGAAAATGTTTTCACTTACCACGTACTTGACATTCGACAGCTTATGATATTTGCTATTAAAAAACCATTGAAATTCACTGAAAAAACCATAGGTTATAGACCATATATAGTTAGGAATTAGCATTTACAAAACCTTGAAAATTCACTGAAAAAAACCATAGGTTATAGACCATATATAGTTAGGAATTAGCATTTAAAAAACCTTATTTTACTCACACAAAACCATTGAAATTCCATATATAGTTAGTTGCACTAACTATATATCGCGCACCTGCAATCCACTGCTGATGATGTCACATATTACATCATTCATGACATGGTCAGTGACATCACTGATGACATCACTGATGACCTCTCAAATGACATCACTGATGACATCACTGATGACATCTCATTTGACATCAATGACCACATCACTGATGATATCATTCATGTGACAATACAATGCATCTCCTCACATTTTAATATAACCTCTGTTTCACCCAGTGTTAAATACAGAGTATAATTTTTGAAACCATTGACACACCAATACTAGTTACTACATATGTACTCACTGATTCCTACGTCTACACACACATTCACTCATTCACCCATACAATCATTCATACATACAATCACTCATCTTTACAACACTATCATATGCACTCATACACCTATACAGACACTCACACTCTGCCACTCATCCATGGAGTTACTCACACACCTAGTCAGTCCTGTAAAGAATCAATCACACTTCCATTTTCTTGTCTATACAGTTAAACATAGAGCACCTTACATTTTCAAACATATACTAACACATACTTACTTTCTTATACAATCATTGATACAAGTACACATTGATCTGCACAGAGTCACACACCTCCCAGCCAGCCACACACACACTCAGTCTCCCATACAAATACTTGGACAATCAATCAATAACCCATATAGTTAATCATATAGCTACTGATCAACACATGCAGCAGTTTACAGAACAACAGACATAATGATGCACAAATTAAGACAGTTTAGTCACTAACCCATGCACTCAGTGAGACACATTTAATCACTCACTCATACATTCAGTCATGCACCTACTAAATCCTTCGTCCAGACAGTTATACATCTACTCATTCTTCAATATGTAAAACATATTTAAACTTTACAGAAACACACAGTCACTGGATGATGTCATCAGTGATGTCATCAGTGATGTCATTTGAGATGTCATCAGTGATGTCATCAGTGATGTCACTGACCATGTCATGAATGATGTAATATGTGACATCATCAGCAGTGGATTGCAGGTGCGCGATATATAGTTAGTGCAACTAACTATATATGGAATTTCAATGGTTTTGTGTGAGTAAAATAAGGTTTTTTAAATGCTAATTCCTAACTATATATGGTCTATAACCTGTGGTTTTTTCAGTGAATTTTCAAGGTTTTGTAAATGCTAATTCCTAACTATATATGGTCTATAACCTATGGTTTTTTCAGTGAATATATATATACATATATATATATATATATATAAATACATACATATATATTAGTTAGTTATAGTTAGGACCTATTTTCCATAGGAAATCCGCAGCATTCTATTCCCAATAACTTTGGCACTGATTGTCGAATCTTCGTGAAAGTTTCAAACCTCGTCGGGCGCTCTAGTCTACTCCTATCCTGAAATTTGGTGATTTGTCAAGCGGGAACCGAGAAAAAAGGGGGGACCCAAAACGTGTTTTCCCTATGCAATTTCCTGTAGGAAACTTAAGCCACCACTACAACCCGAACTGCTGAACAGAATTACACCAAATTTGGCAAAAGTAGCCCTTGGTTCAGAGTCATGCCTTTTTGTTAAATGGTGTAAATCTGTTCAGTAGTTGCTGAGAAAATCAAAAGTAAAATCACATATATATATATATATGGCCGCGCAGGATGCGCTCACCCTCCCGATGACAAGCTGTATGCTAATTGGCTGTCAACACTCCAAACCAGGAAGTGTTGGCAGCCATCTTGTGCATCAGTAGAACCGAGGCACAAGAAAGCAGAGAAAAAAACAAAAAACACAAAAAGGGGGCAGGGTAGAAACACCCTGACCCCCAAGGCCTGCTTATGGGGTCCCACAAGGATAAAGGACCCCCAGGGTCCCCAAAAAATATTTATTTTTTCTAAATTGGCAAAATCCAGGCAGGGTGCGCGGATCCTGCCGATAAAAAAACAATGAACGTGGGCTTCGTTGCTAATTAGCCCCCGGGGGTCCAGGTCCCAGAGGCATGTTAAAAAAAGTGTGATGGGGCCCAATCCCCCCTCCACTGCCCCAGGGACAGCCCCCCTTCGGGTAAAGCATGAATAATCACGGGGGCACCCGGCCTCCTGCAGCCCCGGGGACCGCTACCCCCAGGGCTTGTTAGTGGAATGTTGGGGGGCCTCTAAGGCCCCTCCAAGCCCTGGGGACCACCACCCCCTGGGGCTTGACTTAATTGAGATTCTGGGGGGTGCCCCCAGGGCTTTATAAAACAAATACCCTGTGTGGGGGGGCTCAAGCCCCCCACATGCCCCGGGGACCGCCACCTCCCAGGGCTCTAATTATTTAAATTGGGGGGTCTGTGATGGACCCCCCGGAGCTTTGGAAGTGGAATGATGCGGCCCCCTCCTAGAGCCCTCGATGGCCCTGGGGACCACCACCCCCAGGGCCGGCTCCTGCAGTGTCCCAGGGTGCCCACCCCCGGGACACTGTAGTTTGCTATGGCAGGGCGGGAGGCTTTTGGCTCCCACCTCTAATTATTTAACTTGGGGGGTCTGTGATGGACCCCCTGGCCCCCAGGGACCACCGCCCCCCGGGGCGTTGGAAATGGAATGATGCGGCCCCCTCCTGGAGCCCTCGATGGCCCTGGGGACCACCACCCCCAGGGCCGGCTCCTGCAGTGTCCCAGGGTGCCCACCCCCGGGACACTGTAGTTTGCTACGGCAGGGCGGGAGGCTCGTGGCTCCCACCCTGCCATAGCAAACTTGGTTTGAATTTTGAAAGAGAGAGCTGGAAAACCTGCTCTCTCTTTCAAAATTCAAACCAAATTGCTTTTTCACACCGGGAGCTGCATCTTAGCAGCTCCCCATGTGGAAAAGCAATGCTGGCTCCCAAAGGACACGGGGAGCCGGCGGGACTGTGGGGGGGATTCGGGACCCCCCCACGGTCCCCAACGGACTGGGCCAGCCCCGGGGGATGGAGTCCTCGGGGCTACACGTGGCCCGGGCGGGGGGCCACGCGGCCCTCCTCCTACATTTTTTTTTTTTAATAAGAACAAAGACTGGCCCTGGTGGATGAGGTCCCCGGGCCGTATTTGGTCTAAGGAGGGGGGCAAGGCAGCCCCCCTCCCAAAAAATTATAATAAACAAAATGGCCAGGCCCCAGGGGATGGGGTCCCGGGGCAGATTTTGGCCTCGGGAGAAGGACCACGCGGCCCCTTCCCAAAATAAAAAAAAAAAATTGGGGGACAGGCCCTGGGGGATGGGGTCCCCAGGGCCAAGAATATTAGGAAAAGAAGGTGGGCCACACAACCCCCCTGTGGTGCGTTTGCAGATGGGGAACGAATTCCCCTTGAATACTGGGGGTCCCTGGGGGCCAACTAGCCACCAGGAACCTCCAGTATGCGACAGGGGGTTGCATTGCAGAGATGTGTTCTGAAGCCACTCCCCTTTTTACACCTCTATTCAAAGCAGCTCTGTGGCACTTAATGGTGGTAGCTGGTGGGCTAGTTGCACCCCAGGGACCCTCAGTATTCAAGGGGAGTTAATCCCCCAACTTAAAATACACCATGGGGCGCGTTTGCACAGTGGTGAGGGGAGAGGGCAGGGCCTGAGTTGACATGTGTGTATACACATCCTGTGGCGAATTTTAAGATGGGGAATTAATTCATCTTCAATCCTGAGGGTCCCTGGGGACCAACTAGCCCACCAGGTACCTCCAGTAAGAACCACAGATCTGCATTGCAGAGTGTTGTAAAAAGGGGCATGGCCTCTGAACACCTCTCTGCAACACAGTTCTCTGGCGCATACTGGAGGTACCTGGTGGGCTAGTTGGCCCCCAGGGACCCTCACCATTGAGGAGGAATTAATTCTCCAACTTAAAACGCGCCACAGGGCATATTTGCAGACATGCCACCTCAGGCCACGCCCCTTCCTTCACCATTGTGCAAACGCGCCCCGTTCAGTGTTGTACGTTGGGGAATTAATTCTCTTTCAATACTGAGGGTCCCTGAAGGCCAACTAGCCCAACAGGTATCTCCAGTATGCGCCAGGGAGCTGCATTGCAGAGAGGTGTTCAGAGGCCACACCCCTTTTTACACCTCTCTGCAACGCAGCTCTGTGGTGCTTACTGGAGGTACCTAGTGTGCTAGTTTGACTCTAGGGACCCTTAGGATTAAAGAGACTTCAATCTCTCAACTTTGAACTGCCACAGGTCGCGTTTACATAGAGGTGAAGGGAGGGGACGGGCCTGAGGTGACGTGTGCAAACACGCCCTGTGGCGTGTTCTAAGTTGGGAAAATGATTCCCATGCAATCTTGAGGGACTCTGGGGGCCAACTAGTCCACCAGGTGCTTCCAGTAAGCGCAACTGCGCTGCGTTGCAGAGAGGTGGTGCAGGCTGTGCCCCTTTTCACACCTCTCTGCAATGGTGCTTACTGGACATACTTAGTGGGCTGGATTCAAGGGGAGTTAATCTCCCAACTTAAAACGGCCACAGGGTGTGTTTACACAGTTGGGAAGGGAGGAGACGGGGCCTGAGGTGACGTGTGCAAACAAGCCATATGCCACGTTTTAAGTTGGGGAAATAATTCCCCTTCAATCCTGAGGGACCCTTAGAGTTAACTAGCCCACCAGGTGCTTTCAGTAAGCGCAACTGCACTTGGCTGCAGAGAGATGGTCCAGGCCATTCCACTTTTTACACCTCTCTGCAACACAGCTCTGTGGCGCTTACTGGAGATACCTAGTGGGCTAGTTGGACCCTAGGGACCCTCAGGATTCAAATACACTTATTCTCCCTACTTAAAATGGCCACAGGACGTGTTTACACAGTGGTGAAGGGAGGGGACGGGCCTTAGGTGACGTTTGCAAACACACCCTGTGGCGCGTTTTAAGTTGGGGAAATAATTCCCCTTCAATCCTGAGGGCTTCGGGGGGCCAACTAGCCCACCTGATAAAAAGGTAGGGCCGAATTCGACCAAGAACCCTTCAGTATTTGCCCGGCGTTAGCCGCCTCTCATACCATTCGAGATTTACCAAACAAAGAGGCAGGCGCTGGAGACAGAAGGCAGGAAACAGGAGTTTATTCCGACGGAGCAGAACACGTCAAATCAGACAACAGGGTATCTTCTCGAGGTGCTCTAAACGCATCCTTGAGGCCTGGCCTCTTATACACAGGTTTATTGCTTTATTACATGAAACACATTCTTGTCAATACTTTGATGTACGGAAAGGCATCCTCGGAATCCTCCCTTTGGGCCTGTTCCACACACATTTACAGTAGAAGTCCCCACCCCGATCCCAGCATGTAGTGGTTTTCGCGCAGCTGGACATTCCGCTGGGAACGGGGATGTGTGTGATCAGTCGGATCTTCGGGGTGCGAAAGCGTTGATTAATCCCCGCTCCTTTGATGGGGTGAATTCCTACTGTAGGGGGGCAATAAACTGCATCTGTTGGGCTAGGTGATGGCCTGGGATCAGGCCGGACAATCAGGCAGGGAGGAAGGGTTTATCAAATGGGCCTGTTCTTTGAATGAGATAAAAGAGCGCGGGGGTTCTGCATGGGATGTGGCTCGGAGACAGGGTCGCGTTAGAGGTGCGTTTATGGCCCAAGCAGGAGAGACCGGGGGCTGTCGGGCGCGGGGGAATGCTTGCGAGGCCGGGGAGTGAGGGGGAGAGACATGCAGGCTATTGGCAATGGGCAGAGAGGCTATGACACACAAAATGGCTGCCACTTACGTGCATGATGGGGCCTAAAATGGGACAGAATGGCGTGGCCACTGTTTCACGATTTTCACTTTACTTTCAACAGTGGCGGTGGGAAACATAAATGAACGCCGCTTATGTATACCTAATTTTAGTCATTTTCCACAGACCCCAGTTTTTATCATAAGTTAGTTCATTCCTGTTCATGTCACAGGTGAGGATGTACAAGCTGACATTAGTTATACAATTCGCTTTGGTAGCCCATATGCATTACAGGCAGATGGAAACAATTTTGTTATCAATGCAGACAGAATCGTACATAACCATATGTAGTCAATGTGACGGGCGGGGAGGCAGTGCATACAAAATTACATTAGCTGCATCATACGTTAGACCTTGGAGGCGGGGACATTACATTAGACGATGTAGGAGATTCGTTCGAATACAAACATGATGTCATACAAAAAACGTTCTGGCAGGATAAGGGCTCTTATCACTTGAGGTCTGGACTCCATGGGGGTCAAAACTAGACAGTATGTTCATGTGCATAACTGGTGTTCTACAATCATCAAGATACAGAGTTAACGCCTTCTTAGTTATCCATGTACAGTTGAAAGTGACCGATGTAAGGTTTCGAAAGCTCAATTGGGTGATTAATCAATACAAAGTGGTTGGGAGAGGAATTCAAATTAATACAAGTGACAGTCAAGGGGTGGTAATGTTCAAAAAAAGGTTCGTCTTTCCAGTGTCTTAATTACAGCGAGCCATCACTGGTAGGCTCTCATTGTTCTTCTTCTTTCGTTGGCACTGTTGAGCACCGGCGGTGGAGCTATGCGTCCAGCTCGGATTCAGATTTCGCGTTGCAGGGTGTGGCCACTCTTTGCTCTCGGACCACAGTCCTGTTTGTCCTGTTACCTAACTAATCTACCATAGGTACTTTAGTCGGGGTACCCGTATCCCATTCTTCTTTCCGGGACAAACCCTATTCTATCTTTTGTGCAGTGTTTCTTCTTTAAGTCAAAGTTAAAAAAAAACTCCATATGGAAAAAGGGGTGATGGGGGCGTGCTTTGGGAGGCCAAGGGAAAAGAGGGCGGAGTGGGATCAGATCTGAAACGGACCAAGGGGGGCAGAAATTTCAAGTAAGTGGGCCCATCGATCGGGCACAATGGGCTGGGACTTTCGGCACGAGCTCATCAACCATGCAGGGGCTTCCGGACAGCCCTTCTTTCCTTCACTTTCTACGTTGAGAATGGTGCCTTGTCCCGCAGCTCTTTGCTCAGTGGCTCCCCCTTGGTCGAGGTCATAGATATTCCCTGATCTGCAGCCAGGCGGTGCATCACGTCCGGCCCCTCTCCTCCGACGACCGCACGTTATCTTTAAATGAGTACAAAAAACAAGTTTTTAGAGAACTGGCAGGGGAAGATGTTTATACACTTTAATTTCTCTCCCAACCCCAAGTAGTTGGGGAAACGTTTATTGGTCACGATAGGGTGGATGCTTAGTAACCCTTACATCGGTGTATGCTGTTAACTCATGCATCATGGCTGTGGTGCAGGTCTGCAAGTATCTTTCTATTTTCAAACATCATGTCTGTCTGGTGTCTATTCCTGTCATATTCGCATCGAATTCAAACCGGCTCCTCCAGTAGAGACTTGTGTTTTTCTAAAACTAATCCTGTTGATCTATACCTTTCTTCAAGGTCTGCTAGTTCATAAAAAGTGTGAAGTGCTTATTATCATGGGCTTACAGCTACCTTTTCCAGGGAAGGACATACGTTAAGCATTTTTCTTTTCTGACAGCAACGGCTAACTTTTATCAGTTTTTGGACCATTTATCTTTAAAAACAAGGTCATCAGCTACAGTCTTTAAGATTTTCTGGGACGGCTAGTTACAGAACTGGGACCATTCTGGAAAACGGGGACGTTTCGGACATTCTACTTAAGTGCAATGGGCGGTGGTAATCCAAATGATGAGGGTGGTGTTACTAAAGCACTAAAACAAAAGCCGCTGACATATAGTTTCCCTTTTAAGGGTCAGATTAGGGGACAATAGTCGCCTTACCTGTCCTTTCTTTCTCAGCCAATTAAGTTCCATCATTTTACAGAAAGGAGAGGTAGTAACATGGCAAAATACGATCGTTTTGTTTCTGTCAATTTGTTCAAACACTGCCGTGTCTAAAGCCAATTATACCTGTGCCGGCGAGGCACAGTGTCGTCGTTTATTCAAAAGGGAGCCCTCAGAGAGAGAGAGCGTTGTGTGCACCAAATAGGCTATTAGTGCACGTACAACATAAAGAGAGAGAGAGAGAGAAACGTGTATAATAATAGGCTATTCAGTGCACACACATATAGAACAGTACGGGTCGGTTTCACGTATAAAACACAAGCTGAGAGAAAACATAAATTCATAGTTTACATACACACAAATACCAGACAGGGTGCGACAGTACATACGTCAAGTACGGAAACCTAAGACAGAACACAGAGCTATTTTGGGCAAAAGGACTTTGTCATGCATGTTGCGTATTCTCAGTATTCTTTTTTAATTCATTTTGGGAGTCGAGCTCTTTGTTCTCCTTCCTTCCTAATAGTAGACAATTTTTGTTGGTGACCTCGCTTCAAAAATACTTACTACTTTTTAATTGGTCGGACACTAGTCCAGTCGTGCTTATACTCACGGTGGGGCCTTCCAATATCTAGCAAATGATGATCCAGGCTGAGGTAGAGGAGGGGTATCAGTTGGACGTGCGATGGTACAATTCAGATTTTTCTATGAGGGTGGAAGAAGAAGGGGTAAATCTAAAACATAACAATATCCCTAATTTCTGGGCTGAGGGGGATTAAGGATGAACCCCAACCCGGGGTACTCTTGACTTCTCTTATTTAGTCAGCACGTAAATTGACTCACCGGTGCGCATTATTTTGGGTGTACATTTGGGATATCGGTTCGGGTCCGAGGTACTACAATAACCCTTCAAGTTTCTGGTGTAGGCCACTCTCCCATTCACTAGCTCCAGAGAGGGAGAGAGTCGTTCCTAGGTAAGGTAAGTGCTATATTCCTTTTCGCCCTTCACATGCAGGTACCATGTTCGGGCTTATTTTTCGTATTCCATTAACCGCTCGATCAACACCTCCGTCATACAAAAAGCATTCTTTTATCGACCCAGACGTGCGCCACACATACGCATTCATACCGTACAAATCAGGGCCCATGCGCACATTCATACCATACAATTTTCATGCTCTCAGAGATAACTCCTGCATATAATGTACCACCTCACGGAGCTGGCCTATTTTCCTCGCGTGGAGCATGGTGCGTTTTAGGTCCTCTCCATACTTCAGCTGAATTTCCGATGTAACCTGCAGAAAAAGAAAAAGAGGGGGAGGGGGGTGTTTAAAGCACATCAGCGCGCATAAACATAAAGAAATGTTTTTACCTACCATGTACCTGACTTATCTCTGTGGGACGCAGTCCCTTTTATCTTGGCATTGAAGCCCAAAGGAACCGGTAGTGCGGAAAAGATAACCAATGACAGGCTGCTCATTACATGGGTTGCCCAAGGGCGGTAGTACAGACCGCGTGTAGGAGAGGGTCAAAGGCCAGGGGTATTTAGTATAAGGTGGAGGGGTGACGGATTCATGTTTTCATTCGAGGAAAAGAAAAAGTTTACGGTGGTATAGGGTCGTACCTGTTCGCAGAGCATGGTATTTAAAAAAACAACCCTATCAATCTAAATGACTGTTACGATGCTAGTTCCATATATTTTTCTTTTAAAACCTTGATTGTAAAAATGTCAGTATTCAAATACGGGCCCCCAACCATACAGGCCGGCCACGGGGCAGACGGGAAACACATGAGGTAAGGAGATATTACACTGTAGTACAGGAGTACGTAACGAGCGAGCCATTTAATTGGAAAAACTAAACGTGACAAACGGTTGCAGGATCAGTGAAGGTTGATTTTATAATTGAAAGTAAAACAGGATCAGTTACAATAAAATCATTCATACGCATACCATGGGCGAGTATCATGAGTAACATTTACTTCGGAGCTTAAATAATACAATAATTAATAGTAAATAAACCCGACATCAATAGGGTTGTCCGCATGCTCAGTCAGTACACTTCCCCACCCGCCATTTGCACAAAGACCGCATACATCCCCCATAACATCAGGGCTAAGTAACTAGAATCGTCATAAGGAGTTGCAAGTCCCGCCCATACTGGCGCCATTTTGGTCGAGGCCAGGCGGGTCCAGAGTATAGTTCGATTGCCTCCAATAACTAGCGGACGGACCAGAATCCCTTTCGGCAGTTCAAAAAAAGTTCGTTAGCGCCAACAGAAAGAACAGGCTGCATGAACCGTGACTCAAGGGGGGGGGGCAAAAATCTTCCCTACCGGGTCACGCCACCGGAGCTGATCGAGTGTCTCTTGGTAATTCAGACAAAAGCTGGCATCATCATGAGAGCACCATCCTCTCGCGGCAACGTCGCGGCCACTCCGGGGAGCGGGACAGCAGGCGTATCCCTCCACCGATGCGCTGAATCAGCCTCTCTCACGGCACCAGATGGGGATAAGGCGGTGGTCACCCGGGGCAGTGGCATATCCATGGGGGATAGTCGAGCAACAGTGGCGGTTGCCCCCACCGGAAGCCCGCAGAGTCCAGGGCCAACGACTCTCGTAGAATCTTTAAAGCTTGGACAATGTCTTCAAGAGTGTGGCTCGTGCCCGAGCAGGCAAGCATTCGAGTTCCAGAGTAGTCCAGAGCCGTTCTAGTGGACCAGGCCCAAATCCAGGGAGCCGGCCGCCATTTTGAGCGTTCCGCAGCAGCAGCCGCTCTTCACCCCGGCCACCGGAGCGGGTCCCCTGGCCATCCAACCGAGTGGAACGCCAATGGCAGTCCTGGTGCAGCCGTCCGGTAGGTGAAACGCTAATGGTTGTCCTGCTGCAGCTGACCGGCGAGTGAAATGCTAAGGGTCGCCCTGCTGCAGCTGACCGGTGAGTGAAACGCTAAGGGGCGCCCTGCTGCAGCTCACCGGCGAGTGAAACGCTAAGGGTCGCCCTGCTGCAGCTGAGGAACCTCCTCCTGGGGAGGTGGGGGAGGCCCGTTCGCGTCGCCTCCCCCAGGACACCCCACGCCATCTCTTGGCGCAGCATTATAGGATGGCTGGACCAGGCAACAAAGGGGGGAGCCATCAGCAAGGCATCCCCCGCACACGACTTGCTGGACATCACCTCTGGATGATCCGGGGACAGGTCTTGGCGCGTTGGGTAGCCTCCGGCCTATTCGCACAACGGGCCACCACCGACACTACCTCGCCGGCTGACGGCTTTTGTAGGCTTTTTTTATAGCCCAAAGCCTACTAAAAAGTAGCTCAAAGTAGCCCAACAGGAACAGCGTCAAGCAGACGGCAAATGCATTTGGGTTTGTTGTTGCAGCCGGCTGCCATGTAAATAGTTGTTTAATAAAAAGTTTTAAATAGTTGTTTAATAAAAAGTTTTAAATAGTTGTTTAATAAAAAGTTTTAACATGTTACTTTGCTGGAGTGTTGTATATATTTATAATATTTGCATAGGGTTTGTCGTTATTTGGGCGGGGTGGGCGATGGATCCGAGCTGTCTTGCAGCCATCATGGTGTCTAGCTCCGTTCTTCTCACTAGTTTCATATTTCTCATGAGGGGTTGTTCCTAATGTTTCTATTTTAGCGGGGTCAAAAAGATCGAATCAGTGGTCTACTGATTTTGCTCGATTCCTTTTGTTTTCCCTAACGATTTTTAAGTTATAGTTTGCTAGCATGATACAGCGGCTAATCCGTATTTATATATATATATATATGTCCTTTTTATTAGGGGTGTCCTCCGGTGGAGCCGGATGATCTACCTCTAATAACGGTCCGGGCTGAACCACTACTGAACAATGGGGAGAAGATAGGCATGACGGGTTACAATGGGGACAAAAGTCTGCACTACCTATCCTTCACTACTTTGCGGAGACTAGGCAGAATATTTCTATTCTACAGTATTCGCAAATAGGGAATACCCAAAGAGAGAACCAATTCCAAACAGTCAATGTTCGGACAAACAATCAATCAAATGAGGGATAAAAATAGGCACGACGGATTACAATGGGGCAAAAGCCTGCGTTACCTATCCTTCACTATCTGCAAAGACCAAACAGAGTATTGCGACTCTGTGCTTGTTTGTAAATAGAGAATGATCCAAAGAGAACCAATTCCGAACGATCAATGTTCGGATAAACAATCAATCAAATGAGGGATAAAAATAGGCACGACGGATTACAATGGGGGCAAAAGCCTGCGTTACCTATCCTTCACTATCTGCAAAGACTAAACAGAGTATTGCGACTCTGTGCTTGTTTGCAAATAGAGAATGATCCAAAGAGAACCAATTCCAAAACAGTAAATGCTTGGATAACAATCAATCAAATGGAGAGGGAAGCAGGCACGACGGATTACAATGGGGGCAAAGGCCTGCGTTACCTACCCTTCACTATCTGCAAAGGGAGAATACTCCTATCCTTCCCCATTTGTAGACAGAGAATCTCTCAGAACCAAACAATCAAATGCGTAATACTAGTATTTTCCAATGACAATCAAACAATCAATTCGCAATTCGTCGTGTTACACGACCTTACCCGGACCGCATGGACAGTTTCTCGTCTTCCGCTTCCAGCGCCTGATCGTCCTCTATTCTCCGTAATTGCTGTGGCACTCCTGATGGTTCCCAGTCAGGACCGTAGATCACTCGAGAGAGGTCTGCTCAGAACCAGTGAAGTTCGGATGATCGGCTGCCAGACGAGGGTCTATCGGGCAGGTGCACTTCCCGATCGTTGCAGTCGTTCACTCTGTCATTGGGACCTCTCCCACTGGATCCACGTGTCGCTGATGGGCCCCACGTTTGGGACGCCAATTGATAAAAAGGTAGGGCCGAATTCGACCAAGAACCCTTCAGTATTTGCCCGGCGTTAGCCGCCTCTCATACCATTCGAGATTTACCAAACAAAGAGGCAGGCGCTGGAGACAGAAGGCAGGAAACAGGAGTTTATTCCGACGGAGCAGAACACGTCAAATCAGACAACAGGGTATCTTCTCGAGGTGCTCTAAACGCATCCTTGAGGCCTGGCCTCTTATACACAGGTTTATTGCTTTATTACATGAAACACATTCTTGTCAATACTTTGATGTACGGAAAGGCATCCTCGGAATCCTCACTTTGGGCCTGTTCCCACACACATTTACAGTAGAAGTTCCCACCCCGATCTCAGCATGTGGTGGTTATCGCGCAGCTGGACATTCCGCTGGGAACGGGGATGTGTGTGATCAGTCGGATCTTCGGGGTGCGAAAGCGTTGATTAATCCCCGCTCCTTTGATGGGGTGAATTCCTACTGTAGGGGGGGCAATAAACTGCATCTGTTGGGCTAGGTGATGGCCTGGGATCAGGCCGGACAATCAGGCAGGGAGGAAGGGTTTATCAAATGGGCCTGTTCTTTGAATGAGATAAAAGAGCGTGGGGGTTCTGCACGGGATGTGGCTCGGAGACAGGGTCGCGTTAGGGGTGCGTTTATGGCCCAAGCAGGAGAGACCGGGGCTGTCGGGCGCGGGGGAATGCTTGCGAGGCCGGGGAGTGAGGGGGAGAGACGTGCAGGCTATTGGCAATGGGCAGAGAGGCCATGACACACAAAATGGCTGCCACTTACGTGCATGATGGGGCCTAAAAAGGGACAGGATGGCGTGGCCACTGTTTCACGATTTTCACTTCACTTTCAACAGTGGCGGTGGGAAACATAAATGAACGCCGCTTATGTATACCTAATTTTAGTCATTTTCCACACACCAGGTGCTTACAGTAAGCACCACTGCACTGTGTTGCAGAGAGGTGGTCTAGGCCATGCCCCTTTTTACACCTCTCTGTAACGCAGCTATGTGGTGCTTACTAGAGGTACCTAGTGGGCTAGTTAGAGCCTAGAGGCCCTCAGGATTCAAGGGGACTTAGGGCCAGATGTAGGTCACCCAATACCGGTCGGTAACGGACGAAAATTGGTAATTTTGGGGCCGTTACCGACCGGTATCCATGAAATGAGATGTAGGAGCTTATTTTTTTCCGAATCGGAAAACATGAGTCGGTATAATTCTGACTCGGTAATTATGAATCGGTATAATTCCGACTCGGTAAATAAGAGGCGTTTTTTTACCGAAGCGGAATTTACCGATTACACATTTACCGAATCCTTAGTTACCGAATCGGTAAATAAGAAACGGTAAAAAAATGGCCATGGAGATGTAGGAAACCCGAAAAATATCGAATTCACGGAAATTCGGTATTTATGAGTCGGTATTTACCATGGATTGAATGCAGGTGGTAACCAGGTGAAGGCAATAAAAAGAGTCCCAAAATGCAACAGTGGAACCAGAATGGCGGTTTTCTACGTCATTGCAAGGTGGCAGAGACTACAGGCAGCAGAAGAGAGGGAATGGCAAAGGGAGGAACCAGTGTACAGACAGAGGATAACACTGTTCCAACTGACAGAGCCTGAAATACTCCAGAGGTACAGGCTACATCCCCAAACCATTAAGGACTTGATCAGGGACCTACACCCACTCCTGCAGCACCCAACACCCAGGGCCCACGCCATCCCACCCCATGTGCAGGTGCTGTGTAGCTTAAACCTGCATGCCTCCGGGAGCTACCAGAGTGTGATAGCTGCAGTGGATGGTGTGTCCCAGAGCTGCCTGTCCCGCTTCTTCAGGAGGTTCCTTGACGCCATGATGCAGAGGATGGAACATTATATTACATTCCCTGACACACCTGCGGAGCTGGCTAAAACCAAGACTGATTTCTATCAACTGGCACACTTCCCTCACGTGATAGGCTTCATAGATGGCACCCACGTACCACTCTGTCCACCTGCAGCCACAGAACACATATACAGGAACCGCAAGTCAACGCACTCCATCAATGTACAGGTCATATGCAACGCTGGCAACATCATCACAGACATCGTTGCGAAATTCCCTGGGAGTACCCATGATTCGTACATATTCCAGAACAGTGGAATATACACACGCCTAGTTGCTGGAGAATTTGGAAACGGATACCTGCTAGGTAAATGACATTGACACACACTGACACCCACAGCAGATCAATGTATCATGTACATGCAACTAATGTCAATCTTTCCCCCCCTAGGCGACAGTGCATATGCCCTGCGATCCTTTGTGCTCACCCCCTAACTCAACCCATCCACCAGGAGCGAAAGGCGATACAATGTGGCACACAGATCCACACGCAACGTTGTAGAGTGCACATTTGGACTACTCAAGAGCAGGTTTCGTTGCCTCCACAAGAGCGGAGGTGCACGCCAGTACACTCCAATCCTGTGCTGCAAAATCATTGCGACCTGTGCAATGTTACACAATCTCGCCACCAAGGAAGGCACAGAGGTGGAGATCACACATCATGAGGACATTGATGATTACACAGAACTGGCAGAGGCCCATGGTACAGTAGCGGCACCTGCTACAGATGGGAGACTGAGACGGGCGGAGGTCATACAGCAATATTTTTGAGTGAGTAATGAGACACAGACAGGCAAAGATTATGACGTACGTAGTTTAATTTTCACTACGCAAGTGCAATTATACCACACAATGGTTACACAAAATATTAATGTACATGACTGTGTGGTCACGGTTAACACCACCGTGACCTGTTCCTTGGGTGGAGGACATAGTCAATGTTTACGTCCACGGATCACAAGGTGGGACTGATGTGGCTGTGTGTCTAGGTTCTCGGTGTGGCCTGTCTCTGTCGCATGACGCCTGCCGCTCCTGCGTATTTCTGGTACAGGAGTGCTTGCGCCACTCCTGCTGGTGGACTCCTCACTTTCACCCACACATGTGTCGCCTCGAGTGCCAGTCTGTTGTGCGAGCATGAGCTCCATGGCAGAGATCACTCTGGCCATTTCCACAGATAAATTGGTGCAGCACTGAACAATAGCATCCTGCATCGCCACTGACCGTCTGCACAGCAGGGAGGTTGCAGTCGCAAATCTGTTTAGGGCTTTTGTCTGCTGCCGCACATCAACACGAGCCTTGCGCCTCTCCAAATGATCCCTGTGCACCTTGTCACACAGGACAGTCGTGCACTGTGTCATGTCTGTAATGCCAGATGCCATCGCCTGCATGCTCTCAGACATGTCTCCTATGCCCTTGCCTATGTCATCAAGCTTGTTGTTGGTGGTGCGTGTCTACCTCTGAACGTCCATCATTGCTTTAGCCTGCAGGCGCTGGACTTTGACCATGGTGGCCTCCAGACCGCAGAAGATCCCCAGACCGTGATGCTCTTCAGCTGCCTCCCGTGACCTTTGTCCTCAGACACTGGCCCGCATAGCTCTAGGAGTGGGCAGCTGCTCTGCGTCGGCTGACTCTAGTGGGTTGATGGCCATGTCACCCTCATCCTCTTCTTCCTCGGATGTTTCCATTATGCGGGGAGGGGGCACATCAAGCCGCCTTGTCCTTTCCAGCACTGGGGACGGAGTTGTCGGGGTGGGGGACTGTGCAGCCGCTCCTGACTCCTGACTCCTAACTCCTGACTCCCAAATAATAGAGGAGACTGTGGCTGTGGTGGTGTTGTATCCTTAGGTGACTTGGCTGCCTGCTCTTTGTCCTTCCCTCCGTGTACTGTGCTGGGACCAGCTTCTTCCCTCCTCTTCTCCTTATCCTTTGTTGTGCTGCGCGATGACTCTCCTGTGGACAGACATGGACAATGTGTCAGTGGAGTTGTTCACCTGTGTCTCTTGATTAAACACACTACTATTGCACATTTGCCTGTCCCTCATTTGCTTATGCTAGTAGTGTGTTGCATCCCTTGCTGTATGGTATGCTGACTGCATAGAGGTATCTACCTATGACTACATTTCCCATGATGCATTGCTGGCCATTGGTAAAACCTGTTCTGGAGTGTGATGTAGGCACACAGAGTGTGTACGGGAATAGGTAAATGGTTTAATGACAATGTACATGCATCTTACCTTGTTTCTTTGCAGCTCTTGTGGAGCTGTCAGCGTCCCCAATGCCGTGGATGGATTCAGGCTCAAGGGTGGATTCCACCAGCTCCTCAATGTCGGTGAGTCGTGGTGCTCGGTTTCTTCCTCCCCCTGTTGCTGCAGCTTCTTTGCGGTGGGCAGCCAATTTCTTTTTTGTAATGATGAGAAGATCATACCACCTTTTTTTCAAATCGTCTATTTCACGGTGGGTGACACCAATGGCATTTACCTTTCCTTGTATGTCAATCCAGGTAGTGCACTTGATGGACTCAGCAACATGCAGTGATAGTTTACCAAAGATCTTGCTGTAATGTCTGACAACCTCTGCAACAAGCACCTGCAGTTCTTCGGGGCTGAATTTCAATTTTCTTTTGCGCTCAGCAGCATCCCTCTGTCCATCCTGACTCTCCATGGTGCTATACAGGTAAGCTCAGGGAAGCCTGCTCCTCAGTCTGTCCTCCTGCTCTCCTGACTGTTGGTTTCTGCACCTGCATGGGCATGGCCACTCCCAGGTACTGGGGAGGGGTGCTTGATTCTGATTGGTTGATTCCACTGTACCTTTGGGTTTGGGTGTGGTTGGAGTTCCTGATTGGTTCACAGGCTCACATGTTTGTCAGTTTCAGATTTCCGATTCTGTATTTACCGAATCGGTATTTACCGATTCGGTAAATTCCGATTCGGTAAAACCCATTTGTTCCTATGGGCCATGGGCCCGTTGGAATGTATGGATTTTACCGATTTTGAATTTACCGAGTCGGTAAATACAGATTCGGTAAAAACAGATTTCAGATTCCGAGTAATTCCGAATCGGTAATTTTTACTGAGTTTTTACCTACATCTCATTTTCCGATTCTGAAATACCGATTCGGTATGAGTCGGTATTTTAGAATCGGTAAATAAAATGTACCTACATCTGGCCCTTAATCTCCCAACTTAAGCCTGCCACAGGTCGCGTTTACACAGTGGTGAAGGGAGGGGACGGGGCCTGAGGTGAGGTGTGCAAACATGCTCTATGGTGCATTTTAGGTTGGGGAACTCAACTGAACTTAATCACCCAACTTAAAACGGCCACAGGACGTGTTTACACAGTGGTGAAGGGAGGGGCCTGATGTGACGTGGGAAAACACGCCCTGTGACATGTTTTTAGTTGGGGAAACAATTCCCCTTCAATCCTGAGGGCCCATGGGGGCCAACTAGTCCACCAGGTGCTTCCAGTGTTGTAACTGTTATTGGTATGTCAATTGTTTTGAAAATGTTAGTTTGTATTTTTGAGTGTGTGTCTCAAAGGTTATATTAGGGTGAGAGGAGGTCTGCCACTCTATCACAAGGATGATGTCATCAGTGATGTCATCAGTGATGTCATTTGAGATGTCACCAGTAATGTCATGAGTGATGTCAATCAGCAGTGCATTGCGGACGCGCAAGTTATAGCTGATCTAACTATAACGGTGGAATTTCAATGGTTTTGTACAAGTGAAATGACCAGCTAACCATAACGCCCTGAAACCTAAGGTTTTACTTTTTTCAATGAATTTCCAAGGTTTTTTAAATGCTAATTCCTAACTATAACGTACCTGAAACCTCTGTTTTTTTGTAAATATTGATATATATATAGATATATTTCTATAGATAGATAGATAGATAGATAGATAGATCGATCGATAGATAGATAGATAGATAGATAGATAGATAGATAGATAGATAGATAGATAGATAGATAGATAGATAGATAGATAGATAGATAGATAGATAGATAGATAGATAGATAGATACATAGATGGGTGGGTGGGTGGGTGGATGGATGGATGGATGGATGGATGGATGGATAGATGGATGGATGGATGGATGGATAGATAGATAGATAGATAGATAGATAGATAGATAGATAGATAGATAGATAGATAGATAGATAGATAGATAGATAGATAGATAGATAGATAGATAGATAGATAGATAGATAGATAGATAGATAGATAGATAGATAGATAGATAGATAGGTACATAGATAGATAGATACATAGATAGATAGATACATAGATAGATAGATAGATAGATAGATAACTTTACTAACGCCAGTTGTGAACAGACCTCTTGCTTTCGCTGGTTAAGGTGCTTTTTTGTATAGGGGTCTGGCCGAACGGAAAAGTCTGTATTTTGTAGCTGGGTGAAGTGAAGTTGGTCTTTCCTTCTCCTTTGAACCTTAATAATCCAATAAGTTCAAGCGATCACTTAAAAACATAACAACACGGGGAATAGTTATAATGTTTTTCTATAACATGTCCTTTTTCCGTAACAGTTCAGTCCTGCTCGGCAAAATGTGTAATACTGAATATGTAGTCCCCGCTGACAGCCCAGCCCCTTATTCCCGTACTTAATACAGCTATGCATGCAATGTTTTAAAATTAATGTCTATCAAAGTTCACTCCAATTCATTCCGCTGTGCGTGAGTAAATCAAATAGAAACCCTTTTTAGTGCTCGTGACATAAATCAGCAAGGAAGCCTTGTCCCTTATGCAGTGTGTGCAATCTGTTCGCAGGCCATTGTTGCCAAACGCTCAATGCTCGAAACACAGTAAATAATGCATGTGTGTTGGTACAGTTCAATAGACTCCATTAACTCAATCAAAACAGAGTTTTTTGCCGTTTCTTCATTTTTTGCTCCGAAGAATGATTCTTTTATTTATTGTTAGTCTGACACAGGAATGGTGAGGACAGTCCCGCTGGAATTGAACAAGGCCCTATGGTGACACTCATTGGCAACAGGCAAAGCAATGTTAAGTGCGCTTGGAGTTGGAGCACTTGCATCAGGATCAGGCAGGAACACTGAACCAGTGAACCAATCCAATCAGACAGAAGATGTGCAAGTCCAGCACAGCAAGGTAACACTCAAGTGTTGTCCATATTTCAAGCTCAGGGCTCCCCTGCGGCGGAAGCATGTTGTCCACAGATGGGGAAAGCAAGGGAATGCTCTTTGAGCGAAAGGAAGACGGAGAAAAAAACAGAAGCAATGGACTCGGTTAAAAAATTCATGCATTCTCCGCGACACTCCTCCTGTGGTGTGTCATTATAATCTGATGCCACATTTGGATGTCATGTGCAAGAACAGGCAGGAAATGATGACCAAATATTCGTTTTCCTCGTCCCCTCATAAAACTAGGTGGCATGTAGACTGAAGAAGCCACTTTATTTGTTGCTTCTGTGGGGACATGCTCTGGCAGGTAGGAAACTCGTAACCTTAATAAAAAGGCTTACATGCTACATACATTTCAATAATAGTTCTATAGATCAGAACAGCACATTTTATTTCATTCCTTGAGTCTTTGCACTCGAGTTGCTAGTTACTCAACATCCAGTAGGACGAATTAGTAGAGGACATTGCAATGTGACATACATTTTGTGAATATGCGTTCTTAAATTAGGCTGTGAGACATCTGTATGAAAGATCTATGCAAGGGAGGTGTCACTGCCAGACTAACATTTGGTTTGCTTTGAATTACAAGTGTAGGTGGACTGCATGTCAAAATTTGGTGTATAAAAATGCCAGTGGTAATTATCTAGTCATATAATGTTTACAAAAATCCTGTTTTATTAAGGGTAAACCCGTTATCATAATTACTCCAGTGGAGTTATATTGTTGTAAACAATGTTTAGAACCTCTATGTATGTCAGCCAATGCAGTCATTGTTAGAAAAGACCACAAAATACAGAATTCCTGAGGAAGGCAAACCGCCGAAACGCGTTGAAGGGGAATCGGTTCTGTATTCCATGAAATGACTTACTATTTTTATGTCTGTATCTGTAATGCATACATTTGTATTTAATTATGTTTAAATGAAAAATTATGCACTTTGTAAAGACTAAAAAGTAATTTATAAAAAAAAGATATAAAAATGAGAAATGATTATAATTAAAACAAAACAAAGAAAGATATCGCAAAAGAACTTTAGTAGTATTTGATTTATTTGTTCAGCGTTCACTTGTGTGGTTCAAAAATATGCACGTAACCCGGTGCGACACTTCTGGTCTTTTCTAACAAGTATAGTTTCCTTGCCAGGGTTCATTCTTTAAGGCAGGGGCCCCTTTCTTCCACATACAGACAATGCAGTCATGACACCAGGTACCCAGGTACACGCCAATGAAAGAGGAGGCCTTTACCGTCAATTGAATTCAGGGCTGAGAGGAAGGGGTCTGTGCCTGGAGCCTGCATGCTGGTCAAGCTCAGGGGCCTGGAGGCCGTGTATGTTTGTTCAGGGTAACAGGCCTGCACTTGGTACCTGCAGTTCGATTTAAGAAGATGAGGCTGGTGTCTGGGCCTGAAATGCCAATTCTCAGTCTGAGAGGAAGATGTTCTGACATCTACTGATGAACTCTTTGAAAATCATTATCGTCTAGGGCACATGCTGATAGCAACAACATGGGGCCTGGATCTTAGATTGTTTCTTTAGGTGAAAGACATGTAGCATTCCTTTCTGCCTTAATAGACAGTCTTGTAATAGTGAGTACTGCATTTCGAGGTGAGAACGTGTGTCATTGCCTGAAAGAAACAGACACCTAAAGCCTGCAGTGTACACTCTGCTGATGGTAGGCCTTGTCCATGTGTTATATGGCTTCTTTCATCACAGATCACCTCACCCAGAACGACAGCCATGCAAAAACAACATTGAAACATCTCCAAAATGTGCCTGTTATGGTGTGATATGCACAATGCATAGCATAACTCATACCCCGACTTGTCTGTAGAAAGCCATTTCGTAAATATATATGTAAATAGCTAAAGAGTGCACTGAGCATGACAGGGTCGTGAGATATGGTGTGCCTTTTGTGTTGCACACCATAACTGGTGAATTTCAGCTACCGGATTCTCTCTTCCTTATCTATTATATTTTCATGTTACCCAATGAAAGTTTATCTGCAAAGATAATCAACATAATGCGAATTGTTCATGCCATGAGAGCGTTTAGAGTAAGCGTGTCTGAACTGTTAAATTGACTGCAACATTGAACTACTTGTAAGAAGAGTCTTTCTTTATATATATGATATGTTAAAAAAACGTATATATGCATTTAATAATTTGCATAATAGGAATTATTGCCGGTTTTTGGGACAGATTCAATCAATTGTGAATTAATAGATTTCCAATTCTTTTTTTACTTGTTCATTGGACAACAACATAAAATGTTTTCCATGTTTGTGAACACTGTTTGCCACTTTAAAAAGAGACGAGTCAAACCTGATTGGCTAGCCACAACCTGAACAATTTGTTGTGGTGGCCATTGCAGGACAGAGGCACGTGGTCTCTGGATCCTCAAAATTAAATAAAACAAGCATTTGCAATGCAATAGGTCTCGCAATTTCGAGATTTTGAGCTATTGGCATTGTATATGACAATGCCCTTTATGTATGTGTTAAAAAAACCTGCAGTAGTAAAAGGCATTGTCATTAATTAAAGTTTCTAAAGTTTTCAAAGTTTCTAAAATGCGAGACCAACTGTATTGAAAATGCGTTATGTTTACTAGCGCCCCCTGCTTCGCTTTCACATTAATAGAGGCCATGCCACTTTCAATAAACAAGCCGTGTTTAAAGAAAGGTGCACAGCCGCTATTAAAGTGAAAACATAGTATGGGGCGCATTTACTCCCAAAAACATTTGTTTGTCAAGTTGATAAATAAATGCCTTATTTTGTAAAAACGCCCTGTGAAACGCACAGAGCGCTAAATGTTGAGGGAAAGCATGTAGTGCCTGCAGTAGTAGAAACTCATTAAAGTAAATAGTATTTACAGACTAAATAAGACGTACTGTGTAACAACAGAAGTAAAAGGGCCAGTCCTCATGGGAGGTTACAAATAAAGGCAAGGCAGTACTAAGGAGGGACCAACAAGCCTATTAATGAATCAAAAGCCAGCATTTACGAAGGACAATGACCCAAGCCCTTGACCCTGTTGTAGGGAGGTCAGTCCCCACGCCGCGTAGCACCACCTGACTCCGCCGTGTGCACAACCCAGCTGCTGCTGAGTTCAAGGCCCTCCTCCACCCGCAAGCTACCACCTGCACCTCATCCCTGGTGGCCAGTGGTAGGCCCTGAGGTCTGTTTCTTCAGCCTGTATTGTTTTTATGCTTTTAATTTTACTGTTGTGCCTGTTGCCTTGTTTTGTTGCCTGCTTGCTGCCTTGCCGCTTCCTTGCCTTTGCCTGTGCTTGTATCCCCCTAGCCGGTCCTGCTCCCGCCGCTGCGTCCCCTGCGGCCCCGCCCCACGCTCCCATTCACCTGTTCCCCCCACCCAGTTGCTCCTCCCTCCCACCTCCCCTACTTATGGTGGCCGCTGCGCATCCACTTCACCTTCAGGAAGCCCACCACCGCACCCCACTGCTGCCTCGATGATGCTGGAGCAAAGTCACCGGTGACCAGCTCACCACCACCCTCACCCAGAACCCACCCGCCGACTCCACCGACCCCGACACCGCCGCCCGCAACCTCAGACAATGGATCGACGACTGCGCCAACACCCTCGCCCCACTCAAGACACCCTCCAACAGCCACACCAGCAAGAAAGCCACCCGGTTCACCAAAGACCTCCAGGCTTCCAAAAGAACATGCCGAAAACTGGAGAAGAATTGGCTCCGCGAACGATCACCGGACAGCTACACAGCCCACAAGAACGCAGACATCACCAACTCATCAGAGCCGCCAAGAGGGCCTCATTCAAGGACCGCCTAGACAACAACGCACACAATAGGAAGGAGCTCTTTAACATCGTGAAGGAACTCTCCAATCCCAGCTCCAATGCCAACGTCATAACGCCTTTGCAAAACCTATGCGAATGACTGGCTACCTTCTTCCACCGCAAGATCACCAACATCCACAACAGCTTTAACGCCCCAACGACCACCGCCCCCACCACCACCACACGCACCAACCACCTACTCTCCTGGACAAGCGTCAACGACAAGGACACCAGTGAGATCATGAAGACCATCCACTCCGGCTCATCGCTAGACCCATGCCCCAACCACATCTTCAACAAAGCCAGCGCATCCATCGCACCCCATCTCAGCAAAGCCATCAACATCTCCTTCGAGAAAGCAACCTTCCTGGAAAGCTGGAAACAAGCTGAGATCAACGCCTTACTCAAGAAACCAAAGGCAGACCTCAAGGACCTCAAGAACTTCCGGCCCATCTCCCTGCTCCCATTTCCGGCTAAGGTCACCAAGAAAATCGCCAACAAACAGCTGACCCACTACCTCAAAGACAACAACATCCTGGACCCATCCCAGTCCGGTTTCCGCAGCAACCACAGCACCGCAACCGTCCTCGTCACCACCACAGATGACATCAGGACCCTGCTAGACAACAGAGAAACAGCAGCCCTCATCCTCCTGGACCTGCCAGCCGCCTCCAACACGGTCTGCCACCACATTCTACGCACATGCCTACATGATGCCGGAATCCAAGGGAAGGCCCTGGACTGGACCACATCCTTCCTTTCCGACAGAACTCGGAGAGTCTGCCTCCCCCTGCCACTTCAATGCCACCGAGATCATCTGCAGCGTACCCCAGGGCTCGTCCCTCAGCCTGACGCTGTTCAATATCTACATGGCACCCCTCACCCATGTAGCCTGTCAACATGACCTCAACATCATCTCCTACGCCGACGACACCCAGCTGATCATCGTAGCTAGAGCTTGTGGCGCCCGGGGCTATCCCTCAGGTTGCCGCCCCTGGGAGGGGGGGCAGGTGCTGGGGGAAAAGGACGGCGAGTACTTGAAAGAGGTCCGAGAGACACGTAGTATCGCCGCTAATAATTAACTCGATCATGCAAGTTACATGCACATACAGGACACGGGCCAAGGCTACACAGTTGAATACACTGGTGACCGGCAGTACAAAGGCGAACACACAGACTGCATGATCTATCTGGGGACTAAGAAAAACTGCATGTGACATCCATCAGAGAGCTGCGTGAACAATTACATGGTAAGCCCCTCAGCACAATGCAAACATGCAAATACATGACACTGTTCGGGTATCCATCATCTACAGCTGACATTAAATGACCAAACATCATGGTCCCCCCCATTAAAGCAGTGGGGACGTGCACAAGCGTGATGTGCTCTGACTTGAGGTACAATAAAGCAATGACAAACTCAGAACAGCATGAACTAGTGAGGGAAGGTGGGGGCGGGGTGGTACACATATAACCTGGTCTTAGAACAGAGTCACAGCAGTCTCAACAGTCAGACCCACACCATTGCAGCCAAAGAGTTTCTGCCAAACTCCTAGTGCCTACTGATTGGTGCTGATCTAAGTTGGAGTGTGTGCAACAGCTAAGTTCAATTCAAGTCAAAGGAGATTTCTAAGATCTCACTATCTTGTCAACAACCTAGCACCAGCCTGCATTAATTGAAAGTCGCACTGGTGGCCAACCACAGCAGCAAGCCACTAAAGTAACATCAAGTTACAGCATCACCATCCACCAAAGCATCTAGGCCTATCAACAGTGCCAGCTTCTTAACTGATGTGTTCTCATTCCTTGAGAATCCCAGGCCCCACCAACTTGGCTTACCAGCACCACCTCATTGCTACAGGACCTCAGCAGTATGTCCTTCCCACAGAAGGGCTTTATCAGTGTTGAGGTATGCATGATCTTCCTCCACTGATGCCTTATCACTGCTTTCGAATTCCAGGTAGTATAAGTTTTCCCCAACAATGCATTATCAATGCCACAATAACTACTAAAATCTCCACACTGTTGCTTCCCCAAATTCAGATTTTACACTCATGACAGTGACATGTCTTATAAATAAAATGATGTTTGTGGGATTACCGATCCATATCATGGAAAATCTCGAAAATGCCTTAATGGTAAAGAAAACTAGAAAATAGCAGACTGGGACCCATGTTAACGGATGCTTGTATCCTTTCAGGTGCCAACCATCACGTGTGGTATTGAGGGGCAAAACTGCCATTTGCATAATTTTCAACACACTTGCCGGGTGGACTTACCTGTCTGCTCCTCTCCTTTCTTTCCGGTCTTCACATGTTCCAAAAAAACAACTGTGGAGATACCTGTGATGCACTGTGGAAGTTCCTCACGGGTTGGCTCTGGTCCTCCACTGGGCCCTAGGACTCGCCCACAAGCAACCACAACAAATGCGGTACTGGTTAAAAACTTTGTCAGCGTCAGGTGTGACTAATATCGCTTGCACTTTCTCAACAAGGTGGACAATCCTGTGCACATTATCGTGTCGGTCTTTTCCTGACAAACCATGACTGGTCCAGAGGAACCAATCCTGGTGCAAGTTTTTAAGTCTAGAGGCTAACGATTTTTTGTACAGTTTTGGTGGTGCTTTATTTCATTTTATTAAGTTTTATATAGCGCGAACTTGACCCAAGAGGGTATCCGAGCGCTTTACATTTAGGATTGTTGCGTTACAAGTTACATCAGATACAAGAGCATAGTAAGGTACAGTACATGTTTCAAATGTTCGTACTGCAGAAGAGCTTATAATTATATTTGTAAAAGATTATGCGTATTGCAGTAACCAGTTTTAAAGTTCAAACTGTTCTGCTGTAAAATAATGCAGTTTATCATCAGTGTATATATTTACAAACTATGAAAAGCACAACATTTCTGATAATCTAAGACGTTGCTAATTTATAACTAGACATTTTCTTTATTTTCCTTTCTGATATTTTTAGGGCTCAGTTAAACTCCTCTACTTTAAATATAATGTATTTCTTGCATTTCCTCCCCTTTTTCTTCATCTCTATGGAGAGTCTATCCCCACAATACAAACCTTACCTTCCAGGCTGCTACTAATTTATCAGCCAAAATGTAAATTCTGCAAATTCCACTCTGCGTATCCACTTCTCTACTTAAACTAAGCTCCCCTTACCCAGATGTGCCACTCTCCCCTTTAAATGGCCCCTCCGCATCTTCTGATGGAGCTTTCCTACCCCTGAAATAATCTACTGCCCCCTCTGAAGCCCTACTGAAGTTCCTCTCTCCCACTCTGAAAAGTGCTGCTCACCTTCTAACCTGCTTACTCATCCCCAAGTCAGAACCTCGACTAATTTACCCAACCCACTTCTAAAATGTTCTGCACTGAAATATCTAATTGATTGTGTAGTAGAGGTTAGCTTTCACTGATTTTACCAGAAGACAACATGTTTACCGCATGGTGTAGTGCTGAAAGTATCGTGCACAAGTCTTGGTTTTTGTTGCGCTTGGACTAGAACATTTTGAGGGCCTCACTTGTGGAAAAGAATAGTTATTGTAAAAAATAAGGGTTGTTTGCAGTTTATGTTAGGAGTGTGTGTGGTTTTGAACATTACAGTGCAGGTAAAAGGGTATGACAATCAATCAATCAGGATTTATAAAATGCAGTATATCACCCGTGAGGGTCTCAAGGCGCTGGCCTGGAGATGCGAGCTGCCTTGTGGTGGTACTCTGTTTATTCGACAGCCATGTCTTCAGTCCTTTCCGTGAATTCCTGGAGCGATGATGTGATGTTGCGATAATGCTCACTTAATGCTGTTTCTACGAATTTGATTTTTTTCTGAAGAAATTCTTTGCAACGCATTGGCAATGTTAGAGTACTAGTTCTTTCAGGAAACAATCAAGAAACATTCATACAAAGATGCAACAAAGAAATGGCCATGCAGTTATAATGCCGGAACATAAGTACAAAACAATAACTGGGAGCCAAGAAAAGTGTTTCATAAACTAATATCAATGACAAGAAACAAAAAATGAGGCCAAAGGGAAGTGGGGAATTTGATTAGTTGGACTGGACGCATTAGAGGAGGAGAATCACTATTTACATAGAGACATTATGGAAATGCTTGATGGAGTCCACTCTGAGTATGCCCAGTGGAGATGTGGGACAATATGAAGTATTTAAGGATATATAGATATTTAAAATACTAAAATACGTGACTGCAGAAGCCATTGACTACTTTTAGATGCAGCTGTACCCCATATTCCGGCCGCTCATCACAGAACTAAGAAAGGAACGTGGGTAAGCAGAAGGAGATATATCTTTGGCTCAAACTTGTTGTCCTTGACCCCCGAACAATATGCCCTGGGCGTTGTTAAGAAAATGTAAACTTGTGTAGATTTTCGCATGGGTTCAATGAGTTCGGAAAACTATGTATTACCTCTCGTGCACTGCCGGCAAACTCTCACAATTCAATAATGAGATCACATGCTCATAGCTGCCAAGGTTTCAGATTGCTACGTGTGACATTTTCATAATGTCAGTGTAATTATGAGTGACATTTCAACGACTAGGAGTGACACTTTCTCACAAGCAAAATCAAGCAATGAAGATGAGGGAAACCTATAAATATCAGAAATTACACCCATTTGAGCAACAAGAAACTACAAGAACATCTTAAAAGTGCTGCAAAGCACTAGAAATGGTCTCTGTCCACATGGGACCTGGCCGAACAGGAAGGATGTGTGAGGCACCAACATGTACAAGTTACCCACGAAGCAATCTCAGTTATCTAAGTGTCACACTGTCTCAGCTGACACGTGCACAGACAGACTTGACTGCCTAGCACCATGCTGCATTATCTTCACAGGCTAAGGCTGGTGCAATAATCTCCCATACAACATAGAGGATAGCTTATTGCTGTCAGAAACCTGTTTTAAATGACCCCCCCTGCAGTTTCGAGAAATAAACCTGCAAACTTAAAGGAAGGCACAGATACACACTTGGTTACAGCTATTATCATTCTTTTAGCGCTAAAAGGTGGAGGTAAAGGGATCAGAAGGAAAAAGAGAAGGAAGAAGAGAAACAAATGAAGGAGGGAGAGGAGAGGAGAGAGGAGGAGAGACCATGGGAGAAGGGTGAGAGGGGAGGAGGTAGACAAAAGGAGAAGAGAGGGAAAGAGATACAAAAGAATGGGTAAGGTTGAGATTGGAGGAGAGCGAGATGGCCAAAAGCAGAAATGGAAGGGAAAATGCAAATGTGAGGCACTTGACATATTGCAGCAAGTAAATATAGCCAGACATGTGCTGAACACCTCAGTTGAATTAGAGATGCAGCAGGTGGGTGTGAACAGGCGAGCAGCACTTCAGACCCCGTCCCCCGTCGTGTGTGAGGCGTTGTTGTATTTTAGCCCTTCTTAGAGCCCCTGCTTCTCCACCCTGCCTATTTCTGGAAGAATCAGCCGTTTACCCCCCTCCCCTTTCCGGGCAATTTGGATCTAGTTGCGCCTCTGGGTGTGAACAGTTATGGAGCAGAGTAAAATTAACGTTATTTCAACATCATTGCCATAACATCAGCATTTCATTTTTCACTCCTACGTTTCTAATCGAAAGAGGCCCACTTCACCTTTCACCCCAATTAGGCAGACTAGAACAGTAGTAAATAACTTAGCAATAGAGCAACATGCAGCCACGCCAGGACACTACAAAAAATCTGTGAATTAGTCATTTTTGTACACGACCGGCATCCTGATGCTTCCAGGCCAAAAATGATAAAAGAAGCTTTTCACAAACCCTTCGCTCAAGTTGTTTCGGATATCTCCAGTTGGTGTAAAAGGACCCCGGTGTACTTTCAAGCAACACACCTGGCCATTTCAGCAGCAGATCCGCAGGGCTTTTCCGTGTTAGGAATCTAAAAGACTTCAGAGCTCAACCCTGGAGAGACGGGGGTGCTGGAAAGATGTAAGGAGGCCGACGGAGGGGGATGTTTGCTGTGCTGCGGGTTGATGAGAGCACATGTAAATGTAAATGTAAATGTACAGGAATTTATATAGCGCAAATCACCAAGCGGTTTCTAAGCGCTTGCTTAGGGAACCCATCCTGGTATTCCCCAGTGAGATAACCCCGGCAGGGTAGCCGCAAGGTGAAAGCCAGGCATCCCGCCGCGAGGGGCCGTTGTCGAGATTAAGCAAGCTATTGCCCAGAGTCGCAGAGTGTGAACCCGTGAATCGAGTAGGCACCGGAGCGAGAATTGTCGAGTCCATGGACATTTTAGGACTCAAGACCCCGCCGAGCCGGGAATTGAACCCTGGTCCCGGGCTGACCTCTGCTTCCAGGTCTGCCTCCTCTAACCAGTGAGCCACACTTCTCCACTAGAACAGAACAGCACAGCACAGAACACATCCGGTCTTTATTGGCGTGTCTGCAGCTGACATTCACTGGGCTCTTGCACGCTCTGGCGCGCGAGGGCTGGCCAAAAATTATGCCCAGGGCCGTCATTGGCGCACTACCACTGACGGCCCTGGGACAAACAGAAACGCGGTACGTCGGGCACCGCACTACCACTAAGCTAGGTGGTGGTGCGAGCGCTGCAGGCAGCATCTGCGTTTTGCAAGCAGGTGCGCTTGCATTTCAAACATGCTGACAGTAGTGTCAGTGAGTGCTATGTCCCGAAATAAATGATAAAGGCCGCTGCCACGGGCCAGTGCCACACGGCTGACGTGACGCCCTCAAAACAGTGCCGCCTGGGGCGGACCGCCCCCCCGCACCCTCCTAGCTACGCTAGTGACCCTCACCAAAGACCCTCACACAGCCAAAACCAACCTCCATGAAGGAATGAAGGCTGGATGAGGAACAGGTGACTGAAGCTGAACTCGGACAAGACGGAAGTCCTCATCCTTGGGTCCACCCCCTCGGCCTGGGACGAGTCCTGGTGCCGACCACACTAGGAACTGCTCCGACACGAACAGACCACGAACGCAACCTAGGGGTCATCCTCGACTCCACCCTCACCATGACTAAGCAGGTCAACACCGTCTCCTCCTCCTGCTTTAACACCCTCCGAATGCTACGTAGGATCTTCAAGTGGATCCCCACTGAAACAAGAAGAACAGTCAACCAGGCCCTCATCACCAGCAGGCTGGAAAACGGCAACACACTCTATGCAGGAACATTGACCAAGTTCCTGAGACGGCTGCAACGATTCCAGAACGCCTTGGCACGTCTGATCCTCGACATGCCCCGCCGCAGCCACATCACTCCCCACCTGAGAGACCTACACTGGCTCCCCATTAACAAGAGGATAACCTTCAAGCTCCTCATCCACGCACACATCCACGCCTCCTCATCCACGCACGGCCCAGCGTACCTCAACAAACGACTCAGCTTCTATACACCCACCGCAAGCTCCACTCTGCCGACCTCACCCTCGCCGCTGTCCCCCTCATCCAAAGAACGACAGCCGGATGCATATCATTCTCCCACCTCGCAGCCAAGACCTGTCACACTCTCCCCACCAACCTATGGCAGACCCAAGACCTACTGACCTTCAGAAGATTACTCAAGACCTGGCTCTTCGATCAGTAGCAGCACCACCCCCCGAGCACCTTGAGACCCTCATGGGCATGTAGTGTGCTCTACAAGTGCCCTAATTGATTGATTGATGACAAATATGGGTGGGGAGTGTACAGGGCTTCAAATCCATACTCCAATACAAAACCAATGGGATGATGGACGGAGTATTGAAAATTGCAATCACCCACCCCAGTCAACTGATCTGGGTTTAATCCATCATCATTCCTTAGCTCACTCCGCCACCCCAGTTCAGACATGGCCATATGCAAATCAGTCTGACCCTGTGCCTCATGGGAAAAGTCCAGCCCAAACTGCCAAGCCATGTTTTCCCTGGACCAGAAACAAGCATCCTGGGACCAGTATCTGGCTAATCAGCCGTCATCAGCCAGGCTAGCTTGAATCCAGTGGCAAAGGGAGCAAGGGACACACGTCTGGGCATACCCTGCCAACTAAGGGCGAACAAAGCAAAACCAAAGTGGATGATGGACGAAGTGTTGAACATTGCAATCACTCACCCCCAGTCAACTGATCTGGGTTTAATTCATCATCATTCTTTGCTCACTCCACCACCCCAGTTCAGACATGGCCATATGCAAATCAGTCTGACCCTGTGCCTCATGGGAACAGTCCAGCCCGAACTGCCAAGCCATGTCTTCCCTGGCTCAGAAACATGCATCCTGGGACCGGGTTCTGGCTAATCAGCCATCATCAGCCAGGCTAGCTTGAATCCAGTGGCAATGTAAGCAAGGGACCCACATCTGGGCATGCCCTGCCAACTTAGGGCGAACAAAGCAAAACCAAAGGGGATGATGGACGGAGTGTTGAAAATTTCAATCACTTACCCCCAGTCAACTGATCTGGGTTTAATCCATCATTCTTTTGCTCACTCAGCCACCCCAGTTCAGACATGGCCATATGCAAATCAGTCTGACCCAGTGCCTCATGGGAAAAGTCCAGCCCAAACTGCCAAGCCATGTCTTCCATGGACCAGAAACAAGCATCCTGGGACCAGTATCTGGCTAATCAGCCGTCATCAGCCAGGCTAGCTTGAATCCAGTGGCAAAGTGAGCAAGGGACTCACGTCTGGGCATACCCTTCCAACTAAGGGCGAACAAAGCAAAACCAAAGGGGATGATGGACGGAGTGTTGAACATTGCAATCACTCACCCCCAGTCAACTGATCAGGGTTTAATTCATCATCATTCTTTGCTCACTCCACCACCCCAGTTCAGACATGGCCATATGCAAATCAGTCTGACCCTGTGCCTCATGGGAACAGTCCAGCCCAAACTGCCAAGCCATGTCTTCCCTGGCTCGGAAACAAGCATCCTGGGACCGGGTTCTGGCTAATCAGCCATCATCAGCCAGGCAAGCTTGAATCCAGTGGCAAAGCGAGCAAAGGACTCATGTCTGGGCATGCCCTGCCAACTTAGGGCGAACAAAGCAACACCAAAGGGGATGATGGACGGAGTGTTGAAAATTGCAATCACTTACCCCCAGTCAACTGATCTGGGTTTAATCCGTCATCATTCTTTTGCTCACTCCACCACCCCAGTTCAGACATGGCCATATGCAAATCAGTCTGACCCTGTGCCTCATGGGAATACTCCAGACCGAACTGTCAAGCCATGTCTTCCCTGGACCGGAATCCAGAGAGGACCTGGCTTGGCATTTCGGGCTGGACTGTTCCCATGGGGCACAGGGTCAAGACTGATTTGCATATGGCTGGGTTCAAACTGGAATGGCATGGTGAGCAAAAAACGATGGATTTAAGCCCAGATCTCTGTACTGGGGTGAATGTATGACATTGTTCTGCATTCTGCCCATCAACTGCTGTTTTTGCATTTGTCACCCCGAGTGGGACGGGTATGCTCAGAGGTGAGTCCCGTGCTCTCTATCCCACTAGAATCAAGCTATCCTGGCTGATGAGGGCTGAAAGCCCAAAACCGGTCCTAGGATACTTGTTTCCAGTCCAGGGAGGACCTGGCTTGGCAGTTTGGGCTGGACTGTTCCCATGGGGAACAGGGTCAAGACTGATTTGCATATGGCTGGGTTCAAACTGGAATGGCATGGTGAGCAAAAAAAACGATGGATTTAGGCTCAGATCTCTGTACTGGGGTGAATGTATGGCTTTGTTCTGCATTCTGTCCATCAGCTGTTGTTTTTGCATACTCCAATACAGCATGCTTCGCAGAGCAGCATATGCGCTGCTCAGTATCGACCTAAAAACTGTTACCCCTCTTTAAAAACACATTACTAAGTATATATAGGTGTGTCCAAGAGTTCCTCTTTCATTCGACAAAAACAACAGTAACAACATGAACAGGGGGCGTGTCTTGGTGCGCAGCAAGATGGCTGCATACTAGTGTAGCTCTAGTGGCTGCCTTTTAAAATCCTGCACTAATCCTGTCTCAGACCCGGCCATCCGCTGTGAAGAATTGGTGGCTTGACAGCGGGAAAACACAGTCTTACTGCTGAGGTCCCTCCTGTCGGTGTTAACCCCCGGCGAGCAAGTAATCCTTACGGCCTTCCTTGGACCGCATGGTAGTGGTGCAGAGGGCAGCGGTGATCACTCGGGGTGGAGACTGTGCGCGGAGGCATACTGCTTGGGGAGAGCGGCAGAGACGATATCTGGTGACTGCGGATGCCTTGGAGTCACCCGCATTGCACCCGCGACGGGGGCGGCCGGACCACTTTTCTAAGGCTGGGCGGAATTAGTGAATTTGCGATACACGAATTCTCGTGAATTCGTAATCGCGATTCGCATTTTACCAATTCGGGAACGAGAACTTGCGCATGCAATTGCAACGGTCGCGAACATGTTGTTTCCACTTAACCAGCCTGCTCTCGATGCCTTTTTCCTGTTTCGGGTCGCAATGATGTGTTAGCGTTTGCAGTTTCCTGTTTTGGGTCGCAATGATGTTCGCGTTCACAATTTCCTGTTTCGGGTCGCAATGACGTGTTCGCAATCGCGGCGTCGCTCGGCCAGCTACCAAAATCTCACAGCGCATGCGAACAGTGAGGAAAACTCATCCGCGAACGCAGAATCGTGGTAAGTCAATGCCGCGCGCGTGAGATTGTATTTTTGAAGCGCGAACAAGAAAAAAAAATCCACCAACTCGCGAATTGCGGATTTTTAGGCACTTTCGCGCCATTCACGGATTGCGAAATTGCCAAAAATTTGCAGGTTCCGCAAGCAGAACGGATTTTCCGCCCATACTTACACTTTTCCTCCAAGTTAAACAAGCACGCTGCGAGGCTCAGGGAAGCGGAGCAACACATTTTAAATGCTGAGGATGGCCTGCAGCAGGTGACCACGAAACAGACGGACATGGCGAAGCTGCTAGCAATAATCCAGGCCAAGAACGAGGACATCGAAGCGCGCTCGAGGCACAATAATGCGCGCATTTTGGGCCTGCCTGAGTCCACCAATGTGGGACTCCTTGAGGACTATGTAGAGACTCTTCTGCGGGAAGTATGCGGTGCGGAGGCTCTATCACCTATGTTTGCGGTGGAGCGTACGCATAGGTCCTTGGCGGCACACCCCCAACCGGGGCCCACTGCGAGGCCGATGATTGCCAGGCTTCTCAATTTTAGGGATCGCGACGCTATTCTAAGATCTACGCGACAACAAGGCACCATCAACTATCAAGGCAATACACTTTCTTTCTACCCTGATTTTATGGCTACAGTGCAGGCAAAGAGTTCCAGGGGTTGAAGAAACTGCAGGCGAAGGAACAGATTCCATACGCCATGCTCTACCCAGCGCAGCTGCGTATCGGGGAGGCAGCTAATTCCAAAATCTTCACAAGTCCTAAACTGCCGTTGGATCATGCCAAATCGCTGCGGCGTCGAAACAGCCCTCCGGCTCCAACTTCAGATGTAGACGATTGAATATCCCTGAGCACTAGGATCTTTACCTTTGTATATTCTAATTGTAATTACATGCATATGTAGCCCCTTGTTCGTTTACACTCTGGAAAACTGGGGTCCTTTGATTGTTACATAGGGAAGGCGGGTTGTGCATTTAGGAAAGCTGGGATTTATGGTGGGTGCTCTGAGCGCAGGGGTTCCGCCTCACCATTTGGATTGTCATACGCTGGAAAATATACTGGGCTCTTGTTGAGCTGGGTCATACTATGGGATCAGAGTGTCATAACACTGACAGATTACTGTCTGCCTTGATATGCCCGCTTGGGGATGACTTGAGAAACTCCCGAATGTCCGCCGCAGCACTGGGTATATACAGTGATACTGGGATGGCCGTGGGGTTGTGGGACGTGATACACCTTGGGTGGCCCCTCTCCCTTCTAGATTGGGGAGTGGATTTGCCGCTACGTCCCTATGGGTATTCCCCAGCCGATGTTCTGTTTTATTCGATTGTTGTGGGAGGGGGAGTTGCATGTGGGCTATGTCTTTGGCATGTTGGGGAAGCTAAAGTGGGTGGGGGGAGGGAGGGTCTGTTCTTTTGTTATCAGCCGACAGTACTTGCAATATGGATGGTTTGGTTGGGACGGTCAGTATGGGGATACAACTGTCCGCATAGTATTAGCGTTAAGCATGGGCGTAAAATCCGCTCCGCTCGCGGATTTTTCGGATTTTCGGCAAATCCGCAATCCGCGAACGCTCGCGAATTTGTCGAAAATCCGTGAATCCGCTCGCGGCGGATTTTTTGCTTGGTTGCGGCGCGCGGCGTGGTGCACGGCGTTCACTTTCCGTCATATTAGCGTTTGCCGAGTTGTTTTTCTTTGCGAGTGACGCGCCATTTTAGATCTTGCTGCGTGTTCCCGCGGGAGTTTGTCGCCCGCGAATACGTACTCGCGGCTTGCCACCTTGCACAGCACACCTCGCGAGAGTTCGCAATTGCGAACACGTAGTTGCGGCGGAAAGGAACAATCTCGCACTTGCGAAATAGAGATTTTGCAATTTCGCACAAGAAAATCACCAGCAAACAGGATAAACCTTCAGAAAATTATGATTTTTATCAGAATCACTCCTCAGGTTGACATTTGCATGGCCTTTTTTTTTGCAAGGAGTCCATTTTGGGGGGGGGGGAGTAAGGAAGTGCCCCACAGTCTCCAACTTCCTGTTCCTGTCCAGCAGGCTCCTCCCAGTGCTTTGTCCATCTCCTGGTCACTTTCATTTGGATCTGGAGCTGGAAGGATTACTTTTTGTGGGTGCTGCTGGATATTTGGATTTGAGGCCTTTTTGACTGTCTTTGGATCACTTTTGGATTAGAAATCAACTTTCACAAGTAAGTTTGTTTGGGGCATTACAGTTGCTGCAAGTACAATTTTTGAACTTTTTCAGAAAATTAAATAAATTATATTGTGGGTAGCCACAGTATCCAGTAGGACCAGGGTTGGTTATGGGTGCATGATACAACTGTTTTGTTGAATTTAAACACCATTGAGGCCATGGATGGGCTGGGATTGTGCAGATTTTATTGTTTTTTGTCGTTTTTTTGGGCCTGCTGGTGTGGCCCTTTGCCCAGGGGTGGTGAGTGTTGCATGGGCCTAGTCTTTCTGTGGGGTGTCTTCTTGAATTTAAACATAATTGAGGCCATGGATGGGCTGGGATTGTGCTTATTTTATTGTTTTTTGTCGTTTTTGGGGGGCTGCTGGTGTGGCCTTTTGCTTGCCCAGGGGTGGTGGTGGTGCATGGACTGAGTGTGCCTGTGGTGTGGTCTCACTCTCTTTGATGTAAACATCATGGATGGCATTGGATTGTGGTGATTTCTGGCTGTTTTTCTGTTTTTTGGGGGTGTACTGTTGATGTGGACTGGCCATGTGGGTGGTGGTGGTGGCCATCTTGAGTGCTGGCTGGTACAGGCAACATGTGCTTGGGGTGTAAGGGGGCCATTTTGAGGAGAGGCAGTGTCTGAGGCCTGCACTTATTTTGCCTACTTTTCATCCCTTATGCCCAGGGGTAGTGAGTGTTGCATGGGCCTAGTGTTTCTGAGGGGTGTCTTCTTGAATTTAAACACCATTGAGGCCATGAATGGGCTGGGATTGTGCAGATTTTATTGTTTTTTGTCGTTTTTTTGGGCCTGCTGGTGTGGCCCTTTGCCCAGGGGTGGTGAGTGTTGCATGGGCCTAGTCTTTCTGTGGGGTGTCTTCTTGAATTTAAACATAATTGAGGCCATGGATGGGCTGGGATTGTGCTTATTTTATTGTTTTTTGTCGTTTTTGGGGGGCTGCTGGTGTGGCCTTTTGCTTGCCCAGGGGTGGTGGTGGTGCATGGACTGAGTGTGCCTGTGGTGTGGTCTCACTCTCTTTGATGTAAACATCATGGATGGCATTGGATTGTGGTGATTTCTGGCTGTTTTTCTGTTTTTTGGGGGTGTACTGTTGATGTGGACTGGCCATGTGGGTGGTGGTGGTGGCCATCTTGAGTGCTGGCTGGTACAGGCAACATGTGCTTGGGGTGTAAGGGGGCCATTTTGAGGAGAGGCAGTGTCTGAGGCCTGCACTTATTTTGCCTACTTTTCATCCCTTATGCCCAGGGGTAGTGAGTGTTGCATGGGCCTAGTGTTTCTGAGGGGTGTCTTCTTGAATTTAAACACCATTGAGGCCATGGATGGGCTGGGATTGTGCAGATTTTATTGTTTTTTGTCGTTTTTTTGGGCCTGCTGGTGTGGCCCTTTGCCCAGGGGTGGTGAGTGTTGCATGGGCCTAGTCTTTCTGTGGGGTGTCTTCTTGAATTTAAACATAATTGAGGCCATGGATGGGCTGGGATTGTGCTTATTTTATTGTTTTTTGTCGTTTTTGGGGGGCTGCTGGTGTGGCCTTTTGCTTGCCCAGGGGTGGTGGTGGTGCATGGACTGAGTGTGCCTGTGGTGTGGTCTCACTCTCTTTGATGTAAACATCATGGATGGCATTGGATTGTGGTGATTTCTGGCTGTTTTTCTGTTTTTTGGGGGTGTACTGTTGATGTGGACTGGCCATGTGGGTGGTGGTGGTGGCCATCTTGAGTGCTGGCTGGTACAGGCAACATGTGCTTGGGGTGTAAGGGGGCCATTTTGAGGAGAGGCAGTGTCTGAGGCCTGCACTTATTTTGCCTACTTTTCATCCCTTATGCCCAGGGGTAGTGAGTGTTGCATGGGCCTAGTGTTTCTGAGGGGTGTCTTCTTGAATTTAAACTCTATTGAGGCCATGGATGGGCTGGGATTGTGCAGATTTTATTGTTTTTTATCGTTTTTTTGGGCCTGCTGGTGTGGCCCTTTGCCCAGGGGTGGTGAGTGTTGCATGGGCCTAGTCTTTCTGTGGGGTGTCTTCTTGAATTTAAACATAATTGAGGCCATGGATGGGCTGGGATTGTGCTTATTTTATTGTTTTTTGTCGTTTTTGGGGGGCTGCTGGTGTGGCCTTTTGCTTGCCCAGGGGTGGTGGTGGTGCATGGACTGAGTGTGCCTGTGGTGTGGTCTCACTCTCTTTGATGTAAACATCATGGATGGCATTGGATTGTGGTGATTTCTGGCTGTTTTTCTGTTTTTTGGGGGTGTACTGTTGATGTGGACTGGCCATGTGGGTGGTGGTGGTGGCCATCTTGAGTGCTGGCTGGTACAGGCAACATGTGCTTGGGGTGTAAGGGGGCCATTTTGAGGAGAGGCAGTGTCTGAGGCCTGCACTTATTTTGCCTATTTTTCATCCCTTATGCCCAGGGGTAGTGAGTGTTGCATGGGCCTAGTGTTTCTGAGGGGTGTCTTCTTGAATTTAAACTCTATTGAGGCCATGGATGGGCTGGGATTGTGCAGATTTTATTGTTTTTTGTCGTTTTTTTGGGCCTGCTGGTGTGGCCCTTTGCCCAGGGGTGGTGGTGAGAGTTGCATGGGCCTAGTCTTTCTGTGTGGTGTCTTCTTGAATTTAAACATAATTGAGGCCATGGATGGGCTGGGATTGTGCTTATTTTATTGTTTTTTGTCGTTTTTGGGGGGCTGCTGGTGTGGCCTTTTGCTTGCCCAGGGGTGGTGGTGGTGCATGGACTGAGTGTGCCTGTGGTGTGGTCTCACTCTCTTTGATGTAAACATCATGGATGGCATTGGATTGTGGTGATTTCTGGCTGTTTTTCTGTTTTTTGGGGGTGTACTGTTGATGTGGACTGGCCATGTGGGTGGTGGTGGTGGCCATCTTGAGTGCTGGCTGGTACAGGCAACATGTGCTTGGGGTGTAAGTGGGCCATTTTGAGGAGAGGCAGTGTCTGAGGCCTGCACTTATTTTGCCTACTTTTCATCCATTATGCCCAGGGGTAGTGAGTGTTGCATACTTGCATGTCCGTAGTCTTTCTGTGGGGTGTCTTCAATGTAAACATCAAGGAGGGCATGGGATTGTGCTCATTTTTCTGTGTTTTGTCGATTTTTTGGGGTGTATAACTGAACTGATGTTCCTCTGTCTTCCATTGCTTTTAGGTGCACAAGAAGACTCAAGAGAACCACCAGTGCCAGGAAGAAGTCCTGCAGCGGTGTGTGCAGCATAACGTCACGCGACGTCACGTCTGGACACAGAACCCTCTGCAACTCGTGCAACTGCTGCCTGCTGACCTGCTCTGAAGAGGATGGCCCCAAAAAAAGTAACCCGTAGCTCCTCTAGCAAGAAAGGTGCCAGTAAGGAGCAGAAGAAGCAAGTTACCAAGGAGACTGGTGTGCCGCCCGCCCCTTTTTTTGGGAGTAAAAAAAAAAGTATGCCTGCAGCAGCAGCAGCGGGATCTGCTGGGGACCAAGCTGGCAGCAGCACCCCCGCTCCATTGGGCTCAGTGCCACCACCACCACCACGCCAACTTAAGTCCAAGCCCTTGAGTGCTGCAGAGGCAGCCAGTATAGTTGTTCAATCACCATCGACCAGTGATGTTGGCTCATCGCAAGAAAGCAGCAGCAATGTCCCTCAATCAACACAGGTTGTTGTAGCTCATCTGACGAGTGTTGAACAACCACAGCCGCAACAACAATCACATGTGCAAGTACAAGCCCAAGTACATGTGGAAGGAGAGGCAGCGCAAGGAGATGCGCAAGCAGAGGTGCATGGAGGGTCACAAGTGCCCACAATAGTTGTTCCTCCCGAAGTAGGGGCACATCAGGAAATCGACAATCAAGGCGAGGTATCATTTGAGGAAGCCACTCCTCCTGCTGATCCTTCATTGTCTTCCACAACCCTAGCAAGGAAGAGATCAAGGGTGGTGTCTACATCCTCTTCAAGCACACCTCCTTCTGATGATACGGATCAAACTTGGGAACCAGCACCACAGCCGTCTGAGAGTGAGGCACACCATGATCCAACAAAGGTACTTAAGCGTAAAAGGAAGCTCGTCCAAAGTCTCAGACTTATGGAGTGTGATGAGGCTCAACAAGAAGTGGCGGATACTGCTGCTGATGAAGACTCTGCCAACGACGACCCAGTCATCATAAAGGTCACTGCAGCCCCAGCGGGCATGCAGCAAACAGACATTTTGACCCTAGCCCGAAGAGCTGCTGCGCGTGATGATGATGATGATGATGTTGTCGATGAGGAGGCAGTGGAAACACCACAATCATTGGAGTTAAGTAGTACACCAACTCGTCCCGCTTCCATATTTCTTTCTGGCAAGAAGAGACCTGCGTCAACCTCGACCTTAATTAGTGGCGGTGAAAGTGGAAAACGTACAAAAGTTGGGCAATCCAGATCCTCCACTTCATCTGGCATTAGCTTCATGACCACCACCACCAGTATCGCCGCCTCCTCCAGGTCCCACAGACACTTCAAGTCCCCAGTTTGGGACTTCTTTACTGTTTGTCCCAAAAATCCAAAGTTTGCCATTTGTACCCTTTGTAAGCTTGCAGTTAGTCGTGGTAAGTCAGGTACCAACTATGGTACCGGCGGCCAGAGTGGTCATCTTGAGAGAAAGCACGCTGTCCAATGGTTTGCGCACCTAGCTGCGATCAAGAAAGGCCAAAATCAAGGAAACGTTGATGTTTCATCTGATGTTGACGAGCAGGAAGAAGACGTGTCAAACACTTCCCTTACACCCAGTACCCCTGTCAGCAGCACACCCAATGTGAGGCACACTAAGAGTGTTGGAGCGAGTGAGACACCAACGCACAAAAGTTCACCAGCGAGCAAAATTGGGTCAACGAAGTCATTATCAGCCCGTAAATGCTTGGTCCAGGCCAACATTAGAACAATGCTTACTTCAGACGTGCCATATGAACGCAACCACCCACTGACGCGTCTGTATAACACTAAGCTGGCTAAAATGCTAGCTGTGGACCTTCTACCTTTTTCTTTTGTAGAAGCGGTAGGTTTTCTTGAATTAGTTGCAACGCTCTGCCCTAAATGGAAGGTTCCGAGCCGGTTCTATTTTGCCAGAGTTGCGGTTCCAGCACTACATGAAGATGTGCTGCAGGCGATTGGGGCAGCTTTGCAGAAGAGTGCTGTTCACACAATACATCTGACAACAGACATGTGGACCAGTGGCCCAGGCGATGATTACATGTGCATCACTGCACACTGGGTCTCTTTTTCAGGTGTTATAGCAAAGCTAAACGCAGGTGTTGACCCGGACCAAGTTTTCAAAGCTGCTCGGAAACATGCAACACTAGCCATGTTTGCCTTGGAGAAAAGTCACACAGCAGAAAACCTTTTGGAAGAGTTTAACAAAAAGGTCTTGACAATGCTATCCCCCCTAAAACGCAAGATTGGTTATGTTTCCACGGATAATGGCGCCAATGTAGTTAAGGCCATGTTCATGGGTGACCATGTTAGAGTGCCGTGTTTGGCGCACTGTATCAACCTGGTAGTTCAAAAATTCTTGAGTGATAAAGAGAGTCCAGCGTTCGAGGTAATGGCCACCTGCCGCAAAATGTGCAACCATTTCAGCCATTCTTTTAAGGCCCGGAAGCATCTGCGGAGACTGCTACTTCAACGTGGAATGCCAGTGAAAGCACTCATCCAGGAGGTGGCAACACGTTGGAACTCAACCTTCTACATGCTTGAGCGTCTGCATGAGCAGTATACGGTACTCGATCACTATTTCTTGACAGAGGCTACATCTCAGAAGGAGGACCTGCGGATGAGTAAGGCGCAATGGGCCATAGTTAAAAGCCTGACAGACATGCTTCGTCCTTTTGAGTTCTTCACGCGTGCAGTCAGCCAGGAGGACTGTAATTTGGGAAAAGCTATCCCATTGTTGTGCATACTGGAGCACCAACTGATGGCGGTTTCTTCTGAGTTTGAAAAAGATGAAAAAAAAAAAAACCATTTCATTTTGTCTGAGAAATTATTACATCGCCTACGTGGTGATGAACGTCTTAAAAACATCAACTCAGATCAGCATTACATTTGTGCTACTATTCTGGATCCACGCTACAAAAAGGCGCTGGCAGACAACGCATTCTTTCCTTTCGCTGATGCAGATGTTCAAAAGTACAAACATTGGTTAGCCTGGTCAGCCAAGAGGTTTGAAAAAGAACGGCAGGTTATTGAAGGAGAAGCCAGTACATCAGCATCAGCATCAGCAGGCCATCCGCAGTCACAAGAATCCACTTCTGCACCTGTGGCTGGGGCACAAGTGACCTCTCAGCCGTTAAAGACACCGGCAACTGGATCATCTGCACCACACACAATGACAACACTAACAGTGGCTGGGGAGGAGGATTGGCTAAGTTTGATGGGGTATGGTTCTCGAAAAAATGTCACAGGCACAGCTAAAAGTAAGCAAAGTGGAGGAACAGTTGATGACCTTGAGTCGATGGTGCAGGACTATCTGAATGACTCAACAGTGGTCTTTCTTAATGAGGAGCCATTGCAGTATTGGCATGGCAAAAAACAATTGTGGCCACAGCTCTACAACCTGGCTATAAACTATTTGTCTTGCCCACTCGCAAGTGTGTCTTCTGAACGTGTTTTCAGTGCTGCTGGTGGCATTGTAACTGCCAAACGGAGCCGCCTATCGCCCAAAAATGTGGAGCGGCTGACAATGATCAAGATGAATCAGCACCTCATACCACCAGATTACAAAGTGCGAGAAAGCACGCCACATGAAGACGATGAGGACAGCAACGTAGATGAGGGGATTTTTTCTCTGTTCGGTGCCACTGACCTCATCCAGCCTGAATTCGCAGAGTATGATGACGAAATCTTGTTCTTATTCCCTGACACCGAGCCCTGAAAATGAGACAATCAATCAAGAACTTTCTTTTTCGTCCTTATTCACTTTTATTCCTGTGTGCTTTGTGTCTCTCTTTCTTTGTTTTGCACAGTTAATTTAATTCAAACTTTAATCACCTAATCCCAAAAACAAGACCATCATCAGAACTGTCTTCACTTGTTTGCTTATTGATTTGAAGGTGCCGCAGTCTACATTCCTCAGGTTCACAAGTTCTGAAGAACATGCTCCTCTATCCTCCTCCTCCAGACTGCGATTTCCCTCCAAGCAGAGTGCTGGATTACGCACAATGAAGAAAGACTCAGCACTTGTGGGGGTGTTGTACTTCTTTGCGGGTGAGTTGACGGTTTTGGGCCCATTGCTGTGAAGCTCTAATAATGGACAAAAGTGTTTTGGACCAAATATGAGGTGGAAATTTCTTGCCGTTTTTGCTGACTTGCTTGCCTTTGAGGTGCTCTTTGGCGGGGTTCCGGGGGTTTGTGTGTAATTTTTGGTGTCTGTCGAAGCACTGCTGCGACAGTCTAATCTTGATTGCATTTGCTTTTCAGGAAATCCGTGGTGGAAAACAGGAGTTATGATGATTGATGATGATGACCTAGCTGAACAGCGCGGCATTTGGAACGAAGGCCGAGAGATATTGTAAGTATGAGATTTAGCTTTTTCGCTGTTTGGGGGTGTTGTCGGGTGTTTTTTTGCGGGTGGGTTGGCGCCGGCGGGTCTTGCCTGGGGCATTCCTGGGAAGGTCTAATACCGGATACAAGTGTTTTGGACAAAATCCATAAGGAACAGCCTTTTTTTTGCCATTTCTTCAGACATCTTGCTCAATGTAGCGTTTTGGGGGGCTTCCTGCTGTTCGTGGGTGGGTTGCGGCCGGGGTCTCTGTCGAAGCACTGCTGCGACAGTCTAATCTTGATTGCATTTGCTTTTCAGGAAATCCGTGGTGGAAAACAGGAGTTATGATGATTGATGATGACCTAGCTGCACAGCGCGTTACTTTGGACCGAAGGCCGAGAGATATTGTAAGTATGAGATTTAGCTTTTTCGCTGTTTGGGGGTGTTGTCGCGTGTTTTTTTGCGGGTGGGTTGGCGGGTCTTGGCTGGGGCATTCCTGGGAAGGTCTAATGCCGGATAGAAGTGTTTTGGACAAAATCCTTAAGGAAAAGCCTTTTTTTTGCCATTTCTTCAGACATCTTGCTCAATGTAGCGTTTTGGGGGGCTTCCTGCTGTTCGTGGGTGGGTTGCGGCCGGGGTCTCTGTCGAAGCACTGCTGCGACAGTCTAATCTTGATTGCATTTGCTTTTCAGGAAATCCGTGGTGGAAAACAGGAGTTATGATGATTGATGATGACCTAGCTGCACAGCGCGTTACTTTGGACCGAAGGCCGAGAGATAAGTATGAGATTTAGCTTTTTCGCTGTTTGGGGGTGTTGTCGCGTGTTTTTTTGCGGGTGGGTTGGCGGGTCTTGGCTGGGGCATTCCTGGGAAGGTCTAATGCCGGATAGAAGTGTTTTGGACAAAATCCTTAAGGAAAAGCCTTTTTTTTGCCATTTCTTCAGACATCTTGCTCAATGTAGCGTTTTGGGGGGCTTCCTGCTGTTCGTGGGTGGGTTGCGGCCGGGGTCTCTGTCGAAGCACTGCTGCGACAGTCTAATCTTGATTGCATTTGCTTTTCAGGAAATCCGTGGTGGAAAACAGGAGTTATGATGATTGATGATGATGAGATGACGACCTAGCTGCACAGCGCCGCGTTTGGACCGAAGGCCGAGAGACATTGTAAGTATGAGATTTAGCTTTTTCGCTGTTTGGTGGTGTTGTGTCGCGTGTTTTTTTGCGGGTGGGTTGGCGGGTCTTGCCTGGGGCATTCCTGGGAAGGTCTAATACCGGCTAGAAGTTTGTTGGACAAAATCCATAAGGAAACACCAGTTTTTGCACTTTTTGTAAGTTAGGGTTCGTTAGGGTTAGCCCTAGCAGCAGGATTGCATGTGTTTAGGGGGGTTCTATTGCAACGCGGTTCTGTTGTTGTAGAGCACTGTTGGAGCGATGCTGGCTATGGATACTTCTGCTTGCAGGCAAGTGGTTTGAATACAATCCACGGTCTGTATTTGGGTCTACTGTTACTTTCAAAGTACGTTTTGTAACCATTTTTCTGCTAGGCATCGTTTTTGGAGATATGATTGGGTTCTTCTACATTTTTGCGACTGGCTTTAGTAAGGGTCTTGGTGGGAGCATTGCTGGGAAGGTCAAATTTTGTTCTAAAACACAGTAGTACACCCACCTTGAGGGGAAAGATCCGCTATAATATTTTGGCCATACTTATTGATCCTTAAAAAGGTGACTCAGACAGAGCACGCAATTTCAAAAATATTGTACTGTCTATTAGGGAAATCAAAGTGTCACTTTTTGAACCACACAGCGTACATACCTTTTATTTATTTATCAGTGGTATTGTAATAGCACTTCCTGTTTTCCGTTCAATAATTACAGGCCGGGTTTCAGTCAACATCCGCCAGGCAGGCAGTGGACAGGGTGTCTCTTCTGTCAGTGGTCACCACCACATTGATGGACGAAGCGTCAGCTGGAATGGAGGAGTGCCGCCAATAAGAGGAATTGTTTGCTGCATGCAACTTACTTACCAATTTCAACAGGACAACTCCAACAACATACGCAATACAGATACAGTATCCATTGTTGTCTTTTATTCTATGAGTGTGACTGCATGTGCTTACCTTTACTTTGTAACCAAAGATTGTCTGTAAACTCTGTATCTTCAATTATTGTTTGTCCATGCTCTGCTTTTTTTTTCTTCTCTCAACAAAACCTACCCAAAAAGAAACCCCCATTCCCATCCATTTTACAAACCCTAACCCTCTTCCCCCGGGCTGTGTTGTTTTGCTTGATGTCTGACTAAAATGACATCAATAATTCCACACACTTGCTGGGGAGGATAAGGTGATAGCAGCAACAGGCTGGTGAAGGAATACGAGGATATCTTCTAGACTTACTCAGCTTCAGTACTATATCTTCTAGTAGTAGTAGCCAATGTCAAATAAATTCAACGCAAGTACTAGTTATACTTGCAATACTTTACCATTTGTTAGGCTACATTATGGCACTGTTCTAGTGTACTGTCACCTGCTATTTTCTCGATCGTACCGTAACCGTTGTAATGCTACAGTAAGGAGTACAAACAAGGTTTTGTTTTCTTTTTTTCCATAGGCATGCAACTGCCACTGTGTCACACCACTAGTAACACCGCAATGAGGAAATGTCACCCGCCCAGGAATGACAACGTTAATCCCCATTTCACCTGGAGCCAGCCCTGGGCCTAGCCCTAATTTCTAACACAAATTACAGGTAAGATAAGCGTTTGGTGGGAGGTAGTATAATGGAGTATTATTTCGGAGTAGACAAGAGATTGACGGTTGTACTACTAAAGTCCTACGACTGTTCAGGAAAACAAAGTTACTGTTACACTCCCGCCCCCCACCCACCAGACTGAAAAGCAGTAAAAAACAGGTATGGTCAGATAAAGTTGAAAAATATATTTATTTATCCCTAACAAAATAATCTCCCTCACCCACCCTAACCCCAACGATTGTCTCTGAAACGTCCCAAAACGATCCCAACTCCCAAATCTCACCCCCCAAAAGTCTATAAAAAAAGGGCAAGGGACACTCCACTACTGGAGGGTGCTGGTGCTGGTGCATGATGCGGCATGGGCATCATACTCCTTGCGGAGGGTGGCAAGCTCGGAGCGGAGGCCCTTAACCAAGGTCTTATACCTCAGGACCTCCTGCTCCAGGTTGGACATGCGGACTCGTAGGCGGCGTTGGCGTTCCTTGCAGCTCCTGTGGGGGGCAGCTGGTATTTCGGGTGCTTGGCGGTGGCGGTCGGCTTTCTTAGCCCGGCTCGGTCCCGCTGGTTTAGTCACGGAGGAGGATGCAGTGGTCACAGTCGAAGATGTTGCCCCGCTCGACTGCGTGTCCTCCTCCTCCTCCAGGGCCACCAGCCGCCGATACTCGGCGACTGTGGCCTCCAGCCTCCGTTGCCGGGCCAATCTAGCCTGCTCCCTCCTTGTTGTTGATTTGGAAGGAGCAACTATATGAAGAAAGAAAGACATAGTCTGTAACCAATGCTCCTTATTAATAACACAAAGTGATTGAGCCGAAAGTTGGGTCACAGAGTACAAGTAGCAAATTGAAAGCACAGTACATAACTATTGAGGACAGTATCTATGTAACCTCCCACTTCTGCATCCTTGCTCTAACAGTAGTGGTAGTTTAATGAACTAATTCTACGACCACTATGGACTTCCATTACAGTCGACTATGACAGTACACCAGTCTTATTCTTCTTCTTCTCTCTTGTTTAGGGAAATGGGTACGTTATCTTATGCAAGCCGGCAGAATGACATGGACACAGCACAGTGAAGTTGCACCCGAGAAAAAAAGTTGCACACCATGATGATGGAGACAGACTTGCGTTACTGTACCGGTCCAGTACATGCAGGTGGTGAAGCTATTACTTTTCTATTACGGGTGGCACTGAGAATACTCTGTTACAAGGGCTACTGCTTAATTAATTTACCTTTCACCCTACAGTGCAAATGAGTACTAGAAAAGGAAACTGAAGAAGCTAACTAATTTGATTATCTATCACTTCACATGGGACGTATTTAATGACAGATGAGATGACTTTAGGTGCTTTGCTTAATATTGAGTGAACACAGTGATACACCCACACATGAATGACGTACTACAAGTAAACTAAAGTTATTAAGAGAGGTACGGAGTGTCCACCGTAATAACCAGATATATGCTGTGAATGCAAACGCAATACAAAGTACTGCTACTATTCATGGTAGTATTGGACACATTTACAATTTCTTTTCCTTGCCTTCCCTGCACTGGGACGGACGTGCGGGTGCGGTGGTACATGCTCTTCAAGGTAACACTTACTTCACCTGGCGACCATCTACTCTCTCTAGATACACATTTGCTATGTAAGAGTCAGAGAATACCATGCTCCAGGCATCCATTCATTCAAAGTATACGCACACATAGAGTTTCTGTTTCACCCACCCAGGCTGCTGTCCTTCCACCCATCCTTGCTTCATCATTGACCCAGCCATGCACCATACCATATTCTTTCCTTCCCAGCCACCTCTGGGTCCAAGCAAACACATATCGTTCTTCTTTGCCAGCCATCATACAAGTTCGCGTCCCACTTACTTACACCCTTCTTTCGCTTTTCGTTCATCCCACCATCACGTTCGTCTAAGAACTTATTGGGATTCTTCTCACCAAAAACTTCACAGCTAAGTCGAAGTACATTTCGAGGAGGCTACTACCTGGTTGATTTGTAATTGTAATACACCCGTGCAGAAAGCACACTATGCAGTCTTCAATCTCAATAAGTAAGGAATATATAGCTTACCTGTTTCCGCCACCACCGTTTGATCCCCCACAGGAACGGCCACCAGCTCTTCTAACGCCGCATCCTCCCCAGAGGCCTCCGAGTCCAAGTCCAACACAGCCACCTCCGCGCTGGCCCCGTCACCAGATGTTACACCTACAAAGTACATTTAAGAAAGTTAGAATACACCACTCACTACTATATAATATTTGGTCTAGGAGAAATGTTAAAAAAACAGAATACAATGTAATAATTTGTGACTGTCTACTCCATAGTAAAAATGTCCCATTTTCCAGGGAAGGCTGTTGTCTTGCTGCACTTTTATGCACAACTGATGAATGCTTGCTTTTGATTTTTAACACGCACCACTTTTTCTCCTAACAGACAGAAGCTTGACTCCTGAGTCCTAAGAACACGACCAGGATCAAGTTCAAAGTAGGTGAGAGTTCGGCTCGACCACAAGAAATGTGTCCAATAAATCGTCAGCACTAACCACTTTTCCGTTTACAGTTAAATAGTTTTATGACAAAGTAGATTTTAATAAATGTGTTTACTTTTAATAAAGCTTTTACACTTAAATAGACTCTGTGGTTTTTGTTCCTCTAGACTAGAGTGGATGAGCTAAAGGTTTTGGAATTTTTGCAAGCATGAGTGCCTCTGACACTTCTTGACTGTGCTGTGACTCCGTACTACTCTCTTGTCCTGCGTACGATAATCTAGAGATCATTGGGGATCTATAATCGGTGACTTCGGGAGCTGAATGACTCTGCCATACTATCTAGTCAGTAAGGAGACAGTGCATAGAGGTATTGCTGAATATAATGGGAGTCCAATGGAATTGCCAAATGTCCAATCTTAGTTAGCTACACAGACAGACTAATAAGAATAGTCTAGTAATACCACAGGGAGTCATATTCGAGGCAGGATAAGAATTTATATCCAGTCTACAAGAAGATCAAAGACGATTTAGAAAAAATCGAATGAGGAACGCTAGGAAAAAATAGGTACTGTTTAGTAAAATGTAAACTTACTGGGGCCAGCAAAGGAGCCCTCGCCTGCCCGATCCTGGCCTGCATCCTCAGCACCCTCCTCCTGTGTCCTCTTGCCCTTGGGGGGAGCTGATGTACCACATGAAAGAAAGAAAAACCATAAAACATGGATGAGATTTTTCAACCAAATCAAACATTTCAAAAGAACAATAACAACATATTTTGGAAAAATAGCAAATAGATAGACAACTATTCCACGGGATCTATCTCATGTGGTATACTACGTTATTCGTATTGCCTGATTTGCGGAACGTTGACTTAGAAAGTTCCTATGTAACTCAATAAACAGACTACTAAAGAGGTTTGCCTAGGCCTGGCACTGCAGGCAGTAGTGCGCAACACGTGACAGACAAAGTCCATCCTGCTTGCAGATCAGTGAATACTCAAACTATCAATCCACCCGCCACCACCGCCACTATTTCTTCTGATAGCCATGTGACTGTCTAAAGGAAGGACACTGGACTTCAGTCTGTTGGGGCTGATTTATAAGTCCCTTGCGGAAGTTGCGGCTGATTTTCCTCCATTGTTGCGTGCCTTTTCTGACGCAGCGGCAGAACAAAAGACTCGCCATGGTGTTGGTGCGGCGTATATATTAAAAAAAAAAACACATATGGGCATATGGGCGATGCATCACGTTGTAAAGCCCTGCGCCATCAGGGGGCGTTCCGGCGCAAGGGAGGGCGTACCTGCGCAGGAACGAATCCTAAAAGTGGCTGAGGGAAATCTACAAGATGTCAATCAGTCATTTTTAGGACAATGATGCATGACTCAAACCCTGCGCGCTTGAAGCCGACGTACGGCTTGATGCAGCATTGGGGAGATAGGGTACCCCAGAGCATTGCTGGAGCTGCGCCATCGTTGGCACGCAACTCCAGCAATGCGCTGCCTTTACGGCACAGATGCGTAAGGCTTCTGTGACGTTTTGGGCCAATGGGTGGTGGTGGCATGGCACACAATTACTGCCGCATCCCTGCTACTTTGCAGGGAATCTGCGCCGGTAATTGAAAATATGACCCTTACTGTCTAGCATTACGCAGTTCTTTTCTTTACAGTACACTGATACATAATTTCTCAGGCCAATGAAATGCTTCTGAACACAACATACAAAACAAAGAAGCATAGTAGCAAGCAAGGCTACTGAGAAGGAGAGCAGTGCACCTGAAAATGAAATGCATAGAAGATTTTGAAATATAATTTACCTCAATGTAATCGGCAGCATTATTGCTCTTGGTAAAGAACAAAGATTTGCAAATAACAGAGCAGGATAAAACAGAGTAGTAAATGTACTACTACAACTACTCACCAAGCCCGGGGACCTCTACGCCGAGCGCGTCCAGCAAGTCCCGCTCCCGGTCCATGACATCGGTCCAGCGGTGGGTGGCCTGGTTATATGTGCGCCGGACCCCAGAGATCTTGTACATGGCCCGGCACACCTTCTCCCACCGCTGGCGGCGCTCCCGGATGCCATAGCCGGTCGCGATCTTGCCGCCTCCCAGGATCGTCTTGGGGAGGCGGCGCTGGACATGGAAGATCAGTGCCGCCACTTCCTCCGCGCTGAAGATCTCCCTCGGGACCACTTGCTCCCCCCTTAAACGCCCGCACGGGAGCCGGGCACGGGGTGCGGGACCCTTCCCCTTCTCAGGGTGCTTCCCGGCTCCCTTTACCATGGTCTGGGCAGAAATAAACTTAAATGATAAAGAAGAAATAGAATAGTGAAGAAGAAAAGAAAAGAGTTTAAAAAAGTAGTTTAAAAGTAAATAAAAGCTGCAGAAAACACAAAAATATAGAGCTAGAAAAATAGAGGGTTAGATAATAAGTAAAATTAGATCAAAAAAACTTCAAACAAGCAAAGGATGGCAGAGATTGAGAGAGGATACAGAAAGCATGCCCAGAACCATAGCAATGAATGAGAAACAAGATGGCCGCGCCAGTTCACGACCGCGTGGGTAAGTTCGCGCGAGATTTTCCTTGCGAGTACGCGCGAAATTGTACTCGCGAGCAGCACACTTTGCGAGATTACACATAGCGGGCGGAAACGGAATTACGTCACGCCAACAAGATGGCCGCGCCCGTGTACGACCGATAGGGTAACTTGGCAAACGAATAGCTAGAAGCGCCTCGCGAACACGCGCAAGATCACGCGAACATACACGTCGCAACAAAAACAATTTTGTATTCGCACGTATTCGCGGCTTCCGAAATCGATCTCGCACGGATTCGCGCCCCAAATAACGCGCGAAATTGCAAAAAAAACGATTTTAGCTAAAATGAAAGCAATGAGCAGGTGCAAAAGTTCAAACTTAACATTAGTAACATTCAAGGTAGTGCTTCCTGATGGGCCCCTCCAGAGTTTGCAACAATTCTATGACCCTGCTATGACCCAAACAGCAGGCTCATAGAATAGCACCATAAAGGTCCTGTAAAAAAAAAATTTCACTGCAACAAAAAGCAAATTACAGATAAGGAAGGAAGCAGGTGCCAGCCAGACTGGAACTTTCAAAATTACTGACACATTAATGAAACACAAATTAATTGATGGCAGTTGAAGAAGGGCAGGTGTGCTAGCTTTTTTCAACCACCATAATCTACAGTAATAAATAAACCTAATAGGTGCCTGTGAGGATGTACTAGAGGGTGGCATGGGTGTCCCAGAGGGTGGCAGTGGTGAAACAGAGGGTGCTGTGAACCTGTGATGATAAACCAGACGTAGAAACAACATAGTCGCGGCCGTTGCAAGCCGAAAAGTAAGTTCGCAATTGCGAACTTGTCCCAAAATCGGCGCGAACACGCGCCAACACAAAAAACGGAAAAATCCGCAAGTCCGCTAGAGTTCGCGGATCTTCGCGGATTGCGAATCCGTAAATACGCAAGTTCGCGGATTGCCAATCCGCAAAATCCGCCCATGCTTAATTAGCGTGCTGGGTAGGTGGCTTTGAATTTGTTTGCAGATGATGGGTGAAAAGCTAACTTGTATAACCTGGAATGTGTGAGAGTTAAATACACCCAAGAAGACTAGACAAGTACTAGCTCAGCTCGACAGACATAATGTCAAAATAGCTCTGTTGCAAGAAACTCATTTGAGCAAAACTACTGAAGCTACAATAGCGAGCAGATGGGCAGCCTACAGGCTAGCTTTGTCTTATTCCACCTATGCCAGAGGGGTCCTCACGTTAATTGAAAGGGGTGTAAAGTTTACAGCTCTGCGTACCAGTGTGGACACAGAGGGACACTGGGCGATGGTGCAGGGCAGGTTAGGAATGGTCCTCGTGACGATCATTAATATGTACGGCCCTGTAGTAGATGATGTATCACCCTTTCTTCAGATGCTTTTGGTGGTGTGCTCTTGGCCAGAAGCGGCAATCCTGTTGGGGGGTGACCTCAATACTCACCTTAATCCATTAGTAGATAAATCCAACCGAGAGGGTGCTCGTACGGTCAAGGTAGCAAGTTGTTTCAATGACCTGATGTTGGAGCTAGGTTTGGTGGATGTTTGGCGGCTACGCAATGAGGGGAGACTTGAGGGTACCCATATTACTCCTGCATTTAACAACTGGTCGTGCTTGGATTGATCAGTGACGAGGTTAACACGCCCACCCTATCGGATGACAACCCTGTTCTGGTAGAGTTAGCTATACCCTTAAATACACATAGGTCCTTTACATGGCGTTTCAGAGCAGACGCATTTACAGACACGTCGTACACTGAGGCTATCAGGACGGCTATTATACAATAGCACAATTTGAGCCAGTGGATAGCCAGGCGGTCCTCTGGGAAGCTTTTAAAGTGACGACTAGGGGGGTATGTATTAGCACCTATACAGGGATCCTCCAAGACCTTAGATCACACTGCAGGCACTAGAACGACAACTCGAAACCCTAGAACCCTAGAACACCAATATAACCTTGCACCATCAAGGGATACACTGGCTGGAATACGAGACCACGTTGAAGAATACAATTCCTTAGCTGATGCAGAAATAAAATATTTATCTAAGCGACATGTGCCCAGAGCTTATGGGGAGGGGGGAAGGCCTGGCAGAATTCTAGCACATAGGTTACGTGATAGATCCGATAGGGGATATATGTGGTACATCCTTCGCCGGATGGGGTTTCCTCCTGTTTCCTCCTGTTTTCCTTCAGTGGCTACAAATACTTTATGCCGACGCTTCGGCGAGGGATAGAGTGGGGGGACTCACTTTTGAACCCTTTTCAATAGACCGTGGCACGAGACAGGGGTGACCCTTATCTCCCTTGCTCTTTGCTATTGCCTTGGAGCCCCAGGCATGTAGAATTCGACAGGGCCATAGGGAGACCACTCTAAATTTTAATAATCGTCCAGTCGGAATCTCATTATACGCGGACGTTATGGTACTATACATTCAAGAACCGCAGCAATATCTTTCGCAGGTGTTGCATGAATATATTAGATTCGGCCTATTCTCGGGTCTCCAGATCAACTGGGACAAGTCTGTTATCATCCCTCTAACAAGCATACCTACTCAGCCTCAAGTAGAATACCGTCTGATATGGTCTGAAGAACCCGTCAAATACCTGGGGGTGTGGCTACATCGTGAACCGGAGGTGGTGATCCAGGAAAATTATTGCCGAGCATACACTACCTTGGTGCAGCAGATTGATCGCTGGGTTTGCCTACCACTTTCCCTGGCAGACCGTATCGCTCTCATCAAGATGATTGTTCTACCAAAGTTTCTATACTTATTCAGTAATATCCGATCTCACTGACCAAACATTTTTTTAAAACACTGCAGACACAGCTGCTACGCTTGGTCTGGGGGAATAAACAACCGAGACTCAGTTGGCGTACGCTGACATTGCCAGTCGAGAGGGGGGATTTGGAGCCCCGGATTTGTATGCGTACTTTTTTGCGGTCAGGTGCAATATGCCTATTTCTGGTTCAAACCACATGAATTCATTCCACATGTAGCTGTGGAGCAGGAGGACGCTCACCCGGTGCCATTGCATGGCATTATCACCCATACTGCCAGACGGACACCAAGAATAGAGATTAACACATTGGACGCCACTATTGCAGCATGGCAGGAAATTGGGAAGCACACACAGAGGTTACCTATATATGCGCCTGCAATGCCCATAGCCGGGCATGCCGCTTTATCAGTGGCGCAGGAAAGTGGCCCTATTGCTGCTCTGAGGGAAGTAGGTATCACAACACTGAAGGATTTGTATCCAGATGGGAAATACCTCAAAGGGGAAGATCTAGAGTATATACAGCATCCCACACTACTCTTTCAATATACCTGCTATAGGTTACGTAGGGCCATACAGGATCATTACAACTCTTTCCCTGACAAACCGGTGCCTCTTCATGCCTTACAATTAGTGATAGTGTCTCCCCACCGGAAAAAAACGGTCACCAAATTATACGGGGCCATACAGGGCGAGACTCCCACCATGGACAACCACAGCTTGGAACGCTGGAACACTGTAGTCACCCCCCATCACAGACATAGTCTGGGGACACATATGTGCACTGACGGGACAATTGACCTCCAACAACAATTTGAGGATTATTCACCTGAAATACATACATCAGGTGAATTATAGTCCTAAAAAATTGCAAAGAATGGGACTGCGAGAATCTGATTACTGAAAGCGATGTGGGCAGGTTAGTGCAGACTCCTATCACTTAGCACTTCAATGTGGACCAGTGTTTCAATACTGGGAGGGGGTGCTCGCTCTTATTGGTACCATGACAGGTCTGGAAATTCAGTGTGCACCGCTGGCGTGCCTACTAGGATACATCCCTCAGACTGGACCTGGGCTGGGGAGTTTTGTGCGAGTGGCCCTATTGCTGGCAAAGAGAAGGGTGCTCTTCACATTGGACAGCCGCCAGAACCCTAAGGTTGATTTGTGGTTGAAGGACATGGTCTATTGCAGAGAACAACTTGAACTGTATGCCGAGGAACTGCCGGTTTCTTCCAGGCCTAAGGACATATGGGCTCCTCTAAGAGAATATTTTCTGGCACGACAAGAACTGGATCCAGATTGAATATTTATTGGAGAACTAGGGGTGCAGAGACTGCTAGTGGCCTGCTGAGCTATGCGGATGGCACTATGGGATACGAACGGGTGTGGGCCCACTGCACGCTGACCATGTGTAATTATTATACGACTATGGCTGATTTTTTGTTGGCACTGTTGGTTTTTGTTTTGTTTTACGCTTTTCATGTTCTCATAATTGTATGCTATGACATGGCATGGTATGCCGGATGTATAATTCTGAAACGCACAATAAATAAAAAAATTAAAAAAATGTTATTTAAAAATATATATATATATATAAATAAAGAACATGAACAGAGTGAAGTAAGATTTACTATTAAGAAAAGGTCACTGCATGCATAACAACTGGACAGAACGCTCACGTATCCAAAGGATGTAGAGTGCCGAAAATGTTTCTTATTGGGATTTCAATGTAAAGTGGACTTGTCTGAAAATTGGCAGGAGTTGGGGGAAGCAAGTAGGTAGAATTTACCCTCTGCATAGTGCCAGCATGGCTAAAACAGGAACTTTCATTTCATTTCACACCAAATCGTTAAATCTGATCAGTGTTTTCATCCAAGATATTTGCAGAACATATGATATTTTCTGGAGAATGTAATATTTTCTGAAACTTATTTGGAGAGTAGAGGTCCTATTGCGGTCTTTGATGAGCGGGCGCTGAAAGGCTCGACTTGTCTTTGGGTTTGTGGTAAGGTTTGTTTTTCGACATACCTTGTTTTACAACCTAATGTAAAGCTTGTTTGATTCAGGTTCCCACACTCTTACCTTATTCCAGTGCTCTTCATCTGTGGGGTGTGCCCCCCCAGGAGGACACAACACCATCTGGGAGGGCATGAATTCCACCATAAGATCTAACCTTTTACTGTTTCCAAATCGTTTACTAAACACTCTTAAAGTGTTCAAAATTACTTGCTGTGTATGGCTTGGGATATGCGGATGGCAGTCGATTATGTAGTGTGCCAGATTCCAGAAATATCTGTCAGGTGGTGGGGGGCACGACATATAAAAATATTCAGCTGGGAGGGCTCAACCTAAAAAAGTTTGAAGACTTCTGCCTAATTTTGACCTCCCGCAGATTAACAACGGGTGGAACGGAGGGGTGCAGTCACTGACAGGATATCAATTATATGAAGAGAGATCAGCGCAGATAAACACAGACAAAATAATTTTCCAAATTAATGATGTTTCATTGTACTTGTAGCACACTGCACTCTAAGGAATGGGATACTAGTCTAAAAGGCACTGATAAGGCTTTTGCCCAATAAAAAAAAAAAACGCCACAAGACGAAGAACAGCTGTTATTAAACATGGCTGTAAACTGTACACAGGTATATTATCAATAACCACCACCATCATAATGGTATGGGTCCCATGAAAATGGACGACAGGCAAAAATTAAATGCTCACCTAACTGCTCAGGTAGGTGCATGAGAAACACTCAGCGGCACTTATGCTTGCCACTACTGAAACCCAACCACGCTGACAAAACAGGTATACTTGCAAATCACTGCATAAGCACAGACACCATCGCTACACATGCATGCCGGCATTCAACTCCACATATGCATGCCTGCTCCTGCCGGACTTCATTCTTTGATCCTATCACCTATGCTCAACTGAACAAGTGAGATCACTTGATACCACACTGAATACATGCTACCACTATATACATGGATACCACCACTGGCACGCACATGAATACATGCATGCCATCAATCTGATGCAGTGATGAGAGACACCAATACAAGATACCTCTCTTAGTTTTAATAGAAGCCAGATGCCATTATCTCGCAGGTTTTAGCACTGAAAACTCACCAGTGTTAAATGAATCTTCTTGACACTCTGGTTGGCCATTGACACTACGCTTCATCAGCATCAATATGCGTGCAGGAGCCGCTGACAGGTTTGTCTTCCTGACACGGCACTGGTAGCCAATGTGGATCTCTCTGTAGCTAGAGCAGCAATGCCGGCTAATGAGCTGCACAGCAGCTGCCTCCGCACAAAAGCACATGGCATACTCTGGAGGGGCAGAATTTTGAAATAACCAGACTCAACATAAATGTGCCATGCTGCTAGAGGGCGGCACCCCTGGTAATGATGACTAAGGCAACACCGAAAATAAATACAGATAAAGAGTTGGAATGATCCACGCTGTGCGCTCTAATTACATTGATTGTAAACTGTTTTCAAGTTAACAAAAGAAACACAATCTCAACAAGTTTCTCCACGCAAAATAGACAACACTTGTTTTTGTAGCTCTGTTCATTCTGTTGTCATGAACTACAAGACATTATTCTCGCCCAAACTTATTCAAATATATGGAAATCGCCCTTAAAATGTGACATTTTATTCATGGCAAAGTCACTGGCCTTTGGGGGGCTAATTAGTCCAAATCGTAGTGCTTTTAGTTTTTTTAACATACAAAATATACTTTTTTATAATGAAAGAAATGTGTTAACCGATGCGTAGCTCATTCCGACTACCTAATGCATTCTCTAAGCATTTTAAAAAGAAGATGAAGTGGCAAGAACAAGGTAATGTAATGTAGTAAATGGAGTTGAGCTTGCTTCAATGCGCCTTGATGTAGCACGGCCGTTACTCAGATAGGGCACTCGCTTGCAATAGATGAACTCCACTGAACTAATGCAGCAAGCAGGCAGTTGCCCAGTCTTATCAGCAGGAATGTGTTGTGTCAGCAAATTCCCACAACAACATTAAATGCTGAGACCAAAAACATCTCTGGAATGCTTTAGGGAAGAAGAAACATATGCACAAGACACACAACTTGTTTCGGAAGGCAGAGCTGTATTCACCGTCACAGTTACATGATAAAGCAGCTGTAGCTTGAAAAGAGAAAGCGGCATGGCGCGCTAATTGAAGCAAAACACGTTGTCGTGCATGCAGTAGGAAAAACACATTCATAAAAGCAGAGCTTACAAGAGTAAAGAAGGCGTACCGTGCAACAACTGAAGTAAAAGGGCCAATAGCCATGGGAGGAAACAAATGAAGACATGGCTGTACCAAGGAGGGACTAACAAGCCTATTTAGGAATCAGAAGAAAGCATTTACGAAGGACAAAGCCACAAGCCAATGAAAAATATGGCAGGGGAATGGGCAAGGCTTCTCTCGCGTACTGAACTACAAAAGATCATCGCCAAAGCAGTGCTTGCGTGCTGACTCGAGGCTCGACCTAAAAATAATATAAGGGGTCATGGTGAGCACATCCTGACCTCAAGGGGCAAGTGGGTGGCTCCGAAAAGGACCAGCATTTGATGGCTAGCTACAGCATGTTGTTGTAGCCAGTACAGGACTCTAGGTCATGGTCCCCAGTGAAATGCATTGTAGTAAATGACAAGTTTTGAGGGTCACAGAAGGAACACATATTATTGGTGATAACCAACTTTAGCCGCAATATAAATCATTTGCTGGGGGTTTATATGGTAATTTTAGGAAATGTGGTGTATTTTAAGGTGATTTTACCCAGATCTCCCCTTTCAGAACAAAAAACAGAAATTCACTGAAAAAACTAAAGTTAAAGTTATGTTATAGTTAGGTGTTGAAATAGGTTACAAAAGAATGTTAATAAACCAAAGAAACTCTGAAATTTGCCAGTTATATGTCAGTGAACTAACTATATTTAGTTCACTGAGCTATAACTGACATATTTCAGTGTTTTTTGGCTTATATATATAGTACAGACCGGCAGTAGGCATTTTATAGTTACAGATGGGTTTTGTGATTGTTTAAGGGGGTGCAAAGAAAAAACGGGGGTCCAAAAACATGTTTTTCATCAATGCATTTTCCATAGACTTTTAAGACACAGGTTGCAGCAAAATGGCTGCACGGATTTACATGAAATTTGGCAGGGATATAGATTATGGTGTGGAAAGGGTTCTGTTTGTAACTTTATTTGAATTTGTTGCTTTGTTTTCAAGTAATAAGGGCCAAAAAACATAGTGATATATTGTGGCACAATATACTGTGGTTCCTTAACGGCCTGTGTGGTACATGACAATGACGAAACACAATATTATTGGTAATGAAATCCTTTGCAAAATGAAAAGGCACTCATATTGTTTAGACCACATTATGTCTTTGACCTGTGTTTTTACTGGAAATATATCTTACTACTCTCTTTGTAATGTATAAGAGGAAATAAGGCAGTTTAGCAAAGTCTTTAGAGTTTAGCAAAGTTTTTAGAGAAGTCTTTAGAGAAATCTATTTTTATTGATTTACATATTTTTTTAATGTTTATAATTTACAATAAAACTTTAGGTAAATTATCTATAGAGTATTGAGGTACCTGTTGAAATCTAAAAAGAAATTATATCTGACAAAGTAAAATTAGACTAATGTACAGTGGCTCTTAAAAGAGCCTTTGTTTTTTCTTTTTAATAAATATATTTATATCTGTTTGGCAAACCAAGTTTTTAGGTCTGAAATTAAAATATGGTTTCCATAAGTTGAGAAATGAACACAATCAGGGCATACAGGGCATCATTGCCATATTTTATATTCAGATGAAAAATGGCAGCAATATTTTGATCGTGCAGGATTGTTGACACTGCCGTGTTCAGGTCTTTGAGTCTTTTCAAACTTAGCAGCGTTTACAGTATACCACTTTCACTTTTGTATGTGCCAAATAAACAAGAACAGAAAATGTGTGTTCGGAAACATAGACATTAAGCTGGAAATGTGTTCCTTCATCTCAGTTATCAATCTGATTCCAGTTAAGTGTCCTATATTATTGCCACCACAATGGACAACCATAAAGTGGGGATAGTCACAATTACTAACAAAGGCAAATAGAGGACATTACTGATTATATTTCAAACCTCTTTCACTAATCCATGTCAGTTCAACTTCTTTCAAACCTCAATCATTTTCAACACCTACTGTTTTAGCATGGTGTCTGGTCCAAACATTTAAACAGTACCCAACCAGCCAAACCATAACCCTTTTTCACAGATACTATGCCCCCCTCTGTTGAGGCTGCCACTGCTTAGCCGTCACATGTTTTACACGTCTGGCACAGTGTTATCCTCACTCTCCCATTGGACTCTGACCAAAGCACAGGAGTACTCAACCCCCAATGAGTATTCCTACATTCTTCTAGTTCCTACTGAACTCTCCAGTGAACCAGGATAACATAGCCTTGTCATCCATCTTAACATGCCATTGTTTTTTTCGTCCTCATCACAACTATTCAAATGATGCACTGGCTGTGCATAATGGTTAAGGTAAAGGTTTGCTACAAGGGACTTAATTCAAACAGTAATTGAACTTAGTTGTGAGTTGTACTAATGTAACACACTCAAAGGAATCCACAGGATATCTAACTGAATATACATTTGAAATAAATCAGAGGAAGGGTAAAAATAGAACACACAGAGATAAAAGTTTAAAGAGATTTATATTTACTCAAAAGGCATGTGGTCGGGAAGACAAATACAAGAAGTAAATCAAAGCAATAGTTATGAACAGAGGTAGACGATAGTTTCTTTACAATTCACAACTAAAAACATCAACTCCTGGTGGATTAAACAGACAACCAAAATTAATTAATAAAGAGTGATTGTATGTTAGTGCCAGAGCAACGTGACTGGAGATGATGGAAGAAGTGTCGACGTTTCGGTCTAGAGGGCAATCGTCATGTAGACCATCATCAGGACAGAATATTTCATTGCTGAAAATACTCCCTACATTAAAACAATAAATGTGAATTACTAATAAAGTATGTAATAAAGTTGTAAAAACATACATATACAAAAACTCCATGTGTCAAATAATAACTAGGTGTCTAATTTATACAAAACAAAATACCCCTTCCTGGTATTGTCTTTGAGAAAAAATCATTAGACACACTGCATGTTGCTTATTTTCATCAAGACTTATACAGTTAATAAACAAATGCTCAATATGTTAAAAAACAAGAAAGACATAGTACATATCTTGTTGTATATCTTCTCTTTAAGAACATAACATCTAGACAACATTTAAAGACAAAGAAAACAACTTGAACAGTCAAACATAAGATCACAGTTGATTTGTCACCTGAAATTCATGAAAATGTGCCTTAGTGAGATGGCTATGGGCGATGGGTTAACGTGAAGCACAGTATCAAATTGGAATCTGAAAGAGTGCAGAACTTAAATCAATATACGGAGATTTAAAAGATACAATAGAAAGCCTTTGGGCTATAGTTATTCTTGGACGCCTACCTTAGAAATGAAGAAAGTATGGACACATCAATTAGATGACAGTTGGGCACAATATCGGAATGGAATCTGAAAAAGTGCAGAGCCTCCGTCAATATACAGTGACTGGAGTGAAAATGAAAAAAGCCCTTGATCTATAGTTGTTCTTAGGCGCCTACCTTGGATTTAGAGAGAGCGGACCACATCAGTTGGCCAATTCTCGAGGAGCACTCAAGAGCACTCAGTTAGAGCAGCGTTGTACACTCGTTCTGAAAAAGTAGACACAGCGTTTCAAAAGGCTAGTCTATTGTATAAATCAATCATAACGAAAAATTATACTAATGTCCATGGCATTTCAGAAAATGACATGCAGCTTAGGGATATGTTAAAGTTGCATCCAATGCGCAAAAACGATAATATGCAGCGTCTGACAAAATCGTAAAAACGATCACTAGTTTTATGCATTAAACCGAATGCTCTTAGGGAAGCCATTCTTACACATGGCCCAAAATGTCATTAATCTAATTGGGGTGGGGAAACTAAATAGGGAACAACTAATCGGGTAGACTTACTTCAAGACGGTCTCACGGGTAGCGTCCTGTGTCAGCATGTGGATTCATCAGCAACCCAGAGTGACCCGGGTTTGTAATTTAAGCTCAACGAACCGGAAGTAAAAGCGTAAATGACGGATTGGCTTAAGGCCGTACTTAACAAATGAACACGGGCAACAAGGCTCGCCATGTTGGATGAGGAAAAAACTATCGCATTCTAGTAATCTGGGTATTGAGACAATTTCTAGAAGGGTAGCTGGCTCAATGTATCCAAGTACCTTAAGCTTTATTTTATTTTTTTAAGTTTGGCAAACCAAGCTTATGAAGGCTTAGAGTTATACAAACTTCCCCTGTCCCAAAGATCAGATTGACCAAATAGATTTCTGAGTGACCTTAAAGGGATAAGCCCAACAGTGATTTGCAGGTCGGGGAGTTGGATCCGGTCTTTCTTTAACTTACATCTCAACTTCTTCCACGAGGTTCTGGGTGCTTTCAAAGTTCATATAATGCTGTTTTTGCATGATTGCAACCTCTATATCAACTGTGAATTAAAACGTAGTGGAATAGGGTTCACCACAAATGTGATTTTAGGCAGATTACATATTTTCACAAGATTTATTCTGCTGATAATTGTGCACGGTAGAATATTCCATTTTGCCAAAAACTTCCTAACCTCATTAACTACATCTCTCTGGCTAAATTCTGTGGAAAATTAAGGCCAAGTTAGACTAGAGTTGAAAAAGTCTCAATTTATCCATGGTCCAAAGCCATCGGTAACCACTTCTATAGTCCAGGCCATTACCTCTGATTTATCCCTATAAATGGAATAGCCAGAAAACTTCCCAAAACAACCTTCTATTTTTTGTAGCTTCGGGATTGCTTGCTGTCATCAGGACATTTGGTGAATAACAACTGATTGTCCTCATGTAATGCTACCTTCTTAGGTAAGACTGACCCTTCCAAGTGTATGATTGAGTCTTTAGCTCCAAGTTTCTCTACTAGGGTTTCCATGTATAAATTAAAAAGTGTAGGAGAGAGGGGCATCCCTACCTTGTACCCCTCCTTATCGATACTCTCTGGGTCAGGCAAATGTTCACACCGATTCTTGCAGTTGGTTGTCATATAAAGTCTTTAAGGTTCTAAAAAGTATCATATGCAGACCCACAAATATTCTCAACACTCCCCATCAAATGATAAACAATATGACCAGCACTCTGTTTCACTTTATATCAGGATACTGTCCTAACATCCAAACCTATGAAGTCCAATCTTAATGGGTGAAGATTATTTACATCCAAATATTATTTAAGCCTCTAAAGATGTCACAGTGGCCCACAATGTAAGCTAGCATATCATCCTCTTTTGAAGAATATGTTTTCCAGACATAATTTCACAAGTGAAATAATGTCTGGAAAGTGTATTCTTATAAAGGATGATATTGTCAAAATCTTACCTATTTTCTGCAGGAGTAATAGAATGTCGCAATGCTAGCTCCCAACTTCATCCTAAACCAAGGTAACCCAATAATTAATAAAGTATACCAAGATTGGCAGGTAAGAGACAAACAAACATCCCTCGGAGAGCGGGATAAGGCATGAAGGGCTACCCAGGTTAGGTTAAGGTTCTTCCCACACAAAAATAGAAGAGAAGGAAAAATGTAGGCCAGTGCTAACTTCATAACGTGAGGCTAAATGTAACTCCTAATTATAATGAACCATGTACTTTAACAAATCCCCTCTTCCATTCACTGGCAAGAAGATAGTATTGTTATCATTTAGTGAATTATTTTAAAAGTCGGATGGAAGGTATTTGAGTATTTCATATTATTCACAGACCTAGAAAATATACTTTTACACTCTCTCACATACTTTATTATCTACTGTTCTTTACCCAAACAAGGCTCAAGGACTTAACTAAAAATATAAACAAATGAAAGGTAAGGAAACACATTCATTCCACCATGTACATCTTTCTAGGTCCAAAATCAGAAAGAGAAAAAATATAGAGCATTAAAGGATAGATGAAAGGAAAGTCCTTAGACTGTAATCTAATGTGCTTATCACCCGATCTCAACATATTGTCTTTACCCACATATCCACAGGTATCATCAGCAAAATGAAGTGATGAATATATTTATATATATTGTCGTAAAAGCAAGTAGCACCATCAAGTAAGTGTCCATACAGCTAACACAACGTGTGTGCTAATGGGCATTACCAGGCTTAAGAACTTTGATTATTTTAATCCTTTTCTTTCTTCTTTTTGTTGTTGTCGGGATTCCTGGAAGCTTATGTCAGTATACAGAAATGAAAACAGGAGCCATGTGACTGAAATTGCGGAAATAACTGATTACTGGAGACCGCTGAAGGAACCTGACAAGAGCCACCGAGAATTCTGCAGAGAAGTGTGGCAGATCCTGGAAGAAGACAGTGAGAGCCCCAATGGCAAGAAGCTGCAGGTGCTAAACCACTAGAACAGCAACCAACTTCCGGTCTGTCTCTTTCGGTTATGCTTGCTCTGCCCCTGATGTACTCTTAGTGTGAGTAGGGAGGGTGACAGTGCACCTCCCCACCCCAACAGTGCCTCCAACCGGTTTCGGTTTGTCAGGAAACCATATGTGGAACAGCTGAAGCAAATGAGGGGTGTGGATATGACCAGCAGGTCACTATATACAGCCTTCAGGTCTATAGCTTTTCCAATGAACTAAGCAACATAGATTACACCAAATTCTTTTTGGAATCCAAAATCGCCTCCACCTCAAACTCAGGTTCATCATCATCAACCACAGGCAGTGGTTTTACTGGAATCCACGTATCAGGCACAACAGGTTTTAGCAAAGGGACGTGGGGGCAGAGCCTAGCCAGGCAGCAAGATGGCCATTCAATAGAAGGCTCTGCTGGCTGATTTCGCCATTAATCTGAAGACCGGGGGTTCACATCAGCTGACATTTGTAAAGGAAGCCACACAGCAGCAGTGTGTAGAGAGCCATCAGGGCTCTCTAGTACAATGTTGCGAGTTACACGCATCCCTACACCCCTCGGGGTAGGCTCGTCCCGAGGGTATAAATAATTGGCCGGATACCGCTCAGGGTCTTCCGGCCACGAGAACCAAAGTAGCTGTCTCGTGTGTATTATTGCCAGCGCAGCTGTGGCCTAGTTCACCCAGGCCCTGCCGTGCTACATTGGCGACCAGGCTGGTCACACCCCACGTGTGCCCGCCTACCTGTTGGGCTCCTGCTGGGAGCGTGCGGTGCACACCCGCGCTGTCCTGCTCCCTCTGGCGCCTGCTGCTGTGCAGTGACTTGGGGGAGACGTGCAGTGCCTACCCGCTTCGCTCCCATCTGCTGTTTCCAGAGGCCCTGTCTTCCTGCAGCCTCCACTGCAACAGCGTTTGCCTGCCGAGGGACCGCTCTGGCCAGCGCTCGCCCACGCGTCTTTCTACCCAATGGGAGTGCGTTCAGCTGGCGGCGCTCGTGGAGGCCTGCTGCGTCTGGGGTTAGTGCTGCTGCGCGAGTGCTTCGTTCGCCTCGCTGTGGCTTGGGCGTGCTGCCTTCCCCTCTGAGTGGAGCTGCCTGGAGGTGTGCCTGGTCCCGCGCCCTCCCGACTGTCGAGTGCCACTCCTGAGCCTGCCGGTCGGCCTACAGGCTCCATGCCCACATCCCAGCAGCGAGGCCCCATGACTGGGCTGCCCCCTCCGCTGCCTGCGCCTGCAGTAGCGTGCCTACTGCCATCCACGCACACGCCCCAGGATCCTCCTTTGGGGGGCCGTGTGAGCTACTGCACGTGGTGAAACATCTGAGAGGAAACAAGCATTGGCAGCCACAAAACAAAAAATAAAAACATAAGGGGAGTGCTGACTGCTCACAAGAGGGGAGAGTGTGGACTGCTCTGATACAGCAGGTAGCACCTATAGGATCATGCCACTGGGGCTCATCTGTGAGGAGGGGAGGACAAAAGTGGACACTGTGGAGAACAGAACATCAAGTGTTGGGTCAAAGTCACTAAGGCCTAGTCTGCTCATGCTTCTCCTCTCACACAAAGCTGTGCCCAAAGGCCAAACCGCCCCCCCTGCGTGCACATGGAGCCACTGGATGGTCAGTGACACAGGACCACCTGCTGAAACACACTCCACTGAGCTAACCGTCGACACGCAGGCCACGCCCTTGTGCCTACGCACCATCGCACGGCCGCAATGAACAACCCACCGGCGGTTGGGGCTGCTGCTCAGCAGGATGCAGGGCGCAATCCAGTTGTTGGTGCCAATCCGCCTCCCCCAGGGCATTGTCACACGGCGGTTGCTCCTCTGCCCCCCTTCAGCGAAACCTCAAACCCTGCCACCGCCGTGCTGAGATGGAAGAAGTGGGTTGGGCGGCTCAACCGTTACTTCAAAGGGACAAGGGAGACTGATGGCACGATGAAACGGTCTCTCCTCTCTGCTATGGGGGCGGAGAAATCTAGGATCTCTTCGAGATGCTCCCCAACATGGGAAATGACGACGACTACGAGGTAGCGGTTGCCTCAACTCAACTCCGACTTTGAGATGTTCAAGTTCAAGAGGGCGTGGCAGTTGGACTTAGAGTCTGATGATATGTTCTATGCACGGTTACGCCGGCTGGCTAGCACGTGCCTGTTCACTGACCAGCGGGAGGAGATACGGGACCAAATTATCCTGGGTTGCCGCTCCAAACTCCTGCGGAAGCTGATCTGTCATCAGCCAGGTATCTCACTGGACGAGATCTTGGTCCTGGCCCGCTCTCACGAGCTGTCGGACATCCGAGCAGAGGAAATGGAAGCCGCAATACACATACCGGTTGTTGCCTCACATGCTCCCAGACACCCACCGATCAAGGAGGAAAGGGTGGAAGCAATCCAGAGATGCCCCGCCGCGACTCGCCAGGCGCCCAGATCGCCACCAGCTGGACCATCTGGATACTGCGGTGAGGATCACCCCGCGACGGCTGTCCGTGGGACAATGGGGAAGACATGCTCCCGCTGCGGCAGGCTGAACCACCATGCCAAAGTATGCAGAGGAGGGCGATTCCAGCAAACATCGTCAAGACCCAGGAGCATGCCCCAACGGTTTCGTCAGGTCTCTCTCGATGACCGGCCGCCCATAGCGGAAGACCAGGCACAGTAACGATGCCCAATGTATGAGGATTAGGACGAGGAAGTGCTTGTGGAGTCGTTGAAGGCCACCTCTCATATTCTCAGTCTCCATCGAAGGCACTGATATAAAGCCCTTATTGACACTGGTGCATCTTTCAATGTGATGGACTCGGAGCAGTATGACCGCCTGTCACCACGACCCCCACTTGCACCGTCCACAGCCCGAATCTACACGTATGGAGGGACTGACCTGCACCCGCTCTCCGGGGCGTCATCCAGACTACCGTTGCCAGCAGAAGCTATTCCACCGAGGCGAGGTTTCACATCAACGAGGGCAAAAAGAGGACTCTACTCAGCTGCCACATGGCAGAGGACCTAGGACTTGTCTTCTTCGCCAATCAGATTCATGAATCACACGTGGAAGCGATGCTGAAGGATTTCCAGGCTCTTTTCAAAGGACAAGGGAAGCTCAAGGGCAAGAAGTTTAAGCTCCACTTTGACCCTTCTGTACGACCCGTGGCCCTCAGGCACCAGCGGGTGCCATTTAACCTACGTCCGCAAGTTGAGGAGGAGCTGAGGAAGCTCGAAGATCTAGACGTGATCGAAAAGGTCTCTGGCCCCACTCCCTGGGTGTCCCTGCTGGTCGTGGCGCCCAAACCCAAACAACCAGGAGCCATTCGGCTCTGTGTCGACATGAGGCTGCCAAATACTGCGGTGAAGAGAGAACATCACATCAACACCACCATGGATGACATCGTAGCGGATCTAAATGGGGCGGAATGGTTCTCCAAGCTAGACCTGAACGTCAGCTACCATCAGCTGGAACTGGAGCCCGAGAGCAGGTATATCACCACCTTCTCGATGCACGTTGGCCTCCGAAGGTACAAGAGGCTCAGCTTCGGAGTATCATCAGCCTCTGAGGTCTTCCAAAATGCCTTCAGGGAAGCACTGTCAGGCTGCAAGGGGTGATCAACCTCAGTGATGATATACTTGTGCTCTCAAACACACTCGAGGAACACCACTTTCATCTCCGAGCCACTCTGAAGAGGCTGGTAGACTGCGGGCTGACTCTGCACAAATCCAAGTGCTCGTTCTACCAGGAGAGTATCGACTTCTTTGGATACACGTTCACCCGAGAAGGGCTCCTGGAGGACCCGAAGAAGGCCGAAGCCATCCGAGCGGCTAGCACGCCACGAAACCCCACCGAAGTGAGGAGCTTCCTCGGCATGGCCACATATTGTGGGCGTTTCATCCCCAACTTTGCAGCCATGTCAGAGCCACTGCGGGTTATTACATGCCACGATCACAAGTGGGAGTGGACGCCGGCGGCCAACAAGGCATTCCAAGACATTAAAGCGGCGTTGCTGGACAAGACAGTGATGGCATACTTCCACCCCAGACGACGCACGGAGCTGGTCATCGACGCCAGCCCGGTGGGCCTAGGAGCAGTCGTCCTTCAAGAACATGGTCCGGAAGTGTGGAAACCAGTCACCTATGCCAGCAAAGCTCTCACCGACATCGAGACCCGGTATGCTCAAATCGAGAGGGAGGCACTGGCTGTCAATTGGGCGCGCCAACACTTCCACCTGTATTTGTGCGGCCAGGACTTCCACGTCGTGACTGATCACAAACGCTATTCCCACTCTTTGCAGCCTCATCCCGGCTAGCGCTATGAGGATTGAACGCTGGGCAGTGCAGTTGCAGGCCTACAACTTGTATCGTGTTGGTTGCAAACCCAATGAGCACTTATTCCCCTTTTTTGAGGCAGAGATCCCCACCAAGGGCCAAGACTGTGTTTTAATCCTGAATTGGAAGTCACTACACTGTATTAGCTTTGTCACTATGTGGTGGACTACTAAAGTAGCCGAAACACCATACAAAGATGGTTGTCTCTTTTCAAAACCTAGTCCATTTACAGTACATATCCGGAAACTTGACACTCTGTGGAGGCTGTTTTGAGCATCCTACTGACTTGTAAAATATATGTGCTAATATAGTGCTCTGAACGGAGAGCAGCTATGCAATAGACCTTGAATCCTCCCAATTTATTAGCTTTTGTGCGGTGGATGATTACAATATCCAAAAACCTCTTAAGATGGCCACCGCATTAAACTTGGAATTCAGTCCACCCTCTGTTTTTATCCGGAAATTATGAGGTCTGGTGGTGCCTGTCCCGAGCCTCCCAATGACCTTTATAAACTGTGTGAGAATATGGCGTCTTTGATCGGAGAGTGAACCCGGAGGCGCGTTTGTAGAGTGGCTGCTCTGCAGGCATTGAATCCTTCTTGGAACCCCCTGCGAAGAACATCTTTTTTACCGTACATGTAAGTAGAAGGCGAACATAATAAGAGAGAGAAAAGCTCCGTACTCATTTGAGCCGTTGGCTCTTTGTAGCATTTATCGGGCTGATTCCCCTGTTTTTTAAATAGGATTCTCCTTTCCCGCTAGATTTATCGTTTCTGAAACGGAAGGGACACTATTATTTATCTACTCTGTTCGACACGGCTTGCCTCTGTGTATGGATCATGTTTCCCCAAGAGGTAAAGTATGTTTTTACCTCACCCTGATTTCCATCTGTGGGTGCCCGTAATAAGGGGAGCTAATTATTCATGCCTCGCTGCAGATAACCATCCGTTTGAGCCGTTGGTTCTTTGTAGGAAATATCGGATTGATTTCCTTTTTTTAGATAAGATTCTCCTTTCCCGCTAGATCTATCGTTTCTGAAACGGAAGGAATATTTTTTCTCTACTTTGCTCAACGCGGCTCGCCTCTGTTAATGGACCATGATTCCCCAAGAGGAAAAGTATGTTTTCACCTCACCCTGGTTTCCATCTGTGGCTCCCCGCAAAAGGGGAGTTAATTATTTATCCGTGGCTGTAGATAACCTTAGCCCCTTGCCTATAGTAGGCCGTCTTTTACCTAAACGAGTGTTCATCTTATCTTGACTATAGGCGTATATGTATTTATAACCACATGGAATCGTTCCTCAAAAGACGCAAAGAAAGAGACAAAAAACACAGTTGGGCGACTGACCCCACAGGTAATCATGAGCTCGATATCTGAACTTGAAATGGCGTGGGCATGCAGCAACAGGACAATAAATTCGTTGTTCTCTCGTTTTTGTGCTACATTAGGTTCGATAAACCGATAGAAGTCACTACGTACTCCGATTGAAACCCATCACTACTTTGCTCCGCCAAAACATAGGACTAGATCCTTTTCCTCAAGGACATTTGAAGTCTGTGAGGAACAGTTTGTATATTGCATGCCCCGGTGAGTGTGATTATTTATATAACGTTTGTATTGTCTATACACTCTGAGTTGATAAGTAAGTCTATACCGAACAAATCTTGAATATGGAGAGGGTATACATCCTTTTCTCTGCCATGTTGGTTCGAAGGTGATTTTTTCTTTGTATGTCTAATTATTTATATGGCTGTATTTCTTTCTTCTTTTTTTCCCCTCCCTTGTGTTCCTTAGCTGTTTATCTTAGTAGGCTCCTTTGGACTAATGCCCCCCCTAATACTAAAACTAGGATGCCTTTAGTTCAGGAGTCCAGCGAGGGAGACATGTTATATCTGTATGTACTTTATTTAGTGAACCGAAGGAAGATGAATGTGTGGCAGGGCAACAGTGTTTGTTGGATATGAATGTATATTTGGGTTCCTCATTAGTTCTAGAGTTTGCGTGCCTTACGCATTTATTTCTGGTTTATCAATCTGACAGAATATATCAAAAGTGACCGTAGTAATTGGAGCCATTCATATATGGATGAACATATTAATCAAATCAAATCAAATATAAATGTTCTAATTGGAAAATGATTTATTCAACAGGAGTGACGAATTTGTGTGTACATTACCTACTGGCGGTCGCCAGTAGGTATATATAGTTAGGATTTTTTCTCTATGGGATTTTTGAAAATTCTATGTCTAATAACTTTGGCGTTTGTGGACGGAATTGGCTGAAATTTTCAGGAAAATGGCACATTTAGTTTCTGAGCAGCCCCTGAAAATTTGGGGGGGGTTCGTCAAGGGGGGGGCGAGAAAAAAGGGGGGTTTTCCATAGGGCGGTTGGCCTCACTTTTAGCACGAACGGCTGAATGGATTTGCACGAAACTTGGCAAAATTGTAGGGACTGGTAGCCCGATGTGCCTTTTGTAGGTCTCAATATATGTGCTTCAGTGGATTTTGAGAAATTAACGTTCAAAAAAAGATATATATCTGTAACAGCGGACCGGGCAGCGCTCCGGTTCGCGGACTTTACGCGGTACGGAGCTTTGTGAAGCGAAGCTGATTGGTTCTCCGGCGTCTGTAAACATTCCAAACAGTCTGTAGCGGCCGCCATCTTGTCTCTCGGTAGGATCGAGAGACAAGCGGAGGCCAAACCGAAGGGGCAAATGACCATAAGGGGGCATAGTAGATCCTCCCTGACCCTCTAGGTTTGATGTGGAGGTTTTAAAAGGGCCCCGCGGGGCAAAAAAAAATAAAATAATAATAATGGAACGGCTGAATGGATTTGCACGAAATTGGCAAAATTGTAGGGACTGGTAGCCCGATGTGCCTTTGCTAGGTCTCAATATATGTGCTCCAGTGGATTTTGAGAAATTAATGTTCAAAAAAAGATATATATCTGTAACAGCGCTCCGCTTCGCGTACTTTTCGCGTTACGGAGCTTTGCGAAGCTGATTGGTTCTTCGGCGTCTGTAAACATTCCAAACAGTCCGTAGCGGCCGCCATCTTGTCTCTCGGTAGGATCGAGAGACAAGAGGAGGCCAAAGCGAAGGGGCAAATGACCATAAGGGGGCATAGTAGATCCTCCCTGACCCCCTAGGTTGGATGTGGAGGCTTTAAAAGGGTCTCGCAGGGCAAAAAAAAAAAATATCGTTTTTTTAGTTTTTTTTGCGTGGAGTGCGCCCGGTTCGCGAACCGGGAAGCGTTCTGGGGAGCGTACTTTTTTGAAAATTAGTGAAAAAAGTTAGAGTAAAATAATAATTGTGAGTGATCAGATGTAGGGTAGCTCTGAGAAGAGCTTTTGGGTTTATGGTACATTTAGGTACTTATAAGTAGGTACCAATGCACAGTCTTAAATTCAGAGTGAAAATTCTGTTGCCCTCATCTGAGAAGTGAACTCCATCTCCTCTGTAGATATCTTGCATGTAGTAACGCAAGTTATTGTTGTACAGGGAGCCCATTCCATGGTCTCTCATGTAAGCTGAAACAGATTTGTTTACATGCTTCCTCGATTTCTCAATTTGTGGACAAAATTGGTTCGACCACCTCCATTTCTGTCTTTGGCATATATTTGAATATACCAAGGCAGTCTGAGGAAAAAGTGCCATCAATTGCTCAAAGGTGTCCTTTAAAAGCATTTCCAGACCTACCCCAGTCAAAGTGCCCAAATCATTACCTCCACAGTGCACAATTAACAGGTCAGGTTTTGGCAAATGCATAAAGGTTTTCACCAATGGTATCAATTGGTGACATTTTAATCCTCTGTGGCCTAACCACTTAATTTCCACATCTTGTAAATTGAGGTTAGGTAAATTCCTGTTTTCAGCGTACCTCTGAGCCCAATAGATGTAACTATGTCCAACAATCCAGACAGAAAACATGGCGAGAGAAGGTTCTCCTGCAGTCAGATGAAGTGTGGCAATGAAATGGCAGTTGAAAAAATGAGAGTGTAAAATGAAAAAAACTGAGGAGTTTCTGTGTTAATGAAGCAGTAAGAGTGATTGGTGGATTTTGATTGCTGAAAACAGAAAGTTAGGGTGCATGGATGAGTTCGTTGAAAGATGTATTTTGAGTGGCGAAGAAAAAATCATTAAATGAAAGATTGCACTGGATATGCAGGTGCACTGAGAGTTCAGAGTTCAATTGCAACATTGTTGTGTGAACTTGGAAACACCAGAGGTCTTGCAAGAGGTGGTTGCTATGCAGAAAAAGCAGAGAGGGGACAGAGGGGGGAAGGGTTTTGATTTGAAAAAAAGTGAGGGAAGAGTTTTGATTGGGTGACATGAGAGATATGTGTGAAGAATTACAGCATTTCTGTGCTTTTGATAGCTGCAGACTCTGGAGTGCATACCTTTTGCTCTGCTGAAGACAAATTGGTGTGTTTCTGAGACTGTTTTGAAACTCAAAGTATTTGCTAAGGTGAGAAAAGATTTCTTTAATTTAGATAGAAAATAGTGTGCTTTAAGGAGAAAATTATGAAGAAAGTTGTGTTTTTCAAATGTTGCTTTGTCTCAAGTGTTTTACAAATAGATTTTGTTTCTTTGAGAAATTGTAATTGGAGAAAATGTGAAGTATTAGTACTGACAGGGTTTTTATGTGCATAGGAGCTGTGGAGTGTTTTCAAATTATGACTTGTAAATCGTTTTTGAGAAAAAGCAATGGTTTTAATATTGATGACAAGGACATAATGGTGTCTGCTTCTTTATAAGGTAATTGAGAGTCTCTGATGTTATTTTTCCCATTTCAATGTAAGAAGTTTGTCTGTGGAGCAAATTGCTTGTAAATATGCTCCCACCTGTGCATGGCAAATTTAGATTTTGAATGTTTGCGTTACATAGGCATGTTAAAGGTGACTGAAACATGCTGCAAAGGCAATCAAAAAACGCTTTTATGTGTCTTAAGGACATTTTAAGTCATTTCCCCATGTGCAGTGTTTTCAAATTATGAGTTTAAAATCGTTTTTGAGGTAAAGGAATGTTTTCAAAATTTATGTGCGCCATATGCCCCCAAATTTCTTTTTCAGGGGTGCAGCAGGGTGTTCTTGAGACACCCCTGCACCCTCGGAAAAATTCGTAATTTGCGATGAGGTAATTGCTAATCGCAAATTGCACCTTCATTCCTATGGGCCTCCTGCTGCATGGAAATGAATGGGTAATTTGTAATTAGCAAATAGCTCATCGCAAACTAGGAATGGTAATGAATCGCTATTTATTCCTTAAAGTTCGCTATTTAGGAAATGCAAAAAACTTTGATGATACATATGGCGGTTCATCTCTAACAAGATAAGAAGCATAGGGATAGATTTATGATGACTGGCGCATCACCAGGGATGTGTTAGTCATTCTGTGCCGCTGTTCCATCACCTATGGTGTGCTGCATTTACAATGCGGCGCATCATGGGGCAAAAACAGCACAGATGCGTGACGTATCTGTGCCGTAAAGGTGGCGCATTGCTGGAGTTGTATCGCAAGTGTGATTAAGCTCCAGCAAGGCTCAGGGGTGCCCCTGTCGCAGGGTTTCTGTTCTCACACAGAACTGTGGACAGAGGATTGGAACCTCGGCGAATTAGGGTGCCCCAAAACTCACCTTAGTAATCAAAAACCCCTTAGCAAGCTAGGTACAGTGTCACATTGGATATAACAAACTCTCAATGTTTAGACAATCCAGAATATGAACTTATAGTACCTCAGGATACGTGGAACTCATGAACAGTCGGTCGTTATATATTTCTTAGAAACCAGAACATTTAATTATTTAAACGAAATTCGTAGCGCGCACAGCATCGCATTTTGCGATGCTGTGCGCGCTACGAAATTCGTTTGAATAATTAAATTGTGTACTTACCTGCAATTATTTATATGCCAGTTTTTAGGTCCCTCCACCCTGCCCCTCCCCCTACCCGCCTCCCTGCCCCACCGTAACTCCCTCCACGGCCCGCGGCTGCCTCCTCAGCATCGTTGGACATGGTTAAATAATAGCTGCAAAATGTTACTCTTGTTAAACAATTTTACTATTATAATCTCTGAGATTTGTCTCTTACTCTGCAACATCTCATTGTTGTTATCTTTCTTTAAAGATAAAGACAACATCAACATGAGCGACAATCAGCAATCAGTTGATTTCGACCTCATCATTGAACTCGTAATTGAAACATCAGTGGATGTTGATCCCTTGGATGATTTCAATCCTGAGGATGAAGAAGAACGTGATGAGGATGCAGATTTGTCAGAATTGTATGACATAGGATGGGAAGCTGACGTGCTTGAGCCTATGGAACTATAAACATTTATTTTATAAATTTATAATAAATAAAAAGTAAATATTTAAACCGTTTAATTTAAAAATAAAGACACCTTCAAAAACAGGTTATGTGTAGTGTCTTCAATAAAATATTAAAATATGGTCATAAAATTAGATCAGATTCATATATAAAACAGCACAGGTAAAATGAATATAAATTCCATTTCTTTTCTGCTATTTCTGTATTCTAAATTTGCCATGTACAAAAAAATGTTCTATGTAAAAATGTTAAGTAATGTGTTAAGTTTTTGATGACTGTTATTAATTTACTGTTGGGTAATAGTGGTTAATAACATTTTTTATTATATTTTACCACAGATTCAACTGCAGATTATTTCAAGATTTTAGGATGCCAAGCAAAGAAAGAGTGAGAAAGGCTGCAAAACGTCAAAGACAGCAGGTGAATGAAAAAAAGCAGCAGTCCTCTAACAAAAAGATTTGTCAAGTCACCAAGAAAGCACCGGGTAAGAGTACAAAAACATTCATAAGAAATATCTGTAGTAAAAAAAATATTACTACAGAAAATGTTTCAGTCCAGAAAAGGAGAAGCAATTCAAACGGTAAGGAAAGGCCAATGAAAAATGTTACTGCTAGAGTAAGAGATAACTCTATGCATGAAAGTAGAAGGAAACAACAGTTTAGGGACATTCGTAAATGAATGTTCCGCAACAGGATAATTGGCAATTTGTTAAAAAATATTAAGAAAGGTCAACAGAAAGTGGTTTTTTATAAGAGAAAAAAAATAGTTGAGAAAGTTATTGATCAGGCATTTGAAATTAAACGTAAGTTATTTATTTTGACAATCAATAGAATTAGGAAGCTAAACAAGGCAATTTATGTTTTCAAAAGAAATAGTAGATGGAAGAGAATAGTTAATCGTAGTAATTTTTGTGAAGTTTTTTCTGGAGAATGGATGCATAGTTCAAGCTCTGAGGCATTTTTTAATGAGGAGAGTTATTTCCAGGATAATGATTTGGTGCATGCAGTTGACACCAGTGGTCGAGCTTATGAAGTGAAAGATGGTTGTCCAGTTGAAAAAGAAAAACTTGTGACAACAGAGATAGAAGAGGTGTTAGGTAATGAGGTTTTAGGGAGACGTCCTAAGGGTCCTGTGTACACCTGGAAGTGTAGTAGTATTTGCAGTGTACGACAGGATTCCATCAATTTGCTTTGTGATTTTATACGGTCATTTAATAAGAAAAGTTTGAAGCAGAAAATGAAGTTGTTGCAAGAATTAGATCCTTGCAGAGTGAGAGAAGTGATAGGTTTGCATGGTCATTCACTGGCTTGTCTTTCCAGGAGAGTATGCCAGAGTGTTTTTCATCATTTCAGGATGCTAGCAGTGCATCATAATAAAGTGAGGAAATTAGTTAGAATGTTGTATTATGCTAAGAGTCCAGCAATTATGCTTAAACAATTATGCGCTGCTCTTTTGCATGGTTCTGAAATAGATGTGAAGAATATATGTGAAGAAATTGAGTTTTGTTACTTTGGAAGTAAAGAGGAGAATGTTGAAATTGACCAAGAAGAAGAGAGTAATGTGGAAGATAGTGTACAGGTTTCCAGTACAGATAATTTCCAGAGGGAAATTGCGACGTTTGAGGTGAAATCAAGTGAGAGGCCAAATTTCACTTGTGTGTGTTGTCGACGCACTTATTATAAGAATCAGACTAAGTTAGTGGATTTATATGGAAAAAGTGAAAGGGAAAATAATAGTGAATGGAAGGATTTTACAACATACTTGATGGTAGAAAATTGTTTTGATTTGGGATTGGATCAACGTGTGTGTACTTATTGTTGTAACAAATTAAATCAAAACCAGATGCCTGCTAGAGCAGTTCATAATAATCTGGAATTGGTTGAGATTCCTTCTGAATTGAAGGATTTAAATACTTATGAATCTATTTTGATTCAAAGTATCCATCCCTTTCAGGCTATTGTAAGAATGGAGCCAAAGACAGGGAAATTGCCTCCATCAGATTTACAGAGAGGATTAAAGGGAAGAGTTGTTTATTTGCCTCTAGATTTGAAGAAAAACATTAACACAATTGGAGTAGAAAAAGTGGAAGAGGAACCTCTTGTTATCTTAGTTAATGGGGTTCCGACAAAGAATAAGAAAATATGGCAAGATTTAGTAGATGTTAGGAAAGTCAAAAGGGCAACATTGTATTTGAAAAAATATAATAAATACTATAAAAATGTATATGTTGCAGAAGAGGAAGTAAGTGAGGAAGAGGATAGCGATTTGTGTGCTGGTCAAATTGAGAAAGTAGAACCCTGTACTAGTGAAGAAATATATGAACATTATAGTGTTCATCCTTTGCATTCCAAGGAAGTCATGGGGAATGCTATTGAGTTGTTTCAAATGAAACAAGCGAAAGGGAGTCCCATTAGTGTTTGGGAGGAAAGTTTGGAAGCTCGGTGTTTCCCACAGCTTTTTCCAACAGGTCAGGGAGGAAGATATGATGAGCGACCTCATCAAATTCCTGCTTCTGAATACCGGACTTTGCGATTGTATGCAGGAGATCCTAGGTTTCGACAATGCATTCCTTATTTGTTTCATCTCCTGTTTGAAAGCGATCTGTCTGGACTGTCATATGCAGTGAACCACATCTTGAAAAGTGGTATACACATGCAAAACATCTCGGCAAGTGACTTTATGGATAAAGTCAATGTCCAAGACAGTATTTTGGATTCTCACCTGATTAATCTCATGGCGTGTCAGCGTGGTACTAATGAGTACTGGTACCGTCGTCATGGTGATTTAAAATGTATGCTGAGGAACTTAGGAACTCCCACATGGTTCCTCACTTTGAGCTGTGCTGAGTATGGCTGGGAAGACTTACTTGAATTTCTACGAGAGGCAAATGCTAACGTAGAAAACATCGAATTCAAGACACCCGGAGAACTGTGCTCTTTGGATCCAGTCAATGTATGTAGGTACTTCAATCATAGATTTGAAGGTATGATGTCTTTCATCATGAATAAGAAGAATCCACCTCTTGGAGAGGTGTTGGATTTCTTCTGGAGGAAGGAGTACCAAGCAAGAGGTGCTCCTCATATACATATGTTGCTGTGGATCAAGGATGCACCTAAATTTGGAACGGATGCAGAAGACTCAGTGATGAGTTTCATAGAACAGTATTCTACGTGTGCTGTTCCAAACGCAAAGGAGAAAAAAAGCCTAAGAGAAAAAGTTCTACGTTTCCAAAGCCATCGATGTGGAAAGTACTGTCGTCGTAAATTCCGGAACAAAGACAAGTTCTACACCAAATGTCGTTTCGGCTTTCCACGACCGGTGATTTCTAAAGGAAGAGTGAACAGTTTGATGTCTTCGCTGCGACATAATGTGATGAAGAAATCACCTAAAAACACATACAATTTGAAGAGGAACGAAGAGTCTAAGTACATCAACGACTACAACCCGGTGATTTTGTCCATGTGGAATGCTAACATGGATATACAGTTTGTGGCTGATAACTGTATGGCTGTGGCTCATATGTGACATCTTACATCACCAAAAAAGAGAAGACAGAATTGAAGGATATGTGGGAGGACATTTCCCATGAAAAGAGCCTCAGCAAGAAGTTGTACAGTTTCAGTCTGAAGGTGTTGTCGCATCGAGAAATTGGAGCTTACGAATGTTCTGACCGGTTGTCTTCAGCAAGTCTCTATGCCAAGTCCAGGAGTATCGTTTGGGCGAGTGTTGGTCTTGCTGCAACGCGTAATCGAGTTCTCAAACCTGTGCGGGAAATTGAGTATTTGGCGGAAAAGGAGCCAAACAGTACCGACATTTTGAAGAGCAACATGTTGGATACATATTATCCAAATCGAAGCAGTCACCTCGAGAATGTTTGTCTGTATGAGGTTCTGCAAAATTACATATTCAAGAGGAACATCAAAGAAGATACTGAGAAAGGAGTGTATGCTGTAATAGGAAGTGAGGGATGTCTGGTCAAGCAAAGAAAATGCCACTTGATAAACCATCGAAAATTGAGTGGCGAATCTCCTGAAAAAAAGGAGTTTTTCTATTTAGCACTTTTGCAACTTTTTAAGCCTTGGCGTGCAGAAGAGGAACTGCTTGGAGATTTCCTTTGTTACGAAGACTCATTCAATGCTGCCAAGGAGACCATAGAATGTCCTGCTTTTCCCAAATATGTAGAAATGTTGAATGTGGAAATTGAGCAGGAAGCAACGATTGCAGCCGAGATTGCCAGAGACAGTTCTCAGGACAGTCAGAGTTCTGCTTCATTGAGTCAGGATCCACTAGGAGGACCTCTTATCGAAAATGAAGCTGCCACTGCTATGAATGAAGTGGAAAGAGCCATGGCACATGCTCAGGAGGATGCGGTTAACTTAGAAGAGTTGGAAAGACAACTCAACGTTGAGCAGAGGAAAATATATGACGAACTTACCATGCAAATTGATCATGGATTAAGTCATGACAAGAAAGAGTGCTCATGTACGTCGTTGAAGCCTGTCCGACTGTACGTGAGTGGAGAAGCGGGAACTGGAAAAAGTTTCCTTATTAAAGCAATTTCATGTTATTTGCAGGAAAGGACAGAGTCATCGCTGTCTTGTGTTGTCACCGCTCCAACTGGACTGGCAGCACATAACATTAAAGGGATTACTTTACATCGTTTACTGATGCTGCCAGTGGAGCATGACAACAAATTAGAATATCACAAGCTATCTGGAGATGCTTGTTTTGAAGTTTCAAGAGTCTTGAGGAAAATGAAACTTCTTATCATTGACGAAGTAAGCATGGTTTCCAATGTCATGCTTGCCTTTGTGCATTTGAGAATGCAAGAAGTTCTCAAAACAGAGTATGATGTGTTATTTGGTGGCAAGCACATCATTGTTTTCGGAGATCTTCTGCAGCTGACACCAGTGAAAGGGCAACCTGTGTTCAAAATGCTCACGCATGAAGATACCAGGAAGTGCTTAGGGAGCATTGGCAACGTCAATATATGGTTAAACTTCAATTATGCTGAACTGCATGAAAATATGCGTCAGGCAAAGGATGAAGTTTACAAGACTATTCTACAAGATGTTAGAATTGGAAAAGTGACCGAGCATGGGAAAGAAGCTTTACATGCACGATTACTGACAAATTTATATCCAGACGAAGATGTTGTGCCTGAGAATATTTTTCAGAAAGTTACTGAGAAAAAATCTGGAATATGTTTGATGCCAACTCTTGCAGAATGTGCCAAATTCAACAACAAAATGTTGCATTTAGAAAAGCAAGAGATTGTGAAACTGGAAGCTATTGACAGAGTAGAGCATATGGGATCAACAATTATTTTGTCTGAGAATCTGAAAACAAAATTGGATTCATTAGAGAAGAGTATATCTAAAACTGCGGGTTTTGAAAAGACTCTGAATGTGTGCTTGAACTGCCGTATAATTTTAAGAAGGAATTTACATGTTGAAAGAGGTCTGGTAAATGGATCAATGGGTAATGTTGTTGATTTTGTGAAATACAGAAATAGAGATGGAATTGAATTTTTAAAAATTAAATTTGATGGCATTGAGGAAGTACAGCTAATTGGTCGTTGTTCTGCTAGATTTTTGCTTGTAAAAGACTTATATGTTCGTCGTAAGCAGTTTCCTGTTTGCTTGGCATATGCGGTGACAATCCATAAATCGCACGGTTTAAGTGTAGACTGTGCATTGGTGAATATTTGCAGTTCTGTGTTCAAGGAGGGTATGGCATATGTGGCATTGTCACGAGTAAGAACTTTATCGGGATTGTACTTGATTGAGTGTGATGTCACAAACATTTGTGCGGATCTAGATTGTGTTAAGGAATACAATAGGTTAAGAAGAGAGTATGCGCCACATTTGCCTCAGTATCCTTTGTTTGAGAAACGTGTGGTAGGCCGGAAACGAAGAAATGTGACCAATACTGGGGAGGTTGTAGCAAAAAGACGAAAAGTCGATGAACCTGAAATTATAAGCAGAAACAAAAAGGATTCTGTTGAAGATGTTGTTGGTTTTCAATTTGAAAACAGTTCTGGTGTCAACTGCTATGCTAATGTAGTGGTTAATGTTTTGTTTTCTCTAGAAAATGTAAAAGAAGAGATTGTGGTCAATTCTGATCAAAGATTTTGCAGTTTGTTAAATTCTGTGTTAGAGAAATGTAGCACTGATCGAAGAAACATAGAAAGTGTGTCTGAAATTCGAAATCTGTTAGACAGATGTTCAGGCCAAACACAATTCTCTCAAAATAGTCAGCAAGATTGTCAGGAGTTTTTAATGTATATGCTTGATGTATTGCATGATGAAGGTGTAGATGTAGATCACCTGTTTGGGCTTTCTTATCAATGGCAGCATGACTGCGAGAACTGTAGGGTATCAAGTAGTACTAGTGTAGACTCAGAAAGATTTATATATTTAACTTTGCCAGACAGTAAATCAGTCTCTTTTAATAAGCTAGTAAAAGCAGCTGATCACAACATGGAGTGTAGCCAATGTAAATCTGAAATGATGTCCACATTATTTATACGAACATATGGCCAGTATGTCATTTTAATGTTCCAACGATGTAGGCCTGATGGAACAAAATTGACAACTTTAATTAAAAATTTTGTGGCTTCACAGTTGTCAATATCAGGAAGGACTTTTGTAACTGTAGCAATTATATTTCATGATGGTCCTTCAATAACATCAGGACATTATACAGCTTATTTAAAGTGTAGAAATGGCTGGTCATTCTGCAATGATTCTGTTTTAATTTTTTTAAAAAAATTGCCGTATGACCTTAAAAACTCTTACCTGGTGTTTTTAAAACCAAAATTTTAGGGAAAGAATCTCGGGATGTGCTCTGAGGAATTTCAAGAAGTTCTAATGGCTCCTACACGATTTGGCCTTGAGGATAAGTGTAGTACAGAGACATAACTTCTTACCATAACACTGGACGTCATGGAGAAATACGTGCACTTTGAATGAGTTCAGAAAAACTGTTTCTTTTTATAAGCTAATTGAAGCAGCCAATCAAAACATGGAGTAGAGGGAATGTAAGTCTGCAATGCTGTCTACTGTTTTACATTGCTTTGTGATTAAAAGTGATGTAGAGAATTAAATAATTGTACTAGTCATAAAGGTAGTGTAAGTCTGCTTCATAGTAAGCAGTATCAGTGTGATAGGAAATGTAGAACATGATTGAGCAAGAAGGGGAAGATATTAGTAGTCCAGGATTGTGAAAATGATCTTCAACATTTTAATTGTGAAAGTTGCGGAAATACAACATGACGGGATTGGCTTAAAAGAATTCTAAGAGTTATAAATGGCTCAGACACGATTTGGCGTTGTGGAAACGTGTGGTAGAGAGCGAGAAGTCATTTATTGTATGTAACATGTTTTTGAAAACGATGGAGGTTTTCTTTCAGAAAGTGGCGGGTTGAAAGTAATAACATCACAACAGAGTGTAAGCTGTTCATAGGACATCCTTGGCCGTCATGGAAAGTAAGTTAACTTTAAGGAGTTCTGAATTCTGATTTGTTATGTTGTATGGGTTTTTTAAACACAATCATTTTTATTGTGTTTTTTTTTCCCCGCTGTTATATGATGAATACCTTCAAGTCACTGTTTTAGTGAAATTTGATACATTCTGAGAACAGCAAAAATAAACCATTTAACATGTATAATTAATTCTGTTCTGTTTGCATTTATGATGTACATGTAGAACTGTGTAGGAGGCATGGAGAAGGTGAGGCTTCTGTAAGTGTCAAAGGTGTTGCATACAGTGCTCATATTCTACGTAGTCTTTTATATTTCATTACTTTCACTGTTTCTGACTGATCTAAAAATTTTTTTTTAAAAAGAACAGTAAGTATAAGGGAAGGAAACAGACAGTTATGTTAAAAGAAAGACAGCTATAGGGAATAAACTAGGGATACTGTTACCCGCAATCCTCTGCTGATGATGTCACTGAGCATGTCATGAATGATGTAATATGTGACATCATCAGCAGTGGATTACGGGTAATAGTATCTCTAGTTTACTCCCCTATAGCTGTCTTTCTTTTAACATAACTGTCTGTTTCCTTCCCTTATACTTACTGTTCTTTTTTTTTTAAAAAAATTTTTGGTTCGCTTCCGGTTCGCGTACCGGCGAGCGAACTGGGAAGCGAACTAAGAGAAATAGAGGTTGGCACAGTTCCAAATATTGTACCAATTTTTTAATAACGGGGAGGTAGTTCTGAAAAGAACTTTTTTTTAATTGTTTTTGTTGTTTTATATTTTTTTTATTATTTTTCTGAACATTTTTTTACTTTTTTTGAATTTTTCTGAACAGTTTTATATTTTTTTGGGTTTTTTTCGGAGGGGGCAACGAAAACGATTCATTGTAAAGGGCTCAACAGGAGCAACAAAACAAAAAAAAAGAATGTATTATTTGGGGCGTTTCGTACAAACTTGCATATGATAGTCAATAGCTCTGTTGATCAGAGTGATGCTACTTTCTCCGTAGCAAATGAATCCACTGCAATGTACGCAGACTTGTTTTACTTCACGAAATCTCATTTGTATATTTGGCACCATCTCCCTGCCCTCTGGTCCCGTTACTTCCGGTACAACAGATCTTCTGGCCATAATAGGGAGATTATCTAGGTCGTTACGAAACTGTGCAGCACTGTAGTTGTTAGGATGCCACCTAGTCATATGGCGATGCATTGTGTAGTTTCCGAAACTGTATTTTTTGTCGGTCCCTCTGGACAGTCTATCTTGACATATAAGGCAAGTTACGTATCTTGCATTTACTTTTTTCTGACCTTTGGGAATTTTAAAAAATTGCCAAATGAAGTTTTCTTTCCGGTGAGACGTCCTGGGCTCCTCAGGCAAAAAGTGCCTCTCTTCGTGCTCTTCCTCCTGTTCCTCTTCTTCCTCTTCTTGCTGAATTATAACTTCAGCAGGTGGTCCACTCTTCCTTGGATGTGGTGGAGGTGGTGGGGAAGCACCAGCTGAAGCTACTAAAGAAGCCATTGCTCACTGGTAACAAAGGGTCTTTCTCTCACAATGATGAAAGTCAGAGTGAGGAAAGAAGGAGGGATTTTCATCATTTGGGAAAAACAATAGTTCTCAACCAATGAAAAGTGTTCATTTTAGATTATATGACCTAGTCTTACATCATTAGGAAACCAAAAGTGAAATGAACCAATGAAAAGTGTTATTACCAAGTCACTTGACCTGCTGTGTTTACGTTACGCGCTTTGCAGGGCCTCCCGGTTTGCTTCCAGAAACCTGCGCTTTGCGCCTCGGTAAGCGTACCAGTTCGCTAACGTAGCACGTCATATGACGTATCACGCGACAACGCGAAACGTCATGCGGACGGGAGGCGTCACGATGTTGTTTTCTAACGCGGCAGTTGCGGTAAAGGAACGTTTACCGGCTCGCGGTCTATTTCGCGGCATCAAGGTCAGCTAACGGGAAGCTTCCCGATTCGCGAAGCGGGAACGAAGAAAAAAAAATATAAAAAAAAAAAATTATTAATAAACATATAAAATATATTTTTGGATTTAAAGAAGAATACATTTTACAGCTACAGATATTAGCTGTTAAAAAACCAATGAAATTCACTGAGAAAACCATAGGTTATAGACCATATATAGTTAGGAATTAGCATTTACAAAACCTTGAAAATTCACTGAAAAAACCATAGGTTATAGACCATATATAGTTAGGAATTAGCATTTAAAAAACCTTATTTTACTCACACAAAACCATTGAAATTCCATATATAGTTAGTTGCACTAACTATATATCGCGCACCCGCAATCCACTGCTGATGATGTCACATATTACATCATTCATGACATGGTCAGTGACATCACTGATGACATCACTGATGGCATCTCAAATGACATCACTGATAACATCTCAAATGACATCACTGATGACATCTCAAATGACATCACTGATGACATCATCTAGTGTCTGTGTGTTTTTGTAAAGTTTAAATACGTTTTACATATTGAAGAATGAGTGGATGTATGGAAGACTGAGTGTGTGTGTGGCTGGCTTGGAGGTGTGTGACTCTGTGCATATCAATGTGTACTTGTATCAGTGATTGTATAAGAGAGTAAGTATGTGTTAGTATATGTGTGAAAAGTATGGTGTTCTGTGTTTAACTATAGATGAGGAAATCGAAGTGTGATTGATTCTTCACAGGACGGACTAGGTGTATGAGTGCATATGATAGTGTTGTAATAATGAGTGACTGTATGTATGAGTGATTGTATGGGTGAATGAGTGAATGTGTGTGTAGACGTAGGAATCAGTGAGTGCGTATGTAGTAACTGGTATTGGTGTGTCATGATGTCATCAGTGATGTCATTTGAGATGTCATCAGTGATGTCATTTGAGATGTCATTAGTGATGTCATCAGTGATGTCACTGAAGTATGGTGTTCTGTGTTTAACTGTATAGATGAGGAAATGGAAGTGTGATTGATTCTTTACAGGACTGACTTGGTGTGTGAGTAACTCCATGGATGAGTGGCAGTGTGTGACTGTCTGCATAGGTGTATGAGTGCATATGATAGTGTTGTAATAATGAGTGACTGTATGTATGAGTGATTGTATGGGTGAATGAGTGAATGTGTGTGTAGACATAGGAATCAGTGAGTGCGTATGTAGTAACTGGTATTGGTGTGTCATGATGTCATCAGTGATGTCATTTGAGATGTCATCAGTGATGTCATCAGTGATGTCATTTGAGATGTCATCAGTGATGTCATCAGTGATGTCACTGACCATGTCATGAATGATGTAATATGTGACATCATCAGCAGTGGATTGCGGGTGCGCGATATATAGTTAGTGCAACTAACTATATATGGAATTTCAATGGTTTTGTGTGAGTAAAATAAGGTTTTTTAAATGCTAATTCCTAACTATATATGGTCTATAACCTATGGTTTTTTCAGTGAATATATATATGTATATATTTTTTTGTATTTTCAGCTTTGTGTGTTCCCCACCCCGTGGTACCTCCTCGCCCTGATGAAGGTGCGTTTCTACTCGGGCCCCACACCGAAACGCGCGTTGGCGTTATTCATGAGGGTGGCAGTCTACTATTTGATCTAGACGAATTGATACATCTATTTCTTGCCCCCCTCATTTGTTCTTTGTCATTGCAGCATTATTCACCTTGGTTGCATTTGTAGGCATTGATGTACCTGTCTGTTTTATGTAAGAAAGAACTTTTTGAATGCGAGTCAGTATGAATGAGATGAATGTGGTTTGAATCTAGTATGGTACGGAGTGTGCGGGATCGTGTATTTTTCCATGAATTCTTTGAAAGAGCTTGTTAGACAAATGTATGTTATGTCTTTTTTATGGTAAAAAGAAAAAAAAATTGATAAAAATGAATCAGAAAAAGGAATTGACTAATAAAAGAACCTAAAGGTTTCCCTGTGTGTCTGGCTCCAATTCTAATGTGTCACATTTTTTGTAAAGTGTAGGATCCCTTTGAAGGACCTATGTGTATTAATTGGGCAGGGTTCTTGTTTCTGTTTCTTTTTTGCTACAACTTTAAAGTGATCTACCGTCCAGAGGCCCACAACCCTGCCAAATATCTGTCTCGTCACCCGGAGTCCACGATGCCATCGGGCCCGTAGGCGGATGCCTGCAATACAGAAGCTTTTGTCAACATGGTGTCGCAAGGGGTGTGTCCCACAGCCATGACGCTGGAAGAAATTGGCCGAGCCACTCAGGAAGACCCTACTCTTTCCCGAGTGAAAGGAGCACTGGAGAACAATGGATGGACCCATTTCATGGATGGAGCTCGCGTCCTCCGGCCGGAGATCAGCCACAACCGCCAACAACTCTGGCAGGTCCGTAATGTACTCAGCATGGGGGTGGAAGGATTTGTCTTGAGAGGACACCTGATAGTGGTTCCAGAAAGTTTGCAGAAACGGATCCTCATGATGGCACACGTTGGCTATCAGGGAATGGCAAAGACCAAGGCCAGGTTGTGGGACAAGGTCTGGTTCCGGGCAAGGGACTCCATGGTGGAGGAGATGGTAAGACAGTGTCACACATGCACGATCACCGGAGGAGACCCAGCGCCAGCACACGTGATCACGAAAGAACCAAGCAACACTCCCTGGACACGCACCAGCCTGGACTTTGGGAGCTTCCCAGATGGACGTCACATGCTGGTCATGGCTGACTCCTTCTCGAAGTTCCCCATGGTCGAGGTGGTGTTGTCGACAGCCTTTCCCCAGGTGAAGAGGGTCCTGGACAGAACCTTTGCAATAGTGGGACTACCGGAAGAGGTCAAGCCCGACAATGGACCACCTTTCCAGGGGCGAGAATTTCAGGAGTATCTTGGAAATCTAGCGATTCGCCATAGGAAGATCACCCCGCTATGGCCACAAGCGGGGAACATCACTTACAACGCAACTTTTACCATCCAGTGCTTTTACATCGCAGCTTTTACAACGCAAACCATTACAACGCATTGCGCTGGGGGGCGCTCTAGGATAGGGAATATATTTAATTTACTATCCAACACCTTCCCTACTATCCACGGGGACTGGAGTTGGAATAGTAAATTAAATAATTTACTATCCAGCGCCCCAAAGCACTATGCATTGTAATGGTATGCGTTGTAAAACTCGCGTTGTAAAAGCATGCGATGTAAAAGCATGCGTTGTAATGTCGTACATCCACACAAGCGAACGGGAAAGTAGAACGTCTAATGAGGACACTTAACCACACGTTGTGCATCGCAGTGCAGAGTGGAGAAGATGCTGAACAGCTCTTGGCCAGTTCCTCTGTGCGTACCGACAGACCCCTCATAGTACCACCAAGTGTGCTCCGGCTCATCTACTGTTCAAGCGGGCCCCACGAGACAGTATCCCGTCAGACCCGACGTGGGTGCCCCTGGAGCGGGATGATGCAGCCGTCCAAGCAAGGAAGGTGACAACGAATCGAAAGGACAGCGAAGCCTGAAGAGCCCAGGAATCTCAACTAAGAGTGGGAGACAGGGTGGTGATCAAAGACCGACACCCTGGATGGAAGTTCTGGATGCCCTACGAGCCGGAAGTATGGGTCGTTGTAGGTGTTCAAGGGACCATGATCACTGCTCAAAAGGAACAATAATCTGTAAATAGGAATGTGTCCAGTTTCAAGAAGACAGCTGAGGTGGAGGTGTATTAAGAAGCATCCGACTACCAGGACTCACTCCCTCCTGCCTCGCCCAGCGCAAGGAACACCCCACCAGAGACACCCCGGCAAGTCAGCCAAGGTTGTGCTGATAGTGCCCGGTCGACATGTCAGACACCGCTATCGAGTCCGTCAAGTGCATCGACAGCTCACAGTTCCCGGAGCCAGAGATATGGTCTCTGGCTGAATCCTGCGCCGAGTCAACAGCTAAAGGACTTTGTATATACGTCTCCATGAACTGGGACAACGTGATGGTCCAGAACCAAAAGAAAGGAGGATATAGAGAGGCATCCGGGTTCTCTAGCACAATGTTGTGAGTTACACGCATCCCTACACCCCTCGGGCAGGCTCGTTCCGAGGGTATAAATAAATGGCCAGGGACTGCCTAGGGTCTTCCGGCCACGAGAACCAAAGTACCTGTCTCATGTATATTATTGCCAGCGCAGCTGTGGCCTAGTTCACCCAGGCCCTGCCATGCTACACAGTGGCAGAGCAGCTGTAAAAATCCAACAGCTGCGGCTGGCTCCCTTTCAGAAGCTGTGTTGTGGTGTGTGGCCACGCTGTAACCTGTGGAACACGGCCTGGGAGCCCCGGCCCCCTGGATCACTCCTGTAGTTAGATGGCTCTTGCGAGGAGGTAAAAATTGCCTATAGGAACTGTGGACCCCTCAGTTTTAATGGCGCTGGCCCCTTGACTCTGCGTGAGTGCTTAATGGCATTGTACTAGCATCCATCATGGGATTCTTATGGCCTAGTTGGGGACTGGCTGGGCTGCGGCCTCTAAATAGACTGTCTCCTGCCTGGCCTGGTGGCTGAGAGCCGGAGGCGCACCAGAAGATTACCGCCTCCCTCCACCTGGGCTTCCATATTTAATATGCAAGCCAGCCCTGGGACTTGCAGTCTCAGGCGGACTAACCCATTTCAGGACATCTATTAAGGAGTGAGGCTTGAGGTGTGCAATTGAGCGGTGAGTGTGCAGCTATGTCTGGGCCTCATTATTGCATGCCCCCCCCCTGTTTCCACTTGCTCCACCCCTGCATAGATGCTGGGGGTGCTCCTTTTGGCTTCTCCACCAAGATAGCTCTCTTGAATCTTTGTGCCTACCTCTGGCATCACAGTTTGGAAGTCCCCCAGCCACCTTGGGCCCTCCGTGGACTGGACTGAAGTTGTGGACCGGTGAGTCAAGAGGGGACTCTCTAATACCTACCGCTCCTGTCTCCTTGAGCACTGCACTGGTTCCTGGGTGGAACCATGCTGGCCCCAGCTCCTCACCTTCTGGTAGTCCCGCTGCTCTTGCTTCACCTGGGCACCTACCGAAGTACATACACCCCCCTCTCCTGTTCCTCTCAGCATTCTTCATCAAGGTCTCCGTGGTCTGCTTGTGTCCCCATGAAAGGAATCCAGCGTGGGAAGTGGCAGATCCTGACAGAGGTAGCATTTTAGGTATTTCTTCCAGGGACTATTGAATTGCTGGCTTTGCATGGCACCAGCTGCCTGGTGCAGATCCCTGGTTTATGTTGGGCCCGCAGGGGAGTGTTTGCCCCTGTAGCTCAAAATACTCTTTGGCCCAGCCTACGCTATGACCATGGGCAAGCTGGACATGCTCCAATCAAAGCTCCTTTTTAGGGCAAGAGACATGCTCAGCAGGCCAAGCAGGGGAACCCCCTGAGAACTCTTTGGACCACCATGGTGAAGACGCTCAATGCAACAGCGATCTCAAGGAACTGCTAGTGGAGGTCAAGATTAGCCTGAGGTCCATAGTTACCTGGCTAGACCTGCTCACCAGCTGTCTGGACCATATCACAGGGCGGGTCGATAAACATGAGGAACGACTAGACCACTTAGAAATCCGCCTCTCAACTGCTAAGGATGCCCTTAATTCTACCCAGACTTCACCATTAGGGTGCAGGCTGCTTGGCTTGAGTTCATGCCCGTAAAGGAGATCCTACAGAAATCAGACATTCCTTCTACTCTTCTTTACCCAGTCAACCTACACATTTCCCATGATGGGATACCACACTTCTTCATGGATGTTAAGACTGCTCATAAATTTGCTATGCACATCACAGCTGGGTCAGTGTCACCCACTCTTCACCGCAACTTCTGGAAGATACTCATCCTAACGACAATGACTAAATGATTGCGTCACTAGAACGACATGGACTTTCATTGGCCCCCAGGTGTCCCTCCCTAGCCTGTTCTGGGGAGCACCCTGGCTACGTTGTGTGGGGGCATGAGCCCATAGGTTTCACTCTCTGTGCTGGCTTAGGAGGGTGTGGTATACTCAACCAAGCTGGGAGGTTGGAGTGGGAGGCGTGGTTTCATACATCACTGTTTGTTGTTGTGTTTTTGCTTCCCTGACAGGACCTCTTCATGGCATGATTTCCAGCACATTCATCGCCCCTTGTAATTTTCTTATTGGACACTTCTGGCTTCACCCCCTTGATCCATCCTCCCAGTGCAATCACCACTACCTGATGCCTTAAATGAAACATTCGTGGGCTGAATGATCAAAGAAAATCATAACTTGCACATGCTTATCTCACCAAGCATCACATCAATATATGTTTCCTCCAAGAACTCCATCTTACCCTGCTAGGGTGTCTAGACTGTGTGTGCGATGGTGTGCTGATGCCTACACCTCCATATACTCTACACGAGGTGGGTAAACATTTTGATGCCCAAGGGCATATCCTGGCAACTGCAGAGTGTCGTCTGTGATCCCAATGGTCAATATGTTATACTAGCTGATACACTGCACAGACTGGCCGCAGTTTATGACCGAAACACAGACAGTCTGGACTTTTTTTCTGAAATATGGTGAATCATTAATGGGTTGGGTCGCACTGCTGTTCTCTGGGGTGGGAATTTGATTTTCATATTAGATCAAAGACTGGACCGTGCAAGGATGTCTCGTCACCTTCATCCCAATGCTGCCACAGTCCTCAACACTATCATACCAGACCACTATCTCTGTGACATTTGTTGGGTTACACATGGGACGGATTAGGAGAGCACTTGCATCACAATGTCCTCAGCACATGGTCACACATAAATGTTTGGGTAATAACCCAAAAAGCATGTAGTTGAGTCACCAAAATAGCACATTTACCTCGCACCCACATGCAGAAACAAGAACAGGAACCACTGCGACCAGAATTGCGGAAGTAGTTTATTACAGGAGACAGCCAAAGGAACCCGATGGGAGCCGCAGAGAAGCGTGGAAGAACCCGGAAGTACACAGTGAGAGCCCCGATGACAGGAAGATGCAGGCACTAAACTACTATAACGCCAAGCAGCAACCTGTCTGTCTCTGCCGGATTTATGCTGTGCATGCTCCGCCCCTGCCGAACTCCATAGTCTGAGTGCTGCAGGCGTGAGAGAAATGCTAACTTAAACTGTGAAATATCTTGACATCTTTAAAAACTGCATTAGGTGAAGTCTCTAAAGATGTCACGATGGTCCACAATGTAAGTTACCATATCATCTTTTATTGGAGAATAAGTTCTCCAAACATAGGGGCCCATTAGGATGTCGGGCGGATCCGACATCCTTGCCCTCCCGCCCGCCCGCCATAGTAATATGGCGGGGGGACCGCAGCGGACGGAAAGACCGACCGACGCTTTTCCGCCCTGGTCGCCTTGCGTCTGGGGCGGAAAAGGTTTAATATGGTGGCGGTGTCTATCAGACACCCCCATCCATATTAGTATGGGCTTTGGGAGATGCCTTTCCGTGGCGGCAATATCGCCACGGAAAGGCAGGCGGTCTTCACTTTGGGCCCCCAGGGTGAAGGCAAGGTGGAGGGTGAACATGGGGGGTACCTGTGGTACCCCACTGCATTTGCATACACAATGCGGCAGGCATGTTTGTGAATCTTTCATTTGGTTTACAACCGATTAAATGCTTTAACAGCAAGCATCTACTGCCACTATAACCAGTGGGAGAGAGTGAGAGACAGCTATATCAATTATCCTAATGATCTGGTGAGTCAACTCTTCCATCTGCCTATGCAGGATAAACCCCTTCTGGTCACCACTAACCAACTTTATGACTACCTATGCAACCTCCTCGCTATTATCCCAGTGAGGACCTTTTAGTTAGCCTTTAACACCGAGATGGACCTATAAAGGTTACACTAAAGAGGGTCCCTGTACAATTTTCAGGATGTTGTTGACTCCTTCAATATTGAAAGAAGATGCTCTATCAACAATTTATTAACCTTCCCGGGTATAATGACCAGGCCCTGGTGCCTTCTCCTTAATAATCTTCTTAGTGGCTGCCACAATCTCATCTTTAGTTAATTCCTGGCTCAAGATAACCTTATCATCTAGATTATGTAAGGGTAGTTGGACAGTGTCAAGCCAGCTCTGGTCTCCACCGGTAGCAGGTTCCAGAGCCCACCATCAAGTGATTTGAAAAAACCCAGAAATGCCATTCCTATACTCTCATTACTGGATACTACTGGACCACCTATTATACCGTAGGGACCAGACTTCTAGTGCAGCATGTTTTTGCCTTCCACTCTAACACCTTCTATGCCTTCTCCCCATATTAATGGGACTGCATATTCCTAGCGTGCCTAAATCTTCCCCTCTAAGTTATCTTTTGCCCCAGATTCACATTTTTCCAGGCCTGCTCTAATGGAGCTATAACACTGGGCATTAGCTGAGCTAGTGAGCTGCTCCCCCCGCCTATTGATCTCTCTATGCAGCACATTCTTCTCCTGACACTACTGCCTGATGAACTGTGCAGTCTAAGAAGCTACTATACCTCTCACAAATGCCTACATAAATCCCAAACTAACAATATTGATGTTCCAGCCAGATGCTCTTTTTAAAAGATTTACAAGTGCATCTGTAAAGACAGAGACATGGCAGGTTGCATAATCAATCTCCTCTTCATCATCTATCTCTTACTCAACTGTTTCTCCCCAGCTGTATCTCCAAATCTATTATTGCATGATCTGAGATGTAAAACAGTATATATGTTACTTACTTCCCCTGCTCCAACACCATCCTATCTATACACCAGAAATCGATCCTGAAGCTATGTCTATATATTTTGCTGTGTAATGAATAGACCCAGGTATGCCCATTTTTTACTCGCCAGACATCTTTAAGCCCTACATCCTGCATTATATTTTGTAAGCACCTTGCAGACCCATGAGAGTTGCAATATGGCCGAGTGGTGGGACCATTACAGGTTGTTGTTTAACAATGTGTTAAAATCACTACACCCAGAGTGGGGGCCTTATAATCTAACAGCCTCCTTAGAAATTAAACAAGGGCAGCATGGTCATCGAGGTTTGGACCATAATACCCCACACTGAGTTAAGATTGGCTTCCATACTCTATTAACGCAAATCTTTATCTTCCATTTGGATTAGTCTCTGACATGATTACCTTAATCCTGGCATTATTCCTGACCACGAGTACAGCCACTATGTTACACACAACCGGTAAGGTGCAGATCACCACCTGCACCCAGTTGTGGACTTTTGTGACAGATCTCAACTCTTCATCTGCCTTGTGTGTCTTCTGTAATGCCATTAAATCTACCCCATTTCCTCTCAGGAACTCAATAATTAGCCTCTGCCTTTTCTTAACCCTCAGACCAATAACATGGCAAGTGGCTAATTCGATTATACTCCTAATACTGATGGTTGACTAAAACTGCCATACTCATACCTATTTCATGGAGAGGACAAATGTGTTTATAGCTTTTTTACCCATCTTGCTCTCTACCCACTGAACCTCTGTGTAAGGCTTCTCCCCACAGGAGCTCGCCAATAGTCCCTCAAATACCTTAGCTGATTCCAGAGCCTTCCCTGCCCCCGCTTCATATGCCCACAATCTTAAGCATATATTGCTATAACTCCTAAAACCCTGTGTACCATCACTATACACTGGAATAGCAGACCATACTCATATCCAATGAGCTTCAGCCTACCAAAGGCCCTATTGCCCACCCTTCATCTTTTGAATCATCTCCTTTGCCTCCTCCTCTGACCTCAGGAAATACATCATATTGTTCCACATAACTTTTAAGCAAGGAGGACATTTCAGTTGCTCTTTTCCCGCAAGTCCTGACAATCATCCATTCTTTTACCCAGAAGCTGTTGTCTGTCTTCGGTTGTGCGACAGACATCAGATCTAATAATGCGTGCTGTCCCCGATAGTCAATAGATTTCAGTTTCAGGGCTGTGCTCAAAATTGCCTCTTTCATCACAAAGGACCGAAAATTAACCACGATCTTTCTAGGGTATTTTCATTTTGGGTTTAATCTGTAAGGGTCGCAAAGAACCTTCTGAATCTCCATACTGAGGTCCTCTCTTAACTCTGACACATTTTCCTTAAATATCCCATCCTTAATTACACCAATCGCATATGTCTTCATATCAGCACCTTCCATTCCCTCTAAGACATTCATGATTCTTATATTGTGTGCCTCTCCGGTTCTCAATCCTTTCCAAGACCTCATATACAGTCCTCTGATTGGCTTTCACTTGTATCAACTCCTTCAAGTGACCCTACACTTGTTGCGCTGTGTCCAGCCTCCCCTACCATTCTTGAGTTATCACCCCCTTGCTTGGAGGGAACTCTCTTGCCAGGGGCTTTGTAGACTCTACCACTGCGTTCTACCTGAACAAGTGGCACTATCTAGTCCCCAATACTCCCCTTACCCCTCTCACTACCAGTCCCTCCGACCACTTAGGGTTCCTTGCCCCCAAGAACATCAAAACCATTAGATGGGAAAACCACACCCATATTCCACTGACTGCAAGACCACTACACTGCCACTATCACTTGTTCTTCGATCCCCCAGGACCTCCATGCTAAGCAAATTACCTTGTAAAATGAATGGGGTGCCAATGCTTCTGCTTCTGCTAATACAGATACTGGAGGAACCCCACCTTCTCTACTATACCCCCGACTCCTGACCACCCAGGACCTCGTGTATGTTCTACTGCATGGTGATCCCCTAGTGAGACCTGATGTGGCTCTTTCAACATCTTATAAAAGGACCTCAGCAAATGAATTTGCTTGACAAAAAAGGGGAAGTAAGGCTTTTCTCGAGGTCTATTCAGGGAAGGGAATCTTACACTCTTTTGAACACCGCTCTGCAATGTATTTGCCCCCCTCCTGATTTAAGAGATCCTCTCCACCCTTGGCCTTATTCCCCCCAAACGACTGCTGTTCTTCTACTAACAAAGCTCTTAGCTGATATTGATTTCAGTTGCATGTTCCACAACTATTGGGAGCTTTTGTTTGCTTCCCCTCACCCCCCGAGCCTAGTGTTGCAGCTGCTACCTCACTCAAACCACTTCCACATCTTGTCTCCCAGGGTACACCAGAATATTTTGTACCTGGAATAGCCACTCCTTTTCTCACCCCGACATCCACCCATAGTTTATCCTAGCAGTGTACATGTTGCTGGGAATAAACCGCCTGGTCTCCGCCTCATACTCCTGTTCAGTGAGTGCCGCAAAGCTCACAGTGCCCCTTCTTCATGTAATTTGGGGTCAAGGACCAGCCCTCTCTGGTAATCACACACCTCATGCTGGGAGACATGATGCCTGAAGCTAGATCGATCTCCTCTACGTCCCCTCCCCAGAAGGAGAGCCACCATGCTCCACTACCCTGCCAGAGGAAGCCCGCAGCAATCCAATTAATTATTGAGGAGGTGCTCATTCAGACCAAAGTAAGTTGCACGTTGTTCCTGCAGTGCACTGTCTCAAACTTTGCTTTCACTCCTCATTTTAAATCCTACTCCTAATACTTCTGATATCGTCCAACCAGGAGCATATGGGCGACCTCACTGGAGAGCGCTCACGACAGCCAGAGCCTGTCCCCATGTTCCTGTCTACATCTTAACATGGTGATCAACTACACCATGTGATTAAATATTGTTTCATCCCTTGTTAGAATAAAATAATTTCTAGGCACCACAGAGAAAGATGAAGACTTCACTGAATGTTCAAAGTTAAATCTATTCTTCTCAAGGCTGAGCTTAGCTGCTCCAGACTGAATAACTTACTATGTAACAGTTGTGTTGCCATGTGCCTGACGCTGTGAGCACAAATTCCTAGATAGTGTAATAGTGAGAAAATCCTCCAGACTATTCTGTTAAAAATGGTCCTTCCTCGACAGACGGCGGAATAGGTATAATTAAATAAATAAATGATACCTATTCTGTCGGCTTCCCCCCTGCATCACCCCACCGCCACACTGCACTTATCTGAGCCGGCCACCGCTGCCCTTCATACTGCCAATGACAGAGTTTGTTCAGCTCTAAAAATAATTGCTATCCGAGTCCAAGGTGTACTATTCATCAACTCGAAAGGATAAAAGTCTACGTTAACATTGCAAGGAGTGTCTTTCAAATCCAGTTGCCCCAGCCTTGTTGGGGCCAGTACTGCAATGAACTGCTTCCCCAATGCACACCTCCTGTCCATCCCAGGCCGTGGGTGCCATTCTCAGCCACTGCTGCTCCAGGACAGTGCCAAAGAAGCTGCAATTCAGTTACCAACAACTGCAAGTCTTTGTGCTGTGCAGCATGGATGCACTTAGCCCACTTCTCCTCCGTGCCCTTCTTCACAACCTCATGTGCCACCGATTGTGACTGCCTCTCCTTGGTATACTTTGATAACCATGTGATCAGCAGGTGACCAGTGATTCCCTTTTCAGGAACTTTAGGAGAGACAATTTCTACTATCCTGGGGACTGCGTAGAAAGCGGGAAACCAACGGGTTAGATTGGAGGCTCTAGGGAGGTGATGGCAGAGAGATGAGACAGTGTTAAGTGGAGAGGGAGCACATGATGCGTTTGGCAGAAAATATACTTAAAAGCTCAAGGTTGGTACTGCTAAGTGTCACTTGATGCAGTAATATATTACACCAGGTTTGGGCAATTTCCATGTAGGTAGCAAGTTGTGCCCAGTGGCGGAAGTGGGTGGCACCAATGGCAGCAGGAGATGGAAGTAGACTGTGCCAGTGGTATAAATAGGCCTCCATCTCCTAGCATACAAAAACGGGCACCTACACTTACCTTGTTATTATTTCTTTTTACAAATTAATTATTGAGCTTGAATAAATCTCCTATTTATCAATCCGTGCAACACAGTGACTAGAACAATTATTCCGGCTGTACAACAAATAACTTTCACCCTCCTTTGGAGAAATTAAATATATACCCGCACACACATACACACACACATAGATATATATATATATATATATATATATATATATATATATATATATATATATATATATATGTGTATATATATATATATACATATATATATATATATATATATATATATATATATATGTATATATATATATACATTCAAATGACGTACAGTTTGCTTAAATAGCCTTTTTTTTGTAGCATGTTTCTTTTTATATTCCTTGTACTGTCAGAAGCTTGCAGCAGTATGTATCGGTCTTTAGGATGTCCTACATTGCAAGAGGAATAATAGCTTAACTTGTTGATTATGAGCTTGTAAAGCTATGCCTTTCAATCATTCCATCATTGAGCTTCATACTTGTGTGCAGCAGAGTAAACATTGTTTACCACGCATGCGAGGCAACGCATGCCATTACAATGGGGTTGTTACAACGACCGTGCTGTTACATCGCATACCATACAACGCAAGTCGGAACAATGATTTGTGTTAGGGGGCAGAAGGTGTTGGATTTAAAATCCAACACCCTCCCTACTGTTGCACAGACTGGAGTTGGAATATTAAATTATACTATTCCAACATCCAGTGCCCCCTACAGCATGTCGTTGCTCTGACTAGCATTGTAAAGGTATGTAATGTAACAACGCTGTTGTTATAAGGACTACGCTGTAATGGCATGCGTTGCAAACGCATGCAGACTAACGTGCCATATTCATGCAGCAACAGTATTTTCTTTCAGTCTTTCTAAGTATCTTGAAACTGCTAATTACCCCTGGTACTCACGAAAACCTAACTTTGAGAGTCAACCAGTTATCCTGCTACAAAATCATGGAGTGTGCGCCTTCTTAAATTTACTGCAGGGTGCCGGCCACTTGGTGAAGTGCAAAGGTCGCACATTTGAAACCTCGTGAAGTAGTGACATTATGAATTTTCCACAACCTAGGGCAAAGTTTTTTGCAGAATAACTAGATCTCTGGGTGGATAGACCTTACTCCAAATACTCCACTGAGGCGATTGGGTATCTGCAAAAGCTACCATTCTAGTACTAGAAGATCAATGGCCCTACGCACACGGTTGGCCATATACTGAACCTTGGCCGTACCAGGATGCGGTTTCCTGCACTGCACAAGCACAGAAGGGGTCTGTGTGTTTGTTTTTGCCATTTTGAGCGGATACATTAGCTTTAAATATTTCCGACTAAATGCATGTTTCTCTGCCAGTGCTGATCGCAAATACAGGTTAATTAGTTATTGCATCTTTGTGTTTCCGTTATCTGCTGTCATAAAGACATGCATTTATTCAGAGATATATGCACTCAAGATTTTAAAAAGAAGCACGCAGATCCCATTTGCATTGGTACAGTACAGGAACCAGCATCAGTATACGTCCCAAGGGGCAGATTTCTTATTAAGCCATGCAATGCAACGCAGCAAGACATCTTTCTGTGCTGTGTTGCATGACAGGGAGAAAGCAGGAATGTGCCCAATCTACTAGATCTGATGCATTCCTGCACTGTACATACAAAACAATCTTTTTATTTAGGGTCCAAGGGCATATTTAACGACCTCTTAGGCAGTGTCCCCCACAACAAAATACTGAGCAAACAAAAGGCGCCCAAGGGTCAAAGACAAATCACGCTTTGTGCTAAAAGTAAAACGAAATACTCTAAAGGAAAATGAAAGGGTAAGACCTCTAGACCCTTATAGGTATTGAAGGATACCCATCAGTAGCCGTCCTGTACCGCCCTATTCATCATTTGGGCTTCCTCATATTCTCTATCGTAGGTATTCACCCACAGGGAATAGATGTTTATATATCCCGTAAGTTGATGTGGGCAAGATAGAAGGAGAACAGGGTATAGGTGTTGTGGCTACTGAATTTGCAGTGCAAATAAAGTTGTGAAAAAAGAATATCTTGTGTGTGATAATTAAAATTGGAGAGAATGGGAGAAGAACAATTTTTTAATAGTGTCTCTCGTTCGTCCAAATGTTAACAACAGTGCAAAAAAACAGTATGAAACAAATATCTGCTATATCTAATAGGTGGTCGACATGTTTCAGCTGACTAATTATTATTATTATTATTATTATTATTATTATTATTATTATTATTATAGAGTGTTTTGTAGCGCGCTCTATTACTCGCGAGTATCCTGGCACGTGAAGGTATGTGAGGAGAGCAGAGGCAGAAAGCAGTGGGAGCAGTTAGGTAGTTAAGATAAACGTTAAGTTAAACAAATGAGTTTTTAGGCCTTTCTTGAATTGGGCAATATTCTGAGATGCGCTGAGGTGGAAGGGGAGTGCATTCCAGGCTCTGGCTGCAGTAACAGATATAGACTGGCCCCCCAGCCTAGCATACTTGAATCTAGGAAGGACCATCCTACACTGATTGGATGAGCTGAGACAGCGATTAGGGACATACATAGAGAAGCGTTTTCTCAGGTACAGCGGCCCTAACTCATGCGTCGCTCTGAAAGAGAGGACCAGCGATTTAAACAAAATACGCTGTGCGACTGGGAGCCAATGAAGACTACACAGGTGGGAGCGGACGCTAGACCTCCTAGGACAAGTGTCCTCTGCTTTCATCAGGACCTGTAGATAGGTGTTTGAGAGCAACTGCAAAATTAAGTGAGTGAATCAAAAACATAAATGAATCAAAACCATATCACCTGAATCTCTAGGTGCAGTTCCTTTCCAACTCCTGACGTAGGAATTTTTCTGGAGAAGGATGTCCGTCATAAATCAAGAACAAAGCAAAGGGAAAAGAAAGATACACAAAACACATCATAGGTAACATATCAATCAATGGTATCCATCACGTCACCAGTGTAGTGTATCCAACGCTATTGTCCCCTGAGAATAGTTCACAGGGTACCTCACCTCTTACCTACTGTGCAGGAGGGATTTGCCTCACCTCACCTGGCTGCGGCTCAGGTAGAAGGAGCACCGCTCTGAAAAGGCAGAAATTGTGTATAGACTTAACAAATGTCCTTACATCGCATTTCATGCCTCATACATGCATGTTTAAAAAGGAAAACACTGCTCCTTAGGACATGATTAGTTGAGCTGACAGATTGTGACATATCAATTTGACTATGTCAAAAGTGCCCATTCATCCTACGTGGCTCAAAAGCCGCGTTTACAGGTATAAACGTAGAGTTGAACACAAAGTTAATGGAAGGTTGATATTAAAAATGAAAATTAAAAATATGACAGTGATATCAAAGGCGTAAATATCTGAGATGTCAACAGTCATGTTGTTTAGTCTAAATAAAGTTTTAGAATGCCACCCCATAGTATGCAGTATGGCTTCTGAAAGGCGTGATAGCCTGTCTCCTTACTCAAGAGAAGGGCCAAGAACTATTTGCCACAAAAACCACAAACTACCTGGTGATACAAAGGGGGAAACTACCTTCTACAAAATTCAGACTTTGGAAAACAGAACACAGGCAGCCTGTCGATCGGGAGAGAGAGAGAGACTGCTATCTAAGCGATCGAGGCCTCGAGTCAGAGGATGTAACGGTAGCTAGCAAGAAATAAGGACTCTCTCCCTCTCTTCCCACCGGCCTACCTCTCCGTCGGTACTCCTGGCATCCATCCAAGCCGACTCGGGGAGGTGGTCGGTGGGAGCCGCGCCGCCATCTTTAAACCCAGTTTAGATTCACGTATACGTGACGCGCAATAGCGCGGTCACGTGATGGTGCCTTAATAAGAATAATGGGAAACTGAGTCCCATTGAAGCGCGTAGTCAGGGGTTGATGAAATCACCCCCGAGCGGATCGGTATATCAGAATTAAAATCTGGCAATCTATGAAAAGCAACGTTATATTATGCCCAGGTTCAAATAGATATTTAAAGGCGAATGAACCCAAAGTCTAAATTCCGAAACATAAATGCTGTGACATACCACCAGTACCTTTTTGTCTTTAATGGACCATTAAAGGCATCCCTATGTGCACACCCTATTTCCTCAGTGCAAAATGAGGATTCCCAGACTTCAGTTCCTTTGAAGATTATTTTATTCTTCTTTCATATGTATTCTTTTGATATCTTTATCACATTTTTATCATTCTGCGTTTCAATCAGTATTTATACAAGCGACAGAGTTACTTTCGACTCCAATGCATTTCGGGCGTGACTCACAGCGCCCTTCATCAGGGAATAAACACTACAAACAAAAAATGGAAACAAAAAATGTAATGAGCAAATGTGCTGTGTGTGTCTATTTGGAACAGTAATCGGTGCTATACAAGAAACTAGAGTGACGTGTAAAAAAAGAAAACTGGAAACAACCGTGTCCTGTGAGTTTATAATCGAGACCACCAACTATACCTTATAATCCCGTGGCTACATGCCGAGTTACAACCATGCCTGAGTCACTTACATGTCGCGTTTTGACAAGATCAGACTTCGTATTCAAAATACTGTCAAATACAAAAACGTACGGGCTGTTAAAATCAATAATCGGAACTACTATTATCCCTCTAGCCTTCATCCACATATTCTAAGGAACACTCCGTTCCGTACTAACCTGATATTCGGTCTATATCCAATACAGAGTCTGCATCTCTACACCATGCTACCCACCGGACTTCTGCTGTCCTGCGTCCCGATAGTCCGCCATTTAACCCACAACAACTTCAACCCACCGGATATCGTCCCGGTCATGAGATCAATCGAGCTGGAGAAAATACTCCGTGTTGCAGCTCCTCTTAGTAGTAACCAAATAGAGTCCTCAATATGTAAGATCCTCTAATGAGATAACCTCTCTCCGTCATGCTAAAATACTGTTAAATACAAAATAACAGACCAAAAATAAAAAATAATAAATGCGGTGCGATTCGAACCCCGAAATTCAAAAATGTAATAGTGTACAGAGTACCGCGGTGACTCCGGTGTGCTATCTCAGTGTGAGTGAGAACGAAACCAAAAACATGGAACCTGGATGTGATGAAAAAGTGTTGGATGGTTGAACAGTGTACAATCATTTGCTTCATACAAAAACACATATAAAACAAAATATTAAATGCTAAAAGCAAGGTCCCCTTCCAGATCAAGGAAAAAACTGGTAGTTAGTTACAGGTAACAAGACAATTCTATACGTATAATTATTGAGGAGCTATCAGGGATATTGGAAGAACTAACAAAAGACATCACAGAAGTTTCAATGGAATTGTCAAACATGATGACCGAGGAAGAATTGGCTCAAACATTGGGAGACATAAAAGAACAGATTGAGAAACACACGAGGCATATCAACGAAAGAAAAATCCGAAAATTTAAAAGGGATACCCTAGATTACAAGCTTGGGGAGGTATATACATGGGCTGATATCTATGCCCGAAGAAGAAGAAATCGTCCTTATAGTACCAATACTGACACGTCATCTTCGGGAAGTGACACTTCAAAAAGAACTCAAAGATCACAACCTAGTTCAAAAACTCAGGAGTCTTCATGTACTGACCAAAGAAGTCAATCAGAAACTAGATCACAAGATACCACTCAAAACGAGCAACCTACCACCAGCGTTCCAACTACAGTGAATCCTTTTTTAGAACAGGGCCAAGCCCAAAAAGGAGACCCAGGAGAGGAAAGAACAAAAGAAAAAGACAAAGAGAAGGACCACCCCAACACGAGGAGCACAACGGTACCAAAGAAAGACAAGGACAAGAAAAAGACCCAAACTTAGATCAACTGGTCATCAATATCAGTAACTATAAACCAAGTGCACATGAACTAAATTTGTTACAAAGAGGAACATCTTTCGTACCCACAACAAATACTGATGCGTTGGAATTGGAGGTGAGTTTCTTCAAACTCATGCGAAAATTAAGACTTCGTCATTTTTTCGACAATATACTTCCTCAACAGGAAAAAGAATCTATAGACCAATTATGTGGATTAAGAACTACAAGTACCTTTCAGGCTCCTGTTAGCCATAAAACATTGGACATATTTGAAAAGATGGTGAAACAAGATCTGTCCGATTAAAGTTTGGAACTCAAATCAGAAAAAACATCACCCAAAAGGATTTAGATTGCCTTAAAAAACTAGCTTCAAATGCAGAGATAATGTTCACTAAAGCAGACAAGGGAGGCGCTTTAGTAATTATGAATAACTCTATGTATGAAGAGAAAGTCTTTGAACATATTACAGATCTAAACACTTACATGGAATGGAGTGGAAATCCTACTATGGAATACTCGAAGGCTTTAGGAATCATCATTGAAAGAGCCTATGATATGGGAACCATCAACATAAAGACAAAAAATTTCCTTACCAAACTTAACCCAAAGAGCCCGGTGTTTTATATGATACCAAAAATTCATAAGAACCTAATGGACCCGCCACTACGACCAATCGTTTCCACACGAGGAAGTATCCATGAACCCATTGGTCAACTCTTAGACAAGTACTTACAACCTTCAGTGAGAGCAATGAGAACATACGTAAAAGACACCACGGATTTCTTATTGAAACTTGAAACCATGACTATAGAACCGGAAGAAACCCTAATCATGTGCACAGCTGATGTACGTTCCTTGTACACCTCGATACCACACTCTCTAGGAATGGAAGCTATAGAGAAAGCTCTCCTAAACACAGATCTGAATCGTGATCTACAGACATTTTTAATGGAGCTGATGACTTTCACTTTATATCAGAGTTATTTTCGATATAAAGACTCATGGTACCAACAACTCACAGGAACTGCTATGGGCAATTCGGCGGCGCCGGTGTACGCCAATATTTTTATGCAGGACTACGAAGAAACTAACATTTTTTACAAAACAGTATGGAAGGATAACACCAAACACATTGTACGATACATAGATGATGTATTCATCATTTGGAAATCTTCTGAAGAGCTCTTACAATCTGCCCTACGTGAATTGAATGACATAGACAGTCGGATACAACTAACTTGGGATATTTCAAACACAACTGTAACCTTTTTGGATGTAAGAATATCTATCACAGAAAAAGGTTTTGAAACCAACATTTACAGAAAAGAAACTGACAGGAACAATATGTTACATTTTGCAAGTTTTCACCAGCCCAGCTTAAAGAAACATTTGCCTTACTCACAGATGGCGAGAGTCAAAAGAATTACATCTGACACCACAAAAGTGGAACCAACATTAAAAGAAATGTCAACAAGATTTTCCAACAGAGGTTACCCAAAAAAGATCAGAGAGGATGCAAAGAAAAGAGTAGAAGCAATAGATAGAAGAGAACTACTAAAACCAACCTCTAAACGTGAAGAGACTCGGATTGTAGCCGTATCAAAATACTCCACTCAGAGCCAAAGTTTTAGGAAAATTATCACGAAACACTGGGCTATACTCAAGTTAGAACCAGATTTTCAGAGATCTTTTGAACACATACCGTTATTCGCTTATACTAGAGCGCATAATATGGGAGAAATACTGAAACATCAATCATCAGAAACAAAGACATTCAAAGGCACAATACCATGTCTTAATTGTGGTAATTGCAACAGCATTATCAAAGGCAACAAAATAAACCATCCCATGAAAGGACATGAGGTCAAAGTTAGGGTCAATGCGACATGTGACACGACAAATGTAATATATGCTCTGAAATGCCCGTGTGGAAAACTCTACATTGGGAAAACTGAAAGACGCATAAAAACGAGACTTACAGAACATAAGTCAAACATCCGTATGAAAAACACCAAATCATCGATAGCCACACATTTCATGGAGGCGCAGCATAACATCTCTCAACTAAAATTCATGATACTGGAGAAAGTTGAAAAAATTGAAGGGAGAGACAACACTAAACACATGCTGCAACGAGAAAACTTCTGGATTCATAAACTTTCAACACAGAGTCCAAATGGTCTCAATGAACGTATAGAATTGTCTTGTTACCTGTAACTAACTACCAGTTTTTTCCTTGATCTGGAAGGGGACCTTGCTTTTAGCATTTAATATTTTGTTTTATATGTGTTTTTGTATGAAGCAAATGATTGTACACTGTTCAACTATCCAACACTTTTTCATCACATCCAGGTTCCATGTTTTTGATTTCGTTCTCACTCACACTGAGATAGCACACCGGAGTCACCGCGGTACTCTGTACACTATTACATTTTTGAATTTCGGGGTTCGAATCGCACCACATTTATTATTTTTTATTTTTGGTCTGCTATTTTGTATTTAACAGTATTTTAGCATGACGGAGAGAGGTTATCTCATTAGAGGATCTTACATATTGAGGACTCTATTTGGTTACTACTAAGAGGAGCTGCAACACGGAATTTTTTCTCCAGCTCGATTGATCACATGACCGGGACGATATCCGGTGGGTTGAAGTTGTTGTGGGTTAAATGGCGGACTATCGGAACGCAGGACAGCAGAAGTCCGGGGGGTAGCATGGTGTAGAGATGCAGACTCTGTATTGGATATAGACCGAACATCAGGTTAGTACGGAACGGAGTGTTCCTTAGAATATGTGGATGAAGGCTAGAGGGATAATAGTAGTTCCGATTATTGATTTTAACAGCCCGTACGTTTTTGTCTTTGACAGTATTTTGAATACGAAGTCCGATCTTGTCAAAACGCGACACGTAAGTGACTCAGGCATGGTTGTAACTCGGCATGTAGCCACGGGATTATAAGGTATAGTTGGTGGTCTCGACTATAAACTCACAGGACACGGTTGTTTCCAGTTTTCTTTTTTTACACGTCACTCTAGTTTATTGTATAGCACCGATTACTGTTCCAAATAGACACACACAGCACATTTGCTCATTACATTTTTTGTTTCCATTTTTTGTTTGTAGTGTTTATTCCCTGATGAAGGGCGCTGTGAGTCTCGCCCGAAATGCATTGGAGTCGAAAGTAACTCTGTCGCTTGTATAAATACTGATTGAAACGCAGAATGATAAAAATGTGATAAAGCTATCAAAAGAATACATATGAAAGAAGAATAAAATAATCTTCAAAGGAACTGAAGTCTGGGAATCCTCATTTCGCACTGAGGAAATAGGGTGTGCACATAGGGATGCCTTTAATGGTCCATTAAAGACACATGTGGTAAATATAAGTAGGCGTCCAGGGACGTGGCCCCCACCTATGGAGCACCTTTAACATTCATAAATCTTTGGATAATATTGAAGCTGTGCACTAGCCTCATATTCCAATACCACCAGTACCGGCATATAATTCATCCTGCCAGTAAAATGAAAAAACAGACAGCCCAACCATGTGATAGTATACAAGGTGAAGCTGCATCACTCAAAATCGCTGTGCTAGCAGCTGGTATGATATTTAATCGCGGGGGAGACGCGCCGAGTAGTCATGGGACACGTAGTCCCTATTGGTAATCGGTGTCCCAATAGTTATATCTGAGAGATAAACATCCAACTATGTAAGAATAAGAAAATAAATCCCCATTGAAATACTGTGATTTAAGGACTGAAATGTACCTAAAAGGGTCATAATGTTGTTGTCAGAAATAGTATGCAGAATCAGTGAACCAAGGCACAGATGTTTTTTGTCTTTTAGAACGGCAATATTTAGAGAAGAGGAAATAGCCATTGGCAGTATGAGATGCACCTGTTACTGACAGTAAAAAGTACAGCAGAAAATGCAGAAGCTATATCTGGACAAATCATGAATGGTTAAGTGGCGATATCAGAGAGTGACAAAAATGGTCACTGCTAAAAAAAACACTTCACAGGGACATCCAAGGTATATCTTCATTAAGGCCATTCTTATCAGAAATGGCTGGTCAATCTGGTGGCTTGCTTTCCGCACCGTATTGTGCTCTTATGCTCTGGGATCCGGACCTTGATATTTCTCGTCGTCACTCTTGGAACCAGCACCAATGAAAGAGAAGACTCAAAGAATTACCTTTGTCAACACCTATAACACCAGGTCTAATCAAATACAAAAGATAGTTAAGAGTCTGTGGTCAATTTTGAATACCCTTACAAATACACTGCCACCTCCTCTTTTTGCTTTTAAACGCGGGCCCAATCTCAAAGACAAATTGGTCCATACCCGACCAAAAAACAAAACATCAAGAGCAGTTGGTACTCTATGGGATCTCCCAGCAGTGATAGGCCATCACCCGTGTGGTTCTTGTGCGGCCTGCCCCCAGACTTCGAGATCTATCTCCATTGACATAGATACAGATCGACCGTGGGAAAAAAGGAGATTTACTAACTGTAACAGTGAACGTCTAATCTACATGATCACTTGCCCTTGCCAATTGAAATATATTGGCATGACGATGAGAAAGATCAAGGTCCGGATCTCAGAGCATAAGAGCACAATACGGTGCGGAAGGCAAGCCACCAGATTGACCAGCCATTTCTTAGATGCAAAACATGGCCCTCCTGATTTCAGGTGGACAGTATTTGAACAACCAATCTGTTTAAATATCTTTCGCAGGGGAGTAATAACAAAAAGTTTCAGATGTACCAAGGGCCCAGAATTAGGAAGTCAGATTGTGTCCAATTCTGAGAAACTCAGTTCACAATTCTGCAACCCTGAAATAACTATATTAAATCCCATCAGAGAACAGCACAGCAAATAACTTATGGGACACTCTACAAGGTTTTCCGGAGATATGTCTTGCAACAATTACAAAAGCTTGACACAAGCTATACCCCGAAGGGAAATTTCAAATGGTCCGGCCCAAGATTGATCCAGACTTTGCATTGCAAGAAGCTCTACTCTTGTGCAGTATGCACTACTCTTGAATGGCTTGATTCCACTTTCAAGCCTATTCCCCCTCACTCTTATAAAAAGAGGTACTCTGCTAACAGTTTTTGAAAGCATTTCTCACCCAAACCATTCTGTACTGCAACATCCTATGGATGGGCGAAATTGCAAAACTTTCAACATGCCTATTGTTTCCAAAATATGTGTGGGTATTTATCTTTGTGAAAATTGTATGTGAGGTATGTCCTTTCAAATAAAAGTGACTAGAGAAATCAGCTCAATGTATTATCAATATCGGGCCTGATTAACAAAGGTAAATTTAGACGCGTGTGGACATAAAGATAACACTCGTAAATGCCCTTTGTGAATTTCTCAAAGTCGTAAACTGAAATGTTTGGTCTAAGTTTAGACCAAAAGTCTAAGTTTTTCTTTGTGACTCTGGACCATAGCTTCCAAACTCGTGCAGTTAAGATTGCTAGCATGGGCATTTTGCCACAAGACACATCTATTTTCAAAATATATTTGAGACATTTTATACTTGAACCAATCTCCAGTGGGTAAAAAATAGACAAAAACAACTAAGCAAATTAAAAACAAAAATTATGAGAAATATAAGGATCTCAGTAATAAGAATTTACATGCGATTTTACTTGCTTGACAAAAAGTTTGTCAAACCTAGACCATTTCTCACTCGCTTTAATGAAGGTTAGGGCAAATCTTCAGCATGTTGACCAGAACTGTATGCTGCATTTCTTGAGATTACCTTGAGAATCAATAAAGTAGGGGGGCAATGACTATGGTGTGAAGTGGCCATGTGTTGACATATGGGTGGCTTATAAAATAAGTAAATTAAAAAGTACATTAAGAGACTCTGGTGATCTCAGTCACCACCTAAATGTGCAAGCTGTCTTGCTTAAACCTCAAGATCACCGTAAGTAGGTTTCAAAACTGTCTTATCAAATGTCAGAAATTGCACTTTCTGGATGTGGAGTGCCTAATTATAGTGGTATGGAGAACATTGCTTGGTTTGCTGACTTTTGCAAAACCTACATATTTTTAAGAGTGTTTTGTTGGTTCCATAATGCTTTTTTTAATGGAAAATGGAATTCCAGGTAAAATGTGTTTTTCCACTGGACATCCTGTGTTGTAAAATCAGCTTTTTTGGTCTGGCTCTTGAGATTGCTTTAGCTGTTTTTCCAGACTATTGTTTTTCCAAACAATTCATACTCAACCTGCATTCATAGAGTGACTTGTGGTCAGCTGGCTTCATCCTTTGTTCTGTTGAATTGTCTTTCACATTTTGCTTCAATCCACCAAAGTATCCAACATGTGATAATGCGTCAGCTCACTTTACCCATTGGCTCCATTTACTTTGAGTACATTGCACAAAGTCTGTGATCAATGATCACATACTCTGAAAAAGAGTTCCTTTATCTTCAGTGGCACATCTGGTTCAAAGTATGATGTATTTTCTTTGTTTTTGTATTAACTTTAAATTCTGAGAGCCTGATTCACAAAGGTAACTTACACTTTTGAGTAAGTTTACAAATTTGAGTAAGTCTGCTACTTTTCAGTATTCACAAACTGCACTTTTGGATTAATTTACACTTTTGTAGTGCATTCAGCACTACACAACCACTTGTACGGCAACACCCTCCAATAGAAAATGATGGGGGTAGGAACTTAAATAAAACCCCATATGAAATAACGGTAATTTTAAATTAAATTATTTAAAATCATTCAAAAGATATGTAAATAAACATTAATGTTAAGAAAATTATAAAGAATAGAACATATTTAATATATAGTTATATGATATTTAGTGGCCAATTTTCAATGTAATAATATTTCGATATATATATATATATATATATATATATATTATTTTTTAATAATTGCTACAACGTGTTTAAGTTATATTGTAACTTTCTAGCACCCGGCATTTTGAGCATTTGGTTCGGTGGTGATTTATTCTTCTCTACAAATAATAATATTAACAGAAAGCATGCACAACAGAAATGCTAGTTAATTCAAAATACTTCTATAAATCAGTCACACTGTAAAGTTTTTTAATTTCTTTTTTATTCTTATCATAGGGCTGCCATGATTCTTTTTTCATTTTATTTTGTGGCATATACTTGCAATACAAAATAAATATCTCATCATCCTGCAAAGCCTGAAACTATTGGCTTTTACCAATGCTTGCTTTTCTTATTTTAATATGGACAACGATTATACCCTTTTACTTCTGAGTGGACTCGTGTACTTATTTTTTCTAACTTCTCTGCATTTTACCCGTTGGTCCTCTAGCGGCCTTGGATTCATAAGATGTCACATTAGAAACTTAACCGATCTGAGATTCAGGTAAGTAAAGTTTTTGAAGTAAGTACAGATTCATATAAGATTCTGGTACATTTCTAAGTATTTCTCTGTATAAGCTTCTGCCGAGAGCCCCAGTCTTTCTTCATGAATCCCATGTATATGCAAAACTTACCTTATTCATTTCAATAAAATTTTTTGAAATAAAAAAAAAAAAAAAAAAAAAAAAAAAGACAAATCGTTCTTCAAACAACGCCAGGTACATGTTGACAGCGGCATTGTTTGTTGCATTATTTCATGACGTGAGGTCGGGTCATTTTCACTGCATCGTAAATAAAACGCGCTCTGGACTGGGGTGGGTGAGGCGGGAACGCGGAATCGCGGCCTGGCCGTGATGTTTCTCTAATGGAGAACGAATATTAAAGGTGGTTGATTAGCTACACTACTGCACATCTATTCTTTGCCCCGAAGGGCCCACTTGAGGCCATATGCATTTCCTCGTCTTACATTCATGGTCGCAGTTTCACTAACGTCTGATGTGAAAGTGTGTGCTTGTGCTGCACACATTTGCAAATGCACGAGTCTCCCATTTTCAACGGACAATGCACATTTTCTACGAGATATCTCTGCTGCGTAAAGCCGTTCAGCAGACTCTCCAGACAATATGGTATCCTAATGTATATAACAAATGTTGGTCATTTGCATGTCCTTGCAACATACAAAATATAGAGTGCATACCTGGGAGTGCATTGTAATGACCTATACCGCGTGGCGCAGTCACAGAGGCCGACTTACACACAGTGCAGCAATGGCGGAGTGCTGCCGTCTAAGTGGTGGTACGCCACATAGGGTCAGGATTGACACTTGCTTAATGTACACCACAAGAAGCTTCCACCTGAAACTGCCGAGGAAGGATGCCAACGCTCTTTGCCGCTTTGTATGCAAGGGTTGCACTGCAGCCAAAGCAGAACCATCCTTACACATATGCCCATATTGGTGAACATGAGCAATGCCCCTTGTGGCCATTTTTGAATGTAAAAAAACAGACATATGCTCCAATATTTAAAATACAGACCATCCCTTGGCACGTGCATTATCTCCAATGGAGATAAGGGAGCCCTGGTTGTGGGCACTGAATGCACAATCAAATCAAATGAAAGTATGACATCTAGTGAAAGCAAACCGAATTAAAAGGGTGGGAGCAAATGTTATATTTTAGAAGGTCGCCTGTTGCCCCACCTGTAGTAACGAAGCATCCATGCAGCACCACTCATTGCCCACACAGCCGTTTATGCTGTTGCAATTTTCTGATTTACAAACTCCAGGGGTTGTATTACAGTAAGGGGCACAGTGGGTGTTAGCATACACTTCTTGTGTCCCCGGAACCCCATTTTGAATTATAGAAGGTGCAGTATGTGCTTGTGTAACCCATTCCGTAACACGGATCCTACTGGGACACAATTTGCACTTTCCTAATCAAGACGGGGGATCTCCCTGATTTTCATGTGTGCGTGGTGCTGTGCAGCTTAGAAAACACTTTGCCTCTGAGCCTGCTCCATATTCCAGACATGGGCACAGAAGCAAACAGACCGTCAGGTGGCGCTCTGACTTTGTGCTAAATTGAGGTGGTACATGGTCAGTGCACCCCCCATCCCCCAAGGGCATCTCCTGGAATAGGGTAAAGCGGGTATTATGAACTTACCTAACATCCTCCTACAGGCAGGTGAAGTTACAGACTGTACCCATACAGGGGAATCTCTGCAGCCCTTTTAGATACAGGCGACATGGTCAGCGACTAGCTACCGCCTCCCCCCCAATCCGGCACCCAACACCAAGGAACGTGGACACGAGACGTGTTTACTTTTTGGAAGGCGGGCGCTAGTCGCCCGGCCGTATTTATTAAAGTATGAAATTAAAAAAGGGTTTTAATTGCATAATCAACAATGAAATACAAAAATCAGCAGGACATTCAGTTATACAATCGTTATCAACAAGTTTGAGAGCCTGACCTTAACAAAACTCTAATACAAGTTGTTCCTAGCTTAACTAAACATCCTATCTTGATTTTTGTACATTTCTGGCCATATGGCAGGGTCACTACCGGTGTCAGGTCCTACAAGCCGCGCCTTCCCCTTAGAAGTGCGCATGCGCAGTGTTACCCCGGGAATTGCCCGGTCTACGCCCCAAACTCCATTTACCCACTAAAGGAGGGCCCTTACTCTGCGCCGGTGGCGTCATGAGTCCACGCGCGCGGGGTGGCTACCAGCCTAAGGAAAGCGTGAACTACTCCTACCCGCGCTCCTTTGCATATTACCTTGCCCCTGGAGTACTGGGAGTGGCCCGCAGGCCCCTCCCCCTGGGCGGGAACCTCCATAGGATGATGCCCGCCCCCTCAGACCTCAAATATGTGCTCACCGATAATGACCTTACCGCATGCCCCATACCTAATAAATACGACGACCTATGGAAAAAAGTCTAAAGGACAACTACACTGGCTAATAAATAACAGTATCCACGCATAGCTGAAGGGGAAAAAAGGCCTAACGACACATGGCATAAAATTACAATTTGGTTCACGCATGTTGCTCATAATCACAATATCTACGTATATCTACAAAGGGAAAAAAGGCCTAAAGACACATATCTTCAAATATAATTCGCTTTACACATCACTTTTCTACAAAGGGAAAAAAGACCTGACAACAGATCACCAAATACAACAACAGTCTACTCTCTCCTGCGGTCTATACCTCTGAAACTTACCATTAGACCGGACATAACGCTGCTTAAACTTTGTACCAAGGGATGGTGGGTGGGAAACAAAGAAGCCCCGAACGCGGGGCACAACGTTCAGCGAGGGAGCGTCCAGGGACAAGGGGGTCTCCTGGGCGCTCCCTACCTCTTATTCCCGAGGGGCCGGGTGGCCCCTCCTAACGCCCGCCCCCCCCGACCCGGAACCAGTCCATTGATTCCGGGTCAGGAGGGGCGCCGGCCAATCGGCGGTGGGCCGCGCCCCCAGGGCACGCCCCCACCGTCGAAGGACCCGAGGGGAGAGGGGGTGAGGCGGTCGCCGCGCCGCCATGCGTGCGGGGGGGCCGAGGGCCCCCCCTTTTCACATGGTCAGCGACTAGCTACCGCCTCCCCCCCAATCCGGCACCCAACACCAAGGAACGTGGACACGAGACGTGTTTACTTTTTGGAAGGCGGGCGCTAGTCGCCCGGCCGTATTTATTAAAGTATGAAATTAAAAAAGGGTTTTAATTGCATAATCAACAATGAAATACAAAAATCAGCAGGACATTCAGTTATACAATCGTTATCAACAAGTTTGAGAGCCTGACCTTAACAAAACTCTAATACAAGTTGTTCCTAGCTTAACTAAACATCCTATCTTGATTTTTGTACATTTCTGGCCATATGGCAGGGTCACTACCGGTGTCAGGTCCTACAAGCCGCGCCTTCCCCTTAGAAGTGCGCATGCGCAGTGTTACCCCGGGAATTGCCCGGTCTACGCCCCAAACTCCATTTACCCACTAAAGGAGGGCCCTTACTCTGCGCCGGTGGCGTCATGAGTCCACGCGCGCGGGGTGGCTACCAGCCTAAGGAAAGCGTGAACTACTCCTACCCGCGCTCCTTTGCATATTACCTTGCCCCTGGAGTACTGGGAGTGGCCCGCAGGCCCCTCCCCCTGGGCGGGAACCTCCATAGGATGATGCCCGCCCCCTCAGACCTCAAATATGTGCTCACCGATAATGACCTTACCGCCACAGGCCAGTATTGTTAACCGACGATCTGGCCTCCCCCTCTAGCCCTTATCTAAGGACACATCCTCCTACCCCAGCCCTCTAGCCAAGCCCAGATATTGTCAGCCCATAGGACATTACCCTCTTCCGTCAGATGAACCCCGTCCTTCAAGTAATACTTTTGACCCCAAATGCACCCATGAGGTATTGACTGTAACCCGGGGGTCCGGAACAACCTATCCAACCGTGTGTTGATCCTCTTTACCGAGTGATTCAACGCCCTGACTGAATCGCCCCCCCGCCACTGAAGTCGAGGTATTAGTTGAGACCATACTAGTGTGCACCCGGGGCAGGTCCTAGCTATCCAACCCGCTGTTGAGATAATCTCCTCAATCAAGATGCGCCTGCCCAGTGTTGCCAAATCGTTCTCCCCAAGGTGAAGTATCACCACTGACGGTGGAGCCCGCTGGCGTGCTAACAGCCCTTGGAAGAATCCCCTAAACTCGTGAAGACACAACCCTCCTCTGCCAAAGAACGTGATATTCAACCCTAGTTGTGCCGCCCTTTCCTTCTTGTCACCTGACAGGAAGACACATTCCGCTCGCTTCACATATGAATGACCAACAATCCAGACATTGTTCTTTGTTGTTTCCTGGTCGCCGCTCCGTGCCGATGAATATTGGCGGTGCCCGACGACAAATTCCTCCCCTGCGTAACAGGTCTGAGAAACTGTAAGAGAGCGGAAAAGAGACCAAGCGTGAGTGACAGGTAATCATAGCATGTCAATCCGAACATAACGTTTATAGCAGTCTGACGACCACCTCCCAATTGTCTTCACTCTTTCCACTGGGAGGCCCCCCGCCACCGCCTCAGTTGCTGCCCCAATCCTGAAGGAATGAGATCCAAAATCTCTAGGATCGAGACCCGCTTTTGTAACCCCTATTTCGAACACTCTCCTGAATTGATACCTGGTCAAGGGGCTCCCGTCGGCGTGACAGAGCAACGCCCTGCCTGCTGAACCGACCAATAATCCCATGAGTGATTCCACGTGCCTCACCGGGCAGCACGGGTTGGCGGGGGCCCGTTGCAGAACTATGGTGTGACCCCTAGCTTCTTGATCGGTCTTTGATTTCTGGATAATCACCCACATGGTGTCACCCCTTATCGTCACCCCAGCCTTCTGCAAGCCACCTAGTATGTCAGCCTTAGATCCTGCCACAAGTTCACTAATTCTCAGTGCCCCATAAAATGCCAGGGAGAATGCCGCCCTAAAAAGAAGCACTTCCCACTCTGAGTTACAAACAATCTCCAGCGTGCCTAGTAAGGCTGTTAGCCGGGCCAACCCCATGGGCTTCCTCTTATCCTTCTGGTGTCCCTGAATACGGCGCCATCCTCTTAAAGCCTTGCGTATCATAAAGGTATTAGTGGGATCCCGGAAGCCCCTAGCTTGAGCGAAGAATGACACTGCTGCCCTATGTCTGGTTGCCGCTGCCACTGAGCGCCCCTCTTTGTGCATCCATTCTAAATAAGCTGCAAACCCATCCTCTTTCGCCCAAAGCACTTCCCACTGTGGCCCCAAGAAAGAACAATAAGACAGAAACGCCCCTTCGTAAGCCGTCTTGGTCCTGGGGGCTAGGCTAGCGACCACGAGGTCTTGTAATCTGGGGCACCAATCTGCCAAAGTACTGCTGGGAAGTGTGCTGGCGATGGGTCTGCTGTGGGGAGATGTTCCCTGAAAACCTGCATTTTGAAGCGAGAAAGGGAGTCAGCAGCATTGTTTAAAACACCAGGGACATGTTTGGCTCTAAAATTAGCATTCAGTTTCAGGCACCGCAAAACAATTTCCTTGATCAGACGAAGTATGAACGGACACCGCGCCCCCTGCTGATTGATACATTCCACCACTGTCATGTTATCTGACCAAAACACCACTGATTGGTTACATAGGTGTTCGGGCCAAACCATCAGTGCCACCCATATTGGGAAAAGTTCCAGGAAGCCAATGTTGCTGAGCAAACCCCATGTGTTCCATTCTTCTGGCCATTGTTGAGCAACCCACCTATTCCCTAGGATGGCACCGAAGCCCACACTACCGGCCGCATCAGTCCATAGTCCCAACTCCGCTGATGTCGTGAGCGGGTCGGGCCAGACCACCCTACCGTTAAAATCCTCCAGGAATGCCATCCAAATAAGCATATCCTGGCGAATTTCAGACGATAGGCGCGTGCGGTGGTGCTTTTCCCTCAGCCCCTTCATCGCGTGCGCGATGGAGCGAGAGAAGGGGCGAGCCATTGGGATGATTCTTAGTGCGAAATTCAGTTGCCCTACCACCTCCTGTAATTGCTGCAAAGTGACCTTCTCCTTCCGGAGGCATAACTGTAGCGATGTCTTGAATTTGCACACCTTGTCCTTAGGTAGTCTAAAACATCTCTCTATTGAGTCAATCTCTATGCCCAGAAATTCCAAGCAGGTGGTCGGGCCCACCGTCTTCCCAGGCGCAAGCGGGACCCCAAAAGCCCGCATGAGCACGCAAAATTCCTGCAATGCCCGTGCGCACTCCTGAGAACCCGGTGTACCGAGGAAGAGGAAATCATCTAAGTAATGCATGACCCTTTGATGGCCCGTCACTTGTCTCATGGCCCATTCAAGAAATGAACTAAACATCTCAAAGTAGGCGCAAGAAATAGAACAACCCATAGGCATGCATTTGTCCATGTAGAACCTATCCCTAAAGGTGAAACCTAAAAGATGCTGGTCCGCCGGGTGGACTGGGAGGAGGCGGAAGGCGGACTCTATGTCTGATTTCGCCATCAGCGCCCCGGGTCCAGTGGCCTGTAATAATGTAACAGCCTGATCAAAAGAGGCGTACTTAACACTACAGATACCTTCGTCAATGGCATCATTCAGCGAGGCCCCCTTTGGTGCTGACAGGTTATGGATCAATCTGAATTGCCCCTTCTCTTTCTTGGGGACAACTCCCAGTGGGGAACACACAAAATTGGGTACTGGCACTGCAGAAAAAGGGCCAGATATCCTGCCTAAGGAAAGCTCCTTGTCAATTTTGGCGGCCACAACAGCCGGATTGTGTGTGACTGATAATTGATTTCTACAGTGCGCACTGCCTGTGTATCCCCCGGCCGGGATCCTAAAACCTTTAGAAAAACCTTCCTGGAGTAGGGTGGCCGCTTTGTGGTCAGGGTATCTGTTCAACAATGGAATCATTGCCACCACATCCACTGGAGTGGGGGGGCGTGACCTGTCTGACTTATAGTGGCTTTCCCCTACCCCTCTGTCCCGTGTTACCTTGCTTGGACCTACAGGTAGTTTCTGGATGAGAGGGGTGCCCACAGGAGGCACATGCATGCCTAAACTTACATGCGGCCCTTGTGCAGGTACGCCTATTAAAATCCCAGCACACCCCTTTCTTCTCTGGCCCACCTGGCCTAAATTTCCCAGGTACTTCACTCGTTTGGGGGGGCCGAAAGGGCTGCTGCGGTCTAGTGAACACCTTGGCCGCACCGAACTGAGGGGGAGGTGCAGTGTCAGAGAACTGCTTGTGCCAAGCCAAGGAATCTACCGAGTCCCATGGCAACGATCTATTGAATTCCAATGCCTTCCTAAAATTGACATCATAACCCTTCCATGCATCCCCAGAATACTGTTGACTCCACCCCACAATCCTGCTCGAGTAGCAAGCCAATGCAGCCTGCAGATCTGGAGGACGCTCAGCCTTAATTGCAGTGAAAACAGCCCATGCTTGCATCCAATTATTGAGGTTTTCCTCAACCCTGAATCTAGTACACTGCGCCCTCCATTCACTTGGGAGCATCCACTCTTTCAGTGCTTTTGCCTGCTCCATTTCCCTATTATCCAACAATAAAGAATAAATGTACACGTATTTATCAGCCCAAATCATTTCTTTCACAGCTAATGACACATGCTGAGCTAGATTTTCGCTCCTGGAAGGTATCACACCGTCCCCCAAGAGCGGCAATGCCACTTCCTTACCAAGTGCGGGCACCGGGGGCGGCTGCCCTTTTACTCCGTCCAGCTGGGGAACACTTAGACCTGCAAGGGGAGAAGAAATTGGCAATGCAACACTGTCGGCGACCGGTGTCGATCTGATTTTTTCTACAAACCTTGCCGCCTCTGCCGCATGATCTGCAGAATTCGGGAAGGCTCCCCCTTTTTGGAGCCATGGCATCATGGCCGTTAACTGAGATAACAATTCGGGCGGCATTGAATCTACATTACCCCCCGGGACAACAGGTACCACTGGGGTTATGCCCAGTGGACCTGGCACAGCTGGCAGGGCAGGCGCCGGGTGTGGCCCGCCTGTACCCGGGATTGTGGGCACCGGTGCAGGAGCAGACCCAGCGTCTACTGGTTGACCTGCCGGCACCGGCACCACAGGGGCAATGGGTGTAGGAACATGCGGGGGTGGGACCACCGCGGGCGGTGTGGCGGGTAACGGATCTACTGTGCCTGGGGTGGGGACCGCCTCCTTGGGTCTTTTGGACCTAGGTTTCCCTTGCGGGGTGACAAATTCCCCTCTTGGCACTGGTGCCACCCTCTTGCGGATCGGTCTCCCGGACGGGCCCGGTGCCTCGCCATCTCTATCCTCCAACCGAGCTTCCCGCTCCTTAATTTGTCCTAGCTGTTGCTTAATGTCGCTCATCTCCCGCATCATAGCCCGCATCATAGCCTCCATGTTGGACCCCCTTTTTCCACCCCTTGGACCTGGCATGACACTTACCCTCAAAAAACACCCGCTGCCTACTTAGTTCCCAACAGGTCAACTGTGTGTACCTTTCAGATGGAGGGTCACCAGGGGGCTTTCAGCACCATGCAACGGCGACCGCAACACTAGCGGCTTGTCCGCTTATGTAAGGGGGTGAGTAAACCTAATGTAGACCCACCCGGCGGCCACCAGGAGCGATGAATGCTAGCCCCCCGTACCCCTCTTACCGACCAGTCACTCGTCCTCGCCTGCGATAATGATCTGCGGCCCCTGCTCTGCTCACACCACGTTGCGTGCTGGATGCTCTTCCGTCCTGTCCGCTAGTGAATGGCCCCAATAACGTAGTTAAATTGCCTGGAATTAAACAATTATGTTATCACCGTGTACAATGAATTTAAAGAAAAACACTGCAGTGTAAGGTTGGAAAATAATTAGCTCGCCATAAACATTAATCCACTGTCTTATAACTGTAAAATTATTCAGCTGCCTAATTTATAAGCACTAATTCACTTTTGTTACAAAATTGCAATGCTCTCACTTCTTATTACCCCTTTACCCTTTAGATGGGTCTCCCAACCAGATCCTGCAATCAATTTGCAATAGTACAAATTCATGCAACATTTAAAGATCAGAAAACATCCATTCACTTTCTTTCCTAAATATACACAATACTGGGGCCTGATTTATAAGGTCATTCGCTTTCCTTTTGTAAATCTGCAATTCTTTTACCTCCAGATACCCCTAACGACTGGAAAACACAAAATGGTTATACTTTCAATGGGGTCTCCCCTCCAGGTGCTGCCCTGGTCGACCCTGCTCCGCTTGTAATAGAAACCAACACACCTAAGAGACCCACGAGCACACGCGGCCCTTGTCGTGCAAACAATGAACGTACAGGGAGCCCCGGGTCTCCCAATAGTACGGATGCAGCCTTTTTGGCGGTAAACTGGACCCGCGCTCTATTTATCAAAGCCAAAATTAGCCCCCGGTCTCCTGAGCGTACGGATGCGGGCGCAGTGTTACCCCGGGCCTGTATTGCGGTAAATTGAACCCCGCGCTCTCCCTGTTAAGGCCGGTCCACCGCTTGTCCCTGCGCCCGTCTCGAAAATACCTTATGCGGACGCCGTACGCGCCGCTTTAACTACTACCACTTCTGGGCAAAGTAGCTCTGCTCCCTCCCGTAGGCGCCGCTGCAGAAGCTCCACCAAGCTTGGAGAAGGCGCCTCGGCTCCCGCTTCCTCCGCTGCCGACTCGCGACCCTGCTAATCTCCCCGCTGGATTCACCACACGACGCGGCTGGCTCTTGGCTCGACGCGATCTGAAAAATAAAAGCGGGAAACAAATCAATAAAACAAAGAAGCCCCGAACGCGGGGCACAACGTTCAGCGAGGGAGCGTCCAGGGACAAGGGGGTCTCCTGGGCGCTCCCTACCTCTTATTCCCGAGGGGCCGGGTGGCCCCTCCTAACGCCCGCCCCCCCCGACCCGGAACCAGTCCATTGATTCCGGGTCAGGAGGGGCGCCGGCCAATCGGCGGTGGGCCGCGCCCCCAGGGCACGCCCCCACCGTCGAAGGACCCGAGGGGAGAGGGGGTGAGGCGGTCGCCGCGCCGCCATGCGTGCGGGGGGGCCGAGGGCCCCCCCTTTTCAATCCTGCCGATGGAAAGGCAAACCTGCTGCTTCTAACAGTCGGTTCGCCTTCCACTTATGTGCTGCACCTAGTGGAGAAGCGAGTTTGCGGCTGTGCAGGAGACTTTAGTATTTATACATTTAGTATAATGTAGTGCACTGTCTAGGTCTGACCCAACGCACCCAGTTAAGGGTGCATTGTGGCACAAATGAGGTCAGTGAGACCTATACATATTTCGATTCCAGGTGTTCATTTGAAGAAATCACTGGATATGCTAGCACAGAGTAAAGAAAGCTAATCTTTACTTTTTATCCGTGTCTCACTATTTCTGCATTTATGGAAAGATGTGTGAGCTCTCATTCGTCCCTTTCAGCTTTAATAAATGTATTAATTGAATTCCTTGAAGGTCACTCCTCAAAAATGAATAGCTCATGAAAAATTGCAAGGCAGGGTAAAAGAAAGTACTTTTCATTTGTTACAAAAGCAAGAGGTACTTTAAGACTCAAAAGAAAGTTTTGTTCTTGTATTGTGTTAATGCAATATAATAAAAAAACTGTCTTTTTTGTTCCTAATCACTTATTACTTTCTCATGACATCTTTGATCAGAAAGCGGTTAAAGGATATTCTGTGGATCTTTATCACTTGCTAATCCATAACAATACAAAACAAACTCATAGGCCCACATGCATCAAACTGAATTGCATTCGCAAACGGTGCGAATCGCAAAATTCGGCCGTTTGCGAATGCAATTCATTGTTTCGGGATGCATTAACCTTTTTGGCTTTTTCGCAATTTAAGAAATCGCAATTTATTTGCGATTTCTTAATTTGCGATTGCATTTAAGAAATCGCAATTTTGCGATTTCTTAAATGCAATGCATAATTTTAAAAAAATTGCGAATTCGCATATTAGAAGTGTTAAATTAACATGAAGTCAACCTTCATGGTAATTTTAGAAAAGTTTTAAAAATGCACAAAAGTGAATTTTTAACACTTTCATTTTACACTCACACATGCCCTTGGGCATGTATGTGTGAAAAATGGACTATATGTTACATTTCAGGGGTGCAGGGGGAGGTCCTTTGGACCCCCCCTGCACCCTAGAAATTGCATTCTCATTTTGCGATTCCTGAATTGCGAATCGCAAAATGAGAATGCCTTCCCATTGATTCCTATCGGCCTCTAGGCCCATAGGAATCAATGTAAAGGAATTCCTTATTTGCGATTTGCAAAATTGGGAATCGCAAATATGGAAAAATAAGAAATCGCAAAAAAAATGCTAATTTTTAATGCATAGGTATTTGCGATTTCTAAATTGCGATTCCTTAATTTTCGCAATTTAGGAATCGCAAATACCAACAATGATGCATGTGGCCAATAGCAATTCATGAGATACACAGCCCAGTAGCAGCTCATCAGTCACTGGCGCTACTTGACCTGAACTTCAAGGTGGGGAGCTGGGGGGGTTGGAGGGTAACAGGTAAACGAAAGCAGGTGCAACTAACACTTCAAACAATGGGGTGGAGCTACCGTTAGAGCCAATACAAGAAAATAGAGTGTAAGGAAAGTGGCCATTAGTTGTATGGCCTGCCCATAGGTCTTTAGAAAAGTAAAAGTACATTTATTACACACATACTACACAACAGTCGCGGCCCGTGGAGGGAGTTTCGGTGGGGCAGAGAGGTGGGGTCGGGGGGGGCTAAAAACCGGAGTATGGATAATTGAAGGTAAGTAAACAATTTAATAAACAAAATGAATTTTGTAGCGCGCCCTGCATCGCAAAATGTGATGCAGGGTGCGCTACGAAATTTGTTTTATTTATTAAATTGTTTACTTACCTTCAATTATCCATACTCCGGTTTTTAGCACCCCCCACGCTGCCCCTCCCCCGCCCCGCCTCTCCACCCCACCGAAACTCCCTCCACGGGCTGTGGCTGCTACACAATATAACGAAATCATTTACAAACTTACCTATGGCTGGTGGAATTACCTTTGGCAACATCACATTTGAACTCTAAAGGGTCATGACCCCAAAATTCACAGTACCTCCCCCTTTATGTACAATGCAGCACATAGCCATATAAAGGGGGTGTCAGTTTACATCGGGTCATTGTACCCACATTTAAAGACTAGAATCACAGGTCTCAGTAATACTTCATTCCATCACTGGCCTTGGTAACCATATTTCCTGTGCACTTATTTGGGGGTGGGCGGAATATTCCATTCTGCCTGTGGAGTTTTGGCTACTCCATGTTACTCTTATAACGCACAGTTGCAGCCAAATTTTGCTAATCGTTGAGTGGCAGAATTCTTCCTGTATGCAACTCCAAAATGGTCATTTGGCAAGCGCGAACAAGATTTGGCATCCCCTAAGGTGCTAGGATGACAGTCTGAGAGATTTTACCAATGCACGTGGGCACGACTATTCGCAGTCAGAAGGATGCCTCTCAAGTAGAAAACTTACTCGAGCTGCAGCACAATCAGCTGGAGTAGCTGTGACCTCTGGCATACCTTGTGGTGCCGTTTGTGTTTATTTTCCAGCAGAGAATGTGATACCAGTGCTAAACCACAGCGCAAGCAGTGCAACATACCAATTTCAGCCCATTGGCAAAGTTCCGTGGAACCTTACAGTTTTTGTGTAACTCTTCTGAATTCCGCAGAGTCAAACTCCTGGAGCTCCACCCACCCCTTCACTTATTATGACTAGTAAGCATTCCAATCATGTACCCAAATTGTTATTAATAAAGCCTGGCATCATACATTATCAACAATACAGCATGATACACCCTTCTACAATTATGAGCAAACATGCATTGCAATAAGGTTTTGCATCATCAGTACTAAAATATTGCAGCCTCTCAGGGATATACATTACTGTCAGTATTAACAACCTTTTAAATAAAGGATTGCCATTGACTTCTTTGGATAAATCATTGCTTAAACTCATGGTGAATAATACTTTTAAAGAAAACATTGCCAAACTGTCATGAAGAACACTTTTCAATAAAGCCTTCTTCAACCCCTTATGATAACATTCTTTAATTAAAGCCTTTTCCAGGATCCACCATATGTCTGCACCTTCTGGAATATTCTTTAGGCCACAGAGCTTGCAGCCATACACTCAGCCACTAGAGGGTGTTGAACTCCCAGCTGTAGAGCTCAGCACCAACCTAGGGAGCGCTTAACAAAATCTCGCAAAACCCAGGGTGGTCAGGTTCTCTAAGACCCTCCTAAGACCCTCTTTCTGGGAACATTCCTTGAGCTGCCTTGGGGGAACTGTGGTACTTCAGCAGCTCCCAACACTCTGTTTCCCTTGGTGATGGTGACCGCACTGTCCTGGGGCCACCGCAAATGGTAAAAACTCTGCACTATCATCCAGCCCCACAGGGCATTATGGGCCACTCCTTCGGGAGCATGAATACATGTTCTAGGGGCGCCAAAAGCTTTCATTTGATGTTCCCTGCTGCCTTGCATGGTTTGCTTTGTCCTCTTTTATTTTTAATCCTTCAGGTGCACGGTCCATCCGAGCACCCTCGTGAGCCACTCATTTAAGGGGCAACCCTTGGCTGCCCTGTTGGCTCCCTGCACCAGCAGCACTTCCCTCATGCTACCACAGGTGCCGGGAATTCTTGTCTCCTCCTTGATCCTGTGGGCAGGGATCTCTCTTTTGGCGATGGCCGCCCATTCCCTCCGGCCATGAGCACCTGCTCCATCCAGCCCTGCACCCTCCATGTGACTGGGCCCAGGTATGTCTACCTTCTCTTGAATAGAGTGCAATGGCTCTCCCCCACCTCTGATTCTAAACAGGGCCTGTTGCAGCTTTTTGGGGATGTGCAATGTCACTCCCCTGATACTTTCTGGATTGCAGAGGCCTGGAGGTTGGGTCCCCTCCCCCAGTCTATATACTGGTGCATGGTTGGGATCGCCACAGACTTGAGTTGGGATTTTTTCTTAGGTTACCCGACTTACATGGAGAGACTGTTCCCTTAGTACTTGGCGTGGTAGGTAGCAACCGCACCTACCATCTATGTGTAGATAGTTTGTCCTTAACACTAGGTCCTGAAGAATAGCCGAGGATCACTAGGATGGCACACACGAAACATGTTGACCTACAGAGATGAGCATAGCTGAGCTGAACCTTGATGTCAGCAGGCTGTAACTCTTCGTATGTTTTTATTCAGGTGGATAGCCAGACTGAATAAAGTCATATTTTGGACTATCCAACCTGTTTTAAAAATGACTTCTCCTCACTCACATTTACATCACTAGGCCCCTCACACGCACTGCACCATCCAGCCAGGAACAAAGGATCTCTGCCAAAGAGCCCCTTTATGGGTGCCCGTCGGATATTGCAGCACCAACCCGACGAGGAGCAGGTCCATAGGATGAAGCATGACACCTAGCTTTTTATTAATTCAACTTTAATTCAATACGCATTAATGTTGACTGATACCTGCCACCTAAGCTATTCTTATAGTTTTGGGTGCCTGGAATAATATTAATTGTCACACTTGTAAGAGTTGACGGGTAGAAGTCATGTTGGTACTGTCACTGGCAGAGCTGGCAGGGGCAAAGGATGGTGTCCTCCTGACTAGGGCCCTGGCACTTATTCTTTTACAAATTAAGCATTACTGATTTTCAGTCCTCCTCGGAATACTTGTTCTTAGACCCCATGCTGTTTCAAACCACAGGGTTCCCACCCTTGTTAATTAAATGATGGAGTATGTCTACTGGACAGTAATGCAATTAATGCAATTAAATGGGCATTAACTTCACTTCTCAAGGTTGGAGAAAGGGAAAGGGTCATAGTATGAACATGGCTCTCTATATGGTGTATTACATAGAAGTACACTGTGCAGACAGTCCAGTGGGTCCCCAGTTGGCATACAGAGGTTAAAGTATATAATACTAATGTTCTTTTTTGTGGTAGTGTGGGAGAGCAATTAGGCTTATTGGAGGGTAGTGCTAAGCATTTTTTGTACTTACAGAGGCAATAAATGAGACTCACAGTCAAAGAATAAATCTGAGAGCAAATTTGAATAATAACACTTCTTTTTTACATATTTTTCAAAACCAAGAACTTAATTCAAAAGTAAGCATTGTTTTCAATAGCCATGCTTACAGTTAAGTAAAGCTTTTAAAGTTATGCACCTTTACGCACAATGCATACAGAAGGAAAAGTCAGAGATGCATAAAAGTAGGTAGAGTTGATTTCAAGGGTTCACTGTTAGGATTCGCAGATGTAGTGGGCCAAGGTCCAAAGTACTACCAGCAGTTCTTCAGGAATCACCCAGGTTCTACAGGGAGCAGGGTTCTGGTGACGTTGGTAACTTTCGTGCTACGGTCATGGGGGGGTTGGGGCAACCAAAAACTGGATGCACGGCGCAACTCAGGGACAAGTCAGAGAGCTCACAACTATGGGCCTGGGTCTCATGGGGTCTGGGGGCAAGGGAACAGAACCAGTTCATCAGGACCTGGGCCAGGTGGCTCAGGAGCAGAGTGGTTATGTTGGTTAGGCTGGGTGCACAAAGATGCTCCTCGCAGTCAGGAACAAACAGCTGGTAGGGGCCAAATCAAGGCAGATAGGCCACACATAAAAGTGGGTCACAGTGATGCTGACATCCCTTGATGGATACTTGGTCCTGGTGCATTGGGGAATTTGAACTGGGCTCTCACTGTTCGTGTGTGGTTCATGGCATCTGGTACCAAGAGGGTTTGTGCTGTACATCTCTGGTTGGTCCTGGTGTCTTCACACTTGGTGGGGAGACAGATTTGACCTTCCAGAGCACAAGTAACTTTTCCTAGTTGTCTGTGGCTTCAGTCGGGCCAGGGTAGCTGCATGGCGGTGGACCGGATTCTGCTTGTCGATGTCTGCGGACTGCAGGAGAGTAGCTCCTCTACTCCAAAGGAGACTGTAGGTGATTTTCGAAGTGCTTGCAGGCTACCCAAGGCTTTGATAGTTCTCCAGCTCACAGTATGATTCACTCTGTCATGATTGTTGAGAGAGGGCTGAGTTTGGGCATGGTTTTGTGCCAAAAGTCCACATTTCTGCTGCAGTTTTTGCCAGACAGTTATCTTCTTCATCCTTCTTCTCTTGACCCATCAAATCTGAGCTCTTGGGTTCAGGGGTTCCACTATTCAATTTAGGGGTGTTTAAGGGTAGTGACAGTTAGTAGCTAATGGGCTACCAACCTTTAGGGTGTCAACACCCTCTATATGTCCACTTACAGTGGAAAGTGGACATAGCCCAGAAACTTGAATGCTAATTCTCTCCAAAAGAAGATGGAGGAATCTGAAAAGTGAGGACCACATTAGCTGGTCCGCCCTAGGGGTGGTGCTGCTTGAATGTGGGCACACTAACTGTACTAATTTTCCCTCCTGTCTCGCCTCCAAAAGTGGGAGCAGACCAGGGGGTGGGCATCTCCACTACCTGGAGAGGCCTGGTCGCATAACAAAGGCAGAAGGGTGTCTGTAGCTTCACGACCTGGAATGCACATCCTGCGTGGAGGTGCGAACACCTCTGCCATAGCAGGCTTTGCTCCTGGCCTCCAAGAGTGAGTGCTCTCACCCCAGGAGGTCAGAAGCCTGTCAATGGTGGCTGGCTGGTGGAGACCAGTCAGTCAACACACTAGTAATCAGTAGGTTTTCAGAGGAAGATGTGGAAGGGGTGAGGAAAAACAAGGGGTATAATATAAGGGGGCAAATCAGAAATAGAGGCGAGAGATGGCAGATAAGGGGTGGCATAGTAAAGAGGTCAAATGGATAGAGTGCATAAACGTAGAGGGGATAGAGAGCAGGGCAGAGTCAGAGGGAACAGAGAAAGGAGACACCGATGGTGGAAGTGGGCCATGCAAGTGGAATTGGGCAATGGCCTCCTTCCAAATATTTTGGCCAATGGCACTTACATTTTTCTACAGACTGAGCAGTGAGCCTCTCTGATGATACTACTTCCACCAGAGGATCTGCGGCCCGATCTCGGTCGTTTACCAATAAATTGTTGTAGCTGTACAGCAGTTTATAGTGGAGGAGGTTTTCTTCTTATACCTGGACAGATTGGCGTAAGCCCATTCACGATAAGAGGCTAGTGAAGAAAAATAGATACCAGCAGCAAGCACCGGCATTAATTAAGCACTGAATATGAAGGCCTTGCACAACAAGGGACTTGCCTCCCTGTCTGATCTTATTAACTTTCACATACAGATAGCTATGTCACTACTAAACCTGACATGGAGTGTGGCCATCATGGTGCTTACCATCATAATGTTTGTCCAAGATGTACCCTTTTATTAATTTGTCTTCACCAGGTGCCAATGAAATTATGTTTGGGGTGGTTTCCTGTCTTCTTGGCAGTCTTTGACAAGGCATTTTCTGGCCCTTTGCCTTTGTACTTTATGCTTTTTAGGGAGGTTAAAGAGCATTCTATTACTATAATGTAATCATGCCAAGATGAAAGGTGATGTTAGCTCTGATTCATGGTTGGATTAAATGACTTTGGCAGGTGAGTAGATCAAACTCATCTCAACCAAATGGTGCATAACTTCTGAATTTAATAGAAAACACATAGATGTAGAGTTAAGAATAGTAAATCCATACTTCCTCTATTTGAACTTACCTTTCGATATTTTGTTCCTCGATATTTTGTCCACAATATAAAGGTATCACAATATTCCTATTCTGGATATTCAGCAGTACAATCATCCCTGGTGTGATGGGAATGGCTGTTGAAGGAGGTGTCGTAAGCTGCCGCACTGGCATCTAAGCATGTGATTCCTGGTTGCTCGTTGGAGCCTGCACGTCAAGACCAGTGGGTCTGATGGAGTTCCGTTGTCTGCACCAGGTAGTGTGCCAGGCAATGGGCAGGATTATTGACTCAAGTATCAAGCCGCAGAAGACTTTAATCTCCAAACATGCTGAGAGATCTTTACAACAGAACGGGTAGAAAGGTAATTTAGGGGACATTCAGAGGTCGGCGAACCTCTGTGGGTAGGTAACAGGCCTGGTTGTGTGTTTAAACAAGGATTTAAAAAGGCCTGTCAATCAAAATATATGTGATTAATGTATTTATGCTTTGGTGTAGAAAAGTAACATTAACAATGTATACTGAGCACCATGAGCACGTGTGTCCTACTATGTGCAGTAAGACAAGTTGTGTTATGTACACAAGTCACGCTCAGTGCCATTCCCTATCAGTACTGTAGCAAGGGGCCGTCCGCCCTGGGCGGCACGAGTTTCGGGGGCACCGCCCTCCACCCCAACTCTTACCTGCAGCCAGCAAATGCAGAAATCACCAGCACCTCTTCCTCCCGCTCTTATGGCTACTGTGTATCAGCAAATGCTGGGATTGCCACGGTTGGCAAAAGGCCTAGCTACGCCACTGTGCCATATGCATGTTGCATGCTAAGCCTGTCCATAGGGTGAACAGAGGCTTTTGCTGCTAACTTGACAGTAGGACTACAGGACCACTGGTGAATAATGAGCTTAGATATGTTAGCATTTCAAGTGAAAACGGTGCACAGCATGTGCCTGTTATAGGGTTGCAAGCTTCTACTTGACTTGTAGACATAAATTAGTCAGCCAAGGAAACGAGGACTTGAGTTGCAGAAGGATCATCCTGTACAGAGACACAAGTTTAAGCCGCATAGGATGGTATGTGATAAGAGCTGGGTGCAAAAGTGAGGCAAAGTGGGGTCATACAAATTCAGACATTACAAGGATGTACCCTACACTTCTATATTCATTTTTTTACTCATTTATTTAATTCAGAATAACTTTATTCGGAGTCTTTTTATCAATCCATAAAAGTAGAAACATTTTGTTGCTCAGCGCCGTGACACTCCTGGGAGTAGCCACGCGCTTTACAAGTGCCCAGTAACATTACCATCCACAGAGATACATTAAATAAAGGATTCATCATACATGGGAATAAAACTCATTCAATAGTTTGTTAATTAATACATCATTAATAAAAAGCATCTTATTTTCTTGAAATTTAAATAGTATAAAATCACCTATCATTCAGCTTCATAGGATAAATTGTCTAAAAATGCAAGAGATTTCCTTCGTTTTTACTCATTCATTCATATTTGTTTGAATGTTTGACTCTTAGGGTTTTGTCTTCCCTGCCCCCAGTAACTGAGATTTAAGATTCCCAGATGTCTGACATCCCAGTTGGTAGTCGAACTGCCAATGAATGTGTAGGAGTTGGACGAGTTCTTGCTTCCTGAATATTAATAAGCGGCCAGCAGAGGGCTAGACAGCTTTGTGCAGAAAATCATATTTTATGAATGTCATTAGCAGTGGTGGCTCCTCTGCTAAGGCGAAGGAGAGTCGCCCCACTGCTAGAGCAGGAGAAAGGAAAAATAAAATTATAACAACTTTGTTACCGACTAAGTCAGGGTGGGCAGGGACGGTGGCACAGGTGGGGTAGTTTGCATACTCCAAGTGCCATGACTGCTTGGTCGGTTGTCTTGGGCCGGCTACACACTTTGCATATTACCCACCAGGCTGAAATATAGAGCCTGGTAGGGAACATGGCCAACTTTCCATTCCACGGCGCTCAGACCAAATGCAACGCTGCATTGCAGCATTGGGATTGGCTTAGGGGAGGGAGCCTAGGTGCTTCCTGTTTCCAGAAGCTGAGGAGAGACAGCAGCTGGCAAAAGGTAAGTGTTCTTTTTTTTTCTAAATGTGTATGCCACCCCATACCCTGACAGCTGCCACTGGTCATTAGTAATCGGGCCCATCTGCATTGGGTCCAATCTGTAGAATGCAGCACAATGTAATGGCAGTTGTGCATACAATGATACAGTGAAACTTGTAGCTTCCAATAAACTAAGGATTGCCCAGGATAATGGTGAGACAGGATTGTCAATAGAAATGGTTGCACTATTTACACAGCGGCAGCCTTTTCGTTATGGTGGAGGAGCGTCGCCTGACCTGCTGCGAGCACAGCAGGTACACACATTATTAAATGGTAATAAATAGCTTTTTATTATAATGCGTTGCACGCTTGCACTGTTACAACACGAGGGCCGGTCACTGGCTGATTGGTGCATTTGCACTATTACTGCAAACCCTGCTAGTGTGCTTGTTAGATTGGACAGCTAATCTGACATGTGCACTTCAGAGACAGCAATCCAAGGGCTGAGAAACAGTCAAGGGATTGCAGCCACAGGCCTCCGGCATCAAAATGAGCACTGGGTTAGTCTGCGCCAACATATCCTGGAGCAGAGCTGTAGCTCCAGGATTGGTTGGAATTGCGTTGCTCAAGAGACGAAATCCTTCCCTTTCCTGCAGGAGTCACCGCTGAGGAGAGCACCAGGATGAATTGAGACCGCAACCAGGGCCTACATGCCAGCAAGTGAAACACATATGATGAGTTTTTTGGGCATTGCGCCTCACAATATTTTAATGTTGCAGGCTGCCACTGTATCAACAATGGGTCATCATACATGCTAATAGACCTGATTCAGGATGGGAGAATCCCAATTTCTAAAGCAAAAAACGGCTTTATTTTGGCTCCCACCTTCATTAGAAGTCAGTGCGAGAAATACATGCTCTTGATTATTTATTTTAAATCTCCCAATTTCGTCTTTTAAAATGTTTGAATGTATGGATAAGTGAAAGCATTTGATTACCTACCCATTTCCAGAGGTTAGCTTTGATGGGTTTTTGGGTTGTTATACCCCCTAATAAATCCATTTTCTGCTATATGTTTGGGTGCAGGTGCTTTCACTCTGGTATGGTGAGGTGTCTGTCGGATTTCACCAGGATGTTTTCCATACAGACAAAAAACGCACATTGTTTCTCCTTCTCTGTTTTGAAAGTTTTCAGAAATGGCTTCTGCGCAAAATAATGCTTTTCTCTCACTTAGTACCCCTACCCCTTTCCACTGCTTCTTTGGCCCCTCTCATGCTCCCTACCTGTCCTATGATGTATTCCAAAGCTATGTACCAGAGTGGTTGTTGGAAAATCTGATGCTCACTCGCCCCAATCTTACTGACCAAGCTACGCCCCTGTCCATTTCTATCTAATTATTATGTTTCTTTTACACTCTGTGTTTTTGTCCAAGAACATTTTAGCAAACATTTTACATCAGCTGCTGCCCCTCGATATTTTACCTGACAACCTGCCAAAGTAAAAAGACTACATACACGCAGGGGGTGACACAACTCAGTCGGAAGTCCACAGTGCACGAGCGAGTATTTCCTATTAACTGAAATCGCTTTTTCTTGCTTTCTGTAATGTAACAAAGTGCCTTTCCTGCAAGCCACTTGGTTATCTCCTCACAGTTATATAGCCTTGAGGGGTGAACTTTCCTAGTCAGTCCTACAAGAGAGGGACGTTGTCTAAAGTATTGTGTATTCGAGTGCCTCTGTTCTTCCGTTCCCCCAGTCTGACGGCGCGAGTCGTGGTTTCCTTGGCGGTGCTGTATCTTCATGGAGACTGCGGCGACAGCAGCCGATGAATCGGGTCTCCCACCAATAGCTCGAATTCTGGCACACCTCAGAACGGGTTCACACGTTCCAAAAGGCAGCATCTCTGTTAATGCTGTGCTCTCTCTAGACACGCAGAATCCTGGAAAACCTGCTAGCGCCCTCTGCTGTCATTTATTTGTGCTGTAGGCTTCTTTCTTAATTTCAAGAGAGTGCTGCAGACAAACAGTTGTTCCCTTAAACACTTCCACTGGAAAATATGATGTAAAGAATAAAATAACTATTATTTTTATTTTGGAAAGTTAGCACTGTAATCACAAAGCAATCATATAAACATATAGTACATAATACATATACAGCAAGGAAAAGAGGAGATGCAATAATACATTGAACAAATGAGTAAACAAGTAAAATATAAAGAAAATTACGAAAATATATATTCTTCCTTACTTAATCTATTAAGGGTCCCCTGATTAGAACTTCCTCCAAGACCGTATGCCTCTGCCCTTGGCTATAGCCATCTGTCTCTCTAAAATCTCCCTTAGCGTTGCCCACCATTCAAAAGCTCTAGGCGGAATTTTAGATATCCAAGCACAGGCAACGCAAAGACGTGCTGTAACTAACATAATTGATATTAGAGGTCTTAATCTGAGAGGTACATCTACTTTATAACAAACATAATCTCTTTCTCTGCTAAGTAAAGATCAATTTTTAAACGATCAGCTATAATGACCCGTATCTCGTTCCAAAAGACTGCCAGGTCCGGACAGGTAACAAACATATGCAAACTATTTGCAACTATCATTCCGCACTTGGCGCACTTACATTTGTCATTCGTGTTTATGTTACCAGAATCTATCCACTTGGCTATACGTTCTGGTGTATAGTGAAGTATAAACATTGTTTTAAACTGTTGCAGTTTAAGATTAATACAGTGGACCAAACTATTTAAGTTCTCCATTGATTCTTCTAAATCAGCTGAGCTAACATCTTGACCCAGTAGCCCAGTCCATTTGAGTACTATCTTTGAATAATCATTCTCCCAAGTTTGGGAGAGTAACTGATACGCTTTACTGTAAGTCAGTTTTGAATCTGAGTGTATATATTGCAGTAGATCTGATCCCATAGGTTGTCTTATCCCTTTAGATCCCAGTAAATAATCTATTATCTGCAAGTATTTAAAAAAACATGTTTTTAGGAAGACCGAATGAAGTCTGCAAATCTAAAAACGTGCGGAACCCAGCAGCTTTATACAAGTGGCTAAGCTGTCTAATACCAATTTTATCCCAGGATATGGCTACCACATCATGAAAGATATCAGGGAACATAGGATTACCCCATAGTGGCATATTAAGATGTATCAAAGGCAGAGAATGATTAACTGTAACTTCACGCCATATGTAGGCTATATCTTTAAGAGTCTTAAATCGAACTCTCTTAAAGTAGTTTGGGTTGTTTATTCTGTATATAAACATATTGCTCTCTTTGCCGATAGCAAGATTATAACAGCTTTGTTTACTCCTAACATCAAGGAGATCTCGCAAATGCCCTACAAAAGAAGCCCAAAAATATCATTTTAAATCTATGAGTTTAAACCCGCACTGACAGTAAGGGAGTTTTAAGTGCTTTATAGGACGGCTCGGCTGTTTATAACTCCAATTAAAGTTACCAATGGCACCCTCAAGTTTATTAAAACAAATAGTTTGGGACTCTCAAGGGTAATGCCCTGAATAAATAAATAAATGTAGGCAATACAATAGTTTTTATATTATTGCAACACCCTATGATACTAATTGGCAGTTTGTGCCAGACCCTCATTTTAGAAATCATTGATTTAAGTAAAGTATCATAGTTCATTTTTATGACCTGCTGTATGTCTGAAGTAATCTGAACACCTAAATCGGTAGCTGACGCACAAGCACCAGTTATAGACATTCTTGGTTGAAAGTTAAGGATAGTCTGGCTTTTACTAACATTAAGCTTATACCTAGACAAATGACCAAATAGACTTGCTTTGGTTTAAATTACTTCTATTGCTTTTACTAGATCAATAGAAAATACCGCAATATCATCGGCATAAGCCATAACATTCAGTTCTTCAGACCCTAAAGTAACTGGTGGGATAGATGGATTGGAAAGCAAAGATTTAATGTATGGTTCTATATATAAAGCAAAAAGTAGGGGTGATAAAGGGCATCCTTGCTGAGTGCCCCTAAGAACCTTAAATGGTATAGACTGGTAAGTTAGTTAGATTAACTTGGCATTCGGGGACCTATACAGGGCCCGAACCCAGTCATAAAAACGGCCATTGATATTATATGCAATAAGTGTAGCCTATAAACAGTCCCAAGTTACAAGGTCAAATGCCTTTTCTGCATCAAGCAAAAGCATTCCTATATCCAAATTAATTTTAGAGGCAGCATCAAAGGCAACAGTAGCGGTGTTCACATGTGCAGTTGTGTCTTTTCCGGGTATAAATCCATGTTGTTGGGCAGAAGCAAGTTGTAGCATAAAAGGTGCAAGACGCATTGCCAATACTTTAGCAAAAACTTTAGCGTCAGCATTTATTAATGATATCGGGCGGTATGATCCACACTCTTCACTCGGTTTGTTATTCTTTAAGAAAAAAACTAACCCTGGGTGAAGGACTTCGCTACGCCCACAAAGTGGGCGTAGTGTTGCCTACTCTGCCCTTTGCAAAGTAGGCGTAGCAGGCAACACTACACCCACTCCATGGGCGTAGCGAAGTTGCCCGCCACCCGCCTCCCTCCCGCCCTTCCCCACCTACATACCTAACTTTTGTAAAGGCTGAAATAAAAGTAAATAAAATGCACTTACCTTGTCAGCTGCACCCCGGGGCTCCCTCTGCTCGTTCGCGCCGCCGTCGCCACCGTCTTGGATAGCAATGCGCATGCGCGGCCGCCCGCGAATGCGCATTTTATTTACTTTTATTTCAGCCTTTACAAAAGTTAGGTATGTAGGGGAGGGCGGGAGGGACGCGCGTAGTGGGGCTACGCGAAGTGCGTAGGTGGGCTTAGTTTCTCGCCCACTTTGCGTAGCTTCACGTAGCCCCACTACGCATACTACGCCCAGGGTAAAAAAAAACATTATTTGTCATGTCCCAGGTCTTAGGTGTCGATTTTTCAACAGTGATATGATTTATAACTATAAACATTAAAGGGGTTAGGCAGACCTTAAAGATCTTGTAGAATTTAACCATTAAAGTATCTTCACCGGCTGCTTTCCCTGACGGAAGAGAATTGATAGCCGCCGATATCTCTTCCACTGAGATTTCTAAATTCAATACGTCTGCCTGTTCTGTTTCCAATCTATTAGTCATTTCATTAAAATCACACTTTTCCAGATAGCTGAGGAATTTGTCTTCATCAAACAAGTTAGAAGTACTATATAAGCTCTGGTAGTAGCCAGAAAATTGTTCAACAATCTCTTCTGGTTGTGTATGAAGTTGCCTGTCATTACCTCTTATGCATTTTATCACCCGCTCTGCACGTTTATCAGAGAGTTAATGTGCCAGCACTTTTCCAACATGCTCACCATATTCATACTGTAGAGTTTTATGCCTAATGTAATTTGCAGCCGTTCTTTCTTTTAGATATCGATTTAACGCTGCATGTTTTTCAATTAAAAGAAGGTATATTGGAGAATGTGTGGGAGCTACCAAGTGTTGAAAAGTGCATTTCATAATTTCATCTGTGTGTGCTACTTCAAATTGTCGAATAGCATCTCTAGTGTCCTTATTTACCTGATTTTTAATTTGATTCTGTCTTAAAACATATTGCTGAGCAGCACCCCTTATATAAGCCTTAAGTGAATCCCAAACAAAAATAGAGAAGCCGAGCCTTCATTGTCCTGTATAAAATAACTAATACATTCCAGCATAAACATTTTATACTCTCTGTCTTTCAGCAAATAGCGGGGAAAAGAGAATTGGCGGACTGGTCTGACAGATGAGCTAAGTGTTAGAGTCAAAAGTACGGGATTGTGATCTGAAACTTTTTTAGGGCAGACTTCACATCTAGCACTTTTAAGGAAGGAATCACAAATAAAAAACATATTGATTCTTGAATATGATCGGTGTGGTGCACTATAATATGTATAGCCGGGCAATGAAGGATACAGTGTCCGCCAGACATCTTTCAAACCGTGTGGCCTAGCCATTTCCACAATAGTCGCCCTAACTTTCCTCATTGTAACCGAAGCTCCTTGATTTGTCGAATCAATACTAGGATTCATAGAACAATTTTAATCATCCATAATTATTAAGTCTGCCAACCAAGAAGCTCCATGGTTAAAGTCTAAAAAATGAAAGGATCATCAGTATTAGGTTTATAGATAATACATAGTACATATTTGTGACCGTTGATAAGTAACTGCACTATTATCCACCTGCCCCGGTTGTCATAAGAAACTCTGAGCAAAGTGTAGTCTAGCCATTTATCAGCTAAAATAGCAACCCCTCTGATAGAGACTGAGAGAGATGCACAAGCAACTATCTTATAGTCCAATTGTTTAAGTACATGTCTGTCTTTGTGTGGCAGATGCGTTTCAACCAATGCAGCAATATGAGGTTTATAATTGTGAATTTCCGCCTGTACCAACTGTTGGTTATTTGCTGAATTCAAGCCAGCTACGTTCCAACATAAACACTTTATAATACCCAATATTATAATACTTGACTCATAACAAGGCCCCAGGGCCAAAGAGCTGTGGTCCCTTTGACATAATAGGATACATCAAGCATTCATAGCGTTCCATGCTGGATATGTCATTACAAATATAGAGTATTAAATCAGATATATTGTTTCTGCTTACTCCTTCCAATATTTTCTGCTTAACCCCCCACCCCCAGATACCCAAGCCCCAAACAGTCTAGCACTAGCCAGATCTTGGGGGACCCCCTTCCCACCCCACCCTGTTCCTACGGGGAAAAAATCATCCCCATCCAGCCTGTCGATGGACCTGACAGCCAGCGTGAACTTGCACCACCCCAAGTGCTACCCTCTCCACCCTTAGCCCATTGTATAATTCTTTAAGGTAGATTGCATAGAGAAAGGAGCCTCCCCTTTTTTAGAAAAAGAGAAAAAGCCCCACTAGGGCCTATTGATAACATTGATTCATTCAAACTATCATAAGCATTATCAAAGATATATATTCAGTAAATATAAAGTCTTAAGGAGCTGGTTGTTTTGGAGACTTCCATTGATCAAGAGTAAGCTGCGCCTCTTTGACTGAGTGGAAAAGCCAAATGTGACCACCACGAATAGCTTTAAGTGTAGCGGGTTCTTGAAGAAATACTTGTGCGCCCGTGGCTTTCATAGGATCAATTAGCTGATGCAGATTCCATCGGCACTCCATAGTTTCCTTACAAAGATCTGACCTCACGGAGAAAGGGTATGAATTGGACGAGCCGGGTCGAGCTCGAAAGAAAACTGCCTGCCGAAGCAAAAAATTCCCAAAATAAATAATCAAAGGTCTGGGATGAGGTCGGCTGGATCCTGCTTCTTGATTAAGGAACAAAGGAAGCCTATGGGCCCGCTGGATCTGGGAATCCCAGTCCCAGTCAGAGAGATCTAGGAAAGATTTCTGGAAAAGCTGGACCACATAGGCTCTAGGATCCGCACCCTCTTTTTCCTCAGGAATTCCAAACAACCGTAAGTTATTCCTTCGTTGTCTGTTTTCAAGGTCCTCAACCTTATTTTTAAGAGACATAATTTCGGTTTCGTGTGTCTCTATCGTGGATACTGACACAGCGACAGTGTCTTCCATGGTCACCAAGCGCTGTTGCAGTTCCATTATTTCTTGATTAAGTCCAGTTACTTTGGTTGCTACCTCAGATAAGCCTTGTTGTATCAGACTACTATCAATTCTGGCTTGGCTAAAGCAATTTAGCAACTCTATTCTCTGATCGTGGAGTAATTGAAAGATAGCAGATAGAGTAGGTTCATCATTAGTATCTTGCCTTTGATTGCATGAATTTATAGAAACAGTAGGAGTAAGGGCAGTGATAGTTGAGGAAGAAGAGTCCCGTTCAGTGCCACCCGTATTGCCAGCAGAATGGGCAGGATGTGTTTCACCAATATAAGCGCCAATGTCAGGGCCTGGGCCTGGACCCGAGCGTGGACCGGGACCCAAAACCGATGATTCCTGTATTTGCATTTCATTGTTGGGAGAAGATCCAGATAATCTTGAGATCATAGCTTTTACATCCCCTTTGGCAGTAACCCATTTTCTAAGGGGGCTGATTCTGTTAGTGAATCCATCTGTTGTTGTTGCTTTTAGCGCTACAGAATGTAGCATAGGCTGCTATTTAGCATTCTGCATCTTCTTCAGTTTTGCCCCTTTATTTTGGCCATTATCAGCTTCAGGTTGTCTCATTTGTATCAGCAGACCCCTTAATTTTAGATGGAAGGTTACTACCCTTGGGAGCTGGATCATATGTAATGGCAGAGGCAGAAGAGTAATTAGGGGGATAGGTAGAGTCCGGAGCAGCATTCATCAGGTTAATTATTGCTGGATCAGTACCCCGTCCTAAGGTCGGTGTAGATATACGACAAGTCTCAGCTTCATACGTTGCGTTTTAATTAGGATCTGCTCCCCCAAAATCACTACATGTGTCCTGATCTTTCCCAGCTTCATCTCCTCTATTTATTATTTTATCTGGTGAGGAGACAGTTGTTTTATTAGCAGCCTCTAGCCGTTCTGCAGACGAATGTGTGTCAGCAAACACCTCAAGATTCACAATTGGCATGTTGCAGATATCATTGCGTCTCTTGGTCTCTCTCCTGCTCTCTGACCTGTTCTACCTCCAATGCCTCTAATAAAGCTGCTGCGACGGACCAGATTGATCAGAAGGGGTTACGCAGGACTATATAACGGCTGTCGGCTTGCCTGATTGAAATAATTTAAGAACGGGTCTCCCAATGCGATAATTCTCCCCTCGCACATCACTGGCACTGTGTGGGCCGGTGGTGGTGAGTTCATTAGATTTCGTGCCCTTGCCTTCTCGTACCGGTGAAGCATTGCCAGACACTGTGACAGGGGCACACTGATTTCGGCCGTGCTGCAGGGCCATAATCCACTTCAGGTGCGAAAGTCGCTGCAGTCCAGAAGAGCTGAAAGAGAAAGTGTACTGGAGATCGCGGCCGCGGTCGCAGTTTGAATTCAAATTCCGCCACAGAGCATCCGCAAGCCAAGCAGCTACTTGGCAAAGTCGCAGAGGTCAACAGGCAGCGCTTAGCATCTGCGCTTTAACCCTGAAGTCTTCAAAAACCAGCAGAGCCAGAAAAGAAGGTGAGAAACAGGAGCGCTAAGGTCAGCAGTAGCCGGAGCCAGGATAGAGTTGGGAGCAGCCGGGGGTTGCTAGTTCACAGCGGGGGCATCAACCCGCCATCTTCCTTCCCCACGTGACCTGCAGGAAAGAATAAAAATAACAAACTCTTCTTGTTTTATTAAAAAACATTTTATGAAACAATAGCCTGATTCTATTTTAAATCTCTGTAGCTATATATCAGTATAAATGTAACCTATGGATGCTTTACTTGATCAAAGTACAACGATATTACCCTAAACAACCCTGACCAAGTGAGATAACTATGCATATTATATTATTTAGTAGTTTAAGTATGTGTTGATATTTAATCATATGTGCTGTTACATGTTTACTTATTGCTATAAATATCATGCATTCTTAAGGGCCCTGCCCTACCCCTCAGCACCTTCCTGGAAAGTTTCACGCTGATCCGTCAGTCAGGGGCAAGAAAAAAGTGGGGTCCCAAAACATGGAAACATTGATTTCCCATGTAAATTCCCAATGAAAAATTTGCTGTCTGTGATACAAAAGCAACTATTAGACATAATTACACCATATTTGGCAAAAAAACATTATTCAGAAAATTTGTGATTTAAAGTGGTGCTCAAATTGGGCATGAAAGGGGTTTAAAAACTTAGGTATATCTGCACATTTGATACCAAACATTAAAAGAAAAAGGGCCTTCTGATTGGTCAAGGGAGCTTTTTATCCCGTTGGCCATATCATAGAGCAGGACAGGGACCTGTCCTGCAGTACCGAGCAATCTGATTGGTTGGTCATAAATCAGCAGAAAATTTTGTGGTCACCATTACAGGACTCGGAAACTCGGTGTCTGTGCCCTGAAAATATTTTTAGCAAGTAGTATAAAGGGACAGGGTAGGGACACACTGACCCCCTGCACACAACCTTAGAGTCATGCGTATACCACCAGTGTGAGATAGAGCACCTCTAGGTGGGATATCCCTACGTTCTATATCATTCAACAGTCTTTAATGCCTTATAAATTTGATTGAAGTTCTGTAAATAAACTTCCACACCTTATAAATGTCTTCGCTATATAGACTTTTTCTCTAGCACTGTATTACAAATAATGGAAATGGGTACATGCCCAGATATCCACTGGTGGATAATCTGTTGTCAACAGGAGCTTTGGCCTTTCTTACAGATTTTCTGGAACGGGCTTGGCTTTAAGCTTAACCTACTTTCAAACATACATCTGCAGCCCACATCAGGTGAACTCCACTTTCACCTTGTTTATCATGCAATAATACTTCCACCCCAAAGTTGAATATGCACCAATCCTATCAAGACCACAAAGGTGCAGTTAGTGATTTTTTAGTAGATGTTTTTCAGTCACTTTAGATCACAGTACCATAATGCATTTCATTCGGTGCATGCTAAACAATCTGGAGCATTTAATTGCCTCTGGTAATTCCATTCATTAACTGCACCTTTATGGTCTTGATCGGATTGGTGTATGCCCACGGAGCCCAGACATCATTGGCCAGTAAGGAACCACTGGGAGTAAGACAAGCCTCGGTACAAAAGAATACGGTGAGAGAGTGACTCCATGTAATAGTATTGATATAGACAAGGTATTGTCAAAAGGCGTTGGCCGATCAAGAATAAATGAGAAAATGTTGACCCGCTGAGGGCTCCGGGTTCTTTTGGAACATTGGTGAGAAATACAATACTATGCAGCCGCATGCACGGACACAGGAGGCACCCGTTCGTCAGTGTTCAGCAAGTGCAATGTGGCTTTGGTGGACATATATCTATCTATCTATCTATCTATCTATCTATCTATCTATCTATCTATCTATCTATCTATCTATCTATCTATCTATCTATCTATCTATCTATCTATCTATCTATCTATCTATCTATCTATCTATCTATCTATCTATCTATCTATCTATCTATCTATCTATCTATATATAAATAATATATATATATATATATATATATATATATATATATATATATATTTATATATATTACCTACTGACGGTCGCCAGTAGGTAGTTATAATTAGGATCTATTATCCATAGGTAAACCACAACATTCTATTGCCAATAACTTTGGTGTACATTGATGAACCTTCATGAAATTTTCCAAACTTTTGGCCAGCTCGGTTCCGCTCCTTCCCTGAAAGTTTGGGGGTGATTGGTCAAGAAGGGGCCGACAAGAAAGGGGAGTCCCAAAACATGTTTTCCACATGCAATTTCTCATGGGACCTTTAGACAAGGCTACAGCCCAAACGGATGAACGGAATTACACCAAATTTGGAAGAGAGGTAGTCCTCAGTTCCGACTTGTGCCTTGGGCTTATATGGTGTCAATCTGTTCAGTAGTTTCTGAGAAAATTACGGTTAAAGTAATTTATATATCTATGGGCGCGGGGAATCAGCGGATTGTCCGAGGATTGTCATCGTAGCATAAGTGCACCGTCCCGATCACGCACTCAATTCTAATTGGCTGTCAAGTGGTTGTAAACATTCGAAACCAGGAACTGTTGGCAATCTTTTAGGGCCTCGGTAGAAGCGAGGGTGAAGAAGTCTGTTAAATATGTGTGCAAAATGTGAACAGAGGCCGGGTGGACACACCCTGACCCCCTAGGCCTGCTCAGGGGGTCCCATAAGGATCTGTAGGGCAAAAAAGTATGAAAATATATTTTTTTCAAAGTCGCAGGATGCGCGTAGGATCCGCGCATTTCGCCACCAAAAAAAACAAAGCATGTATTTTTGAGATATGCATCAAGCTTATGTGTTTAGATCTTGGGTGGCTCTAAAAAGAGCCCTTGTGTTTATTGAGAGATTTTAGTACCTGCAAGTAAGTACCGATGCCGAGTCTAAAGTTCATGAGGAAGACTCTGTTCCCTTCATCTGTAAAATTTACAGCATCTCTCCTATAGATGCCATGCATATTGAAACGCAGATTGTTGTGGTAAATGGACCCCATTCTATAGTCTATTCGGCTCATGAAAATATAGTTGTGTCCCACAATTCACACTCTAAGCATCTTGAAAGGAGGTCTCGATGGACTCAGATGATCTCTGTAAATGAAATGGCAGTTTGAAAACTAAGATTTTTCTAAAATGTTGGATAAGATGCAGTGTTGAAAAAAAGAAAAGGAATGCTTCGTTGTTTGGCAACATTCTATACTGAAAACTAGGGTGCATGTTTCTGTTTATTAAATGCATGATTATTATTGGTTATCAGAACGTGATTGAAAAAACCATTATGTAGGATAAGCTGGTATATTGAGAAGTCAAGCACACTTGCTGTTTTATTTAGCAACATTGTGTGATTAACTTTTGCGTTTTTCGGGAGCCGGCATTGCAGATGCTAATTTGTATGTGGAAATGCAATCTGCTTTGGATTTTGAAAGTGAGAACAGATTTCACTGCTCTGTCTTTCAAAATGCAAACTAAGTTTGCTAGGGGAGGGCGGGAGTCGTGAGAGTCCCGCCCTGTCACAGCAGTGTCCCGGGGGTAAGCACCCCGGGACACTGCAGGAGCCGGCAGTCAAGCGTGGCGGTACCCAGGGCCCTCGAGGGCACCAGGCGGAGGGCCACGTAGTCAGCCTCCCGTAATACACAAATTCCCGGGGGTTGTGGTTCCCGGGGCTTGAGGAGGGTCGTTGAGGCCCACACACTTTTAATTTTGTAGGGGGGGTTGGACGCGAAAGTGGTGCAAGGGGGTTGTAAATCTGGTACACAGTATTCTATTTTACTTTGCTTTCCTTTCTGTCATGTAGAGGATCTTGGGTAAATATAACGGTTTCTGTACAGTCAGTACCTTTCAACCCTACCCCCAAACAGCTTTCTGCCTGTTACCATAGTAACAGTTCATGGAGCCCTTAAATTAGCACACATGTTAGAAGTTCACCACACTATGTTGCTAATGGTGTTGTAGTTTTAAAACATTTTCATAGAAACCGTTAGCTGTAGCAGTTGACTCTGGTAAAGATCTGGTAAAGAGTTAGCCTCGGAATTATACTTCAAATTATAAATATCATTTCTATTGTGGACTGCTACCCTCACAAAAAAAGATGTATATACTTTTTTTTATTAACTTTTATTAAAACAATAAATAACTGGAAACATAACTAAAAGATAAAAATACAATAAATAACTAGAACCATAACTTTAACAAAATAATATAATAAACAACATGTGATATGGACGGAAAATAGAACTACGGTAGGTAATCTGCAAAACAAAAAAGAAAATTAGTGTTTAAAATTAGATCGATGTGACTAAACAGGTGAAACATTACAAGTTAAAGTAGCACTTGACAATATATATATATTTTTTTACGTGTGAAGTTTGCCTGATACATTTCACTTGTCTTATAGGCTTGTGTTCAAGCGGTGTCTGTATAGAAGTGTCTACTGCGTCATATTTACATTACAGATCAACAGGTCTTTAAAATTATTCAGAGATGAGGCTGAATTAGGGGGTCCATTAGGATGGTGGGAGGACTTTGCCCGCCCGCCGTCCCCGTGCAAAACGGGACCGCCCGCCATAGAAGCGGCGGTCCCACCTTGGCCATTAGGATGCCCCCGCCACACTGGTGGGCGCATCCTGTATTTTTACCATTGCGGCAGGCGGTGCTGAAAGCGCTGCCCGCCGCAATGGTAAAAATGCACGTTGTGCATTTCAAAGCACAACATGACAGGCACTGCGTGGTGCCTGCCATGTTGCACTTTGAAATGCGGGGGGGTACCATAGGTACCCCCATGTGCACCCCCCAGAGTCCCAGGGGGCCCGCAACGGGCCCCGGCAGGGAGTCTCTGCATGCCTTTCCGTGGCGGCATTGCCGCCACAGAAAGGCATGTCTGCAAGCCCATCATAATATGGCTGGCGGTGTCTAATAGACACCGCCACCATATTAAACATTTTCCGCCCCGGCCGCAAGGCGACCGGGTCAGAAAAGCGGCAGACGGTGTTTACGTCCACCGCGGTCTCCCCCGCCAAAGTAATATGGCGGTGGAAAATGGGTGGCGGCCGGGCATGAATGTAGGGCGTATCGCCACCACCACCATGGCGGTGGCGAACAGCCCGACATCGTAATGGACCCCTAGGTGAGAGATCAAGTCATTATGCAGGACAATATTCTTTAGGGCTTATTTACAAAACTCTTGCGCCACTTTTGTGTTACTTTTCTCATGTTGAAAGTGACACAAAAGTGAAGCAAGGGGATTGTAAATAAGCTCTTTTATTTCTAATGCATTTAATAAGAGGTATTGTATATCTAGGCTGTTCTGCTTACTTTGTTTAAACACTGTGAGCAGCAGGGTCCACAACTTCAACATAGCTTTGTTTCTACACGTCAGAGTGGACAGCAACGTACATATACTTTAAAAGAGAAAGAGAAATGATGTGAGAGAGAGTGAGAGAGAGAAAATTACATTAAACCTGTGAGAGAGAGAAAGTTATGGATGGAGCAGATTTACAAACCCAGCCTCCACCACCCATGGAACCTCTTCCCCATTGTTGCCACCTCCTTTGCTATGCCTTAATAATCAAATCTCTTCACTTGACCTTAAGTGTACCCGCTCTCAAAACGCTTCCACTGGCCATTGTACATGCAGACTGTGGTCCACCCTTTTTATCCATTTTTGCACTTTGAGATATAACGTCCTACCTGTGTTCTTTATCTCCTACTTTCTCCTTTCAAATTCTCTTGGAAAGACTTTATCAAGCCTTCAATAGAAAAAGTAAGAAGGCTGGGAAACCATTTTTTATGTGAGTTCTGTATGCCATCCTAATACCCAATCATGTAATTTCTTGCTGCTACTTTTCTGTAATGCACTTCAGTTGCAGTGTTCATTCTTTTCTGGCTGTGTGCGTTACAACACTATTGAATGTTTTGAAATTAATTTACAAAAGTCTTAAAAAAGATGAATGCAAGAAAAGTTACTTGCCGCATATGCAAGACTGCTTTGAAGAGAAGACCCCAATAAAAAGTACTGGTGTGGAACTGCAAGTATGCAGATGCACTTGCAGATCAAGCATCCAGTCAACTTTGCATGAGAAGAGTTAGGGAGATTGAGAGAGGCTCCTCCTGCTTCATGAGAATACCCAAGTACCAGTGGAGCAACACCGTCAACCTCTACTGCACAGCCTAATATTCGTCCCCAATTTGGAACCCTTTAAGAGAAAAAGTAAGAAGGTTGGGAGCTCTGTATGCCATCCTAATACCTAATCATGCATTAGTTATACAGAGATCCACCCTGTATCAATCAGACCCATCCATACAAGTGTGATTTGGAGCTTATCTGCCACCAAAAACCCCTCAAGTACTTATATCCGTTACCTTAACGTTATCAATGAAAAATTTGTGAATCTTTTTGCCTCCATACAGTAGAGAAAGACTAGTACGTACCATGTTTGAGACATCGGTGTAATGAGCTAGAGCAGGAGGATATAGATTTTTGTAATCTCAGCAATTGGCTGCTGACTTTTGTAACATTCTGCAAACTGAAAAAAGAGTTAAAAATGTATATGTTGTACAAATGTCCAAGCTTCATTTTAATGTACATAAAAACAATTGTTCTCAATAGGATTGGGTTGAAAAGCAATCATCAGAGGTTTCAAACCAACCGCATTAGGACCATACTAGTGGTTAGACAAAATCATATGCGAATACCAATATGCTTCTGATGGGCACTATGGACGCCCTCTTTCCTTTTTACAACTATTCTAACGAAAACAGTTATTAACATAAAATAACATAAAGTAATGTATCTTCAACAAATTAATGTTTTTGAAAGTATCATTACCAGCATGCAAAAAACACCACAATTGTAGCTGTCCTGTTATCTTTGGTTAGATTCTATCACTAACTGCCATTGGTCATATTCGGGACGCTTCAATATCTGTAGGAAAACCTTTTAGAGACATACAAATGGTTATGTTAAATATTTCGCTTTGAATCAACATGTCGAGATTATAAGTTGTACGTAAAGGCATCTTGCTAGCATTATTGACTAATTTTACAAGCTTTTCTTGCATATCGGCAATACGGTACAGTCCAGTAAACTTATGCTCCAAAATGCCTCCTTTTCTGGTTGTTCGCTTGCAATTTGCCAGAAGTACTAACTCTCCTTCTCTGAAGGTTTACAGCTTATATATTAGTATACTCATAAATCATTTGTCTGTTTGTAATAGGTTGCACTTACAGAACGTTCTATTTGTAAGCTTAGATAACTCTCAATTAACATAAAAAAAAGGTATAATTATATTTGGCAAGCAAAATAGGAAATAGCATTGCATTATACAAATGCCAGGCCGAGATTGGTCACTCACTTCATTCACAAACTCCTGGCCTTGATCTGATAGAACCCTTTTTGGACTTCCATGATCTAGAAATTGTGAAATAAACATCAAGGAAAATTGAAAGACATGTCATCAAATAAAAAAATTCAAAACAACATCTTTACTTTGTATCTCAAGTGCAGGCTGAAAACGTGTAGCAAGCACTTAAATTAGAAACATATGGGTTTCAGAAACAAACGTCTATAAGACCATCACAATGGAGATTTACATTTTATAAAAATATTTATAGAAGCAAGAAATATTATAACACAAATTGTTCAATTTCAAATGACATATTTGGCCAATAAAATCGGGAGGACGTGTTTTTTTTCATTTTCTTTATACCAGAATGACCGCTAATTCTACCAAAACATGAGAACAGCACAGTTATCTGACTGCAAACACATGAAATACACAAATGCTTATCTCATAATGCTTTTCTATCATGAAATGTTAAAGTCAAACCTGATAACTCCATTAGGTCCATTGCAATTTTCGGCTTACAAAGTCAACTTTAACGATATAAAAAAGCAGGAAAGTGTGCTAAAAACAGCATTGCCAAATCGAACAAAAATTTGGATTTACGTGGTATTTAAAGATTGTTCAGAATAATTAATTTAATTAGTTTAAAAAAAAGTGCTCACCTACGAAGAAGTGGATACGAACACTATCAATGGCTGTTACTCTGGAATAGGTAAAGTTTGAAAAGGTTGGCAGGTTATAAATGGTTTGCAGAACGATGATTGGTTGAGCATGATGTCACTGGGTGTGAGAGCTGTAATTGGGCATGTTGTAATTGAGCATGCACAAATAAAATGAAATACGCTAGGGGTACATAGCCAGACGGTGGGATGTATTGTGCGCATGCGTAACATTAACATGCATGCGCTACCACTAACATGCATACGCAAAGTGAAGGCAACTCCTAGGGGGTACAGATGGAGTTTGGATGTCGATAGAACACCGGTTCCCGCAGGAGGCGGGGAGCGGGCGGGACCGTGGGGCGATTGGAGACCCTCCCAGCGGTGACAGTCAAAATAAATTGTAAAAAAAGGCCGTCCCCGGGGAATGGGGTCCCCGGGGCCTTGAAATGGCTTCAGGAGGGGGGCTATGCAGCCCTACTCCATAAAATAAAAATATATAATTAGCCATGCCCGGGGGGATGGGGACCCCGGTGCCCGGATGTCATCAGTGAAGTCATCAGTGATGTCACTGACCATGTCATGAATGATGTAATATGTGACATCATCAGCAGTGGATTGCGGGTGCGTGTGTTATAGTTAGTACAACTAACTTTAACGGGGGAATTTCAACAGTTTTTTATGAGTGAAATGTACAACTAACTATAACACTCCTGAAACCTGTGTTTTTTTCAGTGAATATATATGTGTACACACCGCTTCCGTTAAAGCCCCTGAAGAGAAGCATATGGAGCTTCGAAACGCGTCGGGCAGATCCCGTACGGAGCGGCGTCTACGGGTGGATCCCCGTCCTCACCTATACATAAACCAAGCTGCTGTTCGCGTGCTACTCAAAGGTGGACACCTTCGAACATTGATTTATACGCGGCCGTCCAGCCGCGGAGTATGCACCACCCCGGTACCCTGGGGGTCACGAAAGTGAAGCAGCAGTCGTACTTGGAATCGAGGACGGGCCCACTTGTGGAGTCCATACAGGACTTGATTGTGTGCTTCCCGGACCACACTTCCCAGAATGCACAGTCTCATTTGAGCCTCCCATCGGTGGGTGTGCCATATATAAAATGTGGAAGTGGGTCGGCGGTTGCGCACACCGCTTCCGTTAAAGCCCCTGAAGAGAAGCATATGGAGCTTCGAAACGCGTCGGGCAGATCCCGTACGGAGCGGCGTCTACGGGTGGATCCCCGTCCTCACCTATACATAAACCAAGCTGCTGTTCGCGTGCTACTCTAAGTTGGACACCTTCGAGCATTGATTTATACGCGGCAGTCCAGCCGCGGAGTATGCACCACCCCGGTACCCTGGGGGTCACGAAAGTGAAGCAGCAGTCGTACTTGGAATCGAGGACGGGCCCACTTGTGGAGTCCATACAGGACTTGATTGTGTGCTTCCCGGACCACACTTCCCAGAATGCACAGTCTCATTTGAGCCTCCCATCGGTGGGTGTGCCATATATAAAATGTGGAAGTGGGTCGGCGGTTGCGCACACCGCTTCCGTTAAAGCCCCTGAAGAGAAGCATATGGAGCTTCGAAACGCGTCGGGCAGATCACGTACGGAGCGGCGTCTACGGGTGGATCCCCGTCCTCACCTATACATAAACCAAGCTGCTGTTCGCGTGCTACTCAAAGGTGGACACCTTCGAGCATTGATTTATACGCAGCCGTCCAGCCGCGGAGTATGCACCACCCCGGTACCCTGGGGGTCACGAAAGTGAAGCAGCAGTCGTACTTGGAATCGAGGACGGGCCCACTTGTGGAGTCCATACAGGACTTGATTGTGTGCTTCCCGGACCACACTTCCTAGAATGCACAGTCTCATTTGAGCCTCCCATCGGTGGGTGTGCCATATATAAAATGTGGAAGTGGGTCGGCGGTTGCGCACACCGCTTCCGTTAAAGCCCCTGAAGAGAAGCATATGGAGCTTCGAAACGCGTCGGGCAGATCCCGTACGGAGCGGCGTCTACGGGTGGATCCCCGTCCTCACCTATACATAAACCAAGCTGCTGTTCGCGTGCTACTCAAAGGTGGACACCTTCGAGCATTGATATATATATATATATATTCACTGAAAAAACCATAGGTTATAGACCATATATAGTTAGGGATTAGCATTTACAAAACCTTATTTTACTCACACAAAACCATTGAAATTCCATATATAGTTAGTTGTACTAACTATATATCGCGCACCCGCAATCCACTGCTGATCATGTCACATATTACATCATTCATGACATGGTCAGTGACATCACTGATGACATCACTGATGACATCTCAAATGACATCACTGATGACATCACTGATGACATCTCAAATGACATCACTGATGACATCACTGATGACAACATCCAGTGACTGTATTTTTCTGTAAAGTTAAAATATGTCTTGAGTGGATGTATAAGTATCTGGATGAAGGATTTAGTAGGTGCATGACTGACTGTATGAGTGAGTGATTAAATGTGTCTCACTGAGTGCATGGGTTAGTGACTAAACTGTCTTAATTTGTGCATCATTATGTCTGTTGTTCTGTAAACTGCTGCATGTGTTGATCAGTAGCTATATGAGTAACTATATGGGTTATTGATTGGTTGCCCAAGTATTTGTATGGGTGACTGAGTGTGTGTGTGGGTGGCTGGGAGGTGTATGACTCTGTGCATAGATATGTAAGCAGTTGATTCACTAGATGTATGGGTTCAAAAGTGCATGTGGAAACAGCTGTATGGGCGGTTGACTGTGTGCATGAGTGTATTGGTGAGTGAATGGATATCTCAGTGTTACATGTCAAAGTAAGTACATATGTAAAACACAGTACATGTGAGAGTTGACATATATAAATAACTGTGCATAAGAGCCAGTGAATGTGTGAGTGGCTGTATGGATCATTGTGAACTTGTATCAGGGATTGTATAAGAGAGTAAATATGTTTTAGTATATGTTTGAATAAGTAAGGTGTGTATAACTGTATAGTTGAGAAAATGGAGGTATGATTGATTTTTGCATGACTGACTAGGTGTGTGAGTAACTCCATGGATGAGTGACAGTCTGTGAGTGTCTGTTTACACTGAGTGTATCTAAGGTTATATTAGAGTCTGAAGAGGTTAATTGTATTATCACATGAATGATGTCATCAGTGATGTGATCAGTAATGTCAAATGAGATGTCATCAGTGATGTCATCAGTGATGTCATTTGAGATGTCATCAGTGATGTCATCAGTGATGTCATTTGAGATGTCATCAGTGATGTCATCAGTGATGTCACTGACCATGTCATGAATGATGTAATATGTGACATGATCAGCAGTGGATTGCGGGTGCGCGATATATAGTTAGTACAACTAACTATATATGGAATTTCAATGGTTTTGTGTGAGTAAAATAAGGTTTTGTAAATGCTAATCCCTAACTATATATGGTCTATAACCTATGGTTTTTTCAGTGAATTTTCAAGGTTTTGTAAATGCTAATTCCTAACTATATATGGTCTATAACCTATGGTTTTTTCAGTGAATTTCATTGGTTTTTTAACAGCTAATATCAAAACCTTTACAATGTATTCTTCTTTAAATAGAACAATATTTTTTACATGTTTTTAATACAATTTTTTTTAAATTATTTTTATTGTTTCGCTCCCGATACGCGAACCGGTTAGCTTCCCGTTAGCTCAATTCGGAGGCGCGACCCGGTCCGCGAACCGGTAAACGTTCCGTTTGCGCACCTCTCGCGTTAGAAAACAACATCGTGACGCGTCGCGTCAGCATGACGTTTCGCGTTCTCGCGTAATACGTCATATTACGTGCTACGCTAGCGTACCCGGAAGCGCAGCGGTACGCGAACCGGAAGCGATCCGCGGCGCGGCGCCGACCGCGTAACGTAAACACAGCAGGTCATGTGACTCGGTAATAACACTTTTCATTGGTTCATTTCACTTTTGGTTTCCTAATGATGTAATACTAGGTCATGTGATCTAAAATGAACACTTTTCATTGGTTTAGAACTTTTGCTTTTCCCAAATGATGAAAACCCCTCCTTCTTTCCTCACTCTGACTTTCATCTTGGTGAGAGAAAGACCCTTTATTTACACTTTGACATGGCTTCATTAGTAGCTTCAGCTGGTGCTAACCCACCACCTCCACCAAATCCAAGAAAGAGAGGACCACCTGCTGAAGTAATTTTGCAAGAAGAGGAAGAACAGGAAGAGGAGGAAGAGGAGGAAGAGCCAAGGTTTTTGCCAGAGGAGCCCAGGAGGTACAACCGAAAAGAGAATTACATTTGGCAATTCTATAGAATTCCTGAGGGACAAAAAAAAGTGAATGCACGCTACGTGTTTTGCCGTATATGCGGTGATAGATTGTCAAGGGGAACTGAAAAAAAATACAGTTACGGCAATCACACTATGCATCGGCATATGAGTAGGTGGCACCCAAATAATTATAGTGCTGCCCAGCTACGTGATGAGCAACAAAATCCCCTCCCAAAGGCAAGAAGATCGGTTGTTCCAGAGGTGTCGGGACCAGAGGCGAGGGAGATGATCCCAAACATTCAAATGTTGTTTGGGCACGTGAAGCAAGTGTGCGTGCACTGCGGCGATTTCATCTGCTACAGGGAAAGTAGCATCATTTTGATTATGAGAGCTATTCAGAATCATGTTAATGTTTGTCCGAGATGCCCCAAAAAATAAATTCTTTTTTTTTTGTTGCTCCTGTTGAGCCCTTTACAATGGATCGTTTTTGTTTCCCCCCCCCAAAAAAAACCAAAAAAAATATAAAAACGTTCAGAAAATACAAAAAAAGTAAAAAAATGTTTAAAAAATACTAAAAAAAATATAAAACAACAAAAACATTAAAAAAAAAGTTATTTTCAGAACTACCTCCCCATTATAAAAAAATTGGTAGAATATTTGGAACTCTGCCAACCTCTATTTCTCTTAGTTCGCTCCCCGGAGCGCTACCCGGTACGCGTACCGGAAGCTAACCAAAAAAAATATTTTAAAAAAAAAAGAACAGTAAGTATAAGGTAAGCAAACAGACAGTTATGTGAAAAGAAAGACAGCTCTAGGGAGTAAACAAGAGATACTGTTACCTACAATCCACTGCTGATGATGTCACATATTACATCATTCATGACATGGTCAGTAACATCAACAGCAGTGGATTGCGGGTAACAGTATCCTTAGTTTACTCCCTATAGCTGTCTTTCTTTTAACATAACTGTCTGTTTCCTTCCCTTATAGTTACTGTTCTTTTTTTAAAAAATTTTTTTTGATCAGTCATAAACAGTGACATTAATAGAAACAGAGAGAGTGAACAAGAGTGAAGAACTATGGTCCTCCTCAGCCACCCTCAGAAAACCAAGGGGGTCAAGATACATCTACCGTGCCCCCTTCTACCCATTCTGAACATTATTTGCCCTCCATCTTGTATCTTGATTCGACCGAAACACAAAATGGTGGACTCCCGTAACGCTGCTGGTTTGCGAACCGGGCCACTTCCCGGGAAGCGGTCCAAAAAAAAGGTGGGAAAGTAATTCACAGACACTAAGAGTAATAGAGACGGAGTGAGTGAACAAGACTGAGGAACTATGAGAACAGAGGGACTGAGAAAAAAAGTGGAAGGAGTTGAGTAAGTAGGTAATAGAGAAAGGAATGAGGAAAGTAGCAAAGGCAGGAAACTGAGGGTTAAAGAAGTGAAGCTTTGGATCTAATAGTAGGTGAATGTGATAGAAATGTAACGAAAAGAGTACAACTATTTACCTTATAATTGCCGTTAAATTATTCACTTTTTATTTTTATACTTTTAATCTGTGAAAGAGAGAACCAACATTTGAAAAATATTAAAACATGTATTTAAAAATTACAAAAGACAAGGGAAAAGATTGAAGGACAAATAGTTTTTCAACAACTTTGACACTGACAGAAGCTTCTGCTTCTCCAGGTCCCCTACACAGTCCTAAAGATATACATTTTAAACTAACAGTATCTTGATGCAGATGAAGTGAGGCCTATCTTAAAACATGGTGCATCTTTTGCATTGCTCTTGTTTCAGAAAAGTGTTGCTTCAGGATGCCAATAACATGTCTCCTATCCAGAGATTTGTTTGAGGTGAGGCCTACTCAGAGTTCAAGATGAGATTTACACTTGTTGAAGTGTACAGAGGAGATAATATCTGTGAAAGTCTACCAATGAAGTCAGTCATGTCCACTGCACTCTTCAACAAAGTAGAAACCTCCTATGTTTCCCTGGACAGACCTAAACTTGATCTGCACAATGTGATTCATAATGATAGGAAACACAGGTGATGTAATTGAAATATGTGCAATTTATTTTGCTCATTTCACAATCACATCACTTGTGTTTCCTTTGCTTAGGTATCTCATTGTGCAGATGTAGTCCAGCATATGAAAGAATACGTAGAAGTGCAGCACTGCATGCAACAACTTTGACACTTACAGAAGCCTCACCTTCTCCATGCCTCCTACACAGTTCTACATATACATCATAAATGCAAACAGTACAGAATTAATTATACATGTTAAATGGTTTATTTTTGCTGTTCTTAGAATGTATCAAAATTCACTAAAAACAGTGACTTGAAGGTATTCATCATGTAACAGCGGGGAAAAAAAACCACAATCAAAATGATTGTGTTTAAAAAACCCATACAACATCAGAAATCAAAATTCAGAACTCCTTAAAGTTAACTTACTTTCCATGACGTCCAAGGATGTCCTATGAACAGCTTACACTCTTTTGTGCTGTTATTACTTTCAGCCCGCCACTTTCTGAAAGAAAACCTCCATCGTTTTTAAAAACACGTTACATGCAATAAATGACTTCTTGCTCTCTACCACAATTTTCCACAAGGCCAAATCTAGTCAGAGCCATTTATAACTCTTGGATTTCTTGTAAGCCAATCCCATCATTTGGCATTTCCGCAACTTTCAGAATTAAAATGTTGAAGATCATTTTCACAATCCTGGAATAGTAATATCTTCCCCTTCTTGCTCAGTCATGTTCTACATTTCCTATGACACTGATACTGCTTAATATGAAGCAGACTTACACTACCTCTATGACTACTACAATTATTTAATTCTCTACATCACTTTTAATCACAAAGCAATGTAAAACAGTAGACAGCATTGCAGACTTACATTCCCTCTACTCCATGTTTTGATTGGCTGCTTCAATTAGCTTATAAAAAGAAACAGTTTTTCTGAACTCATTCAAAGTGCACATATATCTCCATGATGTCCAGTCCTATGATTAGAAGTTATGTCTCTGAACTACACTTATCCTCAAGGCCAAATTGTGTAGGAGCCATTAGAACTTCTTGAAATTCCACAGAGCACATCCCGAGATTATTTCCCTAAAATTTTGGTTTTAAAAACACCAGGTAAGAGTTTTTAAGGTCATACGGCAATTTTTTTTTGAAAATTAAAACAGAATCATTGCAGAATGACCAGCCATTTCTACACTTTAAATAAGCTGTGTAATGTCCTGATGTTATTGAAGGGCCGTCATGATATATAATTGCTGTAGTTACAAAAGTCCTTCCTGATATTGACAACTGCGAAGCTACAAATTTTTTTATTAAAGTTGTCAATTTTGTTCCATCAGGCCTACATCGTTGGAACATTAAAATGACGTACTGGCCATATGTTCGTATAAATAATGTGGACATCATTTCAGATTTACATTGGCTACACTCCATGTTGTGATTAGCAGCTTTTACTAGCTTATTAAAGGAGACTGATTTACTGTCTGGCAAAGTTAAATATATAAATCTTTCTGAGTCTACACTAGTAGTACTTGATACCATACAGTTCTCGCAGTCATGCTGCCATTGATAAGAAAGCCCAAACAGCTGATCTACATCTACACCTTCAGCATGTAATACATCAAGCATATACATTAAAAACTCCTGACAATCTTGCTGAATATTTTGAGAGAATTGTGTTTGGCCTGAACATCTGTCTAACAGATTTCGAATTTCAGACACACTTTCTATGTTTCTTCTATCAGTGGTACATTTCTCTAACACAGAATTTAACAAACTGCAAAATCTTTGATCAGAATTGACCACAATCTCTTCTTTTACATTTTTTAGAGAAAACAAAACATTAAATACTACATTAGCATAGCAGTTGACACCAGAACTGTTTTCAAACTGAAAACCAACAACATCTTCAACAGAATCCTTTTTGTTTCTGCTTGTAATTTTAGGTTCATTGACTTTTTGTCTTTTTGCTACAACCTCCCCAGTATTGTTCTCATTTCTTCGTTTCCGGCCTACCACACGTTTCTCAAACAAAGGAAACTGAGGCAAATGTGGCGCATACTCTCTTCTTAACCTATTGTATTCCTTAACACAATCTAGATCTGCACAAATGTTTGTGACATCACACTCAATCAAATACAATCCCGATAAAGTTCTAACTCGTGACAATGCCACATATGCCATACCCTCCTTGAACACAGAACTGCCAATATTCACCAATGCACTGTCTACACTTAAACCTTGCGATTTATGGATTGTCACCGCATATGCCAAGCAAACAGGAAACTGCTTACGGCGAACATATAAGTCTTTTACAAGCAAAAATCTAGCAGAACAACGAGCAATTAGCTGTACTTCCTCAATGCCATCAAATTTAATTTTTAAAAATTCAATTCCATCTCTATTTCTGTATTTCACAAAATCAACAACATTACCCATTGATCCATTTACCAGACCTCTTTCAACATGTAAATTCCTTCTTAAAATTATACGGCAGTTCAAGCACACATTCAGAGTCTTTTCAAAACCTGCAGTTTTAGATATACTCTTCTCTAATGAATCCAATTTTGTTTTCAGATTCTCAGACAAAATAATTGTTGATCCCATATGCTCTACTCTATCAATAGCTTCCAGTTTCACAATCTCTTGCTTTTCTAAATGCAACATTTTGTTGTTAAATTTGGCACATTCTGCAAGAGTTGGCATCAAACATATTCCAGATTTCTTTTCAGTAATTTTCTGAAAAATATTCTCAGGCACAACATCTTGTTCTGGATATAAATTTGACAGTAATCGTGCATGTAAAACTTCTTTCCCATGCTCGGTCACTTTTCCAATTCTAACATCTTGTAGAATAGTCTTGTAAACTTCATCCTTTGCCTGACGCATATTTTCATGCAGTTCAGCATAATTGAAGTTTAACCATATATTGACGTTGCCAATGCTGCCTAGGCACTTCCTGGTATCTTCATGCGTGAGCATTTTGAACACAGGTTGCCCTTTCACTGGTGTCAGCTGCAGAAGATCTCCGAAAACAATGATGTGTTTGCCACCAAATAACACATCATACTCTGTTTTGAGAACTTCTTGCATCCTCAAATGCACAAAGGCAAGCATGACATTGGAAACCATGCTTACTTCGTCAATGATTAGAAGTTTCATTTTCCTCAAGATTCTTGAAACTTCAAAACAAGCATCTCCAGATAGCTTGTGATATTCTAATTTGTTGTCATGCTCCACTGGCAGCATCAGTAAACGATGTAAAGTAATCCCTTTAATATTATGTGCTGCGAGTCCAGTTGGAGCAGTGACAACACAAGACAGCGATGACTCTGTCCTTTCCTGCAAATAGCATGAAATTGCTTTAATGAGGAAACTTTTTCCAGTTCCCGCTTCTCCACTCACGTACAGTCGGACAGGCTTCAACGACGTACATGAGCACTCTTTCTTATCATGACTTAATCCATGATCAATTTGCATGGTAACTTCGTCATATATTTTCCTCTGCTCAACGTTGAGTTGCCTTTCCAACTCTTCTAAGTTAACTGCATCCTCTTGAGCATGTGCCATGGCTCTTTCCACTTCATTCATAGCAGTGGCAGCTTCATTTTCGATAACAGGTCCTCCTAGTGGATCCTGACTCAATGAAGCAGAACTCTGACTGTCCTGAGAACTGTCTCTGGCAATCTCGGCTGCAATCGTTGCTTCCTGCTCAATTTCCGCATTCAACATTTCTACATATTTGGGAAAAGCAGGACATTCTATGGTCTCCTTGGCGGCTTTGAAAGAGTCTTCGTAACAGAGAAAATCTCCAAGCAGTTCCTCTTCTGCACGCCAAGGCTTGAAAAGTTGCAAAAGTGCTAAATAGAAAAACTCCTTTTTTTCAGGAGATTCGCCACTCAATTTTCGATGGTTTACCAAGTGGCATTTTCTTTGCTTGACCAGACATCCCTCACTTCCTATTACAGCATACACTCCTTTCTCAGTATCTTCTTTGATGTTCCTCTTGAATATGTAATTTTGCAGAACCTCATACAGACAAACATTCTCGAGGTGACTGCTTCGATTTGGATAATATGTATCCAACATGTTTGTCTTCAAAATGTCGGTACTGTTTGGCTCCTTTTCCGCCAAATACTCAATTTCCCGCACAGGTTTGAGAACTCGATTACGCGTTGCAGCAAGACCAAGACTCGCCCAAACGATACTCCTGGACTTGGCATAGAGACTTGCTGAAGACAACCGGTCAGAACATTCGTACGCTCCGATTTCTCGATGCGACAACATCTTCAGACTGAAACTGTACAACTTCTTGCTGAGGCTCTTTTCATGGGAAATGTCCTCCCACATATCCTTCAATTCTGTCTTCTCTTTTTTGGTGATGTAAGACGTCACATACCGCGCCACAGCCATACAGTTATCAGCCACAAACTGTATATCCATGTTAGCATTCCACATGGACAAAATCACCGGGTTGTAGTCGTTGATGTACTTGGACTCTTCGTTCCTCTTCAAATTGTAAGTGTTTTTAGGTGATTTCTTCATGACATTGTGTCGCAACGAAGACATCAAACTGTTTACTCTTCCTTTAGAAATCACCGGTCGTGGAAAGCCGAAACGACATTTAGTGTAGAACTTGTCTTTGTTTCGGAATTTACGACGGCAGTACTTTCCACATCGATGGCTTTGGAAACGCAGAACTTTTTCTCTTAGGCTTTTCTTCTCCTTTGCGTTTGGAACAGCACACGTAGAATACTGTTGGATGAAACTCATCACTGAGTCTTCTGGATCCGTTCCAAATTTAGGTGCATCCTTGATCCACAGCAACATATGTATATGAGGAGCACCGCTTGCTTGGTACTCCTTTCTCCAGAAGAAATCCAACACCTCTCCAAGAGGTGGATTCTTCTTATTCATGATGAAAGACATCATAGCTTCAAATCTATGATTGAAGTACCTACATACATTGACTGGATCCAAAGAGCACAGTTCTCCAGGTGTCTTGAATTCGATGTTATCTACGTTAGCATTTGCCTCTCGTAGAAATTCAAGTAAGTCTTCCCAGCCATACTCGGCACAGCTCAGAGTGAGGAACCATGTGGGAGTACCTAAGTTCCTCAGCATACATTTTAAATCACCATGACGACGGTACCAGTACTCATTAGTACCACGCTGACACGCCATGAGATTAATCAGGTGAGAATCCAAAATACTATCTTGGACATTGACTTTATCCATAAAGTCACTTGCCGAGATGTTTTGCATGTGTATACCACTTTTCAAGATGTGGTTCACTGCATATGACAGTCCAGACAGATCGCTTTCAAACAGGAGATGAAACAAATAAGGAATGCATTGTCGAAACCTAGCATCTCCTGCATACAATCGCAAAGTCCGGTATTCAGAAGCAGGAATTTGATGAGGTCGCTCATCATATCTTCCTCCCTGACCTGTTGGAAAAAGCTGTGGGAAACACCGAGCTTCCAAACTTTCCTCCCAAACACTAATGGGACTCCCTTTGGCTTGTTTCATTTGAAACAACTCAATAGCATTCCCCATGACTTCCTTGGAATGCAAAGGATGAACACTATAATGTTCATATATTTCTTCACTAGTAGAGGGTTCTACTTTCTCAATTTGACCAGCACACAAATCGCTATCCTCTTCCTCACTTACTTCCTCTTCTGCAACATATACATTCTTATAGTATTTATTATTTTTTTTCAAATACAATGTTGCCTTTTTAACTTTCCTAACATCTACTAAATCTTGCCATATTTTCTTATTCTTTGTCGGAACCCCATTAACTAAGATAACCAGAGGTTCCTCTTCCACTTTTTCTACTCCAATTGTGTTAATGTTTTTCTTGAAATCTAGAGGCAAATAAACAACTCTTCCCTTTAATCCTCTCTGTAAATCTGATGGAGGCAATTTCCCTGTCTTTGGCTCCATTCTTACAATAGCCTGAAAGGGATGGATACTTTGAATCAAAATAGATTCATAAGTATTTAAGTCCTTCAATTCAGAAGGAATCTCAACCAATTCCAGATTATTATGAACTGCTCTAGCAGGCATCTGGTTTTGTTTTAATTTGTTACAACAATAAGTACACACACGTTGATCCAATCCCAAATCAAAACAATTTTCTACCATCAAGTATGTTGCAAAATCCTTCCATTCACTATTATTTTCCCTTTCACTTTTTGCATATAAATCCACTAACTTAGTCTAATTCTTATAATAAGTGCGTCGACAACACACACAAGTGAAATTAGGCCTCTCACTTGATTTCACGTCAAACGTCGCAATTTCCCTCTGGAAATTATCTGTACTGAAAACCTGTACACTATCTTCCACATGACCCTCTACTTCTTGCTCAATTTCAACATTCTCCTCTTTACTTCCAAAGTAACAAAACTCAATTTCTTCACATATATTCTTCACATCTATTTCAGAACCATGCAAAAGAGCAGCGCATAATTGTTTCAGCATAATTGCTGGACTCTTAGCATAATACAACATTCTAACTAATTTCCTCACTTTGTTATGATGCACTGCTAGCATCCTGAAATGATGAAAAACACTCTGGCATACTCTCCTGGAAAGACAAGCCAGTGAATGACCATGCAAACCTGTCACTTCTCTTACTCTGCAAGGATCTAATTCTTGCAACAACATCATTTTCTGCTTCAAACTTTTTTTGTTAAATGACCGTACAAAATCACAAAGCAAATTGATGGAATCCTGTCGCACACTGCAAATACTACTACACTTCCAGGTGTACACAGGACCCTCAGCACGTCTTCCTAAAACCTCATTACCTAACACCTCTTCTGCCTCTGTTGTCACAAGTTTTTCTTTTTCAACTGGACAACCATCTTTCACTTCATAAGCACGACCACTGGTGTCAACTGCATGCACCAAATCATTATCCTGGAAATAACTCTCCTCATTAAAAAACGCCTCACAGCTTGAACTATGCATCCATTCTCCAGAAAAAACTTCACAAAAATTACTACGATTAACTATTCTCTTCCATCTACTATTTCTTTTGAAATCAAAAATTGCCTTGTTTAGCTTCCTAATTCTATTGATTATCAAAATAAATAACTTACGTTTAATTTCAAATGCCTGATCAATAACTTTCTCAACTTTTTTTTTTCTCTTATAAAAAACTAGTTTCTGTTGACCTTTCTTAATATTTTTTAACAAATTGCCAATTATCCTGTTGCGGAACATTCGTTTACGAATCTCCCTAAACTGTTGTTTCCTTCTACTATCATGCACAGATTTATCTCTTGCTCTAGCAGTAACATTTTTCATTGTCCTTTTCTTTCCATTTGATTTCCTTCTCGTTTTATGGACTGAAACATTTTCTGTAGTAATATTTTTTTTATTACAAATATTTCTTATGAAATATTTAGAGCTCTTACCCGGTGCTTTCTTCGTGGCTTGAGAAATCTTTTTGTTAGAGGACTGCTGCGTTTTTTTTTTCACCTGCTGTCTTTGACGTTTTGCAGCCTTTATCTGTCTTTCTATTGTAGGCATGGTGAAATCTTGAAATGATCTGCAGTTGAATCTGTGGAAAAATATAATAAAAAATGTTATTAAACATTATTACCAAACAGTAAATCAATAACAGTGATCAAAAACTTAACACACTACTTGACATTTTAATTTGAAGATTTTTTAGTCATTGGCAATTTTACAATACAGAAATACCAGAAAAGAAATGACATTTATATTTATGTTACCTATGCTATTTTATATGTGAATCTGATCTAATTTTATGAGCATATTTTAATATTTTATTGAAGACACTACACATAACCTGTTTTTGAAGGTGTCTTTATTTTTAAATTAAACGGTTTACCTTTTTACTTTTTATTAATTATAAATTTTAAAAATAAATGTTTATATTTCCAAAGGCTCAAGCAGGTCAGCTTCCCATCCTATATCATATAATTCGGACAAATCTGCATCCTCATCACGCTCTTCTTCATCCTCAGGATTTAAATCATCCAAAGGATCAACATCCAATGATGTTCCAATTACAAGTTCAATGATGAGGTCAAAATCAACTGATTGCAGATTGTCGCTCATGTTGAGGTTGTCTTTATCTTTAAAGAAAGATAACAACAATGAGATGTTGCAGAGTAAGAGACAAATCTCAGAGATTATAATAGTAAAATTGTTTAACAAGATTAACATTTTGCAGCTATTATTTAGCCATGTCCAGCAATGCTGAGCAGGTGAAGCCTATGTCTAATTTTTCACTGAACAGGACTCATCTCTTCTTAACCTTGGATAAGCCTCACCGACTCTGTGTCCCCTGCACATACTTAAATGTAAAGGGGCAGATTTATATTAAATGGCACATCCCCAGGCATGCACCAGTTAACGTGCACCACAGCTCTGCCACCCATGGTGTGCCGCATTTACAATCAGATAGGAGAAAGCTGCGTCAAAACCCTGCGCCTGCTTGAAGCTGGCATAGGTCTTGACGCAGCATTGTGGAGATGGGGCACCCCTGAGCCTTGCTGGAGCTGCATCGCACTTGCGATACAACTCCAGCAATGCGCCACCTTTACGGCACAGATGCGTCACGCATCTGTGCCGTTTTTGCCCCATGCTGCGCCGCATTGTAAATGCAGCACACCATGGGTGGCGGAACAGCGGCGCAGGATGACTGTCACATCCCTGGTGATGCGCCAGTCATCATAAATCTATCCCTAAGCTTCTTATCTTGTTACAGATGAACTGTCATATGTATCATCAAAATATTTTACATTTTCTAAATAGCGAATTTTAAGGAATAAATAGCGATTCTTTACCATTCCTAATTTGCGATGAGCAAATTGCTAATTGCAAGTTACCCATTCATTTCCATGGGCTAGGAGGCTCATAGGAATGAAGGTTTAATTTGCGATTAGCAATTTGCTCATCACAAATTAGGAATTTTTCCAAGGGTGCAGGGGTATCTCAAGAACACCCTGCTGCACCCCTGAAAAAGAAATTTGGGAGCATATGGCACACCTACATGCCCTAAGGGCATGTATGGGCGTCATATGGGACCTTTTGTTTTTTAGAAAAAAATGCTTTTTGAAAAGAATTCGCAAATTACCACAAACTAGAAGTTGGTGGTAGTTTCCAAATCCTTAATATCATTTTTTACATATTTTTTGTTTGATACATTGCATTTAAGGAATCGCAAATTTTGAATTATTGACATTTTAAGTCATTTCCACATGTGCAGTGTTTTCAAAATATGATTTGAAAATCGTTTTTGGGAAAAAGTAATGGTTTGCAAATTTATGACAAGGACATAATGGTGTATGCTTCTCTATAAGGCATTTCAGTGTCTCTGATGTCATTTTTCCCATATTACATTATAAGACCTTTCCCCATGGAGCACATTCCTTGTAAATATGCTCCCACCTGTGCATTGCGAATTTAGATTTTGACTGTTTGAGTCACATAGCCATGTTAAAAGTGACCCAAAAAAATAGCAAACGTTTTAAAATAACACATTTATGTGTCTTAAGGACATTTTAAGTCATTTCCCCATGGACAATGTTTTCTAAGTGGCGCAAAAGAGGCATACACCTATCATAAATCTGTCCCTAGCAATTTAAATGATTAATACAGGATAACAATAAGATGTAGCCTATCCAGAGGTTTGTTTAAAGTGAGGCCTACTCAGGATTGCAGATTAAAGTTACGCTTGATGAAGAATACAGAGGAGATAATACATGTAAAGCTCTACCAATGAAGTAAGTGATGTCTACTTCATTGCGCCAGTCAGCATAAATGAATCCATAAGCTTCTTATCTTGTTAGACATCAACCGCCATATGTATCATATAACTATTTTGCATTTCCAAAAAAGCGAATTTTAAGGAATAAATAGCGATTCTTTACCATTCCAAATTTGCAATGAGAAAATTGCTAATTGCTATTTTACCCATTCATTTCCATGGGCTAGGAGGCTCATATAAATGAAGGTGCAATTTGCGATTAACAATTTGCTCATCACAAATTAGGAATTTATTCCAAAGGTGCAGGGGTGTCTCAAGAACACCCTGCTGCACCCCTAAAAAAGAAATTTGGGGGCATATGGCGCACATAAATTTTAACAACATTCCTTTACCTCAACAACGATTTTCAAATCATAACTTCAAAACACTACACATGGGAAAATTACTTAAATTGTCCTTAAGACACATAAAAGCGTTTTTTGATTGGCTTTCCTGCATGGTAGGGTCACTTTTAACATGGCTATGTAACACAAACATTCAAAATCTAAATTTTCCATGCACATGTGGGAGCATATTTACAAGCAATTTGCGCCACAGAGAAATGTCTTACACTAAAATGAGAAAAATAACATCAGGGACAGTCAATTGCCTTATAAAGAACCATACACCATTATGTCCTTGTCATGAATTTAAAAACAATTCCTTTTCCCAAAAACGATTTTCAAATCATAATTTCAAAACACTGCACATGAGAAAATGACTTAAAATGTCATTAAAACACATAAAAGCGTTTTTTGATTGGCTTTCCTGCATGGTAGGGTCACTTTTAACATGGCTATGTAACACAAACATTCAAAATCTAAATTTTCCATGCACATGTGGGAGCATATTTACAAGCAATTTGCGCCACAGAGAAATGTCTTACACTAAAATGAGAAAAATAACATCAGGGACAGTCAATTGCCTTATAAAGAACCATACACCATTATGTCCTTGTCATGAATTTAAAAACAATTCCTTTTCCCCAAAAACGATTTTCAAATCATAATTTCAAAACACTGCACATGAGAAAATGACTTAAAATGTCATTAAAACACTTGAAAGCGTTTTTTGATTGCCTTTCGAGCATGGTTGGGTCACTTTTAACATGGCTATGTAACACAAACATTCAAAATCTAAATTTTCCATGCACATGTGGAAGCATATTTACAAGCAATTTGCGCCACAGAGAAAGGTCTTACACTAAAATGAGAAAAATAACATCAGGGACAGTCAATTGCCTTATAAAAAAGCATACACCATTATGTCCTTGTCATGAATTTAAAAACAATTCCTTTTCCCCAAAAACGATTTTCAAATCATAATTTCTAAACACTGCACATGGGAAAATGACTTAAAATGTCATTAAAACACATGAAAGGATTTTTTGACTTTTTTTTAACATGGCTATGTAACACAAACATTCAAAATCAAAATTTTCCATACACATGTGAGAGCATATTTACAAGCAATTTGCGCCACATAAATCATCATTTTCTCCTTGAAGCACACTATTCTCTATCTAAATTAAAGAAATATTTTCTCACCTTAGCAAATACTTTGAGTTTGAAAACAGTCTCAGAAACACACCAATTTGTCTTCAGCAGAGCAAAAGGTATGCACTCCAGAGTCTGCAGCTATCAAAAGCACAGAAATGCTGTAATTCTTCACACATATTTCTCATGTCACCCAATCAAAACTCTTCCCTCACTTTTTTTCAAATGAAAACCCTTCCCCCTCTGCCCTTTCTGCCTATTTTCCATAGCAACCACCTTTTGGAAGACCTCTGGTGTTTGCAAGTTCACACAACAATGTTGCAATTGAACTCTGAACTCTCAGTGCACCTGCATATCCAGTGTATTCTTTCATTTAATGATTTTTTATTGACCACTCAAAATACATCTTTCAAAGAACACATCTGTGCACCCTAACTTTCTGTTTTCATCAATCAAAATCCACCAATCACTGTTACTGCTTCATGAACACAGAAACTCCACAGTTTTTTTTTCATTTTACACTCTCATTTTTTCAACTGCCATTTCATTGCCACACTTCATCTGACTGCAGGAGAACCTTCTCTCACCATGTTTTCTGTCTGGATTGTTGGTCATAGTTATATTCACTGGGCTCAAAGGTACGTTGAAAGCAGGAATTTACCTAACCTCAATTTACAAGATGTGGAAATTAAGTGGTTTGGACACAGAGGATTAAAATGTCACCAATTGATACCATTGGTGAAAACCTTTATGCATTTGCCAAAACCTGACCTGTTAATTGTGCACTGTGGAGGTAATGACTTGGGCACTTTGACTGGTGTAGGTCTGGAAATGCTTTTAAAGGACACCTTTGAGCAATTAATGGCACTTTTTCCTCAGACTGCCTTGGTATATTCAAATATATGCCAAAGACAGAAATGGAGGTGGTCAAACCAATTTTGTCCACAAATTGAGAAGTCGAGGAAGCATGTAAACAAATCTGTTTCAGCTTACATGAGAGACCATGGAATGGGCTCCCTGTACAACAATAACTTGCGTTACTACATGCAAGATATCTACAGAGGAGATGGAGTTCACTTCTCAGATGAGGGCAACAGAGTTTTCACTCTGAATTTAAGAATGTGCATTGGTACCTACTTATAAGTACCTAAATGTACCATAAACCCAAAAGCTCTTCTCAGAGCTACCCTACATCTAATCACTCACAAATATTATTTTACTCTAACTTTTTTCACTAATTTTCAACAAAGTACGCTCCCTGGGGCGCTACCCGGTACGCGTACCGGGAGCTAACCTCGCGAAATTTTATAATTTTTTTTTTTTCCGCACATATAAGCCTCCTCAGCCACCCTCAGAAAACCTAGGGGGTCAAGATAACTCTACCGTGCCCCCTTCTACCCATTCTGAACATTATTTGCCCTCCATCTTGTATCTTAATTCGACCGAAACACAAAATGGTGGACTCCCGGAACGCTTAAGGTCCGCGAACCGAGGCGCTCAACGGTTCGCGTACCGGGTCGCTCCCTGGAAAGATAAAGGAAATAAAAAATAATCAACAAAACCAACAATCAATTAACATACAACATTTGAAAAGTCTATCATTCATTTTTCATTGTAGTACGCTCCCCAGAACGCTTCCCGGTTCGCGTACCGGGCGCTACCCACGCAAAAAAACAAAAAAAAAAAATTTTTTTTTTTTTGCCCCGCGGGGCCCTTTTAAAGCCTCCACATTAAACCTAGGGGGTCAGCGAGGATCTACTATGCCCCCTTATGGTTATTTCCCCCTTTGTTTTGACGTCCTCTTGTCTCTCGATCCTACCGAGAGACAAGATGGCGGCCGCTCCGGACTGTTTAGAATGTTGACAGACACCGGAGAGCCAATCAGCTTCGCTACGCGAAGTTCCGATACGCGTAAGGTCCGCGAACCGGGGCGCTGCCTGGTCCGCGCTTACAGATATATATCTTTTTTTAAACGTTAATTTCTCAAAATCCACTGCAGCACATATATTGAGACCTACAAAAGGCACATCGGGCTACCAGTCCCTACAATTTTGCCAAGTTTCGTGCAAATCCATTCAGCCGTTCGGGCTAAAAGTGAGGCTAACCGCCCTATGGAAAACTCAATGTTAAAAACACGTTTTGGGACCCCCCTTTTTTCTCGGCCCCCCCTGGACGAACCCCCCCCAAATTTTCAGGGGCTGCTCAGAAACAAAATGTTCCATTTTCCAGAAAATTTCAGCCAATTCCGTCCACAAACGCCAAAGTTATTAGACATAGAATTTTCAAAAATCCCATAGGGAAAAAATCCTAACTATATATACCTACTGGCGACCGCCAGTAGGTAATATATATATATTTATAGTCTTTGTTTGGAGAGTGCACATTAAATACTAATTGTGCCTGAACCTACCTGGTGTGCCGTTTTTTCCTTGAAACCGAATGTGGAGGTGAATGAGGAATCCTTGGTGATATATATATATATATATATATATATATATATATATATATATATATATATATATTACCTATAGTTATAGTTAGGACCTAGTTTCCATCGGAAATCCGCAACATTCTATTGGGAATAACTTTGGCGTCGATGGACGGAATTGGCTGAATTTCTCCAAGAAAATGGCCTGCTCCACTCCGCTCTTTCCCTGAAAGTTTGGGGGGGATTCGTCAAGCGGGGCAAGCGGGGGCCGAGATAAAAGGGGGGTCCCAAAACATGTTTTCCCCATGTTAATTTCCATAGGGCGGTTGGACTCACTTTTAGCCTGAACGGCTGAATGGATTTCCACGAAACTTGGCAAAATTGTAGGGACTGGTAGCCCGATGTGCCTTTGCTATGTCTCAAGATATGTGCTCCAGTGGATTTTGAGTAATTTAGGTTAAAAAAAATATATATATCTATAAGCGCGCCCCGGTACGCGCACCGGGGCGTGTACCAGCGCGCTACGCGAGTACGCGAACGGAAAGCTGATTGGCTCTCGGGTGTCTGTCAACATTCCAAACAGTCCGGAGCGGCCGCCATCTTGTGTCTCGGTAGGATCGAGACACAAGAGGTGGCAAAAACAAAGGGGGAAATGACCAAAAGGGGGCAGAGTAGACCCCCCCTGACCCTCTAGGTTTGATGTGGGGGCCATAAAAGGGCCCGCGGGGCAAATTGTTTTTTTAATTTTCGCGGGGGGAGCGCCCGGTACGCGCACCGGGGAGCGTACCGGGGAGCGTACAATGGAGAAAAAAGAATGACAGAGTTTTTAAAAAATGTAGCATTTTTTTATAAATTGGAGGTAATTCTAAAAAGAACTGTTTTTTTATTCTTTTTGTTGTTTTATTTTTTTATTGGTTTTTTGAACATTTTTTTATTTTTTTGGCTTTTATGAACAATTTTATATTTTTTTGTAATTTTTATGGGGACAAACAAAAAACTAGGAATTATAAACGGCTCAACTGGAGCAAAAAAAATCAGGAAAAAATTAAGGTTTCTTTCTGCAGTTGTGGTTGTCTCCAGCACGGTTGATGAGTTTGATGCTTTGATCCCCATAGGAAATTGTAGTCCTGCAAAATTTACAAACTATTTTATAATCACCAAACTGGCGTTGGATATTTGGGACCATCTCCCTTGTCTCTGGACCCGATGGAGTGGGCTGATTTGTTTTGGAGGTGCTGGGAGAAGATTGGGGAGGGTTTCTGGTCAGTTCTCTGACCTCTGCCGCAGCATAGTTGTTTGGGTGCCTGCGTTGCATATGGCGAAGCATTGTATGGTTCCGAAATGAATATTTTTTTGCAGGGTTCCCCCTGGAAAGTACAGTGCCACAGATGAGACATGTCACTTTTGCAGCATTTACTTTCTTTGCACCCCTTGGGATTTTAAAAAACTCCCACACAAAGTGCTCCTTAGGTTTATAGGGGATATTATCTTCAGGCAGGAACCGCCTCTCCTCCTCCTCCTCCTCCTCCTCTTCTTCTTCTTCACCACCACTGTGGTGTTGTGGTGGTCCTTGTGGTGGTGGTGGTGGTGGTTGAGATACTCCTGCTGCTGCTGCTACTGTAGCCATTTCTCAGGACTGCAAACAGGTCTTCCTCAGTCAAAGTACAAAGTGAGAAAGAGGAAAAAAGGTGGGGGCTTTCATCATTTGGAAAAACAAACTGCTCTGAACCAATGAAAAGTGTTATTTTCAGGTCACATTACTCGACGCGCTTACGCTACGCACCCCGGGGCACCCGGGTGCGCGCCCGTGGGTGCTTACGTAGCGCGATCGTATGCGCTCGGGCGCTTCCGGATGCGCTTACGCCGTGCGTCATAAGACGCATCATGCGGCTACGCGATACGTCACAATGATGTTTTCGTTCACGGAAATAGCGCTAACGGGACGCTCACCGATACGCGCACCGGGGCGCGCCGCAAGACTGCGCTTACCGTTGCGCTCACCGGTACGCGCACCGGGAGCGCTTCAGGGCAAAAAAGAAAAAAATAAATAAACATGAACAATATACATTAAAAAAATAGTATTACATAAATATACAATATAGGATTCATTATAAAAAATATTATATTTCATAGCTATAGAAATTTGCTATTAAAAAACCTATGAAATTCACTGAAAAAACCATAGGTTTCACACCAGTTATAGTTAGGAATTAGCATTTAAAAAACCTATTAAATTCACTGACAAAACCATAGGTTTGACACCATTTATAGTTAGCTGGAAATTTTACTGACATAAAACCTTTGAAATTCCCACGTTATAGTTAGTTGGACTCACTATAACTCGCGCACCCGCAATGCACTGCTGATGATGTCACATATTACATCATTCATGACATGGTTAGTGACATCACTGATGACATCACTGATGACATCTCAAATGACATCACTGATGACATCACTGATGACATCACTGATGACATCTCAAATGACATCACTGATGACATCACTGATGACATCACTGATGACATCATCCATGTGATAATACAATACACCTCCTCACATTCTAATCTAACCCATGATACACCTAGTGTTAAATACAAACTACCATTCCTGAAACCATTGACACAGTAAAACCACTTACCACATACACACTCACTGATTTCTAGGTCTACACACACATCCACTCATTCACCCATACAATCTTTCATACATACAGTCACTCATCAATACAAGACCAACATATGCACTCATACACCTATACAGAGACTCACACACTGCCACTCATCCATGGAGTTACTCATACACCTAGTCAGTCATGCAAAGAATCAATCACACTTCCATTTCCACAACTATACAGTTAAACACACAAAACCTTGCTTATTTAAACATAGACTAGCACATACTTACTGTCTTTTACAATCACTGATACAAGTACATATTGATAGATACAGTCACTTATGCAATCACAGGCTGTTATATATAGTCATTTATATATGACAACTCCCACATGCAGCAGCTTACACAACAACAAACATAATGATGTACACATTCAGACAGTTTAGTCACTAACCCATGCATTCAGTAAGACGCATTTAATCACTCCCTCACACAGTCAGTCACGCACAGACTAAATCCTCCATCCAGACACTCATACATACACTCATTCTTCAATATGTAAAACATATTTTAACTTTACAGAAACACACAGACACTGGATGATGTCATCAGTGATGTCATCAGTGATGTCATTTGAGATGTCATCAGTGATGTCATTTGAGATGTCATCAGTGATGTCATCAGTGATGTCACTAACCATGTCATGAATGATGTAATATGTGACATCATCAGCAGTGCATTGCGGGTGCGCGAGTTATAGTGAGTCCAACTAACTATAACGTGGGAATTTCAATGGTTTAATGTCAGTAAAATTTCCAGCTAACTATAACTGGTGTCAAACCTATGGTTTTTTCAGTGAATATATATATATATTCACTGAAAAAACCATAGGTTTCAGGCCTTATATAGTTAGGAATTAGCATTTAAAAAAACCTTTGAAATTCACTGAAAAAATCATAGGTTTCAGGAGTTATATAGTTAGGAATTAGCTTTTACAAAACCTTTGAAATTCACTCAAAAAACTATAAGTTTTAGTGGTGTTATAGTTAGCTGGACATTTTACTCATACAAAACCATTGAAATTGCTCCTATATAGTTAGTTGTACTAAGTATATATCGCGCACCCGCAATCCACTGCTGATGATGTCACATATTAGATCATTCATGACATGGTCAGTGACATCACTGATGACATCTCAAATGACATCACTGATGACATCACTGATGACATCATCCAGTGAATGTGGTTTGCTTCGTTATTTAAATATGCATTATATATATAGCAATTTGCATTGAAGAATGAGTGGATATATAAATAAATATTTGGATGGAGGATTTAGTAGCAGTGTAATTGACTGTTTACTTGACCAATTTATAATGTCTCACTAAATATAGAATATCTGTATCACTTCGTCAGTTGTTGTGTAAACTGATTCTACAGTTGGTTACTAGCTATGTGAAAGTCTATATTAGTTATTGATTAGTTAACTGAGTATTTGTATGGGAGTGTGAATGTGTGTGTGGTTCGGTGGAGGGTGTGTGACTGTCCAAAGATGTGTGAATAGTTTATTCAGTAGATATATGAAGTTAAAACTACATGTTCTAACAGTTTGGGTGAGGGAATCTCTCTATGGGTGTGGTGATGAGCAAATATATTTCTCAAAGGTACAGGTCCAACAAACTAGAAAAATAAAAGGCAGTGTATGTGTCATTTGTTGTATATAAATAAGTATACATAAGACACAATGATTGTGTGAGTGACGGTATGGATAACTGTATACTTGTAATAATAATTTTATAATTCACTAAGTATGACTTACTATCTAAATGAGTAGAAGAAGTGGTGTTTGTATAAGTGTTTTGCTAAGTAAATATGTAAGTATGAACCATTGTTTGCATAAGTGAGTAGGATGACTTCATATGTGAATAGGATGCGTGCTGTTGTTTAATGTCGATATAGATGTATAAGTATTTTTGATAGTGTACTATTGTTCATTGACAGCATGTATGAGTGAATCCATAGGTAAGGGATTAGATGTGTGTATACATGTATGAATCACTGAGTGGATTTTTAGATACTTGTATTGCTGTGACAATGGATTTAAATATGATACTCTGTATTTTACAAAGAGTGATGAAAAATTGTAATAGTGTATGAAAAGGTGTATGTGATTGTCACGTGGATGATGTCATCAGTGATGTCATCAGTGATGTCATTTGAGATGTCATCAGTGATGTCACTGACCATGTCATGAATGATCTAATATGTGATATCATCAGCAGTGGATTGCGGGTGCGCGATATATACTTAGTACAACTAACTATATAGGAGCAATTTCAATGGTTTTGTATGAGTAAAATGTCCAGCTAACTATAACACCACTAAAACTTATAGTTTTTTGAGTGAATTTCAAAGGTTTTGTAAAAGCTAATTCCTAACTATATAACTCCTGAAACCTATGGTTTTTTCAGTGAATTACAAAGGTTTTTTTAAATGCTAATTCCTAACTATATAAGGCCTGAAACCTATGTTTTTTTCAGTGAATTTCAAAGGTTTTTTTAAATGCTAATTCCTACCTATATAAGGCCTGAAACCTATGGTTTTTTCAGTGAATTTCAAAGGTTTTTTAAATGCTAATTCTAATAGCGGATAACGTTTAAATATATTAATATCCTAGTGGGACCACCTGAACCCTGCCCCCTTTTTGTGTTCTACACGTTTGTTTTTCTGCTTTCTTGTGCCTAATTCCTAACTATATAAGGCCTGAAACTTATGTTTTTTTCAGTGAATTTGCAAGGTTTTTTAAATGCTAATTCCTAACTATATAAGGCCTGAAACCTATGTTTTTTTCATTGAATTTGCAAGGTTTTTTAAATGCTAATTCCTAACTATATAAGGCCTGAAACCTATGGTTTTTTCAGTGAATTTGCAAGGTTTTTTTAAATGCTAATTCCTAACTATATAAGGCCTGAAACCTATGGTTTTTTCAGTGAATTTCAAAGGTTTTTTAAATGCTAATTCCTAACTATATAAGGCCTGAAACCTATGTTTTTTTCAGTGAATTTCAAAGTTTTTTTTAATGCTAATTCCTAACTATATAAGACCTGAAAGCCCACCAGGAATCTCCAGTATGCACCAGGGGACTGCATTGCAGAGAGGTATAATTAAGCCACGGCCCTTTTTACATCTCTCTGCAACGCAGCCCCCGTGCATGTTTGAAGAGGGGGAACTCATTCCCCCTGCATACTGGGGGCCCCTGGGAGCCAACTAGCCCACCTGGAACCTCCAGTATGCACCAGGGGGCTGCATTGCAGAGGTGTAATGAGGCTATGCCCCTTGTTACACCTCTCTGCAACGCAGCCGTCTGGCGCGTTTGCAGAGGGGGAACTAATTCCCCTTGCATAATGGGGGTCCCTGGGGGCCAACTAGCCCACCAGGAGTCTCCAGTATGCACCAGATGGCTGCATTGCATAGAGGTGTAATGAGGCCACACCCTTTTTTACACCTCTCTGCAACGCAGCCCCCGTGCATGTTTGAAGAGGGGGAACTAATTCCCCTTGCATACTGGGTGTCCCTGGCAGCCATCTTGTGCCTTGTTCGAACCAAGGCACAAGAAAGCAGTGAAACAAAGGTGTGAAACTCGCAAAGGGGCCAGAGTAGAAACACCCCGACCACCTAGGCCTGCTCAGGGCAAAAAAAAAATATATATATATTTTTTTAAAGTCGCGGGGTACAAAAAAACAATAAAAAAAAATATAAAACAACAATAAGAATAAAAAAACTGTTCTTTTCAGAACTACCTCCAATTTATATAAAAATGCTACATTTTTAAAAAACTCTGTCTTTCTTTTTTTCTCCAGTGTACGCGTACCGGTACGTGTACCGATACGTGTACCGGGGCGCGCACCCCCTCAAAAAAAATAATAATAATAATGAGTGTGTGTGTGAGTGGTGTGTGTGTGGGGGGGTGGGTGTGGGGTGTGTGTGTGGGGGGTATGTGTGTGGGGTGTGTGTGTAGGATGTGTGGGGGTGTGTGTGGGGTGTGTGTGTGGGTGTGTGTGTGGGGGGTGTGGGTGTGTGTGTGGGGGTGAGGAATGTGTGTGTGGGTTTGTGTGTGTGTGTGAGGTGTGTGTCAGAGGTGTGTGTGTGTGTGGGGAAGGTGTGAGGTATGTGTGGGGGATGTGTGGGGTGTGTCTGTGAGGTGTGTGTGTGTGGGGGGGTGAGGTGTGTGTGGGTGGGGGGGTGTGGGGTGTGTGGGTGTAGGTGGGGGTGTGGGTGTGTAAGGTGTGGGTGTGGGTGTGTGGGGTGTTTGGGTGTGGGTGGAGGTGTGGGTGTATGAGGTATGTGTGGGGGGGGTATGTGGGGGTGTGTGTGTGGGGTGTGTGTGTGGGGGGATGGGTGTGTGTGTGGGGGGGTATGTGTGTGGGGTGTGTGTGTGTGGGATGTGTGGGTGTGTGTGTGGGGAGTGTGTGTGGGTGTGGGTGTAGGGGTATGTGTGTGTGAGGAGTGTGTGTGTGTGGGTGTGTGTGTGTGTGTGTGAGAAAGGTGTGTGTGTGGTGTGTGTGTGTGTATGTGAGGGGGGTGTGTCAGAGGTGTGTGTGTGTGGGGAAGGGGTGAGGTGTGTCTGTGAGGTGTGTGTGTGTGGGGGGGTGAGGTGTGTGTGGGTGGGGGTGTGTGGGGTGTGTGGGTGTAGGTGGGGGTATTGGTGTGTAAGGTGTGGGTGTGGGTGTGTGGGGTGTTTGGGTGTGGGTGGAGGTGTGGGTGTATGAGGTATGTGTGGGGGGTGTATGTGAGGGGTTGGGTGTGGGGTGTGTGTGTGGGGGGATGGGTGTGTGTGTGTGGGGGGGGTATGTGTGTGGGGTGTGTGTGTGTGGGATGTGTGGGTGTGAGTGTGGGGAGTGTGTGTGGGTGTGTGTGTAGGGGTGTGTGTGTGTGTGAGGAGTGTGTGTGTGTGGGTGTGTGTGTGTGTGTGAGAGAGAGGTGTGTGTGTGGTGTGTGTGTGTGTGTGTGTGAGGGGGGTGTCAGAGGTGTGTGTGTGGGGGAGGGGTGAGGTGTGTGTGGGGGATGTGTGGGGTGTGTCTGTGAGGTGTGTGTGTGGGGGGGAGGTGTGTGTGGGTAGGGGTGTGTGGGGTGTGTGGGTATAGGTGGGGGTGTGGGTGTGTAAGGTGTGTGTGTGTGGGTATGTGGGGTGTTTGGGTGTGGGTGGAGGTGTGGGTGTGTGAGGTAGGTGTGGGGGGTGTGTGTGGGAGGGGTGGGTGTGGGGTGTGTGTATGTGGGGGTATGTGTGTGGGGTGTGTGTGTGTATGAGTAAAATGTTCAGCAAACTATAACTGGTGTCAAACCTATGGTTTTTTCAGAATATTTCATAGGTTTTTTAAATGCTAATTCCTAACTATAACTGGTGTGAAACCTATGGTTTTTTCAGTGAATTTCAAAGGTTTTTTAAATGCTAATTCCTAACTATATAAGGCCTGAAACCTTTGTTTTTTT